>NC_142634.1:14405000-15017500 GCF_059453375.1 Lepisosteus platostomus
TGGCATGTCAAAAACAGACATGGGAGGAATTAAGATGAAAACATCTTGAAGCATGGACAAGCAGATTTCTGTTTAATGACTTGGGCCTGGTTAATCAAAGATTTGAACTTAGGTGTCAATTGACAACCACAAAAACCTAGGCAGAGTTTTGTTTGTCAAAGGCTTGTGACAAACCCAGTGGAAAAGTGACATCAGCTTGGCTTGCTTAATGTGTGAGGTGATCAAAGTTTCGATTCAGTAAGGTTCCTAGATGCCAAACAGCAGAAAGTTAGCTGACTGCTAGGCAGAAAGAGCAAAATGTGTCACTGGAACTGCAGTCAAAAAACTTGGATGCAGTTTTCATAAAGCCTAGTGGTGGTATATTCCATTTCATACAAAAAAAACCCAACTCTGTTTTGGATCAGTGGTTCACTGCAGTCTCCAGTTAGGAGGGTGAGGACTGGAGAACTTCCCAAATGTGCCTTTCTTTTTGGAAGAGGAAGGAAATCCACAAGGAGGGATATGTTTGGAAGCAGCTCATAGATTTCAATGTTTAGTTTTACGGAAGTGACTCTGAAAGGAGAAACAATTACAGTGATTGTATAACCTGCTATGAATTATTAAATCCCTAGAGTATGACAATTTCCAATAAATCTTTTCTTTTTCCTATTATGGTTTGTTTAAACCCCTGTAACCTTTTGGAAATTAATGATCATAAAGGGCATTTTCTTTGTTAAAACTAGATTTCCTTTTCAACATCAGAGAGGCAGCAACATGCTGTTTTTTTTTTCTTGTCATTGGGTCAGTTAAATAGGAATTGTTTGGGTTTTGTGTGCAACTGCTCCTGTATTTTGACTGCATTCTGAAATCAAAGGCTGCCACCGACCAAAGGTACAAAAATAGCATCTATCCTTGAAAGGTAGTGGCTCCTTTGCTCGGGGTAAGATTCTTAATGATTGTGTGTGTTCCTGTGACAAACAAATTTTTTTTTACCAAGATTTTGTTTCTAGAAACAAGAAGCCACGTATCAAAATATCTTAGAATGGAATGATCCGCAGGAATTACCCATCTTCTCAAAACTAGTGGGAATGGCTCGTTTTGTGCCATCCAATTAGGATTGTAATCTAGTAACCCACCGGGCCTTTTCATCAGTGGGAAAAGATGTCTGACCTTGAAAGAGTCATGATTTGTTTTTCTTTCGCTGGCCTGTATACAGTGCAATGCTCAATGCAGACCTGGGTGTTGTGAGGCTGTCAAAATGGACACATGTTCACATTACTCTGATCTCAACCCTGTTGAACTAATTTGCAATGTCTGATTGTAAAGGCAACCAAAGATTGACTGATATGTTTGCTAAAAAAACACTGCATAAATCAGTGAACAATTCTCAAATCTAAATCTGAATAATAAGGCTAACTTGGCTTCACTTTCATTCATAAATTGAGACTTGGCAGCTCCCAATCTTTAAAAGGAGGGGCTATATTAAACTGAATTGTCTTGCATAACTAAATATGTTTTACCACATGTTATAGGACTCACGTGTTTTTACTGAGTTGGCTATTGGGCTAATATTTTGTTTTTGTTTGGTTGATTCCCATTTCAAAAGTGGCTCTGTTTATTGGAGGGGCATGTTTTGGTGAAAATGGCAGGTTACATGAGATCTGTTTTCAACTGCTATTTCCAGATAAAACCACGCATTCTGTCTCCTGCTCGGGCTCATTAATATCAGAAAGGAAGGTCAGTAAATCGTGTTGAAAGTTGTGGTTCTCCCTCAGATTCAAGTCTTCTAAAAACAAACCACACAGTTTTGCTTCACATTAACAAAAACGAGGAATAGTGAAACTCTAAACTGAAGTTATGGGAAACAAATCTACAATATTGTTATTGCTGTTTAAATACATCACTTAGAGGCCCTGTCTCTTCCAGGTGAGTGACTTTCTTTAGTTTCTCACAACAAAAAGAGACTAGTAACTATCATGGTATTCCACCAGGAATTTCAAAACTGTGGTACAGTAAATACAAATACAAGACACAGTGTTACTCTAAATGTACCGTAACTCCTGCTGAAAACTAAGTATGAGTGTAACTCTATCAGTACCTTTACTTTAGAAAGCTACAAATAAATTTATTTTACATATTTATTTGCAGAATTTCTTACTAATTGAAAGAAAAAAATACTAGTACTATTAATTACATTATGTGAGCTACAAATGCTAGAAAAATACACAATATAAAACAGTCAAACTAAATAAATTAGCACTTTTTTTAAGTTGTTGAATTACACTATTCTACTCCAGTGTTTTTTTTTTTGGATACCAGCTTTTGCTTATGTGTTATGCTTTTATGCTGGAAGAAAGCCAGCACTTGTTTGGTAGCACATGCAGATTTCTCTGGTGAAATTCACATAGCCACATGGCATCAGAAATTAAACAATATTGTCTGTGCATCATTATAACAATGTAATACAGAGAATGTTTTAACAACTGTAGTTTTGCAGCACTGCATGATCTTGTAAATGTAGAAATCAGGCTAAGTAAAAGCGATATTCAGTAATTCAGATCTGGTTTACCAGAAGGAACTAAAAAATATTTCCATGTGTTCAGGTCTTTGGTTATTCCAGTTATAGCAATCAAGTCAAAATGACATTTTGAATAGTTTTGAATTTTATTAAGAGCAATGAACCCAACCTGAAAACATGGGCGTGTCTGAAGAATTCCCGTCTGCTCTTGCCAGGAGAATCACTTTCATCTCTTCTCCCAAACAGCTGGTTAATCAATACAATGTTTCACAGCTGTTCTTCAATTTTAAGTGTTGATCACTTCAGCCAGCATCATTTTGACTTCTAGAAAACAGAAAGTCCTTTAAAAAGAACTGCCCCACGTGCCGGTGGCAGAAATGTGTAAATGGGAGGAGAAGGGCCCAGGGGAAGTCTATCCTTTGTGGGCCTCATGCTGAGGTTTGGGTTGTGGCTCACATTGTGACCAGCTGCGGCAGTTGGGTAAGGACTGGGCATCCGTCATATCTCCCAGCAAGCCCTTTACATGTATTCTACAGACATTTGTTTTAATATTGTTTAAGATCCACTTCTTGGTCCATAAAGCTAGTAGGTTCTCCTCAGCAATTTACAAAGCTTTACAAAGCACAAGACTTGTACTGACCTGTGTTTCTTCCAGCTTCAATGTACAATGTAATCAAAAGCAGTAGGGCCACATAAAACTCAGTCCCCCGGATTTCATGTCTCTTTGGAGACAAGTACAGAACAGGCAGACATCACATTATATCTTGGGCTGGTTGATGGAAGGGAGACTGACTGCACTGGAGGCCATACGTGTGCACAAGCAGCCCAGGTGTCCATACCGATGAATTTACCTTCTCACGAAATACAACAGGGTCGACTTTCTCCCCCCCCCTCTTTCAGTGAAGGAAAACGACAGGGTCAGAGTGTTAAACAAAAGGCAGAGGACAGCGCCAGAGCTGGGCCAGAGACTGTTTGTCAAAGGAAACAAACAAATCTATAAAACGAAAGGCCAGAGACTGCACAGACAGTAAAAACTGTATCTTTTTACAAGACGTTTGACAAAGAAGATATGTGTGAAGTGAGTGAGAGGCGTGGAATCATGTGCCATGACAAACACTGGCAGCTGATAAACGTGGCTTGATGAAGATAGCAATCGGGCTCTGTAATGTGTGTTCAGAGGAAAAATAACCGCCGGTGGAAATGGTCATGCTGTCGTGGGAACAATCCAGAGAATAAAATAAAATGAACTTCTTAACAACGAAAATAAAAAGAAATAAACCTTCAACCTTGGTCGAAAGAAAAATCGTCCCTTTTTCAGCACATTTGCAGCCGGTTATGTGGCACACTCTTTGCTAAAATCAGCTCCAATAATTTCTTCCATCCTTTCTCGTGTGCCATGGGTGTGAGCCGCCAGACTGCATTTTAAAAATCAGGAAGAGGGTCTTTTGGATGTGGTCATCAGAGTCTTGGCCCGTGGCCAACAAACCGCAATTTCAAACTGTGTTCAGGATGGCCTCTGCTTTTCATGAAGATGATTGCCTTTTTCTGCGTTTGCCAAAAACTAAAGGCAACAAAGCAGTGTGAGAGGTTGCTTGTGATACCAAGAATGTGACTCAACCTTACACTTCAGAGAAGGGCTACATGTGGCGTGTGCACCCACGTAGTTATCTTTTTACTTCCTGAATGTGTTGCTGTTTCACATCCAAAAAACTAGTCAAAACTAAGCTGTGCTCATGCATTAATGAGTGGAGAAAAACACATTCGTTCTTGAAAAGTGATATTGCAAACTTACATCCAATAAAGCCATATTCTCAGACACATGTGTTTACAATAAAAATTCGGCTTCAGCCTGCCAGCCTGTTTTTCCTTGAGACGATAAGGCATCTATCTCCTGCTGCTGTTTCTTGGTATCTCTGGCTTGTGTGTATCTATCAAGTGTAGTATGTAGAAGTCAAGTATATGTGTGAAGAGAGCTAAAAAACTGTCTGCACTAAAATCTCAGATCATTCACAGAATACTCCTATGATTTACTGCAGAATTTGTGCCCAGGACTGCGTTGTTAGCAAGTTCCACTTCTGACTTTCCAGAAAAACACTCAGTGAAGCAACACAAACCATAAGAGAGGTGATGCTGGAGCAGGGACACACAGAGACAGCCCTGGAGATTCTCTCGCAAAACACTAACTCACTAACACTAACTAACTGAAACAAATGAAAGACAACAAAAAGACACAACTGCTGTGACAGGCTGCCACTAGCACGGCACCATCTTTAAAAGCTCATTTCAGAACGCAGAAGCTTTGTTTCACTTGGACTAGGTTTGCATGTCTCTGATAGATTGTCTCAGCGCAAGTTCTAAGCGATCTTGAAGACTTGTGAATGTAAAAGTGCATTTTATTGTATTATTATATTATTCATTTATTTTGCTGATGACTTTAACCTGGGTGACATTCATGTAACTCAAATAGTGAATTGTCAACATAAAACAGGGTAAAAGAGCATAGTGGTGTCCCATCCTGGGTGTAACCTGTCTTGTGCTCGTTGCTTGTAGGGATAGGCTCCAGCTCCAGCCCAGTGCTGAACTGGAAGAAGCAGGTAAGAAATGGATGGATGGAAAGGTGAAGTGAATCACTACAAGTTACCCCAGGAGTACAGGGATGAATTACGTGATCTTCAGGTTTTATTGTGCAGCCCGATGCTTCAGACTAACTGATTTCATCACGTGGGCACAAGGAAGGAGAATGAGCAGCACAAGAGGCAGGAGAGGAAAGAGAAACAATGACAAAGTGACCATCAGAAGGTGAGCAGAGAAGACAAGAGGGGAGTGAAAAATGCAATGGAAAAGGCAGAAAATGAGGAAAAGCATTCTTAGATGAACATCATTTTTGCATAGCTACAAAATATTCAAAATTATATCCTATATCATATTGCTTTGCAAAGGCAATGTGTGTAGCAACTACATCTTTAAATACATGGGTTCTGGGATCTAGACTGAAGCACACTTTAATGCCTGTTTATCTCAAAACATGTGTATGAAGATTCAGGATTCACTGTCTTTCCTGCACATGGTTTCAGTTTGCATGTGTTTGTGCATATGCTGTCAGAACATGAGTAATGACACCTGCTTGAACCTCTTCCAGTCAGGCTATAAATTGCTAGCTCTTATTGAGTACAGATTTCTAATTAAGATGCATAATTGTCATGATTCATCTTAGGTTAAGTAAACAGACTCTTTCTCTTTACTGACAGCAGGAATATGAACAATAGTTCAATCTGAACTAGAAGAACAGGCACAAACCCAATTCACTGCAGCAAGTTTAGTACCAACCCCAGGTCTCATACTGCTCATGGGAAGTCAATTAGCTAATATTAAAAGATTTATTTTTTTATATGACCTCTAAATACCTGACGGCTGTCATTATTATTGAGGTACTTTACACAATTTTAATCCCCACTCAAAAAATAGATTTGTCTCAAGTTTCCTACAATTGCACCCATAGAATAGACACCAGCCATCTACATGATGGCACATTTTGCTTTAGGCCCCATGTGATGCACAGGACCAAGTTCAGTTTTTCTGCTATGTGCATACGTGTTTTTCGTGTTATGGCTGTTCTCTTTAAACTCAGAAGGTCTCTGTGTTTGGTGTAAGTCTTTTTACGTGATTTGTTTGTTGAACACTGCCCTCTACCCCACCTCAGCATTCCAGGGTTTGTGCTTGCTTACATTTTTTGGCGATTCCAAAGTATTTAGAATCATGCATGGAACCAACACTGCAATTAATAGCATTCAACTTGAGAAACTCCAGTGCATCATCCCATAGTAAACAACAGCACAATGCATGTTTAGTCAGCAGCTAAAAAGAAAAATTGACATCCTTTATTTTTCAACTTATTATTATATCCTGTGCTGAAAATGACAAATGTCTGCAGAAGTGCAACCTATTCGATGCAGGGAGGAGAAATGCAAGCATTTCTAGCTGATCCTTTAATGCATTAAATTGTCTATTAAAAAAAAGGTTTCAGCATACAAGCCTGTAGTCCCATTTTTAATTTTTTTTTTCATTTTTAGAAACCTACTAATGTATCTGTCACAGGAATATTTCACTTCAGCCACTCTGAAGGCAAAATATCTTCAGAAAACAAGTGAAACAAAGAACTGAAGTGGAATTTTCTTTGTTCTAAAACAATAAAGCTCACTTGTTTGCACCACTATATCTGCTAGTGGGTCAGTCTCACTACAGCGACATCTGTAATAAAGACAATAATACAGTTTCAATTATACTGTACTAGTACACTGTGTACTTCCTGATCTTGAGATGCAAGTCCATTGCAAATGCTCCCCTTCGTAATCAAGTGCTAGTATCATCACAAGATATATTTATTACAACAGATAAACAGGATTTAGGGGTTCTACAAACAGATACATACAGTCAGTCATCAAAAATGGAATAAAGACATAATGCTGAAACCAGGTTTATATAATGAACCTTAAAGCAATTACTGACACTTTAAAAAAATCCTAATATAATAAACAGCCTTTATATGAGGTTTGCCTGATTTATGCCATAATAGATTGTTCATAAACACATCCAACAGTTACCTATTTTAAGTCAAAATTTCACCTCATCATTCATGTTTTTCCTTTAATTTGATTAGGTTCAAAGTGTGAGTTTTTATTTTTGTAGCCTACATTATATAAACTGTGTCTGACCATGTGGGTTCTCTGCATCTAAATTTGTAAAGCTCAGTGATATTTTTGTTTTCAACACTGCCTTGAATTTTAAAGCAGCAGGAAACCTGTTCAGGGGGTTTCTGTAACATAATTAGCATTACAGTTTAAGCATGTTCCTTCCCTCTCTCTCAAAGAATGGTGCACTAATGAGCAAACACACAAATGGCGCTCTTTCAAAACTTCCCAAGAATAATGTGTCCCAGTTGTTTTCATTACAGAGTTGCCCTTTTCACAGGCTGAGAGAAACACGCATGCACTTAGATGTTTAATCAGAAAAATGAATAATAAAAAATGTTTGGTATTATTCCTGGTGGTCTTTTTTAAATACATCACTAGGGTCAGGTATCATCAAAAAGATGTGAAATGGCAATCTTAGCTTCAGGGCTTGCGAGTTCCCAGATGCGTCATGGGACTGTCCAAGTTCATTTATTGCCATTCCTTGGCACACAGACATATACACAGACAAAAAGAGAATCAAACTGTTCCTCATCTGCTTTATTTGCCCATCAATAGTACTTTGTGTATTGCCCACCCCCGATACTCTTACATACAAACTGCAGTGCAGGCTGTTATTGCCTCTTACTTCATGTGGTAGGTTTTGGTAGATACTTAAGACATATATTGCTTGGTAGTAGTAATAATTACAGTTGCAATATTAAAGGTCAAGAAAGGCAAAATGACACACAGAAATGAAAATCGTGTAGTTGTAGTAGAATTTGCTGTATGTGATGTTGCTCTTCAGTTAGTATGTGTATGCAGAATGAAAAAAAGGCTGTTTTCGAAGTTCCAAGTTCAAGATTCCACACATTGATAACTCAGGCTTGAACTACCAGTGAACTTATGAACCCTAACCTCCACCTGACGAAATTTGTTATTTGCCCTGACACATAGACTTAAATAACTTGTTGCGAGCACTGTGGAATGCGATCTGGAGATTAGATAGGGTTTTCAACGTGCTTGAAAAATGAATATTTCTTTCTAGAAAAAAAGGTTTTCCTGATTTAATATCAAGGTTAGGCCTATTTTGAACACGCTTTTAATGGTATTGACCTCGTATCTGCACCATAAAAAAATAAAAGGTGGATAGATTAAGACAGCTAGCTGTTTTTTATGAACTTATTCATCCTTGGATACCATTAAAAAGGTGAAGTGCCACCTCTTTACAGTGTATGCTAAGAATTACCGAAATGCACAATTTCATCTAGGTTTATTCATTTTAGGGACAGAATCAGAGCCAAGGTCCAAAGGTATTAACTGCCTTTTTGTAAAATAATGTTAATGCTATTAGTCCTTCGGTTTTATAGGTGCTGTATATGTTGACCCCTGTGTTGTATGAAGAACTCCGTTTATTTAATTGTAACCAAGAGAAGTTCAGTATTCTTTAAACCACTGGACATACAGCAGTTTTAATTCTGTTGGACAACATGGAAAAGGAGCACATTTTTCAAAGCAGTAAAGCTTTAGATTGAATGTGGAAGTGCAGGGCATTTTCTTCAGCCTTGTAATCTGAAGAGATCTTTGTCAGGCTCAGCAAGGTCAACTATAATACAGCAAGGTCAACTATAATATCTTCATTTTCTAGCACAGTTATTCTTTCAGAACGAAGTAACTGCATTGCATAAAAAGCATGGAAATCCACCAAAAAACATATTTTTTCAACTGGAGCTGTCAGTTTACATATATCTGATTAATGTTTATCAGATATAAATGTTTTTGAGATAAGAGACATTCATTGACTTACTGTGAGCACGAGAGGGAATTAAGAATAAAGAAACAATTACCAACAGCCACAATAAAATAGTCTACCTGGGCATATTTCTGTTATTGTGTGTAATGAAACTAATGAAATGTAAAAAGTATCCTTAATCTTTTTAACTGCAGAAATAATAATAATTTCATCACAGAATGATGGAAATTATGCAAAACTGATTTAGGATTTCCGGGGACTTAATTCAAGTTTTCAAATCCTGGAAGACATTGACCAAGTCAACACAAGAGGCTCTTCAAGATCAACAGACCAAGGATTGGGGGATATTCATAGAAACTAAATTAAGTGTGATCCCAGACAGGAAATAGAAGATACTTCTTTACAGAGAGGATTGTCAAGGGAAATCTGGAACAAGCCTTTAAAATATGTGGTTGAAACTGACTCGGAAAGATCCTTTCAAAAAGGGCTAGACTGAATTTTTAAAACATTAGGCTACTGTAACCCCTTTTATCTTTCAAGCTTAATTGTGTGTGTATGAGACTGTTGAGTCCAAATGCACTGCCTATGTGAATAATATTTTTCCTCTGCAGAGAAAGCTCTAATTTAAGCCTGAAAAGCCTACTTACTTTTTAATCAGCAGAAAGATTAACAAAAGTGACAAAATTCTTTTTACCAGATCCCACAGCCAATTAATGTAAAGGTTTCTCGTTGAAACTCTGAAATGAATGCTGAAATACAGCGTGAATGCACAAACCCAGAGCTCTGTATTGTATAGATGCATATTTCAGTAAGTAACTGAATAGTCTATTAAAGTATATTCCTGTGAAATAAGTTGAAACCATTTGACAGGCACTAGCCACAGTTAAAATTGGAATGTTTTGGAAATTTTGTTTATCCACTAAAATTGGAAAATGGTTGTCAAATGCTTATTATGGGTCTTTTGAGAGTTGATTTAAAACAGAGAGGATTTTTGGCAGCTGCGTGTCAGTCTATATCCTATAAATCATAATGGTCAATCTGTGGTCCAGTCACTGTTGTTAAAGTATCTGGCAGAGGGAGCTTTTGCCATTAAGGAAATGTTGGTTATGTGATTGTGTGGAAATCAATGTAACTTAGCGATGAGAGTGCGATGGATCCATACCTCCCAGTATGTCTGCACCCTGCAGTCTGGGTTTTCAAACTCTCCTTCCATCTGCAATGTACACAAATAAACTTCTTGCCAAGAACAAAATGCCTTTTTACACTTAAATAGAACTGTCATAATGTTAGCTGACATGTAAGAACATTATGAAAAAAAATGCATTTTTCTATCCATTTTTAAAGCTATATCATTTTTTAGCATCCAGGATATTTTAATACAGACACAATGTTGTCACAAATTTCAGCCACTTCTGAAGCTCAATTATCCTATTAGAATTACTACTTATTAGAATTAATACCAACATTGACAACTTCATTATATTTTTTTACCTCTGGATTTTAGTGGGCATACATTTTTAGCTTTGTACACAAAAATAAATAGTCGTGCACTTTTTCTTTTACAACACCATTTATTTCAGTGATGATGGAAGAAATGTATCTAGCATTTGGCATCATTTCAGATATATACAGTTACACTTTGCAATAGACAGCTATATGTGCAAAATAACAACCATAACAGTGCACCTGACAGGGAAGTGCTTGCTTGTCTATTTTGGCATTTGTGCTGGACTTACCTTTTGTGCGAGTTCGCTCACCGAGTAATTAACACTCAGCAGGCAGTGAAACACTATCACAGCCGTGCTGTGATTCATGTGGTATTCGCGAGGCACGAAGGGAAGAGCCGATATCTTCACAGGCACGGCTGAGGTTTTTTGGGAAAGACATGGGCTTGGATTTCTCTGCCGGTTGGATTACCCCCGAGGGCTATCAGATCAGTGTTCCATAAATTGCACTCCATTGTTGAGATGTCTCTCTTTGTCAGTTACAGGTTTCAAGTGTCAGTGTCCCTGTCTGATCCCTGTAACATCTGCATAAGGATGGATAGGGAGACAGACAGACGTTTTTTAGGGAGAGAAATGATATAGATAGGACATTTCTTATTCATAGTTCTTATTAGGTCAGTTACCTATTTAACAATTGCTTATGTGCCTGCAAACATTACCTCTCTATTGGCAATTCCAATTTAATGTGTGTCAAACAGGGCTCTTTCTATGTATTGTCACCCAATGTTGTACTTTACAAAGCTGTACTTTTTTAGTGTTTCTGGGGAGCAGGCTGGATCAAGCCAATCCTGAGTTCTCCGTCTGTATCTGAGCTAAGGCACTTGTTTCCCTTTTTCAAGGCTGTTCACATGCCTAAGCCATGAAGTTACAGACTCCCTGCCAGATTCCACCCCCGAGGTGGCAGTGTGCAGCACAGAAGCACAGCAGGGACTTAACATATTTGTGAAATACAGTCCAGAAGTGTTGTATGTCTGTTGTGCCACACCTTTCTCAAATAAATCACAGTAATGAAAAGATTTGGATTGTTAGATTTAGTTTATGATCAATCATGCAGTACATGCTAATGAGCATTTGCCGGACATTTTAGAAGTGGCCAATACCTTCTGTTTATCTGAATGTTGTGCAGCATTTTGGTGGTGAAGTGACTTTTCTCTTCCTGACAAAATGAATGAACAATGCTGCCAAGTTGATTACCTCCTAAGCAAGAATGTTCCATCTTACCTTGTGATCTAAAAAGGTTACATCGGACTATAACCTTGAATAAATATGTAGCCTTCTGTTAACATGCATATTCCTTCACTCAATAAGAAAGAGGTGAAATACACTCTGGACTACAACAAATAGAACGTATGATTTGAAAGTTGTTTTACTTTACTTTAAAACACTGTCTTTCTTCCCCACTCTTGCTCTTCTGTTCAGATTATCCCTTTGTTTTCTCTTCACTATCTCCAATCTCCTAATATATATGCCATTCCATTATATTTCACGTAGAGGGTTCCTTCCTGATTTAAGAGGCTGTGATATGAACCCCAAAATTAAATTGAAACCACCAAGTTTCATGGGATCGTCTTTCTAACATGTCACATAGTAATCAGTGCAATGGTGTTTATATTTTCTACTTTGGTCATGCAGACACAGGTACAGGCAGTTTTAAAAACTTTCACAGTCTAACTCAGAAGGATAGCATGGAAACTAGGGCTGTAGCAGCCATCTGTACTACATGTTGAAGTATGTTCAACCACCGGGTCACTGCGTTCTAATGAACATCGTATTGTTTTATTTCTTATGTGCTGTACCTCTCACACGTAGATCATCACAGCTGCTGAGATCCAAAGCTTGACATGCTGACTCCTCATCAACATGTCATTTCCTGCCACAGATTCTGAACCAAATTCCCTTTGGTTCAGAGCGAATATCAAAACCTTGGTGCCAACATGATGCTTTAAAGTTCTTTTTATTTTCAGCCCACAGAACAGCAATTTCTGACGTGTGCCGTTTGAGCACACTCAATAACGATGGGCAACAGCTGCCACAGCAACAGACTCTTGCTTTTGTCTGGAAGGTCAGAATTTTTCGACCCACACTTGTACACTCCACCAGTCCACTTAGAGTTTGTAAAATGCTTTAAAATTCTTTACCATGTTGAAAATGTCTTCAGAAATATAAGGTATTTTGGCTGATACTGGTATTGTGCCACACCTATCTCAAATAAATCATAAGAAAGAAAAGATTTGGATTTTTAAATGCAGTTTATGATCAATCATACTCTGCTTTCTGACAATTATAGATCAGAATTTCTTCACTTGTTTGCTGTGAAAAACACAGCGTGTCTGCATGGCTCAGCGTGTGAGTATATGCCTGCTAACATGCGTGTGTGTGTTTATGTGTGTGTGTTGCTTTGTTTGTCTATTTGTGTGGCCGTAGGGAGAGGAGGTGAAAGGGTTTGGGGGGAGGGCTTGAGTCTGATGAGAGAAAGGCTGGAGGAGGGCGAGGACACAGACAAGCTGTTCAGCGCTGACACGAAAGCAGCACAGTGTGTGACCTCTGATTCACTCCCTCCTCCCACGCTGATCAGAGGTGCTCAGGCCTGACCTAGAGACGGAGCCTTCCCAAGGCAGACAAGGTGGAGAAAGTGACTGGCAGGGGCTGGAGAAGCCCAGCCTGAGGATTCCCTCATTTGGGAGTGCCCATCTAATGATCCCGCAGGTCATGTCTTGCTGTGTGTGAGGGGGCATCGTTAGCATGTGATCTTATACTCTCTGTATTCTAGATGACAAAGCCAACACTTAGAATTTGTATGCCATCCTGCCATACTAAGGAACTAGTAAATCGCTAGTTATCAAGTTAGTCCATATCCACACTTGAGATTTGGGAACCTAAACTGATTTTTAGATTAAAGGAATCTATATGAATCTATATTTATAATGTCATTTATAGCATTTTTATGGATGAGTATAAAAAATGACTACATATAGAGAAATTATGGATAATTCTATATATTTTCAATGCTTTTCAAATATTAGAACAAAATTTAAACTATACTTCCTATCTGAGCCCCCAAAATGTTGAGAAACATTTCCAGGACAGCAAAAATGTCACCTTGAAAAATGTTGAAAAATTGCAGCATCCTTCACCAGCTAAATAATTTATACATCTAAATGATTGTGAAATTGGTGCAGGAGATGATTAACGCTTTGCAGATTTATATTTTCCAAGATACAGAGGATTGTTGAGAAAACACATACAGTAAGTGCTCTTAGTAGCTCTCAAGCTGTGCCTTCCTTCCTGTTTAGCTGTATCTTAAAGACATCGATGTTCTACTTTTTAATGTTTTCAAATGATCGTATCTGTTACAGAAAGGCCATTCAGACTTTCCATTTCTTTTATATTATACACAGTTTCTACCGCCCATGGTTAACAATGTTTTTATAGTTACGTAAAATAAACTGCTGATGAAATTAGACATGTCCTATATAGTTCTTTGATTATACATGGGTCACTCTGTAGGTCATTTTTAAGCCAGTTTGTCTTTTAAAACTGATATATACTACCGCTTGCAGTAAAATCACCCTTGATCCAAGCCTGAATATTTATATGACAACTCGTTAGCTGCAATTATGACTGTTTTCAAGCTGCAGAACAGACATGGTTTAAACTTTCATTCTATTTTAACATCCTGCACCAAAGCGTTCTTATGAATATTATTAATGCTGTAGAGAGAGGTTTTGTGTTGGTTCAGATTTTAATAGTTTATTTTAGCCTACAGGAAGGATATCTAATTTAATTACAATTCTTGAACAGCAGATGACTAACTAAGCCACTCCTCTACTGTTATAAATAGTCGCACAGGCCTAAAAGTTGTAATCATTTGGTATTGCTGTTGAAGGATACAGATGTGACAAAGTAAACAGTCAAAATTAGAAGAATGCATAGTCTTAATAATTTTCTTTTGCATGTTAGATCACAGATGGAATAACTTTGACACAAAGGAAAGATGTTTCATTTTGTTAAAGCGGAGAAAATGGGGAAAAGCCCTGAAGTCTTTGATTAAGATCTTGGCTTTATTTTTAATGACTATATTCATTTGTAAATGGCATCTTTTCAAAGTCTGTAGAACAGGGACTACACCTTGTGAGCTATGGCAAACAACACAAGTGTACAGCCTGAGCTCAAGAGGGTGGTGCCAACAATTGTGTGTGTTACTCCATCGAAAAGGAGTAAGAAACTTTATTGCAGATACGAATGGTCTTATGTCAACTGAAACCATGCACAATAAAACAGCAATTTCAGTTAACACCACTTAAGACATATATTTTAAAAATTGAATTGCCAATTGTTTAATTACTCGGTTCTCCAGCAACAGCTCCCAGAATCAATTAGAACATAAAGAGACATTATCCCTCATCTCAAACTCCGACATGAGAGTCAGTACTTAATGCACTAATATCACTGCAAGCCTGCAGGTGCCTGGTAAGTTTCCATCGCATGGGAGAGGCAAGGTGATGCAGGCCAACTAGCACCCTCTCCACTCTGCTATGTATGTTACTGCTTGGGAAATTGCTTTCATGGTCTGATAGAGACCTGGCACATGGTCCAACTAGCAATATCTGGATCCTGGAGTTCAACATTATATGAAGTTGTGAGGAATAGCTTGGCTGACTCACTCCACGCAGATACCCACAACTCATATTTCTATAGAAAGGATCTTCTGGTGGTGAGAAGATCCTTACGTAAATGTTTAGTTGGCCTACACATTTATGGAAGAAAAAACAGGTCTCGAAAATGTGTTTAAATTTCAAGCAACAAATGAACAGCAACACAAGCTGAGCTTGCCATGCAAGCAAACAAGAAGTGCTTACAATTCTGTCTGCTTCAACATCTACTAACCCACAGTGGACACGAGAAATGGGAAGCAGTGACAGAATATTTAACAGGACGAAGAAATCAGTTTACCAGAGCCAGGGCTATCAGCTCCTATCCCTCTAGACTTGGCTGGCTCTCTGCTTTATAGTTTCTTTCAGTGCTATGCTTAATTGGAGAAAAGCAAATATTTTTTTCCAGGTCTACAGCCATCAATGATTTATAGATACCAATAAAGCCTGCAGAGGTGCAGGCCTGCAGAGGCAGAGCTGGCCAGTGCAGATATGTACTGTACATGTGTCCTGAAACACCAGACAACAGCATGTGTCAGCCTGATTGCTCAGCCTGGAAACTGTCAGACAGCAGGGGAGGATGCCAGGAGATCAGAATGGTGTTCGGCCTGTGCTTCACTGGGTTTATCCTCTATACCTGAGAAATGAGACGATGAACTCTTATCCTCTCCAGATGCTGCTGGCGCTCTCTGGGGACTCCTGGGAGTGGACGAAGGCTCAGAAAGCAGGCCGCTGTGAAGCCATCGAGCCATCTGCTGCATTAGACACATGACTTGCGGCATCTTCAAATTGTTTCTCTGCTCTGCCTCTCTGCTGCATATTTTTCTCACATTTTTAAGTTTGATAGATTGGGTTCATTACTAAATCCATCTAAGCAATTGCAAAAAATAATGTTACTAGTATATTACTACCAGAATTATGCCTTGATGTATGTAGCAGTTCTGTAACTCTTTTCAGCTCACAGCCATTCTTTCTACACTGCCTCTCTGGTCATAGATAAACTCTACATTCCATTCTTATTGAAGTCTCAGGTATTGCCATTAATCTTTTTCTTAATGACATCTTTGTTTGTTTTGGGTTCACTTTATGTCACTTTTTCTTTTCTCCAATTTAATCCATATTAAGATATACAATGACGTATTCTACCAGAATAACTTCAGAAAATGAGCATCTACAAAGTATTTGTAATATTTTTTTCCTTTTCTTCAAAAATAAAATGTCGAATTTCTGTGTAGACTTATTGTAGAAGTTGCTCACAGACCACAAATTGTCTGGAAACAAGGACTGGACCCTGATTTGTACATAAACCACAAATTTCTCTTACAGGGCTTTTAGCTTTTACAAGTCAGGAATGTTTGAAACAAAACACCATATTACAGATACAAAATGATACATACAATCACATTGGAAAGAAACAGTTATCTAAATAAATGCTTGTCTTCACTGCAATGAAATGCATAATGGTACTCATCTCTAATGCTCAACAAATTGAGCGCAAGAAAGCTCTGATAGATGGTTGCAGACTGCTCCTTTATTCAGTTTATTCAGCTTCAATGATTGTTTTAGCAAACTATAATTTCAGTTGAATTTGGCTGAAAAAGACTTATTTCCTGACACAAATGTGATGCAAATGTGGGCAACTTTTTTTTTGCAAACCACAATCAGTAGGTTATCCTACTAATACCTCCTATTGCTTTTGAAAACACCTTCATTTATACTCTCTCACCTGCTATTGATCTTTACAGTTAAAGCTTTACTCTGTGTGTCTTTTAAAGAGGAAGAAAGAATTTGTCCGTGATTACTACTTAAAGAATCCAAAAAGGCAGGAACTTTGCAGATCAAATACACTGAGTTTAAATACTGACATCTTGAAGCAATTGAGATTGCCAAGAAGAGTAAGAGACTGTAGTTCTAAATCTGTCCTGAAGGACACCCAGCTAACCTATGGAAACATGAAAGGGGCCCAGAGAATCTCTTCATTTAAATGTATCCACTGACAGCAGTTTGCAGAAGATGGCGTTTGACTTCAATCTGAAAGACCCCGACTGAACCCAATTAATCAACACCAGGATGGTCTGAATCATGGTGCACGCTTGGTCACCTCTCTGATATTCTATCCACAGAGAAGACAGGGGTGTAGAGTGATTAATGTGTGCTGTGTGCCAAATTGTTAAGGCAGCACTTGGTCACTTCTGTAAGAGGGGAGTGGGGGGGTGTGCTGTTAAAGAGAATCCCAACTTGAGATCAGCAGATCAATTTTCAGTTCAACCTTAAATATTTTATGCATTAGAACTCCTTAGGGTGACATACAGATGGACTCAACAAATGGCACATGATCTTCCCAAAAGACAAACACAAAGATTTCCAGTTGGTAAAACAAAGTCTTCTTTTCTCAAATTGACATCAGAGAAAAAAGATTATCTGTAAAATAAGGAGACATGACTTTGTTGGCTGATATTATACGTTACGATATAAGAATTGCTTATACACATTCTAAAAACATACATTACTGTATTGTATGCTCTAGCTACAGCAGTGTCATATTTGTGTATAGATAGACATGCACAACCATTTTCTACAGCATAAGAGCATAAGAAAGATTGCAAATTAGAAAAGGACATTTGGCCCACCTAACTCGTTTGATTGCTAGTCGCTAATTGATAAGGTTTTCAACCAGTCATTTCTATTAAGAAGCCAGAATATCAACTTCAGCAACATGGCTGAATAGCTTTTCCAAATGACCATACGGTCCAGTGATCCATCCAATTTTTAACCACATCTTCTAATTCAGGCCCACAGGAGAGCCAGAGCCCGTCCCTGCAAGCAATAGGCACAAGGCAGCAGACGCCCTGGATGGGAACCCAGCCCATCGCAGGACACACACAGACGCGCACACACTCATACCGGGGTCAGTCTTCCCAGATGCCAATTCAGCCATCAGTATGTCTTTGGGCTGTGGAAGAAAACCAGAGCACCTGGAGGAATCCCATGTGCACATGAGGAAAACATACAGACTCCTCACAGACAGCACACCAGGTCTGGAACTGAACCCAGGCCGCAATGCTAACCACTGTGCCACCATGCTGCTCTATCACCCTATGACATTTACAATATGTGGTGAATGCTCATTCTAGAACGTACAATATGAATTACTCGCCCAAACCTTTCTCATCCATTTTGAAGAAAAGCTGGGAAATTCAAAGAAACATAAATTAATTTGTAAAGTGCACAAATGTAGAGAGTTTCCTTTGACTTTACTTTTGTTCATTCATCTTTTCTCTTTGATCAATACGGCACACTGGATCTGTAGTGCTGCAATTCCCTCATAAGGCAGAGCCCTGCAGTGCAAAAGTAAGCACCTCCCTCCCCTAAAAGAATGTGGAACTGCCTGTTTTGTCCAACCTACTTCCATCTCTTGGTTTAAAGAAGCAGATTTCTGCTCAGACAGCTTGCAGGCCCTGAACAGAGCACAAGGCCAAGCTACCAGACCCCGGCTGTGTGTGTCACTTCCTTTGTGTAAATCTCAGCATTGGCTAGATGCAATTCTCTTACTTGTCAAGCTCTTTTTATAACAGGAGGTTTTCTGTATGTTATTTCTTAGAAAAGCTGAAATCCTAAAGGTTATGTCTGGTAGCCTGTTCTTGTACTGTTTATTCTGGTTGCAACGTTGTGACTCCCATTTGAATCAAACAAGGATGAAGAGGACTTCATCTCCTAATGTTACAGCATTAGGAAACGATAGCAGACTTGTACATTGTAAACACTGCTCTAAATAACAATATATGTCCTGTATTAATTCAAGGCAATATGCTATTAAATATGCTCCATCCATGCATCTGTATTTCCAGATTTGGGCATTTTAACACAAAGACACAGCCTTTCTGCCCTGCGATGGGCATGTGTCCCATTTAGGGTGAATCCTGCCTTGCACCCGACGCTGTCCAGGTCAGGCTCCATTTCCACCCGACCCTGTACCGGAAAATTGGATTAGAAAATGTATAGATGGAAGGACAGGTGGATAGACAAAGCCTAGATCTGTCCCAAATGCAAATCAAGGGGATGGGGAAAAATAAAATCCAGATGACTGCATTCCCTCACTTTACCCTTCTTTTTACACCTGTGTTTACGTCTTACTCTGGAAAAACTCAGACCAGTTTGCCGAGTGGTATAAACTTCATATAAAATTGAAGGGCCTGTATAAAATCAAATCGTGGGCGCCAGCATGACCCTTCCAGAATATGACTAAGTCTTCACAGCATTTGACTTAATGGGAGTCTGGGTTAGACCTTGCTCTGTTACAACTGCATGCTGGTGGGAGAATTACCTTATTAGCTCTTTTTGTGGGCCTGTTATTTTATGCCTGTGTTCTACCCATTCATGTGGTGTAACTGTAATGCGGGCTGCAGTTTCTTTCTAAAATAATCATTAGAGAGAAAATAATTAATTTTCCCCACGCCTCAGTATGTCAACCCATCAAATATTCCATCAGTCTCTCTGAGGTCTATAGGCTTTTCCAGCACCAAAACAATTATAGTCTAAAAATGTCATTCTCAAAACCAAAAGAAGAAAGATCACTACAGAACCCAATAAGCAGCACCGTAGTGGATAAGCAAACACTTGACTTTTAACATTTACCTAAGAAGAACGCAGAAATTACGACACGAAAACAGAGCACAAAACGGATGCCGAATCCAGCAGCTCCACCAAAGAGAAATAGCTTGTCAGGACCTGGTTAGCTAATACACGCTGGGCAGTTAGTATTTCTGTATGAGTCATAAATAAAAAAAGATGACTTAAACAAAGGAAGACTTAAGGGAAGTTATCATTTAAACGATAAAACGTGTAGAGAGATACAAACTAGATCAAACAGAAATATACAAATATGTTCACCTCTTTTATCACCTTTTTATCCCCGTCGTTGTATTATACTGTACTTTCGAGGTTTCCTAAGATGCCTATACCTTTCTCTGTCCATTACAGCACTTATCCAGGACAATACTATGGTGAAATACCTGTAAACTTTCATTAAAAGCCTCTCGTGTTATTACATTGGTTCATAGTTCTACAATACGGTGAAAGAATGCTTATACGATCTTAAAGTCATAGACAAAATGTGTTGAAACAAATATGTTATAAACACGAAAATGTTTAACAAAACATTTATGATGAGAAACGTTCCTGAGGCATTTAGTTTCTAGATTTCAGATAGCACTGCGATGGTGCCAGCTAATTATTTTATATACACGGACAGCTAAAAGCATAACAGTATACCCTTCGGAATTCGTATTTACGAAAGGGGTATTTATATAGGTATGCAAATATTTATCAGAAATTCGAATAATAGTCTGCACAAACTAAGCAAGCACTATGCTATCGCGTGAGCGGTAGGAGAAGCAGCTCTTTGAAATTGGAGCCCGAGTCTGTTTATGATGTTTGGCCCTGCTGGCTTGCTCCCAAAGCGGGTGTAGCCGAAAGATTTGTTCGTGTTGGGCATTAGCAGCAGCTGCCCATGGTGAATAATTGATTGTAAAAACTGTGCCTTCGGAGACAGATGAGGAAATGGAGGAAGGGGGCATTTTTCACATTAAGGCATTTGGCAGACCGTACTGTAAGAAATGCGGGCGAAGAATGTGACGATGAACCGACCGCGCTTCCTCGTCTTTTGGCTTGGTCGTGTCAAAGATGTCAGCGATGTACAGTGTTTACTTTTCAGTTTTGAAAACTAGTGTTTACTTTTCTTTTTTTGAAAAGTGAAAAAATGTTGAAATATTGAGATAGTGCAAAGGGGCACTGTTTTTTCCTACTTTTGTATTTGTAGTCTTTTGCCGTATTTTTCTGACAAAAAGAAGCGATACAAAGAGGCATTCTGTCAGAATACTCCACCTTTCAATATGGTTACAGTATTCCTTTATTTTTATTAACTACATTTCTATTGCTCAGTGCGACTACTAAAATTACGTAGAATACCAAAGCCTTTGTCAGCAATCGGCGAGAAAAGTAAGAATTCTATGGCAAACGCGTTTGTCTGAACACACAAGGGGGTGGAGTAGACTAGTATATACAGTATGAGGTTCTTGATCCTGTAAGTAGTAGGTATTGTCTACTGAGCCGCGGTTTTTAAACAACTCTTGAATTAAAGCTTATATTGTTGTGAGCAGTTATGTCAATTCAAACTGAAAAAGATACTGCTCCATATAAATGTCTTCGATTAGGGTGACCACAACATTGATTCGGCTGAAAAAAAAAAGACTGAGATTTACCTTGAACTTTTTTGTAAAACGGTAAGAAGTAAAATACAATAATGAATAATGACAAGATTTTGTATACATAGCCTAAAGTATTTGGTTATCCATGTACGCGATATAAAAAAACGAAGTTTTGTACTTCCGTAAATTGCTTGTTAATTCTAACTCTACAGTCTTCGTTCTGTGTTCATTTATGATGTGGTATCACAAAGGATTAAGGCTTTATTTCTACAATTTAGGTGTTATATTATTCAATTAACCAGTCTAGTCAGAATAAAAAATAACAGTTGAGACTATAATTCTAGGAATAAAGTACAACCGCAGATGAACTGTGACACGACAGTTTTATAATCTGTGTTCTCTTCAACTGTCGGTATTTGAATAAATTGAACAGCAGACTATATACATGTTCACACTGTACACCCTCGTCTGATAAATCCTCTTGAAAAAACGGTCAGTTCATTCCACAATGGCAGTAGTGCCTATCAAGACCCTAGGGCAGCGAGAGGAGATGTCACTACCTTGGAGAGCGACTCGATAAATTAGGAAAACGTCAATATGAACGCGAAGAAAAGACAACGAAATTCAGTTGCATTTATTACTGTGTACGGTTAGGTGCAGCGGACCGATATTTTTTATCACCGTTGTTTTTGATAAATATCACGAACATTAGTTATATAAGTCTTGAAGTTCGACCAGAGACTTTTATCAGAAAACGTTATATCATTAGCAGTAGAAGACGTATTTTACTCCTTTCTTCTTATATCTAGCTTGCACATCTCTTACATTGATTGGATAGAGTATTCACGAGCCGTATGAAATCTAAGGCCTCATGTTTTACTGTTGCGGATAAATCTGGCGTTGGTATCTTAGCGTGAACTGGCACCTTTCGCATTCTCCCACTGAGCTAATGTGTTAATGCAGAGTAAGTATGTTGCATACGCAAATACAGAGGACGGAGTTCAACCGCAATGTGAGTTATCCTAACGACTGACACCCAGGACATCAACGTAAATGTGTTATATAGGATTGCATTGACATGACGTGCAACGCTTTATAACAGCCAAAACGTCGGTGACCATCGTAATATTGCTTAATACGACAAGTGAAAGTGATAACCCCATGATCTGGAGCCTACTGTATGTAGCCGCATGAAACCGTGCTACTCCCAGGAATAGCTCCAGTGCTTTTCGGACTTCCTAAAACATCCCAGGGCAGTCAGAGAGAGAGAGAGCACAAAGGCTTCCCAATCCCCAGCAAGCAGAAATTAATTTAGCATCGACTTCCCTTCCTGCCAGATTCGACAACAAATCACATTTGCTGATTTTCTTTTTTCTTAACGTTTTTAGCTGCGGCTGCAGGGCCTGGTCATTGTCCGTCAACGGCAGGCCGCTTTTTGCAATCTGTACTTTCTTTGTGTTGCCTCAGCTCGCTCTCCTTAATTGTATTCCCCGATGAATTTTCGTTGATGGATTTACTTCCTTTTATAATTTCTATGTTATGTATCCTGCTTTTGGCTTTCCATCGCATAATGTGGAAAAAATGATGATTCTTTTGCAAAAACGAGCTTCGCCCGGGCCTTGAGGCTGTGCTTGAATCTTCTCAGTTATGGGATTTTCCCCAATACAGTGTTTTTCAACAACAATACCTTTAATATTAACACTGCTAATATTAATAACAGTTATTGCTGCTTCTACTACACTTATTAGTAGGTTTATGATATTCTAGTGCCACTACGACGGATAGGTT
Source organism: Lepisosteus platostomus (assembly GCF_059453375.1). Taxonomy (NCBI): domain Eukaryota; kingdom Metazoa; phylum Chordata; class Actinopteri; order Semionotiformes; family Lepisosteidae; genus Lepisosteus; species Lepisosteus platostomus. The sequence goes on from NC_142634.1 coordinate 14,428,069, forward strand.
GTGATTCTGTCTGAAACCTACTCAGTTGTTCGGAATAAGCACACATTCTTCCCGTTTATTTAATCTCTATTCATCCCTTTATCCATCCGTTCTTATGAAGTACTGGAGCAGCTCCTGTTTAACGCTGGCTACAAATGTAATAAAGACATACATACGCTCCTCTCGTCTTGTCGTCATTAGGGCGTATCTGAAAAATCTTGTACCCTGGTGTCCACGTCTTATAGAGGGAATTACCTAATAGAAACTATGAATCCCGTTTTACAAAAGAAATCCGTGCTTACTTGCTGTGCTTGAATCCTACATTTACTTTCCAGTTTCCCTTACATTATACATTTGTGCACATGTGATTAATTTGAGAAGTATATACCAATAGTTCACGTCCAAGTATACGGACATTTAAAAAGCTGTTAGAACGTGTAAAAGAACGAACTCGAATGCGCTTTGATTTATGAAATGTAAGTCATACGTTAAGCAACATTAAAGACACCATTCTTATCAACACGGTTCCCATTTGCTGTGCTCTAGTCCTGTTTGTTGCCATGAAACATGGTAATACAATATTTCTGTTTTCTCTGAAAGAGATTTGAAAAAATGTAAATACGTTCTGTATGTTCAACATGACCAGACAAAGAGTATCCTATACCTAGATCTAAACCTTCCTTTATGTTTCCTGAAAACATCTCACAAATCGTATCATCTGTGGTTGAATATACAGTGTAGACAACGTATGTACAGGACACAGGGAAAGTAAATGTTGTGGTCGAGTGACATCCTTTCGTTCCAAATGGCCCTGTATTTGAAATATTTATTAAGAAAACAACGACAAATAGGCAGAAAGGCAGCAAACAGATAAAGGGAACCTATTTATTTTACAAGCCTGAGAGTGTAATAGCGACATTGGGATATGCTGTCATTTTAATTATTTAGCGTGGCCTGAATCATTGCACATTTTATCTCGATGAATAATACAGCGTTACAAGAGTTTTAAGTGGTGGCCCTGTACACAACCGCTACCCTGGCAGGGAAACACGCCATCAAAACTTTATGTCATGTTTTTCCCACGTCCTGTCATTGCGGCTTGGAACTTGGAACTTTTCTGGGGGGGGTAACCAGAGGGAAAGCATTTTGCAGTGAAGGGGTGGCAGAGCTGGGGGAGGAGTGGAGATTTTAAATTGGCCTGGGTATTACCTCTGCACGCGCACGCGCGCACAGTGCGCAGCCTTCACGCAAAAGAAACGGTTCAACCCGGTGTGCAGGTTTTCATAGAGACATACGGTACCTCCCGAGAGCCTGGCTAATTCACACGCATGTATGACTCTGAATAATAACCAGATCGCTCTATAGATGGAGAAGCTATGAGGCTGCATCCTAAATTAAAAATACCCAAGTTTCCTAATATGCACACTTTTTAGCATTGAAGCTTAATCTGTTCTATTTTCGGTTTTAAGAACCACTGGAATCTTGTGTAACAGACAGCTACTATTAATTATGCTTCTACAGTCACTCCTAGAGAGGATAATTAAGATATGTGCATGCTTGCCATTATTGTTATTATTGACATGTATACAACATACTACATTAAGCATAAAACTATTGTTTGTCGAAAACCCCAAGCTCGGACGGTTACCACAGGGACGAACACTTCGAACCCACTGGAACAACAGCCCTGCTTCCCTCGTGATCAACTCCCACGGATCTGGAGATACAGAAAGCAGACGAGGCAGAATGACACTACCCTGGCTGTGTACCACCTCCACCCTCACTATTTTGGGCAATTCTTGCGATTTAGCATTAAGTATGGCAGCCCAAAGGACGGCTGTAGATTTACGAAGGATCGCATATTCTTACTCTCGGGCAAAAACTGAGAGAAATCTCCCCCCCCCCCCCATCGCAAATTCAAATACAGTTTGTCCAAAATGGAAATCTCGGCCAAACTGTGCCCTCTTCGGCACACTAACCGCTAACATAGGAGATAAGAAGGCCTAGCTTCCTCTAGTTTTAGAATAAATATTATATTTCTCAATGTTTGTGTTTTTATGATTGCGGTTTGGAATAAGGCTAAAATAATTAGACTGTATTCTTAGGCAACCGAGTAGGCTAGTAGAGGTATTGACAACCGCAGATCATAAACCATAACTTATTCTCAGACATTTTCTGAAAACAACAGCACGATTCCAACTCTGTTCGTTTAAACAAGTAATAATGCAGTCACTGTTAAAATACCACGCAGATTTTAACGATAATAAGAACTCAATAAAAACCACAAAACAATTTTAACTCAAGTTATATTTACCCAACAGTCATCAATTAATACAAACAAGCGTATAAGAAGACTCAACTACGCAGACATTCACTCTTCATTCATAATTTAGCAACTGGGGGGCTCGACTGTGTTGCGGTGAATTAATCGGTCTGGAAATATTTTAATCTCGAGTTGTTTCCATTTATTTGGCGTGTGAAAAGGGACAGCGGTATGACAGTGGAAATTGTACTATATATTGAATGATACTCAGACGCAAAATGAAGCGTTTTTGAATGTTTTAATTTTGTGATAGCGTTGGCTCAATTTGAACACATTTGTTTAGGAAGTGAACTGATCAAAATATGCGAGCGTCAAGTACAATTACAATACTCAACCAGCGGGACTGGGTTTATCTTATTTTCAGACGCTGATGATTTCATAACCGATAACACATCTTCTGTCATGACTTCTTTCCCTGTTTATGTCCAAATTATTAAATTGTCTTTTTTTCCTCTTTTTTGATAACCTGGGAGGACGAGTGAACTGCTGTGAGTTTTCAGACTAGACGTCGTGAAATGCATTGTGCTAGTGTTTATTGACCTCTTGAAGGATTAAGACCGTGGCCGTGTAATGACCTAATGAAGTCGTCCGTAATCCTGTTAATTGTGTTTACCAAGGTTAAGGACGTGGCCAATAGGCTGATAAGGCCCTTCTGCCAGTGTCTACCAGAACAGGCGATCGCGCAGAGAGCACTGGACATAGGGAGCTTCTTTAGAAGATGACGTGTGTTGACGTGTGGTAAGGTATCCAAAACTCCAACATGCGCTCCAGACAGGCACTGCTTAAAGTTACTTTATCAGCTTTGAAGGGTGTGCAGCTGCTGACAGCCATGTCTTATCTACCAGTGGAGAGACGCGGGTTCTTGCTTCTTTACTGAAAGACTGAAGTGATCCCTCCAAATAAACAAGAGCCTGTCGGTAACTACCGAAAGGCTTCGCTCAGGAGAAACTGCTCTTTAGTCCTGGGATGACGAAGAACCCGTGGTTTGACGATTCTTGGTGTCCTTTACGAAATGATAGCAAAATAAGAGAAATGGGGAACGCATCAGAAAGTAATACAGTAAAATTAAGATGTCTTGATTCTGCGAGAGGCGGAGTCTGTGTCATATTTGTGTAAATATGTTGTATCTAGACACATACAAAAGAACGTGCTGTTGCCACGACTCTAAATGGTGTTCAATTTTTAATGAGGCACGATATCACATCATTTATATAAATGGTCATAGGAATTTCACTCTATTTTGCGACCAAAAAGAGACAACAAAACTAGGCATCACCACAAAAACACATTTACGTATGTTCTTGAAGTGTGAGGAAAAAACGCATTTTGCGCTAGCTCTTCTTTCCCCGTTTCAAAAGGGGAACTATGTTGTCCTTGTCTGTCCACAAGCGCAGGGCTACATTGAAAACACGTGTAGGTGGGTTATGGAGCAGAGTTTCTTAATGACTGCCAGAACAGAAGTTATTCAAAACGGATAAAACAGAATTGTGTTCATTGTAGTCCGGTAATGTTGTACAGGTATCCTAATATGTTGATTGAATACGTCAGTTGCCTTTAGCGCGTCCTTTGAAACTTCAAGCGTGGGTCATTTGGTATACGGATGAGTACTCCCACTCTCGGTGGTCAGCATTAATTTATTACTAAATGGTAGTTTGGTACTTTATCCCTGGAGTAACACGCGGAATAAGGGATTTTAAATACTATTTACAAACAAGTTAAAAATCCCAGACTAAACAGCAGTGTTTACAGAATCACAGTTAAACACTGCTGTTAGGCAATCGAGTCTGTGTTTCCCATATATTTACGTCATTTAACGTTTTAACTCTTCTTAGTTTTTTTTTCTTTGGATTAACACTGTAGATATTCGTATTGGAAGCGTTCAGTAGTTAAAGCTTTTATACATAAACTATATTGGCAATGCCTGATCACGTACCAAATACGTAAAGACACTTAGTGGTTGGTCACAAATATAAGTTCCTTATCTTACTTGACAGTGGCAACTGAATCCAATTGGTGGACTATCCTAGTTTAGGGATTCAGCATAAAAGTTTTTAATTAATTTAAAGAAAAAAGCACTGAAAGAAAGGGGTACAGTTTTTCAGCTTGCAACACTCTGAAACAGGACTGCAATTTCAGATTAAAACTAATTTGTTAAAAATCTTGGTGTAAGTACACTATGATGGGTTTTTAAATATCAAAACCTGTCTAGCTTTCAATGAATATCTTATTTAGTTATTAAATTATGAATTCCGCCTTATATATCAAGTCATTACTCGTTCCTCTCAACTATTAGAATGTAAAAGTTTTATTTTTAAAACTCGATTTCTAAGCACCATAAAGATGGATGAATGTGCAGTGAAGCAGAACCACCAGCAATAACTGAGATAATTAATATTATTTATTCAATTTCTTATAATTAAAAGGAGTCGTGTTCGTGGTATCAGGTTTTTGAGGCAGCTGTTTTACCGTCAACGAGCTGTTTTAAAATGACACTTTTTATGGTAAAGGAAGATCGGAGATTCTTTCACTTTCTTCTTTAGAATCATGTTTTTTCAATTAAAAATGGGTTTAGTTCAAAAGTACAATCGTTAAATCAACATATTCTGTCAGTTCCTGGACACAGAACTGAGACAGGAAAGACAATCATCCTTCATTGCCCCCAAAATTGAAGTCCGCTCCTTTTATTATTGCTGATGTGTGGTAAGACATTATAAATTCAACTTTTTTCTCTGTTTTCCGAGAATGTTTTCTCTGGAGACAATCACAAGTTTGAATAATGAAATTAACATTTTCTCAGTTTTTCTTTTACGTTTAGAAGACAGATTTGGACGAACCCCTGTGATGATAAAACCCGGAATGATAACCTAACTTTAAAACAAATGTCACGCATTAAACACAATAATAACATTCCCTTTAAGAGTTCTAAGAACGTGATCAACATTAGCTGATCATCTATTTTACTAAAAAATATGGTTAAGTTGAAGATACTGGACCTTGTTTACTTTTCTGTGATGACCTCCGAGCTTATAAAGTTAGAAATATTTTTTCGAATTAAAAAATAAACTTCTAAGATAACATTTAACCACATTTATTATGGTTTTACGATATGCGCAACTTATTATAAATTCTGTATTATAGTACCTTATTACAATTGTGGAAATGGACTCTTAAAATCTATTGGATAGGTTTTAAAATACATGTTTACCCTTAACCACTACTGTCTCTTTTTATCAATACTTACAAATTTCTAGAGCTTTCTATGCTATTTTAGATTCGATTTCACAGTGTTTAATTCGGGTCAAGTCTTCCAAAATACCTCATAAACCGTTTACGTTTATGGTCTTTGGAGTGCTCCAAAACATGAACTCACGAAATCCTTCTAGTAATATGTAGTTTCAAAGCTGCATCTAAATGCTTATGTGGAAAAGCCGAACTTAAAAAAAAAGCTGGCTTTGTCTTTTCAGAAACAGACTTTTGTTTAAATCTATTGTTATTTTACTACTAGAACTATTACTAACGCTATGACAAACCTTTTTGGCTGAATTACATTCACATCGCGTTGTAAGTAGAAGTATTGCAGAGACACTCGTGCTGTTTGTAAATGAAATTCGATATACAGTTGGAGATAGTCGCTGTCTGGTGAGCTACATGTTTTACCTTTGGTTTATGCATCTTACTTACTACGTAATTATTGAAATCTTTTCATCTGTATCTCGACAAGTTTGATTTATGTAGATGCAGAAGAAAAGGCTTTTTTCACGATTATCTTCAGTCGCATAATGAAAGACTTGCACCGGCCCCTTCTGACATTGTTTTATGTACACGTTTTTTATACATTTTCTTTTTTTTCCCACATGCAAAGTTGCTTTTTTATGACTTATAAGGCCTATGGATTCCATTAGTTTCCGTGTAGCTTTCATGTTTTCAGCTGCACTCATTAAACACGTTGAATATTAACTTTCAATTAGTCAATGGATAATTGCAACGAAAACAGATTTTGGTTGAACATAAATGCAAAGTATTTTGCGTCACGTCACTGGATTAGGAAGTCAGCCTTCATTTTATCAAACAAACAAATTAATACGTTTTACCTTCATTTAGACCAGGTTTGTCGACCTACAGATGTCGCTTCCCAACTTGTTGAAAAGGTTTATGAGCTATAGAGGTCCAAATTCAATTTAGAGATTCCTCATTAATCTTGCATTTGTCACAGATGCAGTTTCGGGCTCGGCACCACTGTCTGCCTTGGCCTTTAACTCTCTCATCCAAGGTCTAGCCGCGAAAACAAGAAATTGGGGCTTGTTGTCAAGACTGCTGATCCCAGCAGTTTCCTCCTATACTATTATCTTGCCCGCAGCCTTTTATTAATTTCGTAAATGGGAAAGCGCTAAGATCCTCAATCAATCGCAGTTCGTGTTCAGTTTAGCTGAGCCATGATTTTGTTTTTCGCATTTTGTGCCATCAAGAATATATGAAAGCTGAAGTTTTACCCACCAGAAAAACCTCCTACCTGACAACAGTAGTTAAACATGAAGGCCTTTTTCTTTTCCGCTATGCAAAGATCTGATTTACAAATCAGTCTTTCACGACTGACTGTTTTTAAGAAATAAGAAATACTTCTTCCAATAATAATATACACAAATACGTAGATTTCGAGAGTAATCGTGTTATAAACCCATTAAGTTTATACCTCGACTTCTGGAATCACACACCGACCCTTTAGAACTCCTAAGATGAATTATTCATAAATGCAAATGTAAGCACCTCTCTTGCAAACGTGAAAACAGAAAATATCAATTACAGTTAAAGTACTTAATGATGTAATCAAAACAAGTTTATTATTACTGCACTAATATTATTGTAGTATAACAACAACATTTTCGAGATGTTTTCTTTGAACCTATCTAACGGGCTTCTTCTTTAGCTTCACAACAATTTCAAATGGTGATATGTCATCTTGTTATGTTCTTAATCTTTACTTAGATTCTATTGAAATGTATCGTGGAATTGTTCCCATTTTAAGCCAAGGTCTTAAAACCTAAAAATTTCGAAACTTCAAAATCTTCCAAATAGACAACTTTTCTCACATTACTGCAGAACAGCGCCACTAAAATATTACAAACACACACATTAATAGCTCAAAATTATAATCCCGTGTTCTGTGCGCTGTTACTGAAGGGTTTTGCAAATAACGCCAGAAAGCGATAAAAGAGGAGACTGGACGAAATTCACCTAGCCTTTCACAACGAAATGTGTACTACCGACATAAAAATCGGTCACTGTGGTGTTTTAACCATAATCTGTGATGAACACAGGGAGGATATATCAGAATTCAAACAGTTTCTTCTTTGTCTAACTGATGTAATATACAGTAAGTGCTGTTAAGCACTGTGCTACACTTCTCTGAATCATGAGGACCAATGTACAAATAAATGATAACGAAAAGATATGTAAAGAAAGATGTAAACCAACTTGTGGCACAGAAGAGGGCAATTGGATTACATGAAATAGGAAAAAGTTTTAATAGAAGCACATTATTCTCAATTATCCGTGGCATATGGTCCAGACAGATGTGATAATGGATGTCTAATGCAGAGCTGTCCACAGTCAGACTCTCCCGCAGCTGACCAATAAGTTGTATAACATGGCGTAATAAAAGACTCGTATTAAATCCAGCCTTTAAGAATCAGTAAAGCCTGAGTAACACTAGCGAAGGGGTTTGGTTGCTTTTGTGAGCTGACTAGTGGTGGAGAGCAGAGTGGTGCCAACGCGATTTGACGTTTCACCAACATGTGAGCGGTCGCCATGAGGAAATCTCTGGGCTATGAAAGAGCTACACCTGTGTTTATCATGGGATACAGCGCTGCCTTCCAAAATCAGTACAGCACTGACCTTACAAAATGGGGATGACATCCTGTTATTTACGTCCCCATTTACGGCTTGTAGGTTTTTTTTTTGTCATTCTCTATTTTATTTATTACCGATGACAGGGCTCGTAGCGCCGTGTCAGTGTTGAAGGAGTACACAACTGGAACTCTTCGAGGATTGCGGGTAGTTCTCCGGGGGGAATTACTGCACCACTTAAGACACTGATCCGTGCACTGAGAGCACAGAGCGAAGGAGAATCGCGCAAGGAATTATCATTATATAGGAGCCTATACACAGTACACACCCCCTCTCCTGCTGCCGAGGCAGGTTCGCGGTTCTTTATAATATAATAATATTTCTTTATTAGCCCTATACAATTTCTTGCATTAGGAACGCGTCTTTTCGCATACCCCAGCTTTTCTCCATGGAGACACAGACAGGGAGAGAAGCTTGGGGTCAGAGCGCAGGGTCTGCCATTGTACGGCGCCCCTGGAGCAGTTAGGGTTAAGGGCCTTGCTCAGGGGCCCAACGGAGTAGGATTCCTCTGCCGGCCACGGGATTTGAACCGGCAACCTTCCAGTCACAGGCGCAGATCCTTAGCCACAGAGCCACCGCTCCGCCCGGTTCTGCTGTGGAGTGATAGCAGCACTGTGGAGAAGTGGTGAGCCTTACTGGCTCACAGAGATAGGGCACTGGGTTCCATTCCGGACCTGATGTGCTGTGTGGAGTTTGCATGTTCTCCCCATGTTCGCTTCGGGTTCTCATAAGTCTAAATACATTGGATTCTGGAAAAACTGATTCCCCCCCCGGTGTGAGTATGTGCCCTGGCGTCCTGTCCGGGGTCTGTACTGTCTTGCGCCGGTTGCTGGATATCTGTTATATTTTGTCTCAGTTTCCTACCCCTTAATGAAGGTTGTATACACGCAATCTGTTATGACATTTTTAGGGGAAAATGAAGATTTGGAATGAAAATGTACGTGGATTTTCATTTCAGACAAAAAATACATGACACTCACCTTCTTTTTTTCAGTTTTGTGGTTTTATCAACGACGTGTAAGGTTTTATGACATTAGACAGTCGCGACTCCTAGGCTACAACATGAGAATACATTGATGCATGCTGTGGAAAACGGCTGCTGTAAAATTGATCTTTACATTTTCAATAACAATAATCTCGGTTTACCCGCATTTATGTTAGATTCGGAAATAGTCTTTTACCAGCCCATTGTGAAAAACTTGTTAAAAAATTAAATCATTTAAACAGTAAAGCGTTGAGGGCGTTTTGTCGTTGCACTAATGATAAGATTTTTAATGTAGCTATACTGTGAGACAGCCAAGACATAATACAAAAACTATTACCTTCACTGCTGTGACATTTCCCACGTTTCGTGCTGTATACTAATTTGTAAATGAACACACACCTTACTTTATCGATCCGTCCCTTTAAAGTCTCGAGTCAATATTATATTGCTTTCGGATGTGATCTTTTATTAAATTGTATATTTTGTTTGTGTTTACTTCTTGGATATTCTGAGTCCGTGTACTTACTTTTGACAGCGTTTCAGATTTGTTTCTGCTTTGTAATATTCTCTGAAAGACTGGCGAGCAACCTGAGTTTCAATGAGTATTTCTGCTTAAAAACATAATAAATAGTATTATGCCCCCCACCATACTTCGAATGACGTTATATAATTTAGAATAACGTCAATATAAAGGAACAAGGTGTAAGCCACTCACAATGAAAGCGCTGACGCGGAAAGGCTATCTTTCTCGTTTTCAGCCTGGGAAGTGGAAAAAACAGTCATATCACAGCCCGAGCGCATGCGCAGCTCCCCACTCGACTCTAAATGCTCATTACAGCATTTATGGAATATATATATATACATACAACATTAGATTGTTAAAGGACAGCTGCTCAATGGGGGAGATAGTCAAGGTTTAGAGCAGATACAATACCGCAAGGGAACGGTCACAGGCTACCATAGCTATCACCAAGAAGAGCAAGGCTCGATTGTGGGTCCAGGTTTTTAATCGAGATATAGAACGGAGTCAATAGTACATATGAAGGTAAAGTAAAATACCTTTCACAGCACAGCCTATATTAGTGCGGAGCCAAACTGCTTTGGGAGTCTTACAGGGATTTAGGTTCCTACCCTGTGCTTCTGAAGTCATCATATGCATTGTGTATACTACACGTACACGATCAATCTGTACGATTTAAAGACAGACAGATACCCCCCTTGCAAAATTAGATCTGAAGTATGGATTTCTAAATAAAACAAAGGTTTACATAGCAAAAGCATGATCGAGACACACTCTGTTCACCTCGAACACACAGCATTAATAACTGATCACTATAATTATATATCATTGATAAAGATATGCATAATGGTAGGGGAATGACATGGCTGCTTAAAATCGCAAAAATGTTGATTCCTAATATTTTATTAGTATTTCGTTTTTCATTCAGAAACTCCTGGCCTTTGTGTTTCTAAGTATATGAATCATACTTGATAGACCTACCTTTACAGTGTTTTCTTAAATGTAAATTCATCGATAAAGTTAATGTCGTTTAAGTATAGGATAGAATATTAGGTGATTCTACTGACAAGGCGTTTAAACAGTAGCAAGAAATCTGTGTTAAAATCAATAAACATCAGCATAGGCTTTCTTAACTCAGACGTGTTTACAAAATACCAGCCTGTTTTAGCATAAACATATGCAGTTTCTAATCAGGTGTTGAAATGGCGACAAACGCAATCTTGTTTATGAAACAATATGGTATGTTTTTCTTAGGATAAGGCTGTCAATATACAATGCGTTAGACAAACATAATGTTGTTACTGTCCTATATTATACCACAGAAGTGTCTTTGTTTGAACATAAGCTACCACTATTATGTGTGGAGTAACATTTTTAACAATATAGACTCTTCCTGCGTTATTATTCAGGTCAGAATGCTTTCACGGCTGATTTTATCTATTGGGCTGGGCGTATATGCTTTCTTATCCAGTTAAACGTGTCTCCTAATATGAGCTGATATGATACCATACATTTTTCACCACGCAGCTCGCACTCGCAATATAAAACGCGCTTGTTAATAGGATTTAGTTGTGTCCTCCGCCAAGTGGAAAATGAACTGGGGTTGGGGGAGGTGGATAGCGGTCTGTCATCACCATTATCCACGTTTTTACAAAAAAAACTGTTTTGCCTCCCAAGCTTAAAAACCCCTAAAATAAAAGGTGCTAGTTAAGAAATAATGCCGCCTCTTCAGGCTCTCCTGTGACAAGTGACCCGGAACCGGTTGGGTCTCGCTTAATGGAGTCAGTCTCCGAAGCTTGTTAGGCCGTGGCGGGGTCGTCGGGATCTCTTCTGTTTACTCTGTAGAGGGGCGACTGTATAAGCGGTGAAGTGTACGTTTTTCCAACAGCTCCATAAATGGCAACAACCCATGGCTGGAAGGAATTTACCTTTTACGTCGGAATTGAGCAACAGGTAAGGCACAACTGTTGTATATGAAGCTTGGAAATGTGCAGGACTCTGTGGGCGTCTGGTTGGTAAGGGTCATCGGACTGTGCTATGGGCAGGACGCCTTTCGAAGCACCAAAAGCTCAACATATTTGGGACTGCGGCAGCGCACAAGTTGAACTCTATCGCACCAAAGCAACGGTGCAGTCCGTTGTGTATCAAAACAGAGGCTCCTTCGGTTTTACCTAACACCCGCTCAGCGTTAGCTGAACAGGAGCTGTGGGAGGAGGCAGGGGGCGGGCGAACCCACTGTCATTTTGCGCTGGTGCGGCCGTTAGCGCCTTCCCGAGATCGGTGGCGTCTGCGCAAGTCTAAGGATCTCTTTGTGCGTCACGTTTGTTTGCAGATGTGTGTGCGTTGATGGTCATTTTTGATAATGTCGTGTGATGTAAGGTTAAAGGTTCGAGCCGGGTAGATCCCAGACAGACCGGCTCCACGGAGCATCACTGTAGGCTATGAGACTGTCGATTGTAAGTGCAGTACAGGTGTAAATCTCCTTGACATGTTTTACCAACTCGGCGAGCGCCCCTTACCTGAAGCGAAATCTTTTATTGTTTTCTGCAAATGAACTGCCAATTGACTCATTCTGCAGAAGCAGCGAAAACATACGTAGACGAACATTGATCACAGGACGTCTGTCATTTTATGTGTTTGGTTAAGTAAACGTGTCGGGGGCAGTAAAGTAAAGCAAACAGCTGCTTATTTTCCTGACAAGTACTCATATATATATATATGCAATCACTCACACCTCTGGTGCATATGTTTCTTATGTATTCTTTTCAAAGCTGTTAAGCGCTGTATGCGTTTTAGGGAGGAATTATTCTTAAGAATATCTTGAACTGAATTTGATTGATTTTTATAAAACTGGAGCGGAAGCAAACGTTTATTATTTGGACATGAAGATGATATTTTTTCTTACTGCTGCGGCGAACCCAGCGTCGTTTAGAAAAGAATTTAAAGTTACCATTCCACCAAAATCTACAGTGTGCAGAACAACCTGAACAAATAGAGTTATGCTTTGTAATACAAAATTAAAAATACAAAACTCGACATACACAATTATTACTTTTATGAGTAGCAGTAACACGGTTGTTTGGATATAAAATAATTTTGGGCTATAGATTTACCCAACACAGACCTATGTCTGAGAACAGAGCCTAAGGTATTAAAAACGCATTTAAGCGAAATAAAGCAAAAGTACGGAAATTAAGTAATACGCCTCTGTATAAATAATACAATTGCTCTACTTTTGTGTACATTTAGCCTCTCCTGGAGCACATTTGTTCAGGTCAAGGGTTTCTTAATCCCTTATTATAATTCTCCAATCTTAACACCAATGACATAAAATCGCACTATTTAATTCACCCGGATTCCCTACAAACCGTCATTAAAATCAAACATAACCCTTCAAGGAGTTCCTTCTTACACCCCAAGGGTAGGACATTCACGCAGCCACTTACACAACTTAGCGGAGAGTTAGAATTATTTTTTGACATTTATAGCATGTAAAAGAAAATTTAAAGGCACGGCAGCATTTTGTGGAAACAAGCTGGCCAGATAGCATTCAGACCTGAATCAAGTTTTATGACACAGACAGACAGCAACGTTATTCTAACGCAATTAATAGTCATTACAAAACAAAACAACAGAACATATTAAAATTGTATGTAAGGGGTTTGTTTCCAGACTCACCTTAAGCCCATCTTGTTGTACTTAACTCCACATGGGGCAAAAAAACGGGAGAACCGTTTCTTCGTCTTGCGTAAACCTGATAGTTTTCATCAATGCATTTTCAATTAACAGGGAAGCTCTAAGGTTTTTACGGGAAAATTTATTTAACCAGAGTAATTAAAATCGGACGTCAATTAACCTTAAATGTTGTTGTTTTTTTTTTCCATTCTGAGTGAATAGTTGTTTGGTGGGCTGAATTGTTTCCCCTTGTTTTCATTAAGAAATCCAACGTTTTTAAGTTTTTTTTAATGGATATGCCGTTCAACGTATATTGTTATGGTAAGACACTCAAATCGTATTAAGAATTTGTTTTCCGGACTGAAAAGGTGAAGTGTGCTTTGTTGTCACAGGGCCTGAAACTTTCATGAACATAAAGCCATATTATTTCCCATTCATTGTACCGTAGAATTTATAACAAGCAATGCAGCGGAAATGAGAGCTCGGGCTGGCTCCATTCATATTACCTAGACTCAACTGAAGTGCCTTATAATGATTCCGAACACAAAGACCAGGAGAAAGCGAACCTTGCCAAGCTCTGGACGGAGACCTGAAACAACTGTGCCTAATGCGAACGCACACACACACACAAAAGACGACAGAAAAACAAACGGGGGGAAATTAAAGGAACCCGCAAACACACGATGCGCCATTGTACTACTCAACAAGGACATATATGGGGAGTTAAAAAGGAAAACCTAACTGGATAAACGCTCTACCCACGTAGGGGGCCAGACGGGGAAATAACTTTCAACTCATCGAACATGAAGCTTTCCCTCGCTTCTCTGGAATTAGACATTTGACTTAGTTTCGAACTTCCTCTCCTGGATTAGCATGTCTCCACCCCGGCACACTTTTGAATAAAATCACCTTCACTTTTATAACAAGTCGGAGAGAAGTGACAGACCATATAGAGCTGCAGTTTCTTTTGCAAAGCTCCGGTGTGATTTTTTTTGTTTTATTTTTTTCTCAGTAGGCGTATGGCATGCGTCATCGGCCATGGGCTCTCATCTATCAATATAGGTCTGTGTCACTATATTATGTTAGCCACTATGTAGGAGGCTATCAGATACTTACCATGCCATCACGGCAGGTTTGACTGAGAATCGACATTTTCAGGAGCAATAATTTGCCAGATTGTGTTGAGATCATCTCCCTACCACTGGCAGTTGCTAAACGCATAGAGCTGCGGAAAACAGTAAACCAAACGGTCAGAATGAACATTTTCTTAACTATTTTCACTGCTGTGTACGCTGCAACATCTCTGGGAGAACCGTATTTGTTTTCAAGCAGGACTGAGACCGATTAAAACCGATTCCTGAGCCCACTTGATTTTGCACAGTCTAAGTCAAGTAAAACCCCGACTGACAATACCATGTTGAAGCGTCATTATTTTAGTCACAAGACATTCTATCTGCTCAGAGAGCCTAGGGTGGACATCTCTTTTGTCTCGGGTGGTAAAAACCGTTTCATTTTATTTTCTCGTAGTTTACACAATCTGTGGAATCAAAAGTTTTTGTAATGCGCGTTAATAAACCTAAATCCCAGAGCCACATTACAAACTCGAGTGGCAGATTGCAGTTCGGTTTCTTTACTTTTCTTTACGGTTCGGTAACCTTTCTTTGCTTTTAACTTTTTCTTTGCCCACAGTTGCTTCGAGTCAGTCTGCGGTGGGTGGCTCCATACAGTTTCTTCCCAATCTTCATGTCTTTCATGTACAACTTCCCTAAAAAACAAACATTCCAGAAAGGTGACCGTGCCTTGTAAATCTGTGTACGCTCGTCAATTTGTGGCTGGAGGCTCCGGAGAATTGTGTGTGCCGTTGTTGATTAGCGATTGTTCCTGAAAGATGGCTACAGACATGAGATAATGAGGTCCTGTGATAACGCGGGTCTCCTTTAAGTTTTTCCCATGGACTGAAGCTGTCGCCAGTTCACAAAACGACACTGTAAATCGGCACCACGCTACTCACATCCAATTTGTGGTTCACAAAAGCTGATCTCCCCCAAATCCCCACTAACAAACCAGGGCTCGGAGACAAATCATATAATGTTCAGTTTTATTCATTTCTCGACTAATTAACTGGAATCCCACCTTCCTCTCTGTACAGTGCCCAATTAATTTGCAATGTATGTCAAAGGTCCTCAGGCCACAGCCGGCTGCCCTAAACCTTTGTAAAAGGTCCATGCCTGCTCTATAGGCTATTGATCTTATTAGGGCATTCCTGCATCCTTCATGTAGAAAATGGTCGTGGGCTTTTCACTGCTTTGGTCTGAAAACTAAGGATGTTTGCTTATAGGATTTTATTGGTGTGTGCGTGCTTACGCGCGGAAGGGGTCTGAAGGTTTAAATAGAAACTGGAGTCTCCTCTGAAAACCACAACCGAGGCGCTTCTCGATCCTCCAGCAAGCGGCCAAAATGCGAGCTGAAAGCCTTATAACGCTGGTGACACAGCCTGTATGCATCTTGGGTACATTCAGCAGAGACTTCACAAAAGAGTTAACCATAACAATCTCCGAAAATGTAAAGGACATTGTGCGTTTCTAAATGTACGAAATGTGCATATAATTAAATAATCGAAACCGAGTAAACAGACTTCGGTTTCGTTCCCCTTTTAGTTACTTCTGTTATGAATCTTCATTATTTTTCATGTCATTTTAACGCTTTCACTCGTGCGACTTTTTAGCAGACACAGTAATAGGCCCACAGTATGATTTGCATACAGACAGGCTGTTTTCGTCGGGTTCTGCTCACAACATGCATGAAGATTTGAGCTGTGGAGCGATCTTGGGTAAGATCCAGATATGAGAAGACTTTGGAAGAGCGAAAGTGTACTGTAGGAGTTATCTCGGTAACTCCTGCCGAGCAGCCAGCGGGTATACCAGCTCTATCTTTCACCGTTATTGGCACATATAGGTAAGAAGCTGGAAATAATGTGACGCAGGACAAGAAAAAAAAATCTTAGCACTGCAGCGGGAAGGCCTACAGACAGGCAAATAATAATCGATTGCTTTGGTCAGCGCTGACGTGAACCACACAGTAGCGAACCAGGCTGTAACGAGGAAGTGGGGAAAATCTGCAAAGAAATATCTAAAATAGAATTGATAGGCTGAAAAAAGACGGTAAATGAGAGGACCAGTTTTTTTTTTAAATTACAGAAAATCCTCAAATAAATAATCTCATTGCACACTTTACAAACTTGGGAAACTTTTAGTCAAAAAATAATGAAGCGAGGCAACAGAACCTGCCTTTACTGTTCATCGTTAATAATTAAAAGTTACGGTCCTGGTAACCATTTTACTGGTGAGGCGCGATTATTGTGAGTTTAATGTTTAAATTATATACAAATTATAAATTCTAAAATAATTTCATTTAAAGGCCTATCCTAAGATTTTTTACACGCCCAGTATTCCAAAATAACTGGCCAGTCCATACACATTCGAGTTCAGATGTTAAGATATGATCTAAAAGATTTTGTTCAATGAAATCTGGTTCACTTCCTGACCAAGGCCTAAAAGCAGCAGGGCTGATTCTATAGTTCCTGCGCTTGAAAGCGAACTGTTCGCGGTTCATTGCGATCTCTGTTTACAGAAAAAAAAAGAACAAGCTACAGAAGTACACATGCAAATTATTTTTTTGCAAACGTATGTCCGACATGTGAAATATTCTCCCTTTTCTCAAGCTTCCAGGCTTGATCTTGATCTTGCTGTCACGATAATCATTCATGTGTATGGTTAGGCGATAACTGTCTTATTAAATATCCCTATGTAATAATTATAATGGGAATATACAATAGGTCGTATTTTACGTATATTTGAATTACTGATTGAGCTGATGTATACCGTCTTCTTTAGAACAGGTCATGATCAATGTTGGATATCGTGTTGTAAAAAGCCTAGGGTGTTAATTTTCAAATTGCTACGACTTTCTAATGGGCGATGTGAAGTCGTTAGTATACGAAAGAACAGACCATACGTACCTTCAGAGAAACCCCGCTGTATTTTACTTTTCATAATGAAATCAGAGAGTAGCATTGCAAAAGATTGTGTGTGTGTGTGTGAGAGAGAGAGAGAAGGGAGAGATCAACCCCTTTTCTCAAAAACTGGGTTTGCGGTTTCAGATTTAATTTATTAGCTTTTTTTAATCACAGCAGGGAGCAACACAATATGGCTCGGAAAGGATGAGAAGTGCATGGCTGTTTCTGAAGTTTGCAGACTGTGGATGAACAGGCGGGTTTTTTTTTTGGGGGGGGGGGTGAAAGTTATTTTGGTATGAACTAGGCAAAGCAGGTTTTTAAAACTGTAAGACCCAAGCTAAAGTTACACGTACAACGTGTATAAAGGTGTACGCGGGCGCCCGTGTGGTTTTCTTGAGGGAGTTACAGGCTCAGAGCTACGCAAAAATGGAAGTCATAGTCGAGAGGCCGGAACACCCCCTCAGTCTTATTAGGATTTTCTCCCTCAGTCCAACCAGGTTCAACTAACGTTCAAACACTCCCCCTCATTAAAACCGAGCATGGCTTTATGCAAAACATCTGTAAAGGGAACCAGAATAAATGACAACACTTCTCCCCACAGCTTCCTACGTATTTTTCTTTCATGTGGCTTTCTTGTATTTTCCATGTCTTTGTAAAGTTTGGAGGCCTTGTTTATGTTTCAAATGTCATAGCGTTTTGACAATTTTAACTCTTAGCATATGTGATCAAAACATATATCGTAGTCCACATAGGAAACAACGCTTTCCTTCTGTGAAGTACACTTGCTCGTTCGTGAAAACTTTTTTCTGTCTTTTCCTTCAGGGTTTATTTTTATTCTTATTTAGGCAAGTTACCCGTTTCAGAAGTGCAATTTGCAATTGCAGGGCAGATCCAAGCAGGTAAACATCGCTTCCTCCATTTAACCTCGATGTGTGTAGCAGACGATTGAATCCTTATGGAAAATAAATGTGTTCTATAATTTACAGGAATAAATTATGGAATTCGAACCAGTATACATAACACATTTGCACTTACTGCTATAAACACTGTTACTAGTCCGTGTAGTTGCATGATTAATATACGAAAAACAGATCTGAAATCTATTTTTGTCCTAATCTACCGTGTCATGTCTTGTTTTTCAATAATAACAACGCAAAACAATGTCAATGAGGTACCCAGTGAACAACTTTAATCCTGACACATACATGTTACCGAAATTCATATCGAAACAGCCACCTCAAAGCTGAAACGTATTAACTTGTATCTAAAATATATAGCTTTGACTAATTGCAGGCTACCATTTTATCATTTTCACACACTAACTTTGCTTTAATCTACCCTAATCACGCGAAACAAATAACACGTCGGTACACCACAATATTCCGAGGGGATATTTATCTACTTTAAAAAAAACACTACTTTGCAGTCTTAAAACTACAATTTTAAACTAAACCAACAAAATAGCGCGGTAAATATTATCGAGCAGGTTTACTGACGAATCGGACAGCTGATTGTCACGGTCGTCACCTGCATATGAAAACTTCAATCTGAACAGCCGATCTGGAAAACAGTAGATGTGTTTCTATCGGATTGAAGACATCACTAATACCACTACCTTTACTGGTTCTACTGTTAATATTAATAATTCCCCCAGTATAGCACCGGTGGCCTGTTACTTTCACATACCTCGCGTCCTCCATGATCAAGTGCTATTTTATAGCAAACCGGAGAATGAAATCCTACCATAGTATTGAGACCAACACGACCGACAAAAGCGGGAATGAGTTTACTATATTTAAATATTTCAGAGGTATCTAGTCGCCCAGTGGACGTTTGTAAATTGCGATGACGGTGAATAGGCAACACATTTTTGAATGAATGAAAATAAGAAATAAAAATGTTCTGTAGACTTTGTTATGGAACTGTGGTTATCCTTCTCCGTTTAGTATGTATAATATTGTGCTTAAAGTAAATATTTTAAAAATCAAATGAAATCTTATATTCTTCACATATACACTTCCTTGCAACGTCTTAACACTTATTATTTAATAACGTGCTCAGTTGTTATGCTCTCAATTGTATATTCAGCATTCAAGTATAATATTATAAAGTTATATTTCTGGAACCGTCCAGCGAACAAGTTGCAAAGTTGTGAGGCAGTACAACCAAGAGTAACAACATTGACCGCACCATATTTAAACTTAATGGTATTCAAACTGTATGTAAAAGGAAAGGCGTGTTTGCAAATGAAGTAGCTGCTAAACGGAAATGATTCAATTACAATGTAACTCTTAAAACACACAATTTTTATTTCAAGGATGAAACGTCCATATTTTTTAAAAAACTGAAAAAAATAATCAAAGGAATATGTATTATTTTATTTATCTGTGCTTTCGTGTTTTAAGATGCTGAATTGCTAGATCACGGTATGTTTTGGTTAATGTATTAGCATTTTAATGGAACTGCTTATCAAGAATGATGAAAAATGTTGAACGGAGAAGAATGCAAGAATTCTCTCACTCTATATATAGAGACTATTTTTAATTAAAACGAGCTTAAATGTTATATGAGCCAACCATGACAGCAGTATTTTACAGTTTAATTTAGCCTATTGATTTAATCACGCACAAAGTTAGATCAAAGACAAGTTTTGTCTTCTGAGTGTCGGTAGAGTCACAATCAGGTCAAATAACTGCTGGTAACTATCCAGTCAAATCCAGATTTAATTAACGGGAAACGTCAAGTGAAACGTTAATAAAGCAATAATAACAACAACTATTATTATTATTATTATTATTATTATTATTATTGTTGTTGTTGTTGTTGTTGTTGTTGTTGTTGTTATAGCTTTACTTTGGTGTTTGTATGGCGTTTTCGGACTATTTCAACTTTAAAACATTTTTTTACTTTTACCTTATTGTTATTTACTGTCTTTGCTGGACTTGTATACAAAAAAGGCACACAAGCCACATGATTCGGATTGCTTTCGCTTTGCTGAACTTGACTGACACTAGTTATGCTATTTAGCATAAAACTACCCGAAAGTAAGTAGAACTCGTTAAAGAACAGTAAAATGGAACAAGCTTGTAAAGTGTGCTTGTAATTGTAGTATAGTGGCTTAAGTTATTTACGTATCTTCAAGAATTTCAAAGTACTGATATCCGAGCGAGATCAGGGTGTAATCGAGTGTAATAAGACCTCTCCGTTTTGAAAGAAGAATTTTTCGGATTCCTTACTTGCAATGGAAGTGTGGCCTCCACATCAAATTGCCATTTGAAGAACCCACCAACCTCCACTCATCCAGCTCAAATCGATTCTTAAAGAAAGATCTACCTAATGTCTGTATGATGTCGAACGGAATTGATTTTTTCTTCCTGAGATTTATTCCGTTTTCCTTCAGTAGCCAACTACTCAGCTACACATTGTATTGATCTTTATAAATCAGGGGCTGTGTGAAAAAGGAGTGCCTGTCCAGTTTAAATTATGGGTAGTCATAACATTGAACGTGCTATTTTTCAGCAAGTACTTGAATTAAATAAGTGCAGCTAAGGACTGATAAGCACAAATAATAAGATCTTCCATTTATTAGAAAGACCGTGCCTACACCTCACAGAGGAAGCACGCTCATTGGCTTTTTTTTAATAACAAACAGTTAATGACAGCTGTCTGAGATACCTGCGAGTAACGCTGACACATCCTTTCATACGATCTCAATATAATATTCTGTAGCTCCAATACCATCGTTATTTTAATTCTTGTGGGACACAGTTATTACCTTTTAGTTCTTTGATAATGATAATTAGCATCATTCTGATCAAACGATCAATCTGTAATATGTAAGGGAATAGTTTCAGATTATAGAACAAACTATTCCAACTTCCGTTTTTATCATCATCACTCTGCGCCAAGAAAAATTGATGCACCGATCGATACTTAAAGAGCTCTCGCATCTGTTAGGCATTTGCCTCCCAGGCAATAACTTATGTCAGCGAGAAAAGGATCCAATGCCACATTTCTCAGAGCCAGCACGATTGCTGAGAGATTAAACCCTACTGTTTGGAAATATTTCAAAGAGCGATTGCGTTTTGTCCCTTGACAGCGGATCGGAGCCGAAAAACTCGACCTTAAACGCGAGAACTTGCACCCATTTCCTCGGCTCACTTCTTTCGCACCCACGTTCACAATTAATCCCGTTCCGAATATTCGGTTGTTTTACGTTTAAGTGTTGGATTGATAGATAGTTCCACATTTTCAATAAAAAACGCAGTAGCCTAATAGATGATTGATAACTTAGAATGCTGCTTCATACACGCACACCGCCTCTTGAATTCATAGAATAAGAAACATGAGAACATTATTTACTTGGGTAAGACCCTTACAACCTATTTCCGGCGACTATGATTTGAGAAGTATCTTAATCATAGAAAACATCTTCAAGACGTAAAGACCTCAACTTCTTACTACTTAAAGTGCTCTCACCATTACTCTTTTCCAGGCAGGAGGCACAATAAGCGGTACTCAGGGAAGACACAGAACACTCATGTTAGTTAAAGAGTGAATTTAGACGTCGTCGTTTCGCGCAAATCCTCACAGTCTACGGGCGCCACGCAACACCACGAGTCTTTATCACAGAAAACTATTCGCACCGTCACTGAACACTGTCAGTCTTTAACTTTAAGGGAGGGAAAACAGGCTTTAGTTGATCTTCTCAGTTATTCACACCAACCTGTTAACCGATATCTAAAAGAAAGGCGGTATGACGTTCTGTATTTTATAATGTTGGAATCCGAAACAAAACACTGAAAAAGGATTTACGAGTGCAGCAAAAATAATCTGCAGTAACCTATATAATAAAAAGTGACAAGATGGGCCATTGATCCTACAGTAGGTAACAAGTCTGTTTTTCTACATTGTCAACATTCTTCGTCAATTCGAAAGTTTAAAACTATATCTAACAAATTGCAGTGGTTTTAGTCTTCAAAGCAAAAATATCCCATGCACTATTTCCAGAGTGTAAGCACCTTGCGAGTCTTCGAAAAGAAAAGAACTCGTTAACAAAATATTGCTAAAACGCATGCCCGTTTGACTAATTGGCATTTTTTAAAAAAAGTTACAGAGACGCAATGTCAAGGAAGGGCTAGCCTTTTACTTCGCTGTATCGAATTATGTGCTTTCCTCAAAATCGGATTGTAACAGCGTCTTCACCCAACAAAAACAGCAAAAAACAGTTTGCTGGTTTTCTTCCCAGCTGAACTCCGAGTCTCCAGTGCTAATTGATTACTTTAATTGATCCGATTCCGTGTTAAACGTCTTTCTGCACAGTCCCGACTATGAGAAAACACTCTGACTTTAAGGGTACCGTTTCCAACAAGCAGAAATATAAGCACATTCCCTCGGGTTGCTTGCCTTTATTGGCATCTATTCATCTCCAAACAGGTGATCAATTTATGATGATTAGACAGGTGGAAATGACACTGTATCAAATACTCCCACAATGAGATGAGCTTTGCTTTCTTCTGCAGAGATCCGTCTGGCGAAATTTCAGAAAACACACCTGACTGAGGGCAGTTCTGTAATGGTGAAATAGATGCAAGGTTGGTAACAGTTACAAATCCCATTTGACCTGTTAAGAGCTCAAAGCAAAATTACAAATTTGCTCCAGACAGAAAACTGAAGTCAATTAAACTGTGATTAGGAATAAAGCCCAAGTGAAAATAAACACAGTAGTCCCCCAGTACAACAGTTTGGAACCATTGGTTTTGATTATGCAGTTGAAGAAACAGTCATCTTCAACAATTAAGCAAATAAGTTTAATTGATTAGTCGATCCGTAACTAAATGCCTTTTGGGTTGTTCTAACCAACACATTTGCACTTATTTGCACCTCATTGATTTTTATAGCGCTAGAACACACTTATAATAAAACATCAACCCTACTTATAACATAGTCTTAAACTATGGAACCACAAGTAAAAAAATACTAGTAAAGATTTCATTTCACCACCTAGTGTTTCTCAGAAGCAAACACACATCCAAATTGTCCATTCCTGGCACATAAGAAGGGACTTCAGCTGGCTAGTTAAGGCAGATTGATTTTGAAGGGACTGGACAATCCACACATTCTCATGTTTTGACGGCCTGAACCAAATATGATTTTTATATATATAGAAAACAGGATCTGAACTCGGTGTCAATGAAAATCAAACACTTTAAGAGAGTTAGAGCCGTGCAATACCCCAGCTAGTCATGAGACATGTGACCAACGCCCACACAAGTGTCCCAATACACCCACCTCACAAGAATTCCGTAATACAAACTTTGTTTCAGAAACAGGGTGTGAACCAGGCTTTCTGATGCTTACCACTGAATGTGCTAGTGGGATAATCTTGCAGCCAGTCAACTTTAACTCAGACTTCCTCAGTGAGAAAGCTGATCAAATTTGGATCAATAAATACTTGAAGCAGTCAAACAGCTTAACATTCCAGGTTGTTAGATCAGTTACACAGCCACTGTGTAAGTGTGAAGGGGATTAGTACAGCCAAGAGTGACAATTAGACCACCTCCAGGTAAGCCTTGATTATGATCTCCATCATTAGAAAAAGCTCCCGAAGGCTATGGATCACACTTCATTTAATACCACATTCACCAGCCACAGGTGTCTAACAATGTTCAATCTTAACAAAGTGATACTATCTAAAGACTATGCATTAATTGTAAGAAGAGGATAGGCTACAACTGTACAATGAACTGGTAAGACCTCATTTAGTATACTATGTAGAATTTTAATCACGATGTTACAAAAAAAAACAATATGGCTGGAATCGGAAGAGCAACCAGATGCATAGGTGGTGATGTTCCAGTCATTTAAAGACTTAAAAAGACATTACAATTCAACTCCATTGACTTCTTCAGAATCAACAATGAAACATGAGCCAGAAGATACAGACTGAAGCTACAAGGAAGTACGCTGGAAACGCACAGGTGACAGATTTTTTTTGGGCACAGAGAGTGGTAGGACCCTGCTATGATGTCGAAGCCGATATCTTCCTATCCTGGTATCTTTCAAGAAAAGGCCGGGTGAGATCTCCAGATCCGTTAGCAAGCAGCAGCCACAGAAGCTGGATGGCCTGAATGGCTCTTGTCTGTAACATTCCATCTGTTCTTATGAGTATGGATTAGAGGCCAAGTGTCTCAAGCCAGTGAGATCATGAATTCCTGATGAAATCACTTCATACAGCAGATAAGGACTTCAGGCTTGAAAAAAACACACACAAATATTTCCTTTTTACATAGACGTCCATGCTTTGGTAAATATTTCCAGCTATATGTGACCTTATGCATGCAGTTTGATAAAACAGGCAGACAGGCTTTACAATCCACAGACCTGGGTGTGATCAAGAAATGTTGCCTAGAACTGTTGACGTAGTTTCTATTGCCATCTCTAAAATGCAAATGATTTATTACCAGGGGTGGCAGGTTCAACACCCATTTTATTATCCTAGATGGCATTTATCAGCAATTAGATGTCTATTTGTCATTAATTTACTTGCAGTTGCTATTTTCATCACATCAGAAATATAACTCTTAAATGCATTAATTAAAATTATCATCTGTTGGTGTAGAAGGAATATTTAACAGTTTTGCCAGATATAGTTAAATATAGGAACAAGTAAAGTTTATTCCATGTTGGAAAGAGAAGAAAGGAAACACAACGTTTCGGCTGTGGGGCCTTCTTTTGGTGTGAAATATAGTTAAATATATGCAATTTAGGATCATGATACCTCTTGTATTGGAATTTGACATTCCAACGTCAAATTCGCTTCTAGTGAAGAGTACCACTTCATTTCCTAGGTAAGGAACAATTTCATGATAGCTTTAATGTTTACAGTTACATAATTCATCATTTTAAAATAATCAATAAAAGGAATCTCTGGAAAAATTGTCCCAGACCATCTCTTTCCACTCAAGCACCACAACGTATTGATTTCATTTTGTTTCCTTAAAGGCAAAAACTTATTTTAAGTATAAAGGGACTAAAAGTAAAAGGCTGGTTGAGATAAATCGTGGATAAAATGAAATAGTTTAGCATTTTTTAATTCTTAGGTACATAATATCCGCCCTAGCTTCCGCCAGTACAACGAATTATAAAAATGATAACACACCGCATAAACTGCTTCGTTAAACAATGGCGTTTAACCCCCAGTGTTGCGGTTTTGAGGTTTAGATTATACTACTTGAAACTGATTGTGAAAAGTTACATTTCTAGCTGTCACGGTTAAAAAAAAAGGTTTGCTCACTGTTGTGCGGTATGTCAGTACTTCCCTTCCGAGTGAGATGATCACTATTGCAGTGAACACACCACGCAGGAGTCAAGTTTAGAATTTTCCAAAATATATGGCTCTTTGATGGCGATATTCGCCCTTGTTGTTAATATAAAACCGTTCCTATAGCAAACTAGCCATCAATCAGCAGTGTCAGGTCTGCATTTTACTGCCACCGCGAGTCCCTCAGAGCACTAACCCTGTAAAAGTTTATATAGTGTATTGACTATTCTCTGAGGGTAGCTTACTTAATTAAGACCGGTGGCCTTTGAGAATGAAAGGGTACCGCTGTGTCAACAGTGCTTCCTATTTGGTGACACCTTCTGCTAAATTAAAATGTGCTGCAAACAGAGGTGAAAGTTTAAAGAAGAATGAGCGTGTAATCGGCCCACGCCAGACCTCACACGTGCAAAAGAGAATATTTACACCAAACTTGTCAAAGTAAACGAGCCCGCCCCCCTCCATACAGATGCTTACCAGTCGAACGGTGCCTCCTAAGAGGATTCAACGTCCTTCGGGCTCAAACGCAACACTGAGCGATCGTTATTCGCAGGGGAAAGTGTGTTTATCCACTATTCAAATTCTAAGATATAAAATAGGATAACAACAGCTACTACTACTCCAAATTTCATATCTTTCTGAGAAATAGTCGGTAACATCGGAGTAATATTATTAATAACCACCGTTGTTTAAGAACGCACGTTAGCCTCACTCATGTGTTAAAAAGAGTTGAAAGAGATGCGATCTTCCTATGATCTCCAAGCAAAACACCAATTCACCATATCCTACAAAACAACTTTGGGAACCGGACCAGTTCAGTAGGTTCCTGTCACAACAGCATACCAGATTGGGAGACTGAAAAAAAAAAGCCATTAGCCAAAGGCATGCCTTCAATCAGAACAGGCTCGGCTAATAAAAAATGTTAAAAATGAAAATACACACCATGAAGTCTTTTAACAAGATTATCCGCTCTAATCTTTAAGGTTAATGTGTATTTCTCCTCTAGGCGAAACTTTAACACATTAAAGGCGAACACTACCCCTCCCAAGCAACATGCATTGAAAGAGAAGCTGTGCGGCTTTTTAATAAGAAAGTTACTCTTCAGGGCTTGTTTCCTCAATTTGTTCGTCTCGCTTCACGTTTCTGGGTCAAACTGGAACAATATCAAGCCATCGGGCGCCTGGCTCGGTCTGAAACCATTGCACGGAGAGTCACCTTTAAAGAACACGGAAGGCCGAGATGAAAGATTGAGAGAGAAATCCAATTTAACGTCTCTGTCATGACTTTTTAGGACCGAACAAGCGTGAAAGACCAGGCAAATGCGTGTGACTGGAGAAATCGGGAAATTGAGCAAATGTAAACAAATCTGGGATTGCTACTGAAACGCAAAATTAAAAAAAAGGCCGGGTAAATATTAACATTAACCATTTCAGGTCTTGAACTTGATTTATGGACTTTGTTCAGATGTCGAACATTTCATAAGCATTTCTGTGGTTCGGAAAAAAGAAACCTCGTTCTCGCGCGAAGGCCCGGCGTGTCTGCAGGTTGCGGACAGGTTACGCGATGAACAGTTCGCAGTCAATGTTTAACCAAGATGGCTGACCACCATTCAGTCCCTGATGTTTACTTGCAAATTAATCATCCAGTGCGTAGTCGGCGCCAGTGTAGATTTATCACTCACATGAGGCGGCCGGGGAGAGACTAAAAGACTTCACACCTTACTGCGTTTGATCCTTAGATTAGCTCAGCCTCCCACATAACACGAGTCTCCAGGGGTTTTACTTAGGAGGTCACTTATAATCGGCGGAAGTTTGTACATCATTAACAGAACGTTAAATTAAAATAACTAATAAGCATTATTATTTTGCTGCAGATGCTGATTGGCGTTCTCGTAGTCCCCCCTACCACAGTTTTTCGGGACGAGAGAGCTTTCAAAAACGATGCGAGATTCTCGAGGCAGAAGATTGATTCCTTCAATGGCTTAACAAATCAACAAGTCCTAGCTAACACAGGAGACGTTTTAGAAGGAAAAATCAAATTTGTACAACAGAAGAGGGTAAGCGGGGCGTATTGTACTTTAGTAATATATACCGATTTACATGTCCCGCTCTTCAAAATATAATGTGAGACCTTAAGACACCTGAAAACGCCAAGCATAGTATTTGCAAATTCTTAAAGATCGGAGATTAGTATTTGACAGTAAATCAAAAACTATGAAATATTTTACTTTCCACCGCTAGTGATCTATTATTACGAGTGTGGCTGTTATGGCTTGTGATTAATAATAAATCTTTGCATTACTCTTTTTTTTCCACCAGTGCTACGAATCCTTGTTGATTAAAATGTATTACCAATACAGGTTATATTATAACCGGCATTATCTGAATACGAACCTCTCTCTCTCGCTGCAGGGATCGGAGGTGGCGATTTCTGGTGAATGGAAAGTGATATAGATGTTAGTTACGAAATGGACGTCACCGGGCCGGCGCCAAGCTCTCTTAAAAATGTGCGTCGAAAAATGCAACGCTAGAAGAGCTAATCACTTTAAATGTTCCGCTCCTATCTTCAGCCATTTAGATCCGGCTTTTTTTTTCCAGCACTATCTCGCGTAAATACACACAAGCACAGCCTACAAGCCCCACTCTCGCCGTCTCTTTCGCTCTCATCGTTTTAAGCTGCTTTAGGCTTAGCGTAGAAAAAGTGCTTTCCCTCAGAAGCGCCGAGGACACCGCGTCCATCAGGCGCCACTGCCAGATAATTAAATCACCTCGTTAAATTCATTTCTCTCCGGCTCCCACCCTATTGAAGAGGGGCACGGGGAATGATATAGACTTAGACAGCAATCTCTGAACGCTTCACGGTTTGCTTGATACGTTAAACCCCGACGTTCTGTACGACAGGACTCTCTGGGTGACGAAAGGGTGAATACTGGCACAAAACAACGCGCTCCTAAGATTAGATATATTCCATATGGAAATGTGACCGGTATCTCAAACACGGACAAGCCGAGCGAAGGAGACAGGGCTGTCCTGCAGACTGGGTGTAGCTAGAAGACTTGGGCACGGCCAGCGTTAAAGCTTTAATATGCAAGCTGTATGATCGTTAAATTTTCAAAAGCAAACAATGCGATACATATATGATGTTAGCCATGAATACATTATTATGCCCGTTTTTAATAATGACTTGAACTGCAATTGGTCTTCCACTGATTTATAAGAACCTGCGTGTCTGCCTCTACTCTTTTTAAACGACTGAAACGACTTTGTAGCAAGTGTTAGAAGCTACTGCACATGTATCCATCTTTCTTGGACACAGTCCGGTCCCTACCTTCAACACTATGCAATTTAAAGCCATCGGCAAACGTGTGATTGGAACTGCACTAGTCGCGTTGAAGGCGAGCTTCCCAGCTATGCGCACAGATAGTGATTTCCTATGAACAAAGCCACCTAGAGGAGGCTCGAGCTAGTTTTCCTCGCTGGGTCCGACGAGAACGACCCTCCCCAGCCTAATGATGTTGACATATTCACACTGCATGGAGTGGAGTAGTGATGCTTCGCTGTAGCGTTACAGCTTCCGACACCTTCTTTTTATAACTCAAGTCTGTCCCCTCCACCCGACCTGTCAAAACCACGCCTACGAAGCCACACAATTGGTCCAAAAGCGTCAAGTAGCCAATCAACAGGGATCAGCTCCTTGCAACACACAACACATCCATACAATCTGGAACCTACAGAGCACAGAAGCGCAGGGTATTTCTTGGTGCTGAGATCTCGCCTTCTCTCTGCCTTCAACGGGAGTCCTTCTTTCTCTTATTTCTCTTTTTGAAGTGTGTGTGTGAGAAAAAGAGAGAAAGAAAGTGTGTCTGTACGTGCGTGTGTCTGTGTGGAAAAGGGGGAGAGAAATGAATTGTTCTGCGCAAACGATCAATCTCAATACGTATCCACCGAAGCAAGACAGAAGCCTGTGAGAGATTTCCAAATCATTTTGTAAGGAATACCGACATATTCGAGACAAACGTAACATCAAAATTACGTTGTTTCTGTACATTTTTACGCACAGCCGACCAGCAAGACGACAGCGTAAAAAATACAGAGAACAAGCAACGCGTTAACCCTTGAAAAAGCAAGCCATCTACAGCACTCGAGAAGATAAAAGGAATCATATTTCTAAAGTTTTCATGGCAGACATTTGGATGGAATTTCAGAAGCGGCAATAAAGAGAATTCCCGCTGTTCCAAATCAGTTCTTGCTGGGATGCATCTTCTAGTTCTGATACGATAGTAAAGAAAAGTCGAAACTTCATGACTAAGAAATGCGCAGCTAAAACATTTTCCCTCTTCTGAACAAAAGTGAACCACCATAACACATAACTGGAAATCCTGTGGTAAAGTAGGTGAGCTTACCGATGAGAGATCCAGTTGTACCAGGAACGAGTATGGCATACCACCCGTTTTTACCTCACCGGGCTCCGGACTTTGCCATGAGTGCGATGTTGGGACACCAGCCTCCCTTCTTCCCGGCGCTGGCTCTCCCTCCCAACGGTGCTCTGTCTCTGCCGGGAGCTCTGGGGAAGCCCATCATGGATCAGCTGGTTGGCGCCGCGGAGACCGGCCTCCACTTCTCCTCGATAGGTCACCAGGCAGCCGCTGCCCATCTCCGGCCTCTTAAAACATTGGAACCCGAAGAAGAAGTGGAAGACGATCCCAAAGTTCACCTGGAAGCCAAGGAACTTTGGGAGCAGTTCCACAAGCGCGGCACTGAAATGGTCATCACGAAATCTGGAAGGTAAACCTCACCTCCCACTTCTTTTTTTATTCTCTCTCTCCCTCTACCATCCCTGACAACCCCGAATTCTCATGAAAACGCGTTTTTTATTTGTATTACTGAGTGCCGCAAACAGCACCTCGCCGTCTTTTTAAAGGCCGACTATATATACACATATTTTTGGAAATACTGCGGATCACGATTTGTTTAAAGATGCCAGTATTAAAAACAAAAAAAGATATACATCAACCCCTTTGAAGCCGACCATTTTCTCCCATAAGTTTGTTCTGTTGCTTGCATCGGTCAGATACAATTTACAACTGTTAGGTTATTAAAATATATCTCATCAGAAAGTACTATTTCTAGGATCGCCCATTTGATCTTTTCCCGTGTTCACCGTAATCGGACGCGGAAAAAAATGCAAACCTTAGCAGACCTATAAATTGATCGAACGACACCTTTCTTGGTAACAGTTTAACCTGGACTCATTTTTTACGATTCCAATCGGCGATTATAAAATCATAAAACTGCAGCTTGCGGGGAGCTAGGCAGAGGGTTAAATGATCTCGTTATTACGGCATCATTCATTTTCCCTCCATTTGCGTCTTGGTCAAAGCCTTTTCTTCCTGCTAGATTCAATAATAAAATGGCACAGACACCGACAGAGGTATATACTAGGAACAAAAATATCGGGAGCGAAAAATACGACTTCTAGGCCTGGTAGTTTAGTTCAGTATATTCCATAAAGCTGCAGTAGGGCAGCATACACTCCGCACGGACAGTAAGCCCAGTTTGTCCGTGTCAGATAATATACGTTCCTAAGTTTATCGTCATATGTTTCCTCTGAGGCAAAATGTTATTTTATGCCAGTAGCCTGGTATTATAAAAACACAAATTTGTGGCATCCTGTTGTAATTCAACACAATGTAGCTGCAAAGCGTTTTGGAGATATGCTATCATAATGCAATGCTGACTGCTATTATGTTCGTAAATCATGTATGCGTGGCGGTGAAGAGTGTTGTAAAATATTATCTAAAAGATTAAAATAGTTGAAACATAAATAATTTCCACACACGCAAACACACTCTTGTAGGAAGTTACATTTAGAGTTAAGGGCCAGACAACTCGGTGCAAACTCCAAAATTATCCCAAATTACAAACTCGCCTTTATAAAATGAAAAGGGAGGAATCTGATCTATGAAGAAACCTAGAAAGGGACAAAAATAACATCTTATGGTCTTAAAGTAGGAAAAAAAAACATGTATATTAAAACACGACGTTCTTCTCTTCCTCAAGGCGAATGTTTCCCCCGTTCAAAGTGAGGTGCACCGGCTTGGATAAAAAAGCCAAATACATTTTGTTGATGGATATTGTAGCAGCCGACGACTGCAGGTACAAATTCCACAACTCTCGCTGGATGGTCGCGGGAAAGGCCGACCCCGAGATGCCGAAGAGAATGTATATCCACCCGGACAGCCCGGCCACTGGCGAGCAGTGGATGTCAAAAGTCGTCAATTTTCACAAACTTAAACTGACTAACAACATCTCCGACAAACATGGATTTGTAAGTTTAATCCATTCCTTTTTTTTTCTGTTATGCATAGGAAATCTTCCAATTGCTATTAGAAAATATGATAGTGATATTGAAGGCTAATATGACTTTCCCTCAAAACTGTAGAGCAAGAAATTTGAGGAGAATATTTGGAATGACTGTAAAGGCTTTCTAAGAACAAGAAAAGGTTTCGCCAGCATGAAGGCCCACAAGTCCTATGACTTAGGCCAAGACAACGGTTGCTGTAGTATTATTTCTTGTTCAAATTGTAAAAGCCATTTTAACGCATAAAAGCGATAGAACACTGAAATATTTCACCGTGTTTAACTCTCGTAAACTGTAAAATGAGAGCAAGGCTTTTGCTTTTTAAATAAGAAACAAGACGCATTTAAACTTACAGATGGATTCGCAAGTTATAATTCTTAGAAACTACTTCTGAATTGTGAAAACAAAGCTGAATTCAATTTAGATGCGTAGACTGATTTTGCGTAATACAGAGAAAATTGTTACAGATTAATCAGACTCTCTCGGGGTGATATATTCCTATATATATATTATATGACAGATGAAGTGATAACATTTCTTTGTTTTACTGAATAATGACTGGAAATTATAACATAATAGTTACGCGCTGTAGCAATCTCATTTTGAATTCGTGGTATCGAGAACATAGAACAGGTACCACGTTCTACCAATAACAATGGTTTTGTTATGCAGTTAGGTTAAAGAATAAGAGGTCTTAAACGTCACATTAAATTCCTAATAATTATAAAACTTTTTGAAGCCCCGGGTGAATAAATGTGTACATTTATAGTTTAATCCCATTTTGATCATGTGTGAGTTTTATTTTATTATTTTTTTCTATCCTTGTCTATGAATACGTGATTATGTTTTGAAATCCTTAATTGTTTTCCTGCTGCAGACAATTCTGAATTCCATGCACAAATACCAGCCCAGGTTTCACATCGTCAGAGCCAACGATATTTTAAAGCTTCCTTATAGCACTTTCAGGACTTACGTCTTTCCTGAAACAGAGTTCATTGCTGTAACAGCCTACCAAAATGATAAGGTAAGATTATCGGTATATTATTCATAGTCCTTGCTGCCGTTGTCTGCTACCAGTGTAGAAAGTGCCGTTTTAGATTTTAAAGTAGTTTATGATTGGATGTTTCCACATGTGCATAGTTATACGTTGCCTAGTAATAAAATAAATACAAAAATAAACGGAGATAAGGTATTATGCCTTGCCTTGCATGCCTAGCTCCAGGGAAATTCTTGCTTGTATTACAATTCTGTAAAGAAATGTATGTTCGGTTTTAGGGAAAGACAATGTTACATGTAATTTTGTTATGCTGGAATCTGTAGGCCACCTGTACCACTTAAAATAAAGTATCTACCAAGTTCACTCGTGTTTTGCAGCATTTGTAGAATAGGGTGGGTATCTCCGAGGTTCGTCGATCATAAAAATACGTTATCTTTCATCGTTAGAATTGGATTTTTATATCAATTGCATAAACGTTTGGGATTGTTGGCGAGTGTGCTTGTGAGTTTGTGGAGATGAAAATTGATAGATGCAAGACTATTTTCCTCCGTGTCTTGCTGGGCCGAGGCGCTTTCTGTGTTCCTTAATTCTGTTCACAACCAGGTGCTAATCAAAATGGAGACTTCATTTTTGGCACTCCTACACATTAGGAGATTAAAAGTAAGAGTGAAAAAAACACAAAGGTTGGAAGAGGGGTCAAGCATGAATTGTAATAGTTATTAAGCACATATGCTTGATTTTCTTTTTCATTCTGCCAATCCGAACATAAAACATTCAATCAGTGTGTCTTTTATAGACTTAGAAAGGGGCGGAGGCTGTGTGTGTTAATATATGAAAAGTATTTTATGTTTAAAATTTTGGGGATTGTTGGTATCTTAACATTGCCAAATTTAAATAAACAAAACACTTAGACTGTCTTCCATGCTAATTGTGTAATAATGTACCTATTTTAAGAGCTATATGTGGTTTCCCTTCTTGAAGTAATTAATACAGGAGGTAACTATGTTTTCTTAACCGTCTATTACAGAAAATCTGAAGAATGTGTTTTTTTTACACAGAGGCCTATGACAGGCATAGTTCCAAACTAGCGGAGCATCAAAACGATAGATCTCGCGTGTGTGTGTTTGCGCGTAAAGCAACGCTTATTAAAATTAACATCTGAAGGGGGCTCGTATCGGATTAAAATTAATATTACGCATTTAAAATGCTAATATACCATGTAGCCTATTAGGTTCAATCACACTCTTTAAATACAAGTTTTCAGGTTGAAATAGCGGTTTAAATAGCAGCCAAAAAACTAAAATAGTATCAATATTAAATGTAATTGCAGATAAAATGGCGTCATAACGTCAGTCCCATGGTCTTGAGTCAGTGTTTCATCGTAAAATTCATTTTTTAAAGATTGTGCTCTGTACCCTACCCAGTGCATCGACCTGACAACGAATTTAGAAATACGAGATACATTCTGTTGTCACGCTTTAATGCTATAAGAAGTCCAATAACAAAATGTACAACACAAATTGTCGATGTCGATAGAATGTTTATATTCTATAAAATATACGTCTCTAAATGACAAATAAAGCTTGACAGGGGAAATAGTTCCGAAATAACACGAAGTTTCCTCTCTCCAACCTTAAAATAAACGGTTGTGCTAAAGTAGTCGCAAGATTAGACACCGAGCCCTTAGCAAGATCAACAGGAGTACAGAAAAATAAGTAAGAATGATACATATAACTAGTATCCGGTCATTTTCACCCCCTTCTAATTTATTCGAATTAATTTGAAGATCACGCAGGTAGTATTGACTGGTTTTAATTGTACTAATAATAATTCTAATGTTTTATCAAAAACAATTAAATGCCAGTGTTACGGACAACTCCCCTCAGCTTAATTATTGTCCGTACAAGAATAATAAATAATAATGTATTTTTAGTCTGTTCCTTACACTTTTGATGGAGTATATACGAGTACTTCAGTGATTATCAACGAAAAAAAACGATGCATTAAATGCATATATATTAATTCCCAGATAATGTAAGTCACATTATTGATATATGCTCGATTTCTTTTTAATTCGTCTTACTAAAACTTTAAAACCCTCTGTAAAGAACTCTATAGCGAAATGGCCGCGTGTAAGCAGTGTACACTGTGCAGACGTCAGCTATGAAGTATCAATGCACCAGGGGTCCCCGCAATTACTAGATCCAATTGAAAAGGCCCATGTAAAATCTCGTGAAATAAAAGGACAAAAACAAGATTAAGTGCATTTCCCATATTTATTTTGCAAATGCTACATATATTTTATTTCCTTTCCAGATCACGCAGTTAAAAATCGATAATAATCCGTTTGCCAAAGGATTCCGGGACACCGGTAACGGCAGGAGAGAAAAGAGGTAGGACTGCTCACAAATCTCTTCCCCGCTATGGCCTTTCTCCGTTTTGCAAAATTAAAGAAATCGCTTTGATTCCAGAAGAAAAGCCAAAGAGCTTAAACGTATCGGAAACACGACACCACGAGTCTCTTTAAATTATTGCTGGTATTATGGTTTAGGTACTACACACAAGAATGTTAAAAAGCACGCTTCATTTTGGCTTAACCTGGAATTCAATATTCCACTTGCCATTTCTGTTCTGTATATATTCGCGACTCGGTTGCAAAGGGATGGAGATTATAGTGCATCCTAAGAACGGGTACACTTCAAAGACTGCTGCATTAAAAAATCATTTTGACCTGTACTGTACGTTGTTCTTTGAGACGATGGGTATATACTTCTAAAATGGACGGTTTATTTGGGCTAAACGGGTCCGGAGACTAAAGAACATAAATAGATACAAGCCTGGGTTGTAAAAGTCAACTGATTAGTCGATGATGTAGAGTAACATCGCAGTGACAGTAATGTGAAATCTATGGGCTGCTCAGCGTTATATTAAAAACGCAGCTAGAATTGAGTGGGATATGTCAATATATTTTACATATTGATATTTCCCCTGGCTCTTTATTATAACACTTTATTGAATGACTGTTATATGCATTTATTTGAGAATGTTCTAAGATGCATATACAATACCTGTGTAAAGAAAAATGGGTACTTTTACCAAAATTAGGATTAGTCCAATACTTCAAAAATCAGATTTACAAAGTCCTCCATAACGGAGAAAGCGTAGTAAAATGTCTATGGTGCATTTTGCAAATATATGTAAAATACGATAATCAGGTTGATAAAACTACGGACAAAATGTTTTTGAATGGACAGGAAACAGTTGGCTTTGCAATCCATGAGGTCTTACGAGGAACAGAAGAAAGACACCGGAACATCAGACGAATCCTCCGGCGAACAGGCGGCGTTCAAGCGCTTCGGACAGGCCTTATCACCCGCGGTGTCAGCGGTCGGTCCTTCCAACCTCAAAAGTAAGAGCGCTTTCTTCCCCCTCTCTGTACACTTACTGATAATCAACTGACGTGAAGGACTTGTGAATACCAGTATTTTCTTGTCTATATAATGAGGCAGGCACAGCTGAAATAAAACAGGGTGAGGTTAAAAGGGGAAACTTCGACCTTTGCTTTAGAAAGTAAACTTTAGTTTTAATCAAACTGACTTCACCAGCGCAGCCTCGTTTCTTATTAAGCATCTGGTGCATTAATTGCCATAACTCTGCAGCAGACCAGTTGGCTAATAAGACTTTCATTTCTTTCCACTGTAACAAACTGCTGTTTAGGCTGCCTTACAAACCTCGTTGTTTGCTGAAGTCCACGTTCATGTATGCAGTCTTAAAGTGGCGTTATACTGCGCTTTTGCGCTATTGGTTTTTGACTGAATGGGTGATTCAACTTTGCTGTGGGGTTTAGTTCTCTCTGGGACAGCTTCTAACACGTATTTCCCAAAAAGACCAGAGATCTGTCTGTTACTCATGTTTTTAAGATTTTTAAAGTGATATTGAAAAAATAATCTTGTCAGAAAATCCTTCTGTCGTATGTAACATCCACACAACACGCCGGTAATATATTTGAAATTTGTCTGCTGTAAATTGCGCTTTTAGAAGACTTGAAGCTTGCCTCTTGTTTTTTTCTTCCTACTAGACAATTGTTGTATGAACGTTTTTTAGCAATTACCTTTATGACGTATAAACGATAACTATTCCCGGGTGTTGTTTGTTCTGCTTTAAATTCCGCGGTCTTTCGTGGAAAAACAACGCCAATATCCTTTGAAATTAAAAGGAATCAAAATGTGACGCTAACGTTTGTCTGATTTCAACTGCATGTGACTTCACGCTCTTTATTGTTTTAATTAGACGCCTGCGAGAGCGATGAAGACAGCGACGAAGAGAGCAAAGATGAAAATCCACAGGACGGGCAGGAATCCAATAAAATTTCTACGACCACTGAGGAGGGAAAGGACACTGACAGAAGCCCTACTAAAGCCCACCTGTTTGCCAGCAGTGATTCCGCAAGCAGGGCTAGGACCGAAGACGCAGCACGGACCGACAAAAGCCCGGCGGACTCCAGGCAAAGCCCAGTCACTATTATCTCCAGCACCACAAGATCATTAAGTGGCGAAGACCTGAAGCCCTCAATACGTGACCCATCCAAACAGGACGAGTGCAGGCCTATGAGCAAAGAGAATTACGTGCCCTTGACTGTTCAAACGGACAGCAGCGCTCACATGAGCCAGGGTCATTTGCATAATTTTGGATTTCCACCTGGTCTGGCAGGACAGCAGTTTTTCAACCCCCTGGGTGGGGCTCATCCTTTTCTTTTACACCCCAGTCAGTTTAACATGGGAGGCGCCTTCTCCAATATGGCGGCGGCAGGCATGGGTCCTTTGCTGGCTGCCGTGTCTTCTGCGGGGGTTAGCACCATGGACACGGCCAGCATCGCCTCCCCGCAAGGGCTCACGGGAGCGTCGGGCCTGCCCTTTCACCTACAGCAGCACGTGCTAGCATCGCAGGTAACAACCTTATCTCGGCTCGGGGTGCGCGGAGACCCTACCGTTTGCCATCTTTACCTCCTACTTCGCAACCAGTTTCTAATTTGCATGCCGTTGATGAAGAAACGGCATTTTGTAGGGTCAGTATGATAGTTCGTAGCTGGATTCAAATATTAATGGATGTGTGCAACAGGGAAGAATGTTAAAAGATATTAAACATCCGTGTATTTTTAAATGAACTCCACAAAAGGTTAGAGATTTGAGTGCACTTCGAAAATTAAAATTAGGAAGTGCAATGCTGTGAAGGGGACAGGTCCCCCCTTGGGATTTTAGTCTTTTTGTTTTTTGCTCGTCACTTGTGTTTTTTTTACAAATGGCTCCTTACACTATCGCGAGCCGTGAGCATGTACAGAAATAACAGCAATATTACAGGGAACATCCATGTAACGTCTTAGAATCCCACTATTAAATGTTATGTGTTGAAACCAACAGACTGCGGGGGTATCAACAGTTCGATTCTAATTTATCGAGGCTTGTAAGGTCACAGGTTAATTCAGACCGTATTTCGAGGAAAGGAAAGTGGTCATTAAAAGGACTTACACCCAGCATGCATTATGTGAAAGGTCTTTGTTCGTAAAACGAGGTTCTCCCTTTACAAAATGTTACTCAAAATACACTAGGTGCAAATTCATACGCGATTTCTAGTTCTGGCCAAAAGTATTAATAGCTCCACCGGTTGAACAGCAAACAGTAACGATCTATATCTAATTACATGTGACTTTAATGGAAATATTTAAACATGGCACTTCAACGCTAATATGTTATTCTTTATGTATAGTTTATAAGTGAGAGATCTCTGCTTTTTATGGGTTATAGCATGTCAACGTTCTGAGAGATTTTTTTTGACTTTCGTGGAAACGAAAACAGCATCTCTTTTTCTTCACACACAGCAATAACGTCAAATCCTTATAAGCTAAAAAAATTGTTTTGAAAATTTATTTAAAAGAAGAGTATATTTTTGACACGTCTGGGCTGTTTGTGAAAAGGCCTATGGGTGTATTTACATTCATTTGCTGACTGGGTGAATTAGATCATTGATACATGTCCCTACAAAAATCCAGAGAAAAGTGGTGCATATTTCAGAGATATTTGAATGTGTTTTAACTGGGGTTGGTTCCACAGGCTGGCTAAGAAACGACAACATTAGTAAATAAGTTATCCCCCAAGAGTGGAAGATAACAGCTATAAGCTGTAGGACTGCAGGGATCGCTGTCTGCTTGCGTAATTCGCGCGTGTAAGATCACGGTGATGTCAGGTTCCCGCTGTCATTCCGTCAGGCGTTTAACTGCCTTGTTTTGTTTGCAGGGCCTGGCGATGTCTCCCTTTGGAAGCCTTTTCCCCTATCCTTACACCTATATGGCGGCTGCTGCCGCCGCCTCCTCCGCCGCTGCCTCTTCCTCCGTGCATCGCCACCCGTTTCTGAACGCGGTGCGCCCGCGTCTCCGGTACAGCCCCTATTCGATCCCCATGAGTATACCGGACAGCAGTACTTTGCTGACTACAGCTCTCCCTACTATGTCCAACAGCGCCATCGAGATCAAAGCCAACAGTATGGCAACAAGTCCAGTTTCGGCCACCATGGACTCTACTTCGGAGGTGAATGGTAGATCCTCCACGATATCTTCAGGCTCAGTCTCTCTGTCCCCAAAAACGTGTCCTGAGAAGGATTCCACCAACGAACTGCAAAGCATTCAACGCTTGGTCAGCGGACTAGACTCGAAACAAGACAGGGCAAGAAGTGTCTCACCTTAGCGAAAGAAAATAAGAATAATAATAATAAACGTACATTTCTAGCTAATGCGGGTTTGTTTTTGCAAATCTATCCAACTGTTGTTGTTTTTTTCAATGCACTTTGTTAGAAGAAAACGTAAATGTATATTTCTTGTGTTAACAGAAAACACAGACTTTGATTTTTTCCCCTGTATTTTTGACTACCACATAAGTATTGGAACGAAAAAGGTTTAGTAAGAATTCTGATAATAAATCGATAAAGTTGCTGCTACGCCATATCTATATTTTACATGTCGGGTGCTGGGAGAACGAAATTTAAAAAACAAATGCCGCTAAATTGGTTAGGATGGTTTGTAAACCTGTTTCTGGTATAACTTGTAAAGTGCTGTGTTTGATAGGAAAAATGACAAATGTATATGAGAATGATTATGTCCGGAACAAAAGAAAGGCTTTGCATGTCCTACATGACCATGTCTCGTTTGCTGATTGCCACTGATTTATTTTAAGGCGACAAAAAAGAAAATATAATATATGTTGGTGTTGGCCTCCTCTCTCCAAACAGATTTGCAAGACAGTTTTTAGAATACCCTTTTACTTTCCCCGTGCATTTGAATACACAGTGATTTTGTATGGAACCGAAAATAGAATCCGAAAAGAGAAATTAAAACGGGAAGCTTGGACTATAAATATATTAAAAAATATTTATGTAATTATTTGATATTTCTTGTAAATATAGGCTACCGGATTAGAGTTCTCAAGAATCTGCCCTTAATTTATTGGCGTTGTACATATTTTTTGTAAATATTGTCTGCCAGTTGGTTTGATCGTTTCCGTCTTTTCAGTCAGGATGGAGAAATCTGTACAGGATCTCCGCCACTCCACCTTTTTAGCTGTCTGTATAGTTGACTGCAAAGACAATGATGTGTCATCGTAGTTTTTCCCATGGTCTCTGTGTTAAGATTGCTACTGTTCAGAATAATTACAAGTGACAACAGCGCACCAGTGGCTTGAAACGTGTTGAAGATTTCCTTTAGAAATTTTGTTTGTGTGTCAAAACGAATGGATTAAAAAGAAAATCCGTTTTGCAGCTTGAAAGTAAAAGTGCCGAAACTTTATTACAATATGAAGGTTTAATTTGTGTTTCTAAAGTTGTCATTGGATTTCTGTAGTTTAAAGATTTTTGTTTTGTTAACAAATGTTTCCTGAAAGTTTCAATAAAATATTGAATTGCACCACAACTTGTGCTGATTTGCCCTGCGACATCTCAGAACTTGGTGTAACGTTACTCATGTGTAATATTAGTCATTTCGTTCTAGAATTAATTTTCGTTGATTTGGTTTCGGGATATTTGCAGATCACTTTTCTGGAGTAGACTTAATCTTTTGAGTAAAATTCCATCTATTTTGAACGCACAACCTGTTCGCGAAATCTTCACTAAAATGTTCTAGATGCCGTGATTTGATTTCATACGTTAATGTAAACACTAGACAATGTTGAATATCTGAACAGGCTGTTGATTTTCGTCATTTAATTGCAAAATAACAAGCTATTAGGTGTACCAGACTTTTGAAGGTAGACTCCTGCAGAACATAAAAAACTGTGTCAGCACTTGTAAGCGTTGCAAATAAAGACATCTATTCTGCGGTTTCCACTTAAAGTATTACACATAACAAAATCGCAATTTTAGAACATATAGAGAAATCTTGGAAACTGATTTTTAGTTTGAAATAGATTACATACTAATAACATATAAATAGCAAAACCCTACACTAAAATGTAAAATACGGGTAATTTTGTGTACATACAGTGATAGAATATCTTGTGTTAAAAATAACACTAACGCAGTGTTGAATTTATCACATTGTGTGTTCACAATAAGGGTTGTCTGATTTTTTATTTTAGCACAGGGGTTTGTTATTTGAGTGCAGGTTTCGGCAAAATGAGCTTTACGAAACTCTGGTGCTTGTAAACCTTGCAAATCAAAAAGTTAATTAATCTTTGATTAAAATATAAATGACAATCTAGAGTCTTTGGTTTTGAATTAAATCAGCTTTATCTGGAAAATAACAATAACACGTCTTGGGCGACAGTGATACTCTTAACACAGAGCTCCCAATACCTGAAAACATTTACTAAACTCTGTAAAGGCTGTGCTAGTGAAGTTGAGTGGAAATACAGGGTGGAATATATTGATTTCTGAACAACACAAGTGGACGTATAAAGAATGCAAAATAACTAGATTATCGAGTTCATTCCGCCTTGAGACATGTCTTTATCAACTACATATCTTTATTTGTGTGTAGTGAGGTTAATATGTAACAAGTGTGGCGCTTGGAAATTGGAGTAAACATCGTGCAATCTATCTGTATTGCTCTTTCTATTGCTCACCTGGCGCCTTCGTTGATCTCTTCGTTGATTTTATGACAAGGAAGGCGGCTGCAGATCTGCTTTTTGTCTCATTACTGTGCCTCGCCGACCGCCACCTCGTGGCAAAAAGAGGCAGTGCGCTTGTAAAAGTCCCCTTTTTAAAAGGAAGGAAAGGGGTTTACAGGGCACCTTTCAATATTAGTGTTTTAATGGACCCACGAAGAGAATAAAATACAAATCAAAAAGACCAAATTGGACATTGGTGTTGGCGCCTGGCATAAAAAGATAACTGGACTGTCATTAAGAAGGTATTTAGCAAGACGCGACAGAAGACGTTGGACTCAATAGGGAAAGGTGCTCTGACGTTATCTGCGATGTTTGCGCTGCAATTAAAAGATAGATACCTTTTTCACCAGGTCAGGGAAAACACAAACGAACCGTAAAATACCTGTTTTGTGGGTGTCAGTCGTGTTACTGTATTCAATAAGGTCCAAAGTAAAACAACAGATAAAGACAATAATAAGATTTACTTATCCATGCTTAAATTAGCTCGAATGTGCTATAATTGCACTGAATACGTAAAATGCCGTCCTGTACATTTCTCAATT
Source organism: Lepisosteus platostomus (assembly GCF_059453375.1). Lineage (NCBI taxonomy): Eukaryota > Metazoa > Chordata > Actinopteri > Semionotiformes > Lepisosteidae > Lepisosteus > Lepisosteus platostomus. Next base: position 14,470,838 of record NC_142634.1, read on the forward strand.
CAATAGCCCTTTCCAATTCGCTCATGCACACAAAGCCCACTTCTGCTCATACGATCCGTCAATTTTGCGCCAGTAATCGTTCATTTAAATTTTGCACCACTACAACAAATGAGTTACCCTCATTCTAATTAATATCCGACTCCGCTAAAGCCCGGGTGAATCAGAAAGATAAAGGTAAATATAGCTCGACCTCTGAACGGTAATTCACCGCTTGGTGCCGTATACTGTAGTACACATTACGAAGCGCGATGTGTGCTGTACAATCTACGGGAACACTGTGAAATGGAAGATCTCATTCTAGTTTTGGCAAACTAGAAACTACATTTGAGATGTTATTTTAAAATTACATTTTAATATTATTACACCAACACCATCAGTCCGTACGGAGATAGAAGCCCTGTACTTTTATTAAACATGCCTTTATGAAATGCAGGTCCTGTGTGACGTATTTGTCAGTTTTAAGCTTACTTGTACATTACGTCAAAACCCCGTAGTCCACATATATATATATTCGCGTGAATAACATCTGCAGTTGTCTGACAGTTGCGTTCATTCCAACGTGACAATATTCCTAGTTTATTTATAGCTCGGGATATTAAACTCTAGTACTAAACACCATTTAGCTTCAACGCAACGCCTTGATTCTTATTACTAGTTAAAGGAATTACCAAAAACACAAAGTCGGGGGGGGGGGGGACCTTGAGAAATCTTGTCTGATGACCTGTGAAACGTGATTGAAGCAGACCCGGGTGAAGCGAGGGCTTTTCATTTAGACCGGTACTCGAATTGTGGCCGTAAGATTGATCACATCTTGGGACAATTCAGTTCTGCCGCACTAAAATGTCACCTACGAATGTATTAAAAACAACGTGTAAAGGGGAATGCACTCTTATTTATAGCAACCAGAACAAAACATTTTCTCCATTTTGTTCTCCGGGTTGTGGGCTGTATTAAATCAGACTAACAGAAATATGGACGAGAATATAAAAAACTTAAGATCTTGCACTATGTTTACTGGGTTCCTAAGGCTTAGCCGAATTGTTATTTTATTGTAATAATATTGCAAGAGAAATACGCATCATACTGCAGCTCTGTGAAACTGGATTTATGGAAAAGTATTCCTTTTGTATGTCAGGAATGTAGCAGTAGATGAATAAAACTGACCATAGTGCGACTCAGCTGAGTGGTTTCAGGAGCGCAGTTAAGGCACTGGTAAATACTCTGCGTAATAATTAATAAAGCGATTCCCAATATATAATTACATCACGTATTCTTTAACCGGTAACAGCGATCTCAAACGTTACAGTTGTATTTAAAAGTATGCAATGCCTACAAAAACTAATCTTTTTTTGACATGGTTTAAATTTCAACCCTGTTCAGCCTACTGTCACGTGTAACACATTTTAGACTTTGCCTTTGAAGATAAAATAATAATATTGGATTTTCTGGGGCTTCTTTCGCACTCAGCTGTCTCTGCCACGTAAGTGAACAAACATAAGGATTTGATCATGTTGAATAGTTCAGAACTGAATACCTGGTTTCCTATAAAACGAATAACATTCATGGGGCATCAATAAACGTGAATGTTTTGAAAAAAGCTCAACCATTCAAATACTATAAATACGCCAATTATTGCTCATCATTTCATGATTTACCTCCGTACAATTTGACGGCTCAGATGGGTGACCATCAGGTGCTGTACTGCAGCAAACGCCTTGTCATTTTTATGGGCGTGTAGTCTGCTGCGAGCCGTAACTGACAATGTATCAAACTCCAGAACAGATTTTAGAAGCTGAAAATGAAAAGGTATTTATTACCTTTTGTTCTGAATTATGAAAAGGGCAACTGCCTTCAGAAACCGTGCTCTTTCATCTCCAAACGGGGTCAAGGAACCGGAGGAGAACCCGCTGTGACAGCCTGGTTTGACAAAGAATAGGCCTTTAACATTCATATTTTCAACTGCATTACGTCTGCCCTTTGGAGTGTGTCTGTACGGCTCACAGAATTCGAGAACAGGGTTTCCCAGCGTCCGAATGAAGCGAGACAAGTATCAGTACAGCACTATCCATAGCGCGGAGATGGTGCTCTTATATGATGGGTTGTTACGCGCTCTCCAAGCAAGGCTATGCTGGGATTCACAAGCGGATATCATATCTTAGCCCAGGGCTCCGGGGCTCAAGTACAAAAGGTTTTGACTGGACTAGCCGCGCAGCTGGCATGAAAATCAGCTTTAATATTCTGAAAATATGGTTAAAACTATATGTTGTCTTTTTATAATACGCGGTTTGCATCGGGATAGCTGACTGGTTTTCAACTTCTAGACAGCCCACATTACATTAGGTTCGCTTCTGACGGTTTCTATACTTTTGCCAGCTATTGTATTGTTATGGAATTTCACATAATTTTCGTGTAGACACCGAACACTCCAACACATCAGAGTATACGTGAAATGAATAAAAATGTCACCTATTAAAAACAAAAAAAAATCAATTGGAATCCTGGCGTGAGCAGACTTTAACAACTGGAAATACTGTCCATCTGGGCTCTTTTCTGAGGGTTTTACTCTCAAACTGCTATTGGCCGAAGTAAAGGAATATTATAACACTTTTTTAGAAAAAGAGCACAACCATTTTCACGTCAAACTCTAAATATAGAACGTGATTCTGTGTAACATCGTATTTAGAAAGCCTTTTCAGAAAAAAAAACAATTTGTCCGTTTTAATACACGTGCTATTGTACCGGTTTGGTGTAAATTTGTAGCACGAATATTCTTTTGTTAATGTAAGATTATATAATTCGCGGTATTGGCTTTTCCATGTCATATTGCTGCGTATTGTATACTAATTATTATTTTAATTACCGTCTTAAAGAATCTCAAGATGATCTTAAAAGACTAGAATCTATCTTAATGGGCCAAATGTGACATATTAAAATACCTTTAATAAATTACAGTTACATTTAGGCTATATAATTGACAGAATTCTGTAAAAATGGAAAATATTTCGGAATTAAGCAATATACGTAAACGAACCAAAAAACTCATATTTTTCTTTGTATTTATAGTATACCAACATTTAAATATTCAGAAATGGATTTGATCGACTCGTGTTAATCAGTAATAACGATCTAATCTGACCGGTGCCGTCGGTTGTCATGATGTTTTCTGTTATTATCGTGAATCATGGAAAGCTTGTGAAAAGCGTCAGACGAAAGCATTTCAATTAAGCTTTCAAACTTTCAATTTCAAAAGGACAATTCTCCATGAATAACAGCTGTTCTTCAATATAGTGTATGATAGAAACACGTGATCACAATTCGCTTTTCCAGCCTGCACTCTATACGTCTTTACTATCCGCTTTAAAAAGGAAAAACTCTAACAAACCATACACTATTTATGAATTACTTTTCAAGAACGGTTTTTCTAAATTAGGAACATCAACGATCTTAGTATAATCTTGCGTTTCCTTTTCATTGTATTAATGATTGATCCGTACACATCAATCCGCTCACTTAAAGGTGCACATTTCCATTACAAAATACCTGCTCAGGTAAGTTTATTTTCGTCGTGTTTATAAACCATTTTAAGATAAGGTTTTTCATCAGTTATAACAATTATCTGGTTATTTAAAGAATATTCTATCAAGATTATTTATGAATGATTTAAAAAGGGAAACGGTTACTTAAATTTTGATTTACATACGATATGCACTAGCATCTTATGCTGATATTAAACTGTGAAAACCAAACTTAAGAATAACCTCAAAGTCGCTCTTTCATATTCTGGATATTTACAACTTATTTTTTATGTTTTATACCGACACCAGGATTTTGCCATGTAACTGTTAGCAAGCTATCTGGAATTTTAAGAGGAAGAAAAGATGCACGGTGCTGTAGCACGTGGTTATAGCGCCACCTTGTGGGCACTGCAAAACAACCCGCCGTGGGTGGACGGTCAGTTCATAGACACGAAATAGTCAAAAGTCTGAAAAGTCCTCTGCCCGATTTTGCATTTTTTCTAGATTCTTGAAACAGTTACCATTAATTGCTCCCCCCCCATCCTCTGTATTTGGTTAAAATGTCATCTATATATATAGGGATGATTTATGAAACACAAATTACACAAAGTGTACAAAATAACCTATTTTACTTAATAATCATAATACTCCTCTTTAGTTTTAAGATACTGTACCATATCTTGTTTTTAGAATAGATTAAGCATTTCTGTATTTTCTAAACTTGAGAATGTCAATATCCCAGCCACAATTTGAATGCTCAAGCCCTACTTCAATTTGAAATGATCAAGTGATTATGGCAAAAGTAAAATCAATTTAACAAAGAAGGTAAGGTGGTCATCGGGTCAAGTGATTGCTTGTTCGGATTGCTCCCATCTTGAGGACGCAGAAACAGGGGTTCAGGCATTAGAGATCAGACGCCATCGGAATGAAAAGATGTAACTCACTACTGCCCAGGCCAGAGTCTTATTGCAGTGATTGATTACAGTGCGCTCCGTGATCCAGTATAAACCTGCCACAAAGCTAGTCCTCACGTTGATTGGGCTCATCAAGCTATCAGTTACATCATCTACGAAGTACAAAGTAAAAGGGCTTTAGATAGGGGCCTGACTGATGAGAGGGTCACTAAGGTAATTATACAGAGAGAAGAGTGGACACATGCAGGGTAATGGCTGGACATACACATACAGTACAAGTACAATCTTCCCTTACATCAGAAAGTTGTGGAAACGATACCATTCTCAAAAACAAGCTGTGGAGATACAATGCAAAGTCCATAAACATCTAGTAAAATAACGTTAAGAGGCTAGTAATAATTATAAGGAACAAGTAATAGGTGTATTCCATGCTGAAAAAAAGAAGAAAGAAAACACAACGTTTCGGCCGTGGAGCCTTCTGAATGGAGTGTCCAGAAAAGCGCTCTATAAGTGTAAGCAATTATTATTATTATTATAATTATTTCAAGTGGGTAGCTGCGTATAATTGCATCATTGTTCGCGGTGTAGCGGAGCTAGTTTGGGCACTGTGACGCCATCGCCCTCAGCCGCCCTCAGCCGCCTGGCGTCGGTTTTACTGCCCCTGATGAGACCCAAGGCGCCATCTGTAGGAAGACCTGGAAGGTTTCGTCGCTCAATGGAGGACGGGCTTTTGTGTTTCCACTTGATGCCTGACGCCTTGATGACCCCTGTGCCAGGAATCCCTACACCTCCCAACAGACAGAAAGGTTATCGCTCGTGTAGATAACCGATTATCTCTCCACAAACATCAATTAGTGTTTACCTCACAAGTCGCAAGATGTCCGGGCTCTTACAACACGCGCAGCGCACGGACATGAATGATCTTTGCCCACACAGAAAACAGTAGTTTTAAAAGGAAAAGTCCGGAGAAATGCCCACAGTTTAAATTTTTAAGAAGAAAAGAAAAGGTCTATAACTTTTAAATCGTCATACCTGTGTATATTTTTAGGTACTATGTCTCGGTTCTCAAAATCATACTCAACCACTCTGATTAACACGCAACCAAATAAGAGTTTTTCAGACGTGTGTCGGTAAGTAATATAAACAGAGATGCATTAAAAAAACAACAACAAATGAGTACTGGAACAAATTATAAATTGATCCGATTGAAAACGTTTTCTATCTAAAATATATTATATTTGAATAATTTTATATTGAAAAATTCCACAATTTCACCCTCGGTGTTTTCATACGCGCTAGATAATACCTTTATTCATTCATCCCAAATTTGAGGTGTTACAGGTTGCAGCCAGAAGAAAGTCAAGTTAACGATCAAATACAATTATTTCAAACATTCCCAAGACATGATACAAAAAATCGGTACTTTCTGTTAACCGCGTCAGAGCCAACTATTTTTACCCTCTCAAATCCACCAGATGACTGCTAAATCATTTCCCTAATTTTAATACGCAATTAATTAGATGAAAGTCTCCGCCCTGCCCGAAACTGACGTGAGCTGAGGGTCGGAATTCAACCGGACTTTAATCAGAAAAGCTTTCTGTCATGTACAATTTCAAACACACTTTAATGAACCCCCAAAGGCACCGATGCTACTAAAATTAAACAAACCAGTATTATTAGTTATCATTTATCATGATAACCGTATCGGCCAATCAGGCAAATGTCAAATTCTTAACATTTAATTTTACATCCAGACAATTTCTCTACAGGGCGAGAAGTATAAAAGGCAGTAAACATCGCCACCTATTGGCATTAATGTTTCGATGGTTTGTTTTTGACAAAGAGTAAGAAAAACCAAAGAGTATTAATAAGAATATTATAGTACCAGAACCAAATATTTAAACAAATCTTCTCCGAGATGCGCTTTTTTATGTTATTAAATCATTCGGATAAGGGGATGTCCAACTTTGATCCTAGATAGATATAATGATATAATATCCTGCTAGTTCTACTGGCTTTGCCATCTTTCACCGTTTTTAAATATTCACATTGAAGCTCAAATGGGACACAAAAAGAAAATGAAGTCCAGCACTGGGATCATCCATTACACTTTGATGAAGGTAGATTTTTTTTTTCTGTTCACCCAGAGAAAAGAGGTGTTTCAGATTTACTTCTGTACATTTTTGCTCTCAATATGCCTTTCTGCCTAATTAAAAAAGGAGCACCCGACATACACACTCCAAATAACTACTGGGCGCACAAATAATAATAATATGGGCATAAGGAAGACATTTCGAGCATCAGCTGCACAACGTCAGAGTGCGCAAATGAAAGTGTCGAAATAGAACCAGTCTCTGGATGCCCAAAATTCACTGTTGATTTTTTCCTTTTAGATGGGGGAGAATTTAAGACAAAATTCCACTCTCAGTGGACAATAAATGTAATTTAATCTAATCGAATAATCTCTAGGTTATTCCAAAAAAGGAGAACACTGAAAGCGATATCAAACTTAAGTTCTGTGCAACACATTGGAGACTGGAGTCCTGGCATGTCCAGGACAGGATAACTGATGAACACACAACACATAACCCCACATCCCAACAGGTACCCCACTGTTTAAACACATACTGGCGCCCCAACACAGCCAGCCACACGCTTTTCAGTTACATGGAACAGCTGTCTATAGAGAAAGCAATGACTCGTGCTGTAGCAGGGTTAGACACCTTGGGATGTTTTCTTAAAGGATTAAGCGCTGGAAAAACACATTTGCTGAGTGACAAAACCCCCAAGTTCAAAACTACAGCTGTGAACTCTTGGTTATGTTTTTGTTTTGTTTTTTCAGATTTTTGACACACTGATTAGTGGGCATCTAGGAGAAGACACAAAGCATGATGTAAAATAGGATAAGGGTCTCTACTATAAAAAATAACCCCCAAACTTTTTTTCAGAACACATTTACAGTGGTGTTTCAAACCACAAGAGATCAGTATTTCTTGTGTCATGTAATATGATAAAAAGAACTGAATACCATCAGTAGTACACTGAACTGCCATTCCATTATTTACTCAGTGAATGTAAAAAAATCTATTTTCTGCGTGATCTTAAGCATATACAATCACCGTGAAAAACGTAAATGATACATCAATATATGTTGTTGGGGAGTGGATTAAACACATGAAAATGATAAACTTAGCATCTCATGGAAAACAGAAATTGCAGCCGACAACATACGATGTCTGTTTATTCAGATTATATATTGTTCAAAGTAAAAATTTAGAAATTTGAAAAACCCTCGGGCTTTCTGATCGCTCCGCCCCAGCAGCAGGGAAATATACTGATTACTGAATTCAAGTTCCGCTTGCTCTAAACGTAAAACAGATTTTCGGTTTAGCGGATGTGACGTTAGGGGTCACATGGAATGGGCATATTCACCTGATTCCAGAGCTCTGCAAGCGCCGTGAGGAACATCGCCAGAAAACAGGGCGCTGGATGGCACGAAAAGGACGTCATCAACAGGCCTTTCGCTGACTGACATGCACAGACGCAAAACAGTTGTACGCACCTTGTAAATAGTACTAGAACTGCGTGTAATTGTGCGTCGAATTGATTATTACTGCCCTGGACTGTGCATTGTCTGTATTTTTCTGGGCTTTCTCTCTTTGGTCTTGCTGTATTCATCTCTGCGTTGATGCTAGTCTTTCTCCATTAAGGGCCGATGTATACTCTGGTCAGGTGTCATTTGTCTCTGTTTAATTGAATGGGCGGAGCTCTAAAACAGGTGTGGGAGTCGTTGTGGATGTTGGTTGGAAAACGACAGAGATTAGGAGAGCTGTGGTAGAGTTATTTACAGTGTGAGTGTTCTGTTTTGAGGTGAGTCGTGTAATTACAGCCTTTAAAACTCGGTGGAAGGTGTAGATTTGTGTGTTCTTGTTCATTGCTTAACCTCCGCTGTATCACACCTCCTGTTACTTCATTAGAGTGTCGAGTTTTTTTTTAATTTACGTTCGCCACCGGAATTTCTTCATCCATTTTTAAAAACCTGTTGGACACCAGGTGGAGCCAAAGAAAACCATCACAGTGCTTTTATTACCTCCAGGAGTTTCAATGAAGTTTTTTCAGCAATACATTCCCGACACAGCCTTAACTCAGCTGAATGTTAACTCTCTACTATGTCTGTAGCTTTTCCTCATCAGCTAAATTGAAACTGTTGCAATCAATGTGTTAACTCCAGGGTCATAAGTTATCCTTCATTTTTATGAATACACACTCTAATGATCTCTAGTACAAAAGAGTAATTTAATATTAATCATAAAAACTTGTATATAACAGATTAACAAAAGAAGAGAATAAAGGGCGTCTAAAGTATATATTTTAAGCATCATTAGATTTAAAATTCGGGACCTATGTTTAGGTGAGTGACGTTTGGTCTTATTTGGAAAATGTTTTTTTGTTTTTACTCCGGAAGTATTCATTTGTGCATGGGGGGTTTTCACAGAGGTACAACTACAGCAATGCAATTGGGGGTTGAATTCAAAGCCTTCTAGTCCGGAGCCCTGACCACTAGTTGACACTTTTGCCTTTTAATCTACTGTCAATCTCAGCAGTAAATCTTATATTTGCAAATGCAGTCCATATCATAATTCAGAATTTCATTAGTTGGTTTGGTTATAATGTCTGCGCTATTTGATCAGTATTTTTAATCAACTCCCAAACTTTTACAGTGTGAACGGACTATCAGAAAAAGACCCACGAGCACACAGATCGTGCAACTCGAATTTTGTTCGCAGAGCAAACGAAGCATTTCTGAAAATAAATCTAACAATATACCTAACGGTTTCCGCCGGCAGCTCGCACGAACACTCAGATTAGCTCGATTGCTTGATACGACATTAATCTGCACACCCAGTCTGAAGCGTTTGCTTTGGGTATCGTGCACTCTCTAGTATTGTAGCAGGTGTGTATGTCGTACCGTTGGGAGAGATGAATTGCTTGTCTTGGCAGCACACCGCGTTTCTTTGCTTAGGCCCACAAACATTTTACCTCCCTGCAGTAACCTGTGTACTTTGCCTTTTCTCACGTCCTGACTCCACGTTGACATATTTAATGTGTTCATCTCGTGCTTAACTGTAAAAGAGGGCCGAGCAAGATTGCACTGCGTCATACCCCTACGAGCGAAACGACTCCAAGATCCATTTTTGTTGTACGTAGGTGACACTTCTGTGTTGGAGCGCCTTGCGCCAAAACCACCCAGCAAACAAAAGGCACGCATTGGAGATAGACGATAGATGATAGATGGACCAGCGCATCGACAAAGGCCCCTTCCTGCCGGGTGAATCACAGCAGTGATTCACCGTGCCAGGAGGAGCCTGGCTGCGCACACTGTCGGCTCAGCCCAGAGCTGTGCGTTCCCGTTTGGCGGGTCAAGATGTGCCCCCTCTGCTTTCTGTGTTCGTCCTGTGAGATTGGCGGATTCTGTAGAGCACGCAGTCTTAGGTGACCCCGATCTCCTTTAAATTTAAAGCAAACTTGGCGGGTCTTGAAGAAGTAACACCTATAATAAAGTAGTTCAAGTAGCGTACCTGCGTCCGCATGCGTAAAGAAACAAGTTTTATTCCATGCTGAAAAGTGAATAAAAGATGCACTTATTATTATTATTATTATTATTATTATTATTATTATTATTACAAAACACATTGAACAGGGAAATTAGGCCCCGAAAAGTCTTTGCATGTAATATTTTATTGTGAGTAGTAGAAGTCGCAGCAGAACACAAAACGGGTTAGTGTTGTAATGGTATTGATGGGCCGGAAGATGGCGCTCTTCCCTCTTCTCCTGAATACCGAAGCCTATGACGCAGGGAGGCGACTGATGGTGGTGTTTTTCAGAACAACTTCAGAGCCAACAGGAGCGACAGGATTATGAAGGCCGAGGAGGAGGTGCGCCAATTGACAGTCATGGCGGCAGGTCATATTGGAGTGCAAGTGGCTGAAACATGATGGCCCTTGTATAATTAATTATTATTATGAAACTCGTTACTTACCCAGATACGTTAGTTGAGAACACAAAGTTCCTCATTCACAATGATAACTTACCCTTTCGAGCTCAGACAAGTGTTACACAAAAGACAGAACGGAGAAACAAAATGGCCTGTTCCTCACACAATAAATGACATTTTCTGAAGTCACTCCTTGAACCTGAATGTGACGTCAGGAAAATAATAAATATACTAGCTTCCAGAATGATTCTCCACTTTGCATACAGTCAAAACCCTAAGAATAAACGGTAATACCGCCAAAATCACCAGCAGGGGACGCCAGGAAACACACGAACATTATAACACGATACGACCATTTCAGCATCGAAGTCCATGTTGGTGATCAGTAGCTTTCAGTTGGGCCCACCACGTCATTACAAGCACGCTCTTTCAATCTGAAAAATAAATACTATTATTATCAATTGCGTTATCAAAATAATTTAATTCCTGCCAAAGCTTCTCCTACCCGTCTTACACTGTATGACCGGAGAGAGTCTCCAGCCCTGGGCCTGGAAAGGCCTTGTCCAGTTCGTTTTATAGCTCATCCCAAATCGCCTATTTTTTTAAAGATGATAAGCACTTGTAAGTTTTGTATTAATGTGTTTAAAATAGGGGAACTTTGGTTCTTGATGGACAGTCTTCAACTTTGATGTTTTAAAATAATCACATTACTATAAAAATCTTCCGTTTAACTGATCACAGTCAAACTGCTACATGTCTTTAGAAATGGCTGATTTGATTTGAACAAGTAAAGGTTATTTTCAGTGTGGAATTAACCTTTAATTGTTCCTCGCTCCCAACTCGAACATATGCCAAGATGAACATCGTGCTGATGTAATGTCTGGTTGGGGTTGTGGCTGAATGAACGGGGTTAGAGACCCTAATTTTAGGTTTTCCGTAGAGGCTCTCGGAGTGAACCAAACACCCTTTAAATTAGCTAGCCTGAAATAGAAAAGTATTGTTTACCTCAATTAGATTACTCACCTCCATTCATATTTCAATGTGCCTTAATCTGCACGGATGATACAAACGAAGCTAATTTTTTCTGACTCATGTTCATCTGTTGCCAAAGGAAAATACCCCAGACAAGTGCTCTTAAAGATCTCGGAGAAATATGGTGGTATTTATCCACAAAGTGTGTTTTTAAGCTTTTTTTTGTAAAGCGTCCTTCAGATGAGGGCTCGGAAGGTCAGTTTGAAGAAGTATATAGCATTATCGGCTGCTGTTTGCTCATAAATACAGTACTTGCAAGACGGAGGTTAAGTGTAATGTAAACATTAGAGGCTTCCCCTTTAATCAATGATAAATGTAGAAGGGACTATATATATTTTTAATTACAAAGATAGCTTCCCATTCCTGTAAATCTGATTCTTGAAAGTGCGATCGCGCCCTGCAGAGGGGATGTTGGACATTGTATATCGCTTTCCAACCGGGCCAGCTGAATGCCAGTTAATGGGAGTAACAAAGATTCTTCATCTCTGGTTATCAACGTTTGCATATGGAGACAAGAAAATCTGTAAAGTCACTCAAGAAGGCTTCTTTTGTAGCGCACTTCAAACGAAACACATACGGCAAAGTTTCCGCCGTTCATAATGTTCTATAAAGATCTTATATGTTTAAAGGCGAACACTTTAAGTTTTATAACTGTTTCCCCAGCTTCTACAAAGCCTTGATGTTTCATTATTATTTTGGAAAACGTATGCTGATATATGTAACATTCTTAAAAGCCCTTCACAGGCGCATTTGCCGATAGGTGTTTGGGAATTGAGATTTTTATGGCTTGTTAACGTTCTCTTTTTAATAAAGTGGTAAACAGAAAATCTGTCCTCGAATCTCGTTAAATTAATAAAGCTGTGGTAATTGCGCACAATTTATTCGCGTCCTGAAGCGAGTCGCTTTTAATGTGCTCTGCCCTCTTATATAATTCCTGCTCGTGGCCACACGGGGGCGACTAAACCTCAGCAGTTTTATTTTAACTTTTTCGTTAACTGGCAGATCTGTGGACTGTAAATATATAGGGACATAAAAACAATGTATGCTTCTAAAGACAATACAGCAACATCTGTTTTCAAAGCATGATGTTGTTAAACATATTTCTTAAATAGTTAATATTTCTAAATTAAATGTGTAGAAAAACTTTGAATGTTAAACATTTATTCTTTCAAAGTGTATAAACATTGCACTGCATGTTTACACGATTGCAGCTTCTTTACACAAATGTGGACGAATTGTTAATACGATATATTTACTAATCGCCATTTTAAAAGTATCAAACATGTATATTAACATATCTTCAAGTAACATAATGTCATATTAGACAATTACTTTTGGACATTTAAAAGGACGATAAAGGTCAAAAGAGTTAATTAAAATATTAACACTTACTGTTACATTATTCTCGTATATCAGCACATTTTGATAGATTTAGAACGGTGCTAAAGGACCAGCCAATTAGTTGCATTAATTTTCCCAGACAAATAAAAAGGAAAACGTTTAAATCGATATTTATAATGATTGTAGTGCGAGAGTTGTAGGATAAATGTATATTGAATTATATATAAAGCATACAGACTTATAAAACCACAAGATGCAGCCTCCTACAGGATAATGTATGGGCTCCTAGTACGTACATTTAGAGATCTCAAACTACAGCATCGAAGCCTAAATAATTAATTAATACTTCAGTGTCTACCACAGTAATTAAAACATTCCCCTACATATTTCATCACAATATCTGATGTATTTGTAAACGGATTCTTCTTGAATCTTTTTTTCATTAGTTCAAAAACCTGTAATTTTCCAATATTATTTAAAGTCTGAAAACCACACTATCGACATAACTTTCTACTTCTACCAAAAACAAAAACTTTTTTACCTTTTGGCTCTCTTCTTTGGAACGGTTCCTTATTTTCTGGGGGAAGGAGGGGGAGTCACAGACCGAGAAAACAGATGGTCTTATATAATTAGTTCAACATCAAAGAAAAGTAAGAAAGTTCGACACAGAATCATTAATCCCGGGCTTCATACAAGCAGTAGACTTAATAGGGAATTCGTGGACTCTAAAACATGCATAACCTTCAAGTTGGACATTTCTCTCAAGTTGACTGAAGACAACATTTGGGTCTTATTTGCACAACCGTCTTTTCAACTTCTAACATAGTCTGAACTAATTCTTTGTTAGTCTACCTCTGTTTTTGTCACGTAAACTTGCGCTAGAGTTTATTTCATTATCAAATTTACAAAGTCATCATGATATGAGTGCTGGTTAAAAAAATATTCATTTTTATGTCAAACGATTTAAAAGACCGGATAAATAACACGGTGATTGATTTGATATGGTATGATCGATTTTGTGAAATAAGCTTTGCTTAATAACATGCCACAATTTTTTAATTTTATATAGCCAAATCGGGGACTGACTGACGAGACAAACTTTGGACAAAGACGTTTACAAATTAAAAAAAAAAGAATGGATACACGTGCACATTACACCAACTCCGCTTTACATTAACTAGTGAAGTAGGAGCATTTTAACAGCATGTCTTTTACACAGCGTTGAAACGTAACTTAATAAAACAATTTAAAGGCAAATAATATAAAAAGGGTTATTTCCAATTATTCGTAAATTACTTTTAAATACATAGTGAAGACGTTTTATGTTAATCTATGATGGTATGTTTAGTAGTATTATGTACTAATTCAAATGTAGCAATATCAGAGAAAATAGACATATTTTAGGCGAAAGGGGATTTTATCCGACATGAACCTTGCAAGAAACACGTACGAAATTAATTAAAAACCGGAAAATGTGCTTTCATTGTTTTTTTTCCCTCCCAATATGAGTAGGTTTTAAATTAATTAGAAATACGATTACTGTGAACGTGTTTCCATATGCTGCGGAAAGAAATAACAATAACACAATTATTGATAATAATTCAAGAAACTGCCATTTTCAAAGGTCTAGTGGAATCCAGAATTCTAAGAGAAGTGAAAATAAAATCGAACACCGAAGGAAACCCCCATTGTTATGCCGATCCAGCCGGCTGGATCATACCTGTCCTGAAGCCGACTTCGATACATTGATCTTGCAGGGCGCAGCGCTAATGTCCACAATTCTGACACTTCCGTTTCTATAAAATGGCGAGGACAGGGGGATAGATGTCGCAGTTACTTAGATGCACAGCACCGTAGTCCATGTTTTCATCATCAATCATGGTACCTGCAGAGGACAAAGCATACATTAAAAAGCGAAATATCCAAATGTAAGGGGAGCTTTTGACCGGACTCACCATGGAGTTAAAATAGCTACCAAAGTCCTACTCTACGTAGTTTCTCTCTGTCGGTGCAAAGGTTTCGAAATTCTTTAGAGTCTAGTCCAGATTCGCTCGCACTTATTCGTCATCTTCCATTGGGATCCTCACACAGTCGCTACAGTATATACCTGGACTAGAGAAAAAGGCCAACCGGGGTGATCATCAAAGACTTCTGTAAATGAGTTCTGCCTGACCTTTAGCTTCAATGCTTTATTACACAGAGCAAAAATACAGGAATAATTTAATTATTACGATTATTATAATTCCTTATTATATATTGTTCCTTCATTGTTCTTTTTTTTATTGATGATGGTGATGATATAGGGACAGTTGATTCTAGAAGTATGGAAGAATCCATTTAGTGCCTGGTAATACTGAATGTGACCATACAAAACCTGGCATCTTATCAATGTATTCCTTTCCCTTGCCTTTATCGGGACATTAACAGGCGATTAGATAGTAAGATGACTTCCAAAGTCATCAATTAATGCTTGAGAGATGGCCCTAGGTTCAGTGAGCCCTAACGCATGCTGATTTTGCTAATCTATCACTGAGCCCGAGCAGGCCTGTGCAGACTCTGGGAACTCTAGCCTGGTGCCGGGGTCGGTGGATGTGAGGAGGTCAGAGTCTCGTCCAATTTACAGGTTTGCTCTTCATAGGCTGTGAAAGGAAGTGCCATGTCACCTCCATCAGAAATAGATCCTGTTGAGCAGATATGTGTCAGAGAGATGGCTGCTGGTGCATCCATCAATCACCCAGGCTGCCTCTAAATGTCGAGGTAAATCCTAAGCTATAGTGAGCCATACGTCTGCGATCCCTAGAACTTAAAACATGACAGGAGGCTAACACGCTGGTCTGTCTCCAGCAGGACGAGGAAAAAAAGGCTTAGCAAAAAGAACAAAAAATAAATGACAGGCCAGAATGTTAAAAGTCAACCATTGCTACATAGAATACTAGGTCTTGGATTTATCTACACAGGAGGGAACTCCGTGCCATTTAAAAATATTGCAATGTAAAGCAATATAAATATTTCTAAAAGACTGGATAAATTAATACATTCCAAGATTAGATTTGACCCTTGAGTCTACAACAAAAAAAAAAAACAAAACAAACAAACAAAATCAAATACATTTGGTTAAAATAATTTCTTTACAATGTCCTAAAATTCTGTCCTATAATATCGGTGTTCATTCATGGATTTATAGGTACACACTTTTAGGTGAGAAGACTAAATCCAATTTGTATGTGAAAAATAAACTAAAGAAATAAAACAAACTACTCAAAACGTTCTGGAGAGAAAAGTTCATTTGCTGTGACAGCTCTGAAAGAATGCACCAAAAAAAACTACCTGTTAATTGGAGATATTCAAAATAATAAAGGATGCTCTTCTTATAAATGAGAAAAGAATACTTTTACTTACAGTTCTAGCTTTTAGGGTTTTAATAAAATACAAACAACAACTCTTTCTCTATATGCGTTTTCTGCTAAAGGAAAAATAAATATAAAATTGTAAAACTTAATGCAAAACAAACCAACTACTGTAGTCTTTTAAATATATGATCATTTGTTTATTTTGACTTTGTTTATAACGGTTTGGCAATGTTGTATGAATCAAAGGAAACAATAGGTACTATTATGATAATACAAAAAACAATTGTGTGGCACTTCCAAATGAATTAACAACTAAAATATAAATTAAATAATAAGTACCATAAAAAAGCAAGATTGGCAGTTAGTGTAGACACATTGTATGTTACAAGAAAAGAAAATTCAAACAATAAGTGCAACAATTATCAAACTGAAAATCAAATACTGTATATTTAGTATAATTCTAGAGTGGCTGAAGTTACTGAAGGATGCAGCTGAGAGATATTTGTTTTCATTCTTCCTTTTCCAAAAACTAGGCATGAATTCACTCACACTTAATTTCTTTTCATAATCTGAGGACACCTGAATAGTATTTTACTTTATTGTTGAAGCTGGAATTAATATACTTGAGAGGGGTTGTTTCTCCAACTTCAAACTAATAGAACAAGCTTGAGATAAAAGGCTCTGCTAAATTCAAGAGCATTTACAGGTGTTAGATTGTTTAAGATTTAACTCCAATCGGCATCATCTGGAGCTCTGGAGAGCATTGAAAATCTCTCTACTCTCCTTTTGGTGGGCCCGTGATCGGAGCCAAGCACAAAACAGTGAGGGTAATCCATGAGTGAATGACTCCGTTATCAGACATGACGTCATCACCCATTCGAAGCCTAACTGTCCAGAAATATTCCTTATTCCTGTCTAAAGGGTAAGGACTCAAAGGTGGATAAAACGTAATGAAGATTTGACAGGTCATACTGAAAGACCAAGGAATTTTCTTGACCGTGTTTCACCAAAGACATGCGTTTCAAAGTTTATTTGCTGTGGTAATTCCGATCCACTCTTCGTATGAACTGTTAAACCAAGAGGTTCGGATTGCTTATGGGTATTGAAGATCCCAAAGCATGACGCATATGAGTAAATAACTCTGGTGCCTTGTCTAAAATCCTGTCTATCTTGTAGAGTGAGTTGGTGCACCATGACCATGAGGTGCAGCACTTGAATGTTTACTGCCGATACTGCCTAAAAACCTGAAATGATTGGATGCCCGGAAAAAATAAGGACTGAAGAATACTGAGCAGGTACAGTGAGGAAGATGAGTGCTGCTCTTTCAGCTGCTCCTGACTTTTCAACCCACCCCTCACTATCCTTGTCCTGCAGCTCTGCTAAAGGCTGCATAACCTTGTGCAAACATTCACAGCCAAGTCCAAAACAGAACGGAGCCAATCTTGGTTATTTTCTATTTTAAAAAATGAAAGAACCAAAAGACCCCTTTTATTTTTTTCCTATCTACTTCTGGCTTTAAAGTCTGTGCTCCTTTTAACCACAGGTCTAATGAGAAATGGCTTGCATTAGTCTCCAGTACAGCTTTGTCCTCATGCCAAAAGGAAGCCTGTTTTTATGAGCTGAGAGAGTATTTAATCTTCCATAATCGGCCAGTTTTAGGGAATATTTAAAAAGATCTAAGCAAGTCCACTAGGGCTAACTATGACTGCACCCAACCTGAAAAGTTGAAATCCAGACCTGGTCAAATCTCTCTCTGTGACTCAAACCTAACCTGGATGATGCATCATTTTTAATAGCCTTGTTCATAGCAATTCTATGAATAAGTAGTAGTAAGATTACATAAATGTACAATTATCTATAAAAGTATTTCAGTTTATTTGATGTCTGCACTAATCAAAAATCAATTTTCATTATCTAGTTTTCATCAAACCTTTACAATATGGGGTATGATTTCCACTGGCATTTGTCTTAAATATTCCTTACCCCTGGGGAATAAGGAATACAGCAAGATGTAAGTAGCAAGGCACTATTAAAATGTCTGCAAAACTGACCTAAGATGTGGCATAGATACATCTTACACACAAACATTTCCAGTTTCCAATTTGTCTATAGTTACCTCAATCCTGTAATCCTCAGGGCACTATGAGAAACAACAAGTTTTTACAAGTGCTCCATGACTGCAGGTACTAAATGGACAACTTTACCTGAGTTTTACCTCAGTTGATTTTGGGGCCTCACAGGTATTAAAATAGACTAGATTTAAGTAAAATGCAAAATACGAAAAATATTTTACATGTTTATTTCCATTATATATTGATATATTTATTTTAAGATTTTTATATTCATTTTAAATCAATTGATATTAAGTCCTCATTTCTACAAATGCCATCTTCACCTGGTAAACAGTCAGTGAAAGGAGTCAGTTTTAGTTTTTTGATAGTAATATCTATACAAATTAAGTTGACAGTACATTAACCACAGGTTTAACTGAAAAAGACAAAAAAGACAAAGGAGCAAGATGAATAACAAGGCTGTTAAATTACACCGCTGTGTGAAGTATGATCCAAAACCAGATTAGGGTTGCTTTACCACTGATTTCTGGGTTGATTTCTTTCAGGTTGTAATATCTATTTTTTTAATTCTAATATCTTTCATCTATGTCAAGGTGTCCCCATAATTATGGAAAATTGTAGTCACTTAACATTGCTACCAGTGGTTCAGTCCAGGGAAGCTTGCCATGGTCTTGACTGATCCAACTGGATCCTGCACCACCGTTGTTGTGCTGGTCCTAACAATTGTCAGTTCAAGGAATGATATGAAATATGAGGTAAACCAAATGGTCTAAAAGAACTGTTTTTGCAGTATTCCCTGACTGTGGCATGGAGAGCCCATTGACTGAGTAGCTCTAAGGGAACTATTCTGTTTCACTCAGTCCCAGAACCATGTGTCATTACTCACCAAATACTCTGCATTGTAACAAGAATGCAGTAATCATCAGATTTTCAATCTGCTCCTCTCAAAATGGATTCATGTTCCCTTTCAACAAGCAATATGTTTTATTAGGGGTCCCAAATCCCCATCCCCAAGGGCCACAAACACTGTAAACTACTGTGATAGTGAACAATATTTCCCTTTAGGCTTCAGTGAAATATTTTTTTCTGCCTTTTGTCCATTTAAATATTCTGTTTTACCCATACTTGGATAATGGATTTCCAGTTATTTCTATAATTCTATAAATTATTCTATAACATATTTTCTGTTACTTTCCATCATTTTAAAAATGCTTGCCTTTAGCCTTATGATTTATTTAAACATTTGGCTTTCTTGGCTGTGATTAACTTGTGGGATTACCCTGTTCTGTGTTTCAAGCACAGTATATTTCTTCACTGATTTCATATCTAATCTCTGCTACATTCCTTCAGTCTCCATTTCTAAAATTATATTCCTGTGTTTTGAACTCTACCTGTATAGTTTCAGAAGAATCTGTTTTTGTTGTTGCGAAAGACTAGAGCAATGCAAACATTCCATCCAACAAGTGGTCCGGAGTAAGAAAGCAGTCATGAGCCATGCGCACCATTTCGGTTTCAGCTGCTGACATCTGTGTTGGCTTTTCCCAGCGTAGATGGGGAAATTTTATTCTCCCATGATAACCACTTCTTGTTTTAGAAATATGCTCCTGATATCCACGTTTAAAACTGCATTGCAATCAAACAGTTTATAATCTATGCAACACAGTTAAACAGTTAAAATCCCAATTAACCCTTAATTGGATTACCTCAACCCCTTTTCTCAGGTATTATGCTGTAAGTGATTTAAAGCAATAGCCTGCTGGCCCTCAAAGGGCTGAGCTAAGGACCCCAGACTTGGATAAGCAGGGCAAACACATTTTCTGAACTACGGGATGCATAAAGTGACATTGTCGGAGTCAGACAGTTAAAATAATATTTTAAGACTTTAGAAAGATTGATTTCCTAGTCTTTTACCATGCTAAAACAATGCAAATGATCCCATATTGGCAGAGCAGGAGAGGTTGAGGACACTCAAGGCAGGTTGGATGTCTGCAGTTCCTCTGCCACAGAGTGGGTAGTCGAGCAGCAGAGTTACACAGACACTCACATTCCTAAGGCAATTACAGATTGAACTGACCAGTCCAGTTCCACAGAGCAGGTCCCTCTAGTTCTGGACAGATGAAACACCAACAATAAGTTTTTTTCTAAGAAAGATCATGGCTGTAAGAGGAATAGGTCAATAGTGTTCATTAAAAACTTCCCGGGGTTCGCTCATGAACTGGATTACTGAAGGAAAAGACCACTTAACTGTACTGTCCACTTTATAAGAGATACCCCACAAAGGCAGTCTGTGCAAATTAATTCCCCTTCAACTCTTTTCAACCTCCAGGAACACAATAAAAACATTGTTGCTCTAGTTATATATTGTGCTGTGATGTATTTCGAGGTTTGTGGGTGTCTGTTACACAGTGCACAGATATATTGTTGAAGCAAACTTCCTGGCATCCTTTAAGTCTCAGAAGGAATAAGGTCCCTGGATCAATGAGTTACAGTACTACAGTACACTATCAAAAGACCAAAGGGGGTCAAATAACGTCCACTCATCTGTGACTGTTCTCATGGTTTTGTGTTCTCATCCGCAAAACAAACTCGGATAATGGAAAATCTTTTAATGCACTGGGCTCCACACTACTATGTTAAAAACAAAACTGGAATACTTTAAAATGTTGAACAATCATTTAGTATTCTTCTTCAACTAATACATTTGTCTATATTGAAACAGATTCACTAATAACACAAAACAGGTTATTACCTGTTGACTGAGTTCATATTCAGATGCAATAAATTTTCTTTGCTCAAGTTTTTCATGATTATAGTTTTCTTTCTTCACAAGTTAACACAAAAAGTCCAAGAACCTGTAGCATTTTTAAGTTTAAAATCAGAACAAGTGATTAAATACAAGTTGGACTCAATATCTCAATATCTACTAGTAGCCTAATTTATTTCACTGCCTATATGAGAAACACCATCTCTCAATGTGTAGCAGTGTGGACTGTAGTTGAAAGTTGTTCTTTTAGAATGGCACTTCTGATTGACATGTTTTTCAAATGCATGTTTTTCAAATGCAAAACCAGTCATTTTCAAAATGGCAATTTTGACACATGGACAGTTCCAATTTCCCCATCGTATTTGTTTCTTGTTAACGATGCAAGTCCTTCTTTCATGGATCAAATAACATAACCTCCCATTATTATTCAAAGAGCATTGTCTTAGAAATATCTCAGACTGAAGTGTAGCAAGATGCTCAATGATTTTTATTTGTACAATAACAAGTGAAAAGAGATTACAACATTGCAAATAACACAAGAATAAAACTGGAGGTACACAGAGATAGGAGAAAATCTGATGTAACTAGAAACAGTGAGATATTATTCTTAATTACTCATACATTTAACAAACCAACAGTGTCTCCCCTTAGATTATTTGTATATGAAGTGTAAAAAGCTTAAAGCTTAACCTCTGTACTCTGTATTTGTATAAAACACACCTCATTCACACATTAAAGAGTAATTCTCCTTTTGAAAGAAAAGTCCTCCCTGATGAAGAATTTGTAACCCTGGTGTGAAAATACATTTGTTGCTGCCATTGTGTTGAATTAGAAACCGTGGCAGCCCAACTTTAGGAGTTTACATTTTCAGCTGTTTTTTTTTATGCAAACGTAAGGAAGGGGAGGTAATTCCCGTACGGAGTTCCTGCACTACAGTTAGTCTCTAAAAACAGGAAAGGTTAAGCAGCTGGGATTGAAAGTAACAATCCAGTCATTGCCCCATTCGACTGGAACATTTTTAAAGATTATTACTGTCTTGTGATAAACTTGAAGACTACTGCTTTTGTAGCTCCAGCATTTGAAATCTTACACGAACACTTTAAGAGTCACAGAAAAAATTCAGTAGAAAACACTAAACTTATTTGTAGGGGAACAGTTTGTGTCACTGTATTGATGAGCTTAACACCCAATTAGCTGAAAACAAGAGCAAAGCAAAGAACACAAACTGGTTTAAAGGATCTATGGAACACCGTTTCATTACTAAAGGACGTGTAATCAGCTGATGTACAAAGCTATAGGTCTACCTTGATAAAAAAAGAACTGAAAAATAAAAATCAAAGGCAGGTTTACTGTAAAAAAAAAATAGAGAAGAAACAAAAAAAAAGCCCCACATAGCCTTCAACAACACTCAGCTCGATTTAACAGGAAACCATGAGAATCTTGAAAGTCATAACCTTCAGCTATAAATTGAGGTTGGGAGATCAGAAATGTGTGACCCTGGCAGTCTCCAGCTGACCCCGCGGGGAGGTGAGCCCCGATGGCACACAGACCTCCAAGGCAGAGAGGCGGCGAGAGACCCCCCAAGACGGGTATAAATCCAGCCCCACCAAGGAGGGCCAGCGGACAGCAGCAGACCTGCAGCGGGGAGAGACAGGGCAGGACGGGGGATCAAAAGCACACTCGTACAGTCCATAACCGTAATATCGCACACTACTGCATCATCTGGGGCAGGAGCCACCAGTCATTCACATGCACTAATAAACGATGCAACGGATACTAATGAACAGGAAAGACTCCTTTTTTTTACTTTTTTTTTTCTTCTCAGGGGGAAATTTTAGCATACTTGCTGTCTAAATTAACGTCTTAAGGAAGCCACCAGACAAGAAGCGTCTGCAGTTTATATGATTTTATTTCTGACAGAGATAACAAGTTTTGTCACCTAACACTGGAGTTCAGTTCCTAAGGCAGGGCTCTAAGCCAGAGCTGTGATTCCACAGAACATGTTGCCTTCATTTCCAAAGGTAGTAAACCTGGATTTGCATTAATTTGATGTTTCTACAGTGAGGATTTTCCATATGGACAAGTCTTGAAGTTGCACTTATATCTAAACACAGGCCATTGACACTGACTGGGAATCTGGTACTTGTTTGTCTAGAAAATGTCCATGGAAACATAACCCATTCTAACACAATCCTTCCCCTTAAGAATAAATGTGTAGGAACAAACCTTGATATGCCTGACATAATATGCATGTACTTGGCTGTTCACAGCTGGAATTTACATTTGACAATTCAAGAGACTGAAAACATCCCATTACAAGGTTGTGTTTGGCTCAGACTCTGGATGGGCAGACAGGATTGAACTTAAAAACTCTACATATGTATTTTCATGCATAGGTATGTGCTGTCAATACAATATAGAAAAAGGATGCCTTCATTTGTAGGAATGTCTATATACAGTATGCTACATTGGCTTGCTTGTTTAAAAAGGAAAGATTGGACAAGATACATTAGGTCAATGGTACTATATTGTGCTCTAGCATTCCTGAATGGCTCCATGAGATCTAAAATAAAGCTATGTGTCAAATCTGATGAGAGTTAATGTAGAGGAAGAGATCTTCAGTTTTAAACAATTAAGAGAACTGAGCAAATTTTCATATCTCTCCATGGAATTTTTCAAAGAGCAAAAATATTAAAACAACATACTCCTACAGTGGCACAGACAGCTATGTATCAGGAGTACTAACAAGCAGTGAATGGCGGAGTATGTCACTTTAGGAGTGCAGTCTGTAATATCAAACATGTAGCTTGGGAACGAGCAAAAAGAAGTGTTATCCATTTTACTGGAAGATACATTTGACATACATTTGGACTGAGAAATCGGAGGAAATGCCTGGAAGATTGTTAACAGTTTCTATGAAACGTAAGTTGCGGTTGACAGTAAAACCTGTAATCTTAACAGTTAAAGGACGAAACATTGAATACAAACCACAGTGAATACATAGCTATATTTGTCTTCAATCTTTGTATCTTTTCATATTCAAGAGTGTTCAAGCAATTTCTGATTTTGACAATGGTACAGTCGTTTGTAGATAGCTAAATATGTTCAAATACACCTAGCTTAAATGAGTGAACACATCATATACTGTAATACATATTTAGCTTTTATGTGTGCATAGTTAAATGAACAGCAGTTAAAAACAGATGTTTAAGATAAAATCCAGAGTCAGAGATGAATGGTAATTCAATGTATAGAGGCGTCTGCAAATATTCAAGGCAGGCATTAGAAAGAAAAGCATACTGTCACATACTGATCCTCAAATATACGGGTTCTCATTAGCTCTAATAAACAAAAAAGCCTTATCTTAAATTAATTTCAATGAAGAAAGCCAAACATTTAAACAGGAGCCCAAATTATAACATTTACAGTGTTTTCAGAGTTTGAAGTAAGAAGGGGAGGCTGTGTGGAAAACTGAGTTCCATAAAAATATGTATATCCATCTGATTCCAAACTTTGAGATGAATCACAGATTTACTACTGTGGTTTACAGCTCAGCCAAACATCCATTAACATAGAAAGCATAACTTACAGTAAGACTCGATATATGGATCCTTCTTTCCATCTTTTTGTAATGATGTGGCACTAATGGATGAACATCTGGTAAAGCCCCACAGATTGAAGTGTCTGAGTAATGAGGTCCTTCTATTTCAGTAGAATAGAGGAATTCCTTTTTGTAGACTATCCAGCACTGATCCAAGGACACTTATTGCTACCTTAGCTCTTACTCACCTAGTTGTTCCTTCACTGGACTGAATTAACCCCAGGTCTGGATCTGTTGAATATATGCAAAGGTTTGGATCCACAAACTACATTGTGTTTGTAAAAATAAGCACAGCAATTTCTAAACCTGCAGCTTGATAGGATTGTTTAAGGTTAGCCAAAGGCTTCTTGAATATACCCACTAGACAGCAACCAAGGGCCATCTTTGTCCACAGAGAAGAATCATCTTCGGCTTAGACTGTAGCCTTCTGGGGCCCAGGGATTTTAAGGCTCGTCATTTAATGAGCTCGAGATGACTTGCATCAATGCAGTGGAAACCACCAGGTGTTTGGAATCTGTAGCTCAAAAGGAGAAGAAAACTGTGTTTGAGGACCCTAGTTTAAATTATTATTGGACACAGAAGCATAATCACAAACACCCGGTTGCCTCTTCCTTAAATCCTTATCCTCCTCGATCCTCTTCTGGTTCCTGACCAGCATATCTGCTGGTCTTCTAGGAATCTGAACAAGACCCTGACTTTTGTAAACCTCAATTCAAGCCTTAGGTATCCGAGATTATTGAAAGATTGCAAACACAAAATCTCTGCAGCACAAATGCACTCCAGTAACAGGTGCACAAAGGCAGACACATTACAAATATGGCCTTTTGGTTCAGATTGGAAACAATCTAAGGTTTCAATTGCTCCAGTGTAAACTGGGATTGAGCTCCACAGCTGAAAAACACAGCATCAAACCCTAACCAGACCATATTTCTCCCCCAAACCAATTCATTTTCAAAACATCTGTTTCCTGTGCCACAGGCTGTCTGAGGCAGTTCTTGGTTCTTGCTGCTATGACGTTTACAAGTAAAAAACATTTTTGCTGTGATCCACCCCAGAGAACACCGTACTGGAGCATAAAAAAGCAGAAGATGTTGAAATACCAACTACAATCTGCCCTCCATACTCCAATTTCTGGTTTTTTTATATATTTTTAGGACATGGATTGTCAAATAACAGATCTTCCAATCCACTGAACTCACATATTGGGTAACCCCTCTTCTGTTTTGAACATTTTCTGTAGAGTTCTGTAGAACTGGTCTGGATTTGGCTTTTTGGACTCCATTCAAAGAGAATCTAGGAGTGAATTTAATGAATAATAATTAAGAATTCCTTACACTGATATAGTTATTTCCAGCTCAAAAGCTCTCATAGTGCCAAAGGAAATCAATTCATCAGACATTCTATCATTAGGAAGGTTTACTGAGGCTTCAATTAACTTACTTCAATTAGATCATTAAAGAGCTGGATGTGCCCAAGATCTGGCCTGGAACAGATTGGAAGGGCTTGTATTTCACACTTCCTATTTTAATCACATGTGCCTTAGCCATTAGGAACCCTTCTCCAGAGTGGGAGGGAAAGTTCCATTGATTACTATGACCTTCAGCTCTCTGTTCCCACAGACCACAAGGAGTGTGACTGTCTGACAGAACTGGCTAATAGCAGGCAAGGGGATGCAGGAATGTGAGCCCCTTGTGTGAGGTGATTGTTACCAGAGATGTGTCGACCTTGCCCTACAGTCCCTGAGCTCGGAGCAGAGCGGCTGGCGATTCCTGAGTGAGGGCCAAGGTGTTGCACAATGCCGCTGAATGCGCAGTAGTGTGCCGCTGTGATACCTAATCAGCGCAGTGCACCCGAGTATCTAGTGGAACATCCGTAAGACGGGGCTGAGTGAGAACGTCGAAACCATGCTGGTTCAACTTCAGGACAGTGGGCCATCAGTTTATCCCCAGGTCTGGAACAAGAAGAGGGATTGGAGTTAGACGTCAGGCTGGATTGGTTGCTTTAACCTCATGTGAAATTATAAGCACAGGAGGGAAACATACAATGAGCATGTTCTTGAAATAAGAATTATTGTGCTAGTTCACCATTTCAACAACCAATTAAAGTTATTTATTTTATTCTTGGAACTACTGCTCTCCCCATAAAGAGCTTTGTTAGACCAGGTAAAATAATTCTGTATTTATTCACAGTCACTACTATGTATAACTATGTACTCTAAAGCAATACTATGACAGCCCTTGCTCACCCCATTAATCAGCTGCAGGGCATTATTCGTAGGAGCTGCATCTGTTTTCGGAAGACAGTTACAGTTAAGACAGTCCTATAGTTACTTCAGAATCCTGGGTTGATGTTGCTTTCTGCTACCTTTTCTTAATCTAAATTGTTAGTCCATCTTTTCTTTCACTTTGTTAAATGATTTTCTAACTGCTTTTTCCCTTTTAGGGTTGTGGGAGAACCTGTCCTGCCAAGGCAGGGAACATCCTGGACAGGACACCAGTCCAACACTCACAAACACGCACACACCTAAGGGCACTTTTACCAGGAGCCATTGAACATTTAACCTACCAGTATGTTTTTGAACTGTGGGAGAAAACCAGGGTCCCAGAGAGAGGAAATCCATACAAATACAGGGAGAACATTCAAACTGCACACAGATCACACCACAGGTCTGGATTTGAACCCAGAGCCCCAGTGCTACAAGACAGTAATGCTGACCACAGTGCCACCTTGCCTCCCAATCTGGTTAATATTCAGCATAATCAGGGATAATCTACAATTGACAATAACCAGGCATTCACGTCAACTAAAATTTTTACCTTATAGCATCAGCTATATCTCATCTCCATGACTAATTCCAGAATAAGAAGAAATTTCACCATATGATGATTTCAACCTCTTACAACATATCATTCTCCATATATTCTCTCATATGCTTTCAGCTGCCAAGGTATTGTCTCTTTCAGCCCGACACATTTGTCAGTGTAACTGCAGCAGAGTCTAGATTTTCCTGTAAGGAGCACTGGCTGCCAATGAGCATGCAATTGCTATCACTCCAACTCAAGTGATCTAAAAAATTCCTGGTTGTGTCATAGTCTCACAAGTACCCATATTAATACCTTTAAAATATCTTTATTTATAAAAACATACCTGCAAAAAGGGTGAGCAGGCAATTTGTAACACTTACAAGTTATAGGTTGCAATTTTTTTTAGGACACAACAAACGATATTAATAATGAAGATTGTATTAATAAAGTATTTACATACAGTATCTGGCAATGTTTTATTGTTATGAACACAATTATTCATTAGATGTAAGTAGTTCCTAACTGTTTTTTCACACTTCATTATGCATTATTAATATATTAAATATTACAGAGGAAGCATAACTGGAATGTGCAGCTCCACCTTTGAAATGAAGAAAGCTTACGAATGAGAGGCCATGCGAACCATATCAAATAGGTGAGGTTCCAAAAACACACCACTGTCTCAAGTCAATCAAACTTTAAACAAAAACACAACTTTAAACTCTGTTTGTATATAAAGTATAAAAGTAGGTTCCCCCAAGTTGGGGGTACTTGGGGGAAGTGTCTCTACTTCTCCCATAGACATGCAAGAACCTACTGTAAAAGAAAATATTCAGTTCAGATTATGATCTTTTCATAATGATTCTGTGCAGTAAGTCAATACCTGAGTACCTGAGCACTAACTGCAAACACGTTCATCCCTGTGTAGAGATCAGAGGCTCTGTGTCATCAGTCTCTACTTACTCTTTACATGCATGTCTGCAGGAGTTTACTGCAGAGGTGCTGAACCCTGCTCTTAGAGGACTACGGGGTCTGATCTTTGCTTAAACCAAACTCGTTGTGTATTCCTGAGTTTCAGAACATCCCTCATTAAGGTGTGTTAGCTGAAATGTGACAAATCGGACTTATGCAGAAGGAAAAATTTGGTTAATTTTGGAATCACCCTTTAAGAGCTTTTCAGTATCACCCAATCTGCTTGTTATCAGACCAGAATGTGCCTGATCTGGGTGTGGAGTGGTCGATATGAATGGTGAAGCTGATACCTGCCAGTTCAGCAGGTTGTCATCCAGCCATTCAATCGTTGTTGTTAACTGTAATTATACAGTTCATTGCAACTGTATAATTCAACCAAAGAAAAGAAACAATGTGTGCACTTTAAAACTGGTTCATTGTGGGGGTGTTCATCAACCGGATCACCCTTTAAGAGCTTTTTAGTCAGACGTATGTTAGCATATTACTAGGCAGGAGGCTGAGAAAGACTGCAAAATGTTTGGTGTGAAACAGTTGTTGGAAATATCTTGTAGCGAGGATATTTTTTAAACTAAGGACTGACTCTGGAAATGAATCTAAACCTGCAAGCAGGTCTGTTCCAGACACCAGTCAGCACCAGCGAATAAGGGTTCTGTGGGAATAACATCCAGCAGACACAAGGCTCTCTCCAGCCCAGGACTGAGAGCCATTATCTGTAAAGAATTTGACCAACCATAAGGTGGAGAAACTATAATATGATTAGCTGACCACTTTATGGAATATATATGATCAATTCAAGGCATACAGCAGAACTGCCAGTTCAGTAATCATACAGCTGAAGACCTCACCATGTGTGCAGCGTGTGTCAGTGTTATGAAACGATTGCCTCATGCAAATTAGAGATCTTCAAAGTAGTGATTTTGGAAACGTTTGGAATGAACCTTCTACTCTGGCATTATCACGACATACAGCACAGACGTTTTGACAAAAAGTTCACTGACACAGTGATTTATTAAACAGCTACGGAGGACTGTACACTTGAGAGGCCCTGAAACAAGCCCATTCATAAAAAGATAGATGGTTATTCGTGGTAAAGGAAGAGGGCGAGATGTAAGGGTTAAGTGATGAGAGGAAACAGTGCGCTAGGCCGGATTTCTACCCGGGCTGTCCGCCGGGAACGAAGTAACCTGGGAAATTGGAGCAGCCGGAGGAAATAAAAACCCGCAGTCAAGAGGAGAACATGCAATGTTTCGTCACGGAAGAAATTATTTATTTAATAAATGTTATTATTCAATTATTAGTAGTAGTACTGTAGTTGCAGTAGTAGTAGCATGTTTATCATCATCGTCTTTAACAAAGGAACAATTATTTCTAATGCCTCCTTATAGATTCTCTATCCATTTCCTGAAATGCACCAGTGCACTAGTGGCACATTACAAAGCGTTTGAGTTCCTATTAGCCAAATTATAATGAGAGCTGTGCTTTACACCGGGTGACTGGGGACACATTAAGGACCTCAGACTTAAGAGTTTTTAAGCCACTAATAGGGGTACTGCCCGGAAACCCAGGGGGTGAGCTGGACGATGCCCGCAGTTTATTAAACACGATCCTTTGCTCAGAAACATTCCTCTTAAACTCTCAGTCGGCAACAGGTATTTCACAGAAATTAAATGTGACAGTTGGGCTTGTGATATTTTGGACGACGAGACATGCATTTCCCGGGTTTAAAATAGAACAAGCAATTATGTTTCCAGGCTGCGAAAATGTTAACTGCGGGTTGTTTTTTTTCGGAGGAAAATAGTTCCTGCCCAAATACCGGTATTGCGGCGCAAGATGACATGATTTCACATGTTATTGCATGTATAATTGTGTTCAGATTTGGTATTCTCGTGGAGAATGCTAGCCATGTTTGTTAAATATAAAAGCTTGAGTGACGTATCTGAAGAAACGGACATTTTGTGGAAGAAAATAGAATTATCAAGGCCACGTATTATTTTTCTGACGTTTTTTTTTCAGCACCATAGCAGCAATAATGTGTACGACAACATTTCATTGTTTAACAGATAATGTATTTTTTACCAGTGATAGATTCTGTTAGATTTTCAAGAATTTGGACAAATATATTCTTGCAGTTTTTAGAAGCGCGCAAACGTATTCTAATCTTTAGACGTAAATGGCAGTATTATTTTCTGTTCTGAGTTTAACGTTGTGCTATTATCCTCACCCAATTTAGCTTACATTGAACGAACTACACGTACACTTAAATTAGAAAGTCTCCAAAGAGATTTACAGCAGTTTCGTTTAAATGTTCAAAAGGACATTTTCAATGCGAGGTTAAAACTTCGTTTCTGAACTATCACTAAAACTCGACCCTCTACAAACAAATTACATACTTTATAAGAGGGGGGAGGTTTTTCTTTCGTACAAGTTTATTTTTTAAATATTTCACATACTTAATAAACAAAAAATATTTTAAAATGCTTTAGTGGGATAATTTCTCGGGTTTCGTCACATCTTAGTTGATGTATTGTTGTTTTGTTTCTTCATCATGTGCTTGCGAAATTATGTTGTATTACTGTACTAAAAAGAACAATCTAATTATTACTGGAACAAGACGTTTATGTTTTAGATGTGCTAACCTAGACAAAAAAGGAGAGAGATAAGATTTGAAAATGCTTTCCATTTATTATTCTAAGAGCTTGGGTTCATGGTTTAATCGGACTGTTAAAGTGTAGTCAAACGCAAAATCTTTTGCATGAATGAAACCACGTATAATATGCACAAGCAACGTGTCATTTTTGGGGAATGTGACTGAGAACTTTAATTTCAGTTTTGTAAGGAAGACGCTGTGCGTTTCACCCGTTCTGATTTTTAGTGGGATTGGTGTTCCCATTACGCAGTTAAGATGATTGTCTAATCTTATATTGGGTGGAATTTAAAGGCTGCTCTGCTCTGCTCAAATAGTGTTCTAACGCTAAACCCGGTGTTACAATCTGCATCAGGCATCAGTGGCTTAGCAGTTATCGAGGTCCTGCGTCCTGCTCTTGTATGTTTCAAGTCTATTTTACATGTCTATACGCGATAACTGAAGCATAAAACTCCTCAAATTAGTTATAGAATGCAATATAGATTATTTTATTCATTATACCGTCCCAATGGTCCCAACAAAAGTTGTAGGATACTTGAAAGGGTATCAAATCACATCTCAGGTTTGCAGTGGAGTTTAATTAAAAAGTGATTTCAAAAACGTAAACTTAATATGTACTTTAGTTTTGAAGTTGAGAAGTTCAAAGTGCAGTACAATCTCAGAACGTCTTTGCATTACTAGAAGAATATGGTCAAGATGTCTGGGATATCATTTTAAACTACGGTGGTGCTCAGGGCGAGTATTGTATTTAATAAACTACGTAACAGTTGTATAATTTCTTCATTAACCTTTATCATAAGGTGCCATACTTCTGACAAAGAAGAAACCGTCTTTGCGTTATTGCGCAATTCGAAGTTGCGCTTCGGCGGCTCAACCAGTGCTGACCAGCAGTTGCGTAAAATAAGCTACGCAAGCGGATCGCAAGCGCGTAGGATCCCGCTTTAATGTCAAAATTGGGGGACAGAAAGACTTGCAAATACTGCCTTGGTGAAAGGCGTTCTAGTCGAACGCAGCCAGGAGTCCACTCCAGGCTTTCTCCAGCAAGATTGAGACATTTCAACAAATATGTGTGCCGTTCCTTATGTTTAAAACCTAATATCTAGGCAACTTTACACAGGGTTTACAAAACCCCCAAACCCGCCTCGTTCTCCAGATAAAATAAATACTTTCGTAGCGACTGATTACACTCTTAAACGATTGTACGAAATAGCGTGTGGGCTACATTTGTCCAGCACTCGCCTGAACACCCATACTGTATGAGCGCACACGTGTGTTTCTATTGAAACACAGAAGCGACTCTCTGTCTGTTAATGCCAAAGCCGCAATCACTTGAGAAGCAGGGTATCAATCCTTTTAAAGGCAGCATCTCCTCTGCGGATTTTCTTATCATGTTTTCCCTCGATAAACAAGGCGTCCACTGGCTTCAGCACACTGGAGAAACGGAGAGACCCACCAGCTTATAAAACCGTGGGCGTGTGTCTCTTCTGGTTATCACTGAGGGCTACAGACCTTGCGCACACAGCCAGCAGACCCTTCTTCCATCACACTTTGTCGTGTGTTTACTGAAACAGTGCAGATATCGCGGCGAAGGTGCTGAGTCTTGATGGTTATGTGCGGTCGCTACACACACCGTTAGGATTCTAACGGTGAGAAAAGCTGCCAAAGGCACATTCATATTGCGTCAAATGGACTCTAACCATTCTAATAAGTTCACTAGAAATGAAGACTGAATTACTGTTGGGGGGCTGAGTGATGTCGTTGAGATCATGTTTGGCATCTATCTGAACAGTTTCTCGAAGAAGATGTTACTTTACCGTGAAATGTGAACAAATGCGCGTCTGTCTTATTCTTTATGTTTTTTTTTAAATACAATGTTTAAAAGGATAAACGTGTAAGTCTTTCCTGTTTTAGGTGCTTGTGACAGTATGTGCACTGTTTTTAAGGCACACAAAACAATCTCTGCCCCCCCACCACCAGCAAAAAAAAACCCCTGCAGAATCGCAGCTCGTGCAAATGTCACGTGAATGCGAAGTTATCCACAGTAAAAGGTCCTCTTTCGCGAATGCTTTGGAAATTCTTAAAATATCATCTTTCAATGATAAAGTTGATATTTAGCGCATGAAACAGTTAAATAACGTGCTGTCTCTGTGTGAGATGCGATAAGGGGCCGTGGAACTATAACACGTTCTCCGTAGTTGGAAAAGCTGGGCTTTTCCCAGTCTGTCAGCCTTCATATATAAGAAAAGGGCAGCAAACTTTAAGAGCTGGGGCCCTGCAGCTCTGCTATGATCAATTGTAGGAATGCATACTGGCCACATCTTTAAGCATTCACATGACCAGTCAACCTACTTATTTTCAGAAATTACTTGGAAAATAACCTGTACTCCACGGACTTTGACTTTTGGTGTAGTTTACAAGGTTCGCACCGCTATGATCACCGCAGTTTGAGTGCCTGAAATTTAAGGCTCGACCAAAATAAATTGAACAGGCGTAAACCTACCAGTCAGTGGGGTTTTATCTTTGTGCCGTCTAAAAATTCACACCATGTAGTTCACTTTTAGCTGGAAGGAACCCTACGCTAAAAAAAAGTAAATTTTTCGTTCAAAGGTGCATGCATATTTTTGTGTTTAAAACAAAATACAACATATTTTTGTAAAGAAATGGCAAAAAGAGTGTTATCCAATAAAACGCTGCTGTGTTATCGTGAAGTTGTGTTCCTGTACAAACACGAACTGTTGTCTTCTCAGTATTTTTGATACACAAAATGATGGAACTGCAGGTCACCATGCACGGTTCCTTCCCCGAAATAGATGTATTTCAGGTGAGAGGTTAAGTGATCATACGTAACGTAGTATAAAAACGTGTTGTCGTTAGTCGAAACAGAATGTTTGTGCAGTTCGACAAGTTTTCCAATAAAAACTAAAAATTACAAAAACTTTTTTGAGATTTGAAACCAAGTCTGAAAAAATACTATACAAAAATGATTGCTCTGCTGAGTATAAGTCGTAAAGTCTGCAGCTGTACTATTTTATCGTAGTTTTTTCTTATTTTTACAAGAGTACTTAGTTTGAAAACAAATACTAGGAAACAAACTTCTTCAAACTACTGTAACTCCATAAATGCCTGTCTTTTGAAATGAAATGAACCACGTCAGCAGTTTTATCCTTAGAAATTGAGAAGATACTTTTTATTTAAACTATAACACCGCTTTATAGCTCATTAATATTAATGAAAGCAACGCAATTCTCTGGCTGTCACAAAAACACATTTCAATTAAGCTACCAACACGAAGAAATAATTCGTGTATAGCTACCAGACGTCTAGGACATTACAAAAAATACCCTTGTGGTTTAAACATTTTAACAAAAAAAAATTGCACTCTGAATTCCCGAAACTTTTTTCCATCTCTTTTTTAACAGCAACTGTAATTCGATCTACAGAATTATCTAGTTTATTCAAAGCCAAAATCTTATATTATAGTTTTAACACTATAGTAACGTTTTAACTTATGCTTGAACTATAAATTTAACTATATTAAAGTTTTAACGTGTCTACAGCCAACTAATTGGACTTTAAAAAAGTGTTTAGAAATATGCATTTACACCTGACCAGTAGCCTTAAGCCGTAAAGGTTTCAAATGTTCTTCACACAACCATAGAACTTGTAACACTGAAAGCTGAAGGGAGGTTGTTTATGGGAGAGCCCAGCAATGTTAAAATGGAAACTTGAAAAATCGGGCTATTTACGACCGGGGCACGATAATACTAATTAAAGGGACTGAATTAAGGGTAATTTGACGGATCCAGTTTACCTTGCACGCGGAACACTAACAGTAAATTAATGATTCTCGAGCACGACCATCTGTGCGTGCAAGCTAACATCCGCATACGCACATAGCAAAAGTTTTATTACCATAAAAAGTTAAAATACAGATGTAGGGTTGGAAATGTTGCCAAAGATATTATTTTAACTTAAATGGAGATGTTATTTTACTTTGCCGCTATGGGGTTTATTTCCCTAAACTCAAATTAAGGACCTCTTACTCAATAGGTAAAATAATGCATTTTACCGCCTGTAAAAGAATAGTGACTATTGACTGTAGCAAAAAAAAAATCAGAAGCAAGTTAATAAGATGCTAATATTTGCATTTCATTATTTCGGAACAGAACGCATCGTTTCTTTTTATCATTTGATGCGCTCATCTTTGGGTATCAGAATCGTTACATAATCTCTAAGTACCGTATCTGCAGTTACATTGATTTTGTCTTATATTAAATGCATAAAATAAATTAATCTGGGGGGCGACGCGTGACAAGCGAAATAAGCACTGCGATATTTTTCAGGGGTTATTTACACTCAGGTGTGTAACCTAATTAACGACCCAATTGAGATTTTAAACCGACAGCGTGCTGTGCACAAATCTACTGCAGCTCCTTTTCAGAACACAGAAGGGAAATTTGATCTTGATCTAAAGTTGATCTAAATTGTGATCAAGCAAAGGATGGCAGAATGATGCTTCAGAATCATTTAAAAATATTGTGCAACAATTCATAGTCGCGCAAGGACAGGGAGTCCAATTCTCTAAATCCTTGCATAAGAATACTATTGTTTTACAGGCGACCCCCTTCTAATACGTATTAAAGCTAATTTAAATTACGTTTTAATTGGTGCATGATCATATGATGAAGTGGCGGTGTTATGTTTAAAGGGTAATTGCAGGTACTCAATCCAGATATGTATATTAAAAAGCCGCAGACGACGGGACATAGCAATGCTCTTTTAAAATGTGCTAATTTTTCGGATCAACAACAATTATTGAAACATAATCCCAACCTTGAACAGAGTTAAAAAACTGAGGAAAAGGACGTTTTACGATGTAATTTGTCTTCCAAATAACTGATCTTAAGCTCCGAATGGTTTTTTAAAAGTAATTGTTAGCGCTGTTCTAATGTGAAGGTCTTTACGATGTTTCGTTAGTTTGGAAACTATCTTTAATGAGACAATGAACCAAAAAGAGTAAAAATAGCACCTGTTAATGAAGAGCGAGTTGCTTTTGAGCAATAAAATGATCCTGTTTGTTTCCGTTCATCTCTTTCTTTTGCTCTTACTGTTGGTTGCAGTAACCAAATAGGGAATTAATTATTACGACCTACTTTCTGCGCCGAACGATGAATAGTTCCTGAAAATCACAATTTCACTAAGTTTATGTATTGTCGGTTTAAGAGTGGAAACTGAGAACTGACTTTGAGCTGAATGTTCTGCGAGTTAGCCGGTCCTCCCAGAGAAACGTGACCTGACATCTTCCAAAGGGCACTCGGAGGTCGTGGAAGCCAGACTGAACGGGAAGTCAGCTCAAGTTGTTTGTCTCGATGACATTTAAATGAAGGATTGGAGAGGTGATAATATTTGTCGTGACAAGGTATTACGCTTTGTCAAGTTTACTAAAAGTACCCGTAAGGTATGATCATATTACCTTTTAGACGCGGTAACATTTCCAAAAATGTCCTTTCCGGTCAGCTAACGACTTGCCTTTTTAGGAACACTATAATAAATGACGCTTTTCCATTTCTCAGTTTATACCTTGTCTAAATTGGTAGAAAATGGTCCGGATTTATTGGAAAAGGTTGCATGATGCCATAGCTTATCAACGCAATTGTGACTTGATGAGAGAAAGTTGACTTTTTAACCGGTGGAACAAACCTTTTTTTCCCTGATACAATCTCATGGTAGACGCATATAGATTTTGCTACTATGGCTAGAGTATCACAGCTAACACAGCAACAAAATGAAAAATACGTAGAATACTACAGGAAAGGAAATTCCTAAGATTTCAATTTGTAAGGAATTGTGCAAAATAGCGTTAGTTGAACACGAAAGAAAACAGGTGTCAACTTAAGGTTTAGCATAACGTTCTTAGCAGGCCCACTTAAAACATAGTAATTTTTAACTCATTTTTTGTACGTTTTAGCACTTTTGTTACTAAATATTCACCAATAAAATTATTTTAGTGTATTAATTTTTTCTAATATTACCGACGTTTCAAAATGTTTCTAGACGTTTTGCGCTAGACAAAATTCTGCGCAATAGTAAAATGTACACTTTCCACCTTTTCCTGTGAGTTGAAGTATTCGAGTCTACGATCGTTCACGAAACACTTAACAAAACCTGCGAAGACGCAACAGCGATACCCATACCCTTCACTTGGGAAGCACGTTGTTTTCTGGCTTCAAGATTAATTACTTGATGAGATAGATATATGTATAATGAGGTTAACTCAATATTGTCTTCTCCATCTATTCCTAACTGACGGCTTTGTAGCCTTGCCATGACTGTATAAGTTGCAGACTTTGTCTGCCAATGGTTTTACGATGTCTTTGCGATCCAAGAAGCAATATGGAACGATTTAACACCACGTTGATCCTAAGCAGCGATTTTATGTACAGAGGAAAATCTAACCCATAATTTTAAATAGGGAATAGTATTGGTGATACATGATCTCTTAATAATTATAATAATTAAACTGTAAAGAATAGATAAAACAAAATAACGGTCACATAGTCCTTCGTTATTAAAGACTTCAGAAAGAGTATGTGCTAGTGCGCATGATAGGATATGCCCAATGATGATGACCATATTAATGAGAACAGTTCAAAAACTTAAGTATATGAAGATTCTATAATTCGACACATTTTTGGAAATCAGAAAGAACAGATGAGCTGCAAGCGTGATCGGGTTTGAAGAGCTGCATCTGGACACCTGCTTTGTGTCTGTTTGGTACTGGCCATGGTTCTGAAACTTTAACACTTTTACAACAAGATTTTATTTCCCTGGAAGGAATAAAGCACGCAATGAAGTTTTAAAAAAATAAAAGGGATTTACAGGTGCATTTGTATCTCGATTATTCTCTTTTCTCAATTTTCGGTTTTTGTTGTACTTGTTGTTAGAATTAATTAATTGTATAATAATTCTGTGATCCAGATCTTACAACCCAACTCCAGGATTTATGGAACGAATAGAAAAAAGACGTGACAACTGTCTTAATAATAATAAAAAAGTTCAGTTCAGTCTGTATCCGTTAACATTTTTAATACATTAATTATTTTCAATGTTTTGTATCCTGCATTCTGGTAACCGACTGATTTGGCTCATGATCTGCATCTGACGGTAGCAACGAGTCATTATTCCTACAACTTGGCACGCACCGATACATAGGTGTATATTTGCCAAATACGGTGAAATACTTTGCCCTTTATTAAATACTTTATAAAGGTTTATTCACCATCTGTTTTGGAAACTTTCACCGTATGAACTTGTTTTGTCGACCCACGTGTTGCTTTTAATTACTATCATGAATACACGTGTGAGTGTCTATAAATAAATCAAACACGTTACAGAAGACATTTAGCAATTAGTGGAGCATTCCAATTATATTTTATCTGTCATTCCTGTTCCGAGGTTGTTGCATAATGTATAAGGTATGGTATTTTTTGATAGTTTAGTAGAATTACAAAAGAAAACGTTTGAAAAAGACCAACAATAACATGTTTTGGAAATAGCTGTTTACAAGGCGATAGTAACAGTTTATTGCTTATCCCACAGCTGTGTATGTCTTTGTCACTACTATGGGATTCAGAGGTCGCTTTCACTGATGCGTTAGTGATTTGAAACGTAATTTTATAACGCGCTTTTTATCATTTTATTTTAAGTAATTTTCTATTAATTCATTTTACATAACAGTTTAAGTATCTTAACTTTAACGCTATAATTTTCGTTTTTTAACGTGGGGAAATGTGAGTAGGATTACGTATATTTTCCACATATTTCATTCTGAAATCAGTTGGACTATGCTGTTATTAAATGAAGCACTTTGCAATATTTTGGCTATCGTATTATTTTATTATTGTAATCAAGACTATTCTGATATACAATATCTGAACCGCCAGGAGATATTCCAATGTACTTGTTTAATTTTATTCCCATTTCACATCAAGAAGGCGCTGATAAGAATATTGGAAGTTACTGTAGGTAATTATAACAGACAATTATCACGAGAGCTTTAGAGAAAATATTTTAGTAACTTAATTTTATACATTACTTTAACAATTAAAGTATTTGCATTTATTTACACGCGATTCTTTGCTACGCATATATATATATATTATATGCATTACTTAGAAATACCTTTTGGAGCTCAACACTATCGCAATGAGCAAAAACTCTGATAAATCTTGACAATCATTGGAACGGTGAACACAGTACCATAGTTTTTGTAAAACAATGTTTTACAAAAAAACACTTTAGTCACTTTAGTTAAACACTTTAGTTCCACAGGTTATTCTATTGTCTATCATACCTAACAAAGTTCTGGTAAAGACTTACAGTACGTCAGAACAAGTCTTGTTACAGCGGGCCTTTTATATAGAAGATGAAACCTCCGGAATTTGCTGATGCTGTGTATGTTGTGCTGAGAATAGGGAGAAACGAGTCAACATAACGCGGCCAACCGGCACACATTTACAGTCAGGCCAAGCGTTGTCCATCTTCTAAATGTCTTAACGCTGACCTCGAAATGTTTTGTAATTGGCGGGCAATATACTGTACAAGTCTCAACGCCACTTGCTTTTGTTCCTCGAACGGCTCTCTTTCTAGTTTCCTCTCTTGCACTAAACGAAAAACGTCTTCGACTGCATGAAAATTTTATTAAGACATAAAAGCCACATTCCTGCATCCGAAGGCTCGGTGACCCTTTAAACCAAGCGCACAAGCTCTCCCTCCGTCGTGTTCTCTTCTGTTACTACGCACCATGAAATATTTAGTATGGTCTCCCCCTGCCCAAGATAAGTATTGCAATACTGCGTACTGACGTGAATACCAGAGAGTAGTGATATAATTGTGCAATTGTGCAATAATCCGATTCACTGACACAAGCTTTCTCAGAAAACAACGTGTACAGAACAACATACGTCGATTTTCCGTATTGCTTTTTCATGTTATGGTTAATGATAGTATTTACCACTTCTAGCATGAATAGTCTCAAGTTTGATGGGCCGAGTGGCTTTCTCTCTTTTGTAAAGTTTAAATAATTTATAAGAAAATACACCTCTCCCAAATGAAGTGAAATGAATTAGAGAACTGAGCTTTTACTCAGAGCTATTTCTCCCATTTTCGAGCTGTAGGTGAAACAGAAGAATTATATGTTTTTAAACCTATCTGAAACATGAGAATAAATTATTTTAGACGTGTTTCATAAAGGCATGTGCAAATGTCATTGTCACGCCCTAAAAGCTTACAATTGTATTCTGTCTGGGCAGCGTCATACAACTGTCCCGTGTAACAACTTTTGCCTTTTAAACCACGTACGGTATTAATTAATATTCAAGCATCTTACACCATCTGCATGCCAGTTTACATCCACGATTTGGGATCTAAAGTTCCTACCCCCATCTGTTTCTGTGTATTCCAAAAGTGAGAAAAACAAATAAATTAAACGCAACTGTAGGCACCGGTTTAAAAAGTCATTTGCTTAGGAATGGCTCTGGATATACACCTTCCGCACAGACATACAAGGACCGAAGAGAAAGTGTGCTTTCTTCAGAAATTCAGAAAATCTA
Organism: Lepisosteus platostomus; assembly: GCF_059453375.1. Taxonomy (NCBI): domain Eukaryota; kingdom Metazoa; phylum Chordata; class Actinopteri; order Semionotiformes; family Lepisosteidae; genus Lepisosteus; species Lepisosteus platostomus. The sequence goes on from NC_142634.1 coordinate 14,511,453, forward strand.
TCTGCCTATGCAGATATCCGCTTCCTTTCAGCCTGCAAGCTCACCAGCCCCGGATTCAGAGTAAGAGCTGATGGAACCACGCTCGTAAAAAAAAGCAGCTCATTCCACGGACGTCTTGATGGAGATCATTTGGCAAACCTCGCGCCCTTTTCCGGTCTCTTCACCTCCGCAGCGAAACGGAACCTGGGAGTTAAGTGAAGTGACAGAGCTGGACTCGGGAAATCGCTACAGGCGGTCCTTGGGGCAAAGTAAAAAGTTATGAAATGAAATGTAGCACCGTAAATGAACCTTTATTGTCTATGCGCTCGGGCCCTCTAGGATCATTTATTTCATTTTCGCAATCCGTGAATCTACTTCCTGAACAGTGACTTCAGTGGAGTCACCGTGCACGGCTTAGTTAGTCGAACGAACAGGCGAAACCGTGTTGACCTGATCCCGGGCTTAACATTCATGCTTAGCTCAACTTTTCTTCAACTCGGGCGCAGATCTAAAAGAATATGAGCTCCAGGCGTACGAAAGAGGGTGCGGTGTGCGATATTGATTAAGGGTAAACGTATTGGAAATGAAATCAATAGAGCTAGTGGTAAACGTGTATGCGTGTGTACTTGTGGGGGGAACGGACGAGTAAGGTCACGGTTTTGATTGGTCAGACCTCTTCCCTCCCAAAGGGTTTATCAGCCTTTTATTGCGTCGGAGGCTTGCCATTGAAAACTGGAAAATAAGTCCAATTAAAACAAAAACAGTGTATTTATTCTCGTTTTGCACATTTTAACATTTTTAAACCACATCGATTTGCTTCCGTAGTAACAGCATTACAACGCAAAAACTAAACTTGGTGCATTATATAAAAAAGAAGAGTTTAAAAAAGAAAAGAGAAGTACGACTTTGTAAATAAAAAAAATCACAGTTCAGATTCTAACTAAGGAACTACGAGCGCGAAGACTGAACGTTCCCCATGATTAAAATATTCATTATGTGCTCTTTAAACTGGGTCCTAAATGGGACGATTTTACGCATCTGTTGACTTTCAGTTCTCTTCAAATAGTTGTATTACTACATAATCGTACCTAAAATAACACCTGTCTTATGTGGAGGAACAGGTAAAGGTTTATTTCCTGTTGAAATGTAAAGAAAAGAACCATGACCTTTCGGCTGTTGAGTTTTCATCAGGTGTGATGAAGTAGTAGCTTCATCGGGCGGATCACAGCTGATGAAGGCTTAACACCCGAAGCTATGTGTTTCTTTGCGGACTATGCACGCTGAGGCAACAACCTACTCAAACTTCTCTTATGTGCTTATGTAATCTCTTGAGAGAGTTTTGTATAACACAATGGTTTGTTCGAATATGCTCTTATTTCCTTCCACAGTCCAGAGACATACAGGTAGGTTAATTGGCTTCTGGGAAAATTGGCCCTGGTGTGAGTGTGTGTGTCTGTGTGTGACCAGCGATGGACTGTTGTCCCGTCCACGTTGTATCTTGCCTTGCGCCAGTTGCTTGCACGGGTAGGCTCCGGTTCCCCCACGACCCTGTATTGGATAAAGCAGTTAGTAATCGGAAGGGATGTTCAAACAGCACGTTTTTATATTAAAATTAAAATCCGCGGGATAATTTCTTTGGGAATACGGGGTGTTTTTTTTTTACTTTAAACCCTAAAGTGTGTTAAATGGCAGTCTTGTTATTTTCCTTTTTTACATTTAAAATAGTTTTTCAGGTGGAAAATAATTCGAATTTAGTGTATTGGGGTGCATATGTAAACCATTAAGTATACGTAAGTATCTAATGTGCTTCCCATGAAGTTTCCAATTCAGAAATGTATTATTAAATCTCTACCAGAACTGTAGCACGTACAACTGGAATAAAATACAACAGTAGACACTACTAACGCCGTTTAATTTTATAGATAACTCTGATTTCACTCTGGTTTTCAGCACTGTGTTCTACCGGATGAGGAGATTTATTTGTTAATAGTAGATTGTTTGGCTGCGCCTTTACAGCCACATACAAACGTTTAAATTTAAGAACCACAGCTGCAACCAAGCCTGCAGCCCTAGCTTTCTCATTAGCAATAACGAGAAGCAAATGTTTTTATTCGTATTCATTATTACTCCGTCTTAAAATGGAGAGGGGTTACTTGGAACAAAACATGATTGTTTCGGAATTGCTAGAGTTTCTAGGTCAATTTCCAAGATGTAATTAATGCACCAAAGTCAAAGTCTATTTTTCCGAAGTTTGATGTGATGATAGGTTTGAAAGTTATTGATTTTATCCCAGAACATGTTATTTGATGTGGCTCTATTCTATCATCCGTAGTGCTTTGTATGAATTACAGTTTCAAACATTTTTGTTCTTCAACGACCCTAGTATACAGACACTCGTGGATGCGACACATTCAGATGGAAATCTATCTGCATGCCAGTTTCATTTTTTTCATCCAAAATAAAGTCAGGCCAGCAAAAAGACATTATATTACGAAAACAGCTTCTAGGTTATTTATAAGTGAATGTGTTTTTCAGCCAAGCGTCAAAACCCCGCCATTCCATACAATTTTTAAAGTAGTTTTACATACATAAAAAGCAAGTCTTCATATTTACGAGAAAAAGTTTATCATGAAAAGTACAAACTAAGGAGAAAAACACAATATTGCAGCTGTGAACCTGCTTCAGTTAAGAGAAGTAGAAATAGAGAAAGCTAGTTTTTTTCTGCTCCAGTTTTACCTTTCAGCATGAAATGAACTTCTGCTTATCACTGCCTAAATCGCATGCTGACGCAGCTCTCCACTCAAACCGCTCTAGTAAATATGCAAATGGCTACACTAAAGATGTAACCGTGCGACTGGTTTTAATGCGAGATACGCAAAACGAGTATAACACAAAACGAGTATAAACGATGAAAGTTAAAGGGTACGTAAGACACGGTAGCAAATAAACAACATCTGTCTCAGGACTGTAATTGCTTAATAGTGCACCCTGTTGTGAAGCCTTGGTAATTTCTGGAATTAAAGTATTTTTTTCTTAATCTATTTAAAGCTAACATCTCACAATAAAGCGAAATTCCCCGTGTCTGGATGGAGACGTATGCTCAGTTCTGTGATTTGAAGAGCATTTGTCGAATACCTGAAGCGCATCAGGAAGTCAAATACGATGAGATCACCTGTGAAATGGAAGATGTTACCGAAGGCCGTCTCCACAGCAGATGATCAGTGATCTAGAAGGGTGGTATCTTGTTCTTGGACCTTGTGCTACACATCTATAAAGATTTGTTCTGTGTATTGAGAAGTCGTCCTTAATGTGTTTTAATGTTATTTTGGAAGGGTTTTCGACGAATGCCTGTATCGGTGTCCATGACTTCCGACACAAATTATTAAGACAGAGGGATGACGTTCCCTGTCCCGTCGTATTGCACTCTCGCAGGTGCTGACGATAAGACTGTCGTTCAATGGACAATAATGCTCCGACCAAACCAAGCTTCCCATCTCCTGAATCAGCAGGGAATCACCGGGATATACGGAGTTGGTGGCCTTTAACCCACATGACGTCTACTTGTAGGGGAATGCATTCAACGATGGGAAACGACCTGAGAGAAGGGCACAATTCACAGAGATGTTTAACAGCTCCAGATATTTCCTTTTGTTTATAACCAGAGCTTCATTTGTACGGTCCACCTTTTTTTCCTGGCACACTTGATAATCCTGGTTGTTTAGTAATTAGGTCTATTTATGGAGAATTAGAAAGGTTTTACAAGGGATCAAGTTCTCTCGTATTTGCTCTTGAGGTTACCGTTCACTATGCTGACTGCAGATTTGTACTTTTTACTAAGACTTTTTACTCGTTAATGCTAAAGGCCTGTAGTCATTTAGATATGAAAGAGGGATGAATGATTTATAGAAGCTCCAAATGCAATAAGTCAGCGAAATATAAGAACAACACAGCATTCTGGATTATTAAAAAGACATTGTGAATTTTATCCGAATAAAATGACTTTGTATATGGAATTAATACACCAGCGCGACATTATGATCTTTCAATATCAAATGTGACTCTCCAAACATCATATTCCAATTAATTGGGTACCGATGAACACTAACTACCGAATCACTAGGCCGAAGGGTTTAAATATTTTTTTACATTAAATCCAACAGGAAATCACCAGTTAATTCCACAACGCACCCGATATCTAATACGTAATTACGACTTACTTATGCCCGCCCGTTTCTGTATTATAACTGAGAACTTTAAAGAGCAACAATATGAATAAATTTAATGTTACTGTTACCGTATTTGGGAAAGAATATTAATATCATTTTCAAGAACAAAAATAATAGTCATAGTGGTGATTTGCGTTGTTCGAATCACATTTGAAATCTGAGCTCACGAAGCCATTCAAAACACAAAATTTGTTTTCGGGTATAAACGGAGTTGGCAGTGAATAGCAAAGAGTAATTGAAGTGGTCTGTAAAATGAAGCCAATAGCTGAATATCACGCGAGTAACAGTTAATAGCTTGATATCATGCGAGAAACAGAAAGTTTCCAAATTGTTTCAGACATATAGCACCGAAAACTAATAACATTTACTGTATTTTAAGCAACCGAGTGATAATACACTACCTTTTTCGGGGCAAAATGTGAAACACAAAATGAAAGCAGAGGCTATAGCATACAATTACCAACGCAAGAGACGTACCACCAAACTTATTAATGTCTCCTGGCCAAACACACAGCTTCAAAGGAGCGACAGACTCTGGAGGACTAATGAATGATTTCGCTTTTGTACAATCCACCATCTGTAGTCAACTATTAAGGCGACTGCCAATAGTCTGCAATGCTGACCACCCAAATTTTGAAAGGCATAAATTTCTATAGCAACAAGGAAAAGCGATTAAAAAGAACGTAGCTGTTGAGAGGGAGATAATTTCGATCTTTATTCTTTGTTAGGAGTAACTTATAAACCTTAGCTGTTTAGATTGTAAGGAGTTCGAATCCATCAAATACAGTGAAATGTTAAGTAAATATTTATGTTTCTACAATTTGCGTACAGTAGGCCCTCCTCTGAAAACTTTAATCTGGTTAAACCCAGACACCTCGTAACCGAGGTACAGGAAGAATGAAAAAAATGACTAATAGTACACTGTTTAAAAGAAGAACTTTTTTTCTTCCGTCTTAAAACGGACTTTATAGTCTTTTCCTTCAGAAGTCACGGAGGGGGGCTGGGTTTGGTGGATGGTTGTGGCGTTCTTATGGGGAAAAATAAAATAAAAAATTAGAATTAAAAATTGACTGATCTATGTGGATAAAATAATGTATTTTAAAAAATGAAGAAAAAAAAACAATCTGTAATGACCCGATCACGCCGGTGAGCTTGACATTTTATATCAGATATTTTTGTCCATTTATTGAAACATTTGAATTAAAATGTGTTTCCTTGTCCCCTGAAGGGCATTTTAAGTAGTGCAGAAGTTTGGTCATATAAACGCACATCCGTTTTGTGTAAGGACGTATCCGCGACCTCCGTTTAAATGAAACTACACTGGAAGAATTAGAGTTTATTGTTTTGTAATAGAGCATGTGTCGTATGTAGTATTTTGTCACTTTTAGATTTACAAGATGTTGTCATTTACTTTGTGGTGCTGCCTTCACGTCGTCTGGTTTGCCAAATCCTTGTGAGACTTCTCTTCAGGCCTCAGATGTTAGATTACCTGACCAAATTTTGCAGTTAGCGAGAGTAAACTGCGGTGCTTTTTTATCAAGTGAAGTGATTTTCTATAAGTTACACTCCTTTCAGTTAACTAGGGGTCTCTTCTATAATACTAACATTATATGACGAAATAAAGGCACGACTGGTGTCAATTGTTTAATTACGTTTTCTTACGTTTTCTGAAGGGCGTAGTACAATAATTACACGTGTCTCATTTTGACACTGACTTACGTGTTGTCAACATAGGTGCCTAGGTTTCTTCATGAGTTTCATATGGAAAGACTTGGTGAACCATTTCTGACATCGCATTTAACCCAGGAAATGCAGCGGAAAAACGTGCGAACTGCGGTTTTTACATACCCGGTGTGGACATCAGTGCACAGTGACGGTCCTGAGCCGAGAGACAGCTCAGGTGTCTGTTTTTTAGGGAACCACCCAGGGCTGTGGGACGTCGTCAAACTAATTCGTTTCCAATGAAGGTGGCTGCTCGTTCCCATTTGCCTCCTGGGAAAATTAAGTCTTTTGAGTCCAAGGGCAAAGTGTGCGGTAATATTCACTGATCAGCCATCATCTCAGAGGAAATGACCGGTGCTCTCCAGACTAATAAGGCAGGTTGTCAGGACATGATATACTATGTTTGTCATAAACATTTAATGTGCCAGAAATCTCACTCGTTATGATGTTAAATGTTATTTTATTTTATAAGGACTGCTAGCCAGGCTCTGGGAAATCATGTAGTTATGTCGATGACTTTGTCACGCTTCGTTGCAATTCTTTCGCTCGTAGCTCTTTATCGATCAGGACACCTCATCTGTCTTTCACTTCTATGGATTTCTGATATAACCTCTTGCGACTCTGTTGTTGTAACAGAAATGCGGCGGACAGCGATGAAATGAAACCAGTGATCACTGAAAACTATGATCACCTTTACTCTTAAGGTACCTGCTTGAAATTCATGAAGTGCTGTCAAAATCTTTTTTTTTCTTTTACTAAAGATTGAAAGCATCAATACATAAATTCACACGGGACATCCCGTACTGGAAGCGATATATGTGCATTACGTACAGGGGCACAGAGAGAGGGGAAGAAAGAATTAGGTCAGGACATTGTTCAATTTGGGATAATGGGAATTGCAATGTTTGCTTTTTTTAAATGACCACAGTTCTTGTAATAGGACCGTTCTTTCATTTTCCAGTAGCCGATGTTATTTGCTTTTTATGACAGTCATGACAAAGGAGCCTCACTGCAACAACTTTTGTTTCATTCTGATTACTTGCTAGAACAAGTTCTGTTTTCCCATTTAGTCTCTACACGATCCTCACTTCAATAACGGCAGGCTGCCGTCATTTACAGAGACACACATACAAACTGCAACTCGCCTAAACAACTATAGCGCTCAGTCACGTGGCCTTCCGATACAAACGCTTTGATACTAAAGATGCATTAACACTCCTTCGAATCATCACTCACACCTTGATGAAGATTGCTTAGCACCGTAAAGAATAAACCATAGACCTTTCTTGAGAAGATTAACGTTTAACACTCAATTTCTGAAGGCTAAGGACCAGAGACTGTCACGTTTTTCAACAGATAGGGTAGCTTTGTGGTGATCTGCGGAACGTTTTCAAAAATTTAAACTTTTGAGAATATTTCATTTTGTTTAAATTAAAAAAAGAAACAATGGAAAAGCAAGTAGCAGTCGAAGACGATTAGATGAAATAATTAAAATAATAGCAATGTAAGTGAATGTGAAAGAGATTCCAATCCTTTTCCATTACCTTCGAATTGAATTGAGCGTGTATTTTATTTCGTCTCATACACAGCAAAAGACAGACCTTAACGCATTTTAATCTCACTGCATTTAGCTTCAATCTTGTGAAAACTTATACTTGGGATATGAAATTCATACTAAAGTTTTCCGCTCAACAAAAAAAAAAAACTGTTCGCCTTCTACCAACTGAACAGTCCTGTAAGGAGAAGCAAAACAATAAAAATCGACGCAAGAAAAATAATTCCCGCATTTAATTATTGCCTTTATCTCAGGCAACTTATGCACAGAATGTTTTGTTGAGTTTCTCAACTGGCAGGCGACTGAAAAGCCAAATCATGCAATTCTAGGTCGAGGTGGCTACCAAGCGAGAAGATCAAGATATAGTGAGGACACCTTCTTTTTCTTCTATATCTGTATACTTGTGTCTCTGCATTAGTATAGTTTATCTATTGGTACATGTATTGGAAGTATGGTCTGATTTATGGTAGAATACTTCTCTATAGTAAGTATATTTGTATTTCACAGAAACAAAAATAAAGTAACAGCCTGTTCACGTCTGAAAAATTCTAATGCAGGTTTACAGTCTTTACGATAAGGCCTCGTGCTATTTCCGTCAAATACGTTTTCATGGTTACCGTTCTTTATAAATTTGGCGTTTAAAGAAATCGTACAACTGTGTTTTATCTTATGTTTTTGCTGCTAAACTCAGACACATACTGTATTTTCGTATTCCGAATCTAATATTAATTTCAAATAGACGTTGTAACAAATATTTCACCTTTATTTATTCGATTTCTAACAATAATCAACATTTCTGGAACTTCACAGAAAGTTCAGAAGGAGAAGGGTTTGTCGATTTCGATATACTAGCTATTTAAGCATTGTAACTTACTGTCTATACAAAGATGGGTTAAACGCGATTCCTTACTAAACTTTTGTGTTGCCACGAATTACAGTATACTCATTTTAGATAAACATTAATTAATACATTTAGTTCACAATCCCTTCAAGGAGAGTAGTTGTGCAGTGGTGTGACAAATACTGTAATTGTGTCTTTTACAAAGTAATTCAAAATTCTACTGAAATATTTTTACGACTGAAGTCCACCATGGTCCCTTGTCAATATTTTACCATGGACTAAATAGATCAGAATTATATTTCATTATCCTGACCTCACAACAGTTGTAATGTCTCAGTTAGACTACACTTGGTCTGGTGTTTGTAGATAAGTTCCCAATTTTGAAATAAGGCAAATATGCTGGAATTTAGGGCAGTCAATATTTGGAGTACTATGGTACTCAAGTGTGCGCCCTTTGTATATATTCCATGGCAAATATTTTAAACATCGACATCCTTTAAATATTTAGTCTTATTACTTTTTTCATCTTTCTATAGACGGGAAACCCAGAGATGACTTAAATCTACATATACGCTAAATTTGAATAGACACTATTCATTTCTAAACACGCAAAACAAAAGGAAGGGATTTATACAGACAGTATCAACGTGTTATTCGTTCAGTGACCGAAACAATTTTGAACTATAAATCTATACACTATAATAATATTGTCTACGTCCATAATGTCTTTAACACAACAGTCCGAGGTAACAAATTTGTTGCCCAAACATCTTGTACCGTTGAGTGTTGACTTGCACACATAGGTGAGGTGTGCTTTTAAACTGTTTGGAAGACAAATACACCACAAAGTGAGCGAGACATTCCTTAAAACGTACGAACGTGTATAGGTTATGCTGTACACTAAAAACAGTGCGAAATGACAACAGGACGTTTCGCACATTCAAAGTGCAAAACAATCGAATATATTTTAAAAGATATGGTTGTGCTTAGAACCTATACTCAAAACCTAATAGGTCATGACAATATGAAAACAAACGTAAGCATGAAGTATTGAACAAGCCTTCTACTATTTCTTATAAACATAAGAAGCCAATACGTATTTCTAAATTGGTTCTTCTTAAAGGTAAGAGCACAAAGAGGGCATAAGCGACCCTGTACTAATAATATCAGCACGAGAGGCTAGAGAACCAGGCAAGCGGTTGCCTAGAGACTGAGTTTTGAGAATGTTGTATAAAACCTACAGTATGCGGCTTTCTAATAATCATTTTCCTTAAGGCTACTGAAACTGCTCACGTAGTCATGTATATACACAGAACATAAACAGCGATGAGACCCGGTGCAGAATTATCCCATTATTCCTAGTTATTTTTTAGCGCGTTTATGTCGTAAATCCAAGACAGCGACATCCACGAATACACAACCTGAGGATAAATTCATACACGTTTTTATTTTCAGAGTTGTGTGCGTGTGTGTGTGAGAGAGAGAGAGTGGGGGCTTCAATAAAAATCCAAGCATTGAAAGGATCACTCACCATACATATCCTAGCTGAAGGAAAGTAGGCTACTGGCATGTTACAAATGCCTCCTTCTTCTCCCCCAGAAGAGCCCTTTCCTTCTAGAGCCGTGATGGCCGTGTCAGCCCGTGCCTCTTACAATCATAACGCTATTTTATTTTCTATTTTCTGTCTTCAGACTATGAAAGTGGAACGGACATGCCTCGCAGGCGCCCGAAAGTCACATGCAGATCACAGTACGTATCTCGTAGTGAGCTCTTGAGTTTAGAGTTGCCCCCGGCGGCTCAAGTATTAGTTTATCTTGGCATGGGTTTGCTGGGTTACCTTTTTATCATTGCAAATAATTGGTTCCCATACTTCAATGTGTGAACCACCGGGTTATCATTAACTAAATATAGAGCAGTCCGGTTGTCACGGAGGTGTTTGAGCAATCATTTGTCATGTTTTGAGCCGCAATAAAAATAAGCAGGACTAGTCCACTATAGAGAATACAGGAAAGAGAAACCTAAGAAGAAACTGAATTTCTTTTGAGCATAAATATACTTCGTTTACGCGTGCATACGCCTGTACATAATATATATATATTGACTTAGAATATATATTATAATTAATTATCAAACTCGATCTACATGTGTTCTTATCAGTCACCTCTATGGCATTTCCTTTTAAATTCTCAACAAGGAATTAAATACTCCTGCCATATAGATGTGGATGTTATTTCTGTTTCACTCAACCATTACAAACGGGCCAGTTGCGTGATCCGTGACGTTCATGCGTTCTATAGGCGGGAGGATAGTGAGATACCAGATATTACGCCGGACAATTCTTATTTTATTGGCATGTAGCTGAAAATAAAGAGCAATATTTAACATCATGACTGAATAGGTTTAACGGTGGGCTCTGGTATTTTTCTGACCCATTCCCCCAGCACGAACAGTCCAGTAGCTGATGCACTCTTTCGATAAATACTGCATACAAAGAGAGAAGCTTCGCACTTTACACTGCAAATATCACTGTACATCACGTCTCGTCAAAGGTAAGAAGTTTTCCTCCTTCATTAAGAAAACCGTGACATTCAGAGGCGTTTACAGCACCGCGTGAGTCGCAACTCTTTCGCATTGCAATTACGTCAGAACGTGCAATTTCCTCGTCTTAAAAGGTTGCAATGCTCTGATGCGGGTTGCAGAAATGCAGCACAAATGAAATTCTTGATAGCAGAGCTTTAAAACAAGTGCAGTCGCTAGCTGCATGAGAGTGGCAAAGACGCCCTCGGAGAAAGCAGCCTTTTCAGCTGGCACGTTTCGTCGTGCGGTATGGTCATGTTTTGTCTTAAAGCACAGCAACACAAAAACAGGTTGGAGCTATTATTTCCATATGCGGAAATAAAAATGCGATTATAGTTCAGCTTGTTCTGAACAAAGAATCGTCAGACTAATTTTATTTAAAATTCTTTGTTAAGACTGATAATATTCATTGTACGCCAATACAGCAAAAAAAAAAGTGTATTTCAAACATCCATTGTTTTCGCACAGTGGTAGAAAGCTTGTGTGCAGATGTAACAATTGGTGACAGTACAGACACAGCATTCGTGAGCACAACGGCTGTTAGCGGTTTAAACCTTAACGTCAGAAAACACCTTAAAATGATTCATTGCACAGAACCAGATTATAAAGTTGGCTTCAAAAACTTTAGAACATAGTTTAAGAGAATGTGTCCGAATCGAAAAATTACTGGCTCAACAAGCCACTTTTTCAGGAAGGGAGCAGGGATATTTTAATCCTAGCAGTGTGGATGTGTGATGTAACTGGCTGTAATGCAGCATGATGTTAACGGTCACTGTTCGTCACAGAGGTAGGGAAGCTCAAACAATAAAGTCACACTTTCGTGTAACTTTTTATAAAGGCGTTTTATGAAGTCAAAGGCCTTAGTATAGGGTCTGGGATGATGCAAACCATGTCATTTATGCTCTGTCTTATCAAAAATACATCCCCAATCTGTTTCTCTTCACCCAGCAGAATGAGACAGCTCGGCTGTTTACCTCGCTTTGACCTATTCAACTTTACCCTCTAAATAATACATTTACAGACAACGGAGTAAGGGCACATCAAGATAAAACAAATCCTGCTCCTTCACTGACGGCTTGATTATTTTAATATAGAAAAGACTCGAGCTTTGTATATATTGTACCATTCACATGTAAAGGCCATAGAACATTCCCAAGCAATGGTGTGGGAGGAAATATCTTTGATCTTTCCGTTTGTTTTTTCGCGTTTTTCTTTTTCACTTGTCCTTCAGAGCATAGACTTGTTTCGTTTTCCTCCGAGTTCCAGCGACCCCTCTCTACCCTTACCGTCTCGCCTATGTGGCGTAATTTACAACGAACCCGTCAGATTTTACAAGACCAAAACATCACTGTCTTTCGGCTCGGAATATAAGAAAAAATCGCAAACAACAAAATGCCGCAGAACCTTCGTCGGTATCTTGTGAAACCACCGCGAAGGTTACCCAGTCAACGAATCTGTTCTGGTCTCTCTCTTTTTTTTTTTTTTGTACTGTGCGTTTTTAAAAACCATCTCCTTATGGCAATATGGAAAGAGCAGACGAAGACGCCGGCGGATCTCGGGGTTAATTCTCTCCTGCAAACGCTTGCTCGCAGTGTCTGCATGAAAGACAGGAGGAGAGAGACTGGAAGGAAGGCAGGGGGGTTAAGGGGGAAAGTCGGGAGGGAGGGGGGGGGGTAGGGAGCTGAGATGCGAGAGAAAGCTTTGGAGTGGATCACTGCTGGTTGGACACAGGCTCTCGGCACTTCGCGAGCGCCCAGAGCAACCCCCACGTCATTCCACTCTGATCTCGGTCTCTGCTGCTTGCGAGCGTCTCGTACCGATTGACAGTGTGAGCGGAGAGGGGAGAGAGAGGGGGAGAATGGGAGTGTGTGTCTGAGGGAGAGGGAGACAGACCTGCTCTTCTGAGGGAAAGTCGTTCCTGCTACGGTCAGCGCAGTCTCCCAGGCACCGCTTTTGGGAAAAGTTAGCGGCTCCCTAGAATAAAGCAAATGATATGCCGCGCTATTGCTAGAAAAGCAAAATATTTTTTTTTTAAAAAACCTCGGCATCTGACAACCTGGAAGTGTCTGGAGAGGAACAGATTTGTGGATCTAATTGGGTAGATCTGCGGGTTTTTTTTACGTCTGGAATATGTGTTAATATTAGGTGGGAACCGACAAAACAAGGGACACAAGTTTCGCCTCTACGGATTTATACCGCTGATCAGCTCGTCTCTTCCCAAAAGGTAAAAGCCTTTCCAGTGGTGCCCGTGTGTCGTAGTATTGTGGCTCACGCTGTCGCGATCAGTGAAAGTGGCTCATTCGGGTCATTGTTGTTGCGATCCTCGCTCACTGAGCGCAAGGCCTAGTACTGAGCGCTTCACAACCTCCGCCTGGGCTTCACAATGTCTTATACATCGAGTCAATGTTTCAGCAAACATCATGTATGCATGATCATTTCCGTAAATTATTTTTTGTTAAAGACAGTTACAAAGCCATATATATATAAGGGTTCGCGGTTATTATCGCTATGATAATGCTACCGTCATTGAAAACGTCTACATGAAAATATTAGTCAGCTGCTTTATAAAACTGGTAATTGAAGGGACTTCACAATTTATTATTAAGTCACAGCTAAACAAAAAAAGTTTAATTTTCTTCATTGCGTGACTGACCATACAACAAGTTGGTCACACAACAACAAAGTCTCTCATCCAGTAACATGCAAAAACTATTAAAAGCTCCGAATTTAACGCATATCCTCTAGATTTACTTTTAAAGTATACAGTGATTCTGATCGGATAACTATATATCTTGCTAGATACATTGCAAGCAACAATACATTATCAAATGGTTATTAAAAATATATGTACTGATTACTGCTGAATCGTGTTCTTTAGAGAGGTATTAAAATACTCTAAAATGTCCATTTCATACAAGAATCTATTAGTAGACCAATAAATGAAATCTTATTTTACATGAATAAGTCATAAGTTTACAAAGAGTTATTCTTAAAGTAAAACATCGTGAATTAGAATTTCTAAATAAGTAAAAACAGATATTCCTGCAAATACTTCCATGCCTACCAAGCATTGCTAGCTAAACACTGAGCTAAAAACACTGTGAGAAGTTGTTGAATAGTCTGTGATATATAATATTTTAAATATGTTTTAGTTTCCTTCAGCTGACATAATAGCTGATGGAATATGATGCAGTCATGTTTTTAGCTGCGTGTTATAAAGATGTAGATTTAATTTTCTGAAGCGATATTTTGAAGATTATGCTCGTTTGTAAGCAAAAGCTTACGATTCATTAACTTCGTCAGTACGTAGCAGAAAAGAAAAGTCCAGTATTATACTGGACTTAATGCTTAAGATTAAACTGTTGGATGAGGAGTGCAATTAATAATACAAAATTTATATTATATACGTATATTATATTTAGTTACTAAATGACTGTATAAAAGCTATCATATTTTGGAATGAAGTGTAGAATATATATTTAAATATTAGTTTTTATCATTTAAGTATTATACAAAGTTGTGACAAAGGCAGTTTTTTGAGAGACATCATCTTGTACGACTAAAGAGGTACAATAGCGTGGTCTATGACAGTGAATTACACACTTTTTTGAACAGGGACTAAACTATATTATCAAAGAAAGTCATTATATAATATGGAAGAAATTAAAATATGATTTGACAGTACATTAAAGGCCACGGGGATTTAAAATACATTTATCCAAACTGATCTAATGAAAACCAGCAACGAGGTTTATGGCATCCTTAACTCACATTTCTTAAGTGTCTGCAAAAAATACAAAAGCAATGAAACTGATATAATCAAGTGCCATGTACATATTTAATCATCCTGAATACGAAGTTCATGAAATAATACATCCATATCAACCAAGGTTAGTCAAGGCCACTCACTTACAATGTTAAGTAATTGATGTGAACACTTCTTTTGAAGAAAAAGAAAATGTATGAAAATACAAAATACATGTTTTATTCATGTTGTTTTTGCTCTATGGGATTTGTAACACTCGTCGATGTTGAATGCAAGGGACTGTTTTCTTACCTCACTTATTAGGTAGGCCTCGACCGAAGCCCACAAGAATCAGAGTAAATATCTTTAGGATTAGACAGACAATGACCCTGTCAAGAAGATACTTCGTCTCCTTTAAGACAAATCTATCATTTATTAAACCGACGTGAATTGAAATGTGTCAATTTTATGTGGGCTTTTTTTTGTCCGTTAATCCCGGGGAAGTTCTTACGTTGCTTTTGGTTAAGATCGTGTGGTATTCCACTTGACTGCGCGAATTTGATTTTGGTTTCTTTGTTTTTTAATTATTATTTTTATGGGGGGCGGTCAAACAGTTGGAGGCTCTGCTGAAGGCGTGCTTGACATGGCGGATACAGAGGAAGGCTTCGGGCTTCCCAATACACCTGGGGACTCTGACTCGAAGGACTTGCAAGATGACAACAAGCGGGAAAACCAAACAGGAGCTTCGAGCAAATCTCCATCACCACAGACAACATACACTCAACAGGTTAGAACCAGAATGTCTGAGACATATATCAATGTGGAGGTGGAGTGTTAGTTTCTCAACAGAAAGCTGACTGGACGTTGGAAGTCAGAGCCTGATTATACTGTATGTAGGCAACATTTAATAATAATCGCTGCTCCGGTAGGACTAGTATTGTAGAAATCCACGAGCCTTAAAACGTATCTCGTCATTTAACCTTCTTTGAGATGTTCAATTTTGTCTTTTTTTAAAGACATATCCCTCTCCAACAAATATACTATATTGCTGTAGGCCTATACTCTTTTTCGAACTAACAATAAACATCTAAAGGCACACCGCTGTTTGTCAGCGCTTTTAAAGTACTCTTTGCTACATTTTTTGTTAGCATAAAACATCTTGGCGTTTCTTAGCCAAACTGCAATACTTTCCCAATCGTCCCTGGAGCGGTGTGAAAATGTACTGTACGCTACACGTTCTTAGCTTGTATATAAATGTACGTTGAACTCACATAACGTGTTCCTAACTATAAAATTCGTGTGCATGGCAGAGTAAAAGCGTACACATTCTTTCAAATATTCTGTTGTGTGGTGGAAGTAGGAGAGCTTCATATGATGAGGCAGAGTACATACTGTACTGTGCAGTTTACGTGGACGTGAGAAATAAAATCAAAAGAGATTAAGCATTTTAGAAGTAACTTGGGCAGCTTTGATAACTACCGTTATTCTTCTAAATAATGCGTATCTCCTAGTCTATTGAGAAGTACAGGCAAACAGAAATGTCCCCATGCTTTTGAGAAAGATAATATATTGTGAACCGTGTCATAATTCAGGAATGTATAGGGAGCAGCGGGCAAGACTTTGTTTAACTTAGTGAAAGCTTATGTCCCGAAGTAGATAATATACAGAATGGACTGTTTCAAGCTCTTCTTTTTTGGTTTGATATAGCAACTTGCTTACACCGTCTATTTTCACCTATTTGTCCAAGTGTTTTCTGTTATTATTGGCTGGAGCAGTGTCTAACGTTTTAGTAACAGTAGAATTGGTAGGCTACAGACTATACATTGGTAATAACATATGTTATTTAAAAAATACTTTAAAAAAATTTAAGTGGCGGGCTATCGTATCTTAAAAAACGGCTTACAGTGTATATTTTTGTCAACTGTAAACAGAAAGCTGCCACCCGATTAACTATGGTTTACAGACGTACCCCACCCCCACAACGAAAACATTGTACAAAAAATAAAAAGACACAAAGCAAAACATCGTGAAAGGTAGCACATCGAATTATTATTTAAAATACGAAAAACGTTTACAAGTGTTTTGCAGTTGCAGTTTCCTACGAATATCAGCATTAGTGAAACAAAGCTTGGATTTTCTATAGCTAAAATTTCTTCTTTCTTTTCACTTGCTGTTTTTTCTGTGTAAGATACTTTTAAAACCACACCGATATACAGTTTTAGAACATAAAAATCATTGTTATTTAGTACTACTTTCCCGTGAGAAGGTTTTAATGCACACCAGTTAACGTTTTAGTGAATGAAACGTTCCAAAAATTTCGATTTTAACTTGTTGAATGTGGTTCTGCACGCGTTTTCGTCATATATAATATTCAAGTTTACCCCCAAATCCCTCAGGTTTGGACATGCATTAAGCTTTTAACAACGTTTTTTTATGTACTATAAACTCAGCTGCTGTTATGAATGACAATTCGGTTTAAGTCAAAATAATATAAAATAAAACGGCATTGGACTTTTTTTATTTGTATTTGGGGTCCTTATTACTTTGAGAATGAAGTTCAGTACAATGAGATTCTCTCCACGTTTAAAAACATGCGGGACTGAAACACTGCACTTATCTGATGTAGATCATTGAATTCCACTATTCTGCGGCGGCGAACAAGAAACCTCTGAAATATCCCATACAATAATTGCTATTCAATCACTTTCCTTCGCTACATTTAAGATGCACATGTGACAAAAGAGTGTGATCAATACAAACCGGGCAGTAAACAGAGGCGCAGTCCTTCAATTTCCACAATTTTGCAGTACCTTACACTGATGACAATTCTTAGCAACAAGTGCAAAATCACAAAAACACTCGAAGTTTGAATCGTATTTTTGGAAACCTGAATCCAGATCTAGATTACAGTAAACATATGTGTAATACCCATGTTTAACCTGTTAATGAGAAACCTTTTCTTGTTTTTTTTAAACTATTTATTAAATTGGATGTTCGACAGGGGATTACTAAAACCTAATCGTTATAAATGTATGTACGACTTGTCCCTCCACGATGTCCATGATGTCCAGGAGTATTTCTCATATATCATTTTACTAAAACAAAAACGTTTTTTTTTTTCAACAGGGGATGGAAGGCATCAAAGTTTACTTACATGAACGAGAACTCTGGACAAAGTTTCATGAAGTTGGAACAGAGATGATTATAACCAAGGCAGGGAGGTAAGGCTCGCTTTTAATCTTATATTATAATCAGTTGTATAGGTTTCTTTACCTTTTTATTTTCTGTACTGAATATTAGTATCGGAGTGTTTGTACAACAGAATTACGCGCCCTTTGGAGAATTTAGAATTTCAACTATTTTTGACCTGGCCTATTAAAACAACTTAAATATGTATTAAAAGTAAAACGCATTTGCTTAAAATTGATTTGTATATATGAAATGTGTCTTGTGCAAACGTAGCTTCATTCGTTACGTTTTCCATAACATTATAACAATAATGCATCAAATGTTTTTTATTCAGTAAAGCGGAGAAAATGATATAGTTAATCAACTAGTTACTGATCAGTTTTCTATAAACCGTTGTATAAATAATTATTTGTCTGAAATGGCGATATTTAAAAGTATACAGTTAGTATTCTTACAACATACACAACTTTGTTTAGCTTGGCAACACAGTAATGGAACACACAGTAAGCTACTATTGTTGAAATGCACTTGTCATTTATTCATGCAAGACGCTTGTCACTATACCGTGGTACGGCATTATCAATATTATTGATACTCTCACTATTAGAATTGTAAGTATAACCTGCCAACTTCTTCTTAACTGAAAACAACATATTCTTAAAATAATAGGACTTGAGTGTGGGGGAAATTAAGTAACTAGTCTTATTTACCTTGTTTTGTTGAGTTTAAGAAAGTTATTAAAGGTTTGCAAAATGTCCATACTATGGATATATTATCTTAAATATTGCTGTGGGGGTATTTTAAAAGTTCCAGAGGAGTGTAGTTTCTATTTTATATACTGACTTTATTAATTTAACATATTTTTTAACATATAAGGCCTATCTGATTGACGGTCCTATTCCCTCTCCAACTCTACTTTCTTTTATCGTTTTTCAATATTATTTTTCCTCAATCCTGTACAGAATCATACAATGGGCACTTTATGTTCATTGGAGTTTGATTTTTCTCCTTTCAGTCTAATCACGCAATAAAGTTGAGTTGTCGTACCCTACCCCCACAGCCACCTCCTCCCAGTTTGAGCAAGAGAGGAGCCCGGCGGCACTGCCACCTGGTCAGCGTTAGGTTGTAGCAACTAAACCCCCAGCCAAGCACTGGGCCCGTAGGTTTGCAAGCTCGGAGCCTCTCTGCTTTTGAAGTCGGTCTGATATTAGGACTTGGCAAAAGTTTCTTAAATAAAAAAGCGCCTTTCCGCCTCAACTGCCAGATTCTATGGTGGTTAGAGAAACATTAGTCAATGTTACATAAATGTGAAGAGGAGGGGTCTGCACTAACCGAGTGTAATTCTTTAATAATAGAAACCATATTTGACCTAGTACTCCATTTTATTTTGCTTTTGCTCATATTAGATGGGATTTTCCTAGTTTGTATTATATATAAAAATGTAACGGAAACTTCCACGGACAGAGTAAAGCCAACCAGGCATGAAAAACAAGCTTACAGTGAAGGAGCAAATGCTAAATCTAAACTTAAAAAAATTAGAAAAAGCAGTGCAGTTGCTCTTCTCCGATCAATAAAGTTAGCTTTGTTGTGATCGTCATTAACATTTAGACGACGGTATTTTTTTTTAACAAAAAGCGAAATTAATGTGGAAACTACGAGAAAACGAGGAAACGTTTTGCCTCGTTTTGGTTTTTAGTAGCATATACTGTTGGTCCACTCTACAGGAAACCGCATTTTTTGTTTATTCTGTATAAACACGAATATTTAAAAAGGTTAACTGTTTAGCAAACTCAATAGCTGAAAATAGGATACAATAAAATTCATGCAATTCCTCATAATGAAACAGGGTTCATTTAGAGGGAATCTCTGCTTAGGGTCAAATGTTCGGTATGCAATTCTTCCGTGTAGTCATTGTAAATGATTTTGGAGATTTTGATGTTTCTCTTTTATTTAACCTTCTTATAAACATATTACAGAAGAATGTACACCAATATGTGAAAACTGAACAGTTGGGGCTCTTCAACTTTTGTCTAGACCATTATTCAATGGCCTCCGTGACCTGAGCTCAATGCGTGTGTAACAGAATCCGATTGTGAATTTGAAATTCATTAATTTTAGTCCTTGTCGGCAATATCTGACAATCGGAACGTATTGATATGAATGCACTACATGTTTTTACTAAGCATGAATGTGGCTTCTAAAGAACGTCTAGGCTCATATCCTTCAAGGAGGCCACTAGAGTCAGTTCTTACGCTGTTAAAAAAAACATCTGTCGAGAAATTTGTAATACCACGTGACATCCCTTTTATTATTTATTTTTTATAGGCGCATGTTTCCAAGCTACAAAGTGAAGGTAACTGGATT
Organism: Lepisosteus platostomus; assembly: GCF_059453375.1. Classification (NCBI taxonomy): domain Eukaryota; kingdom Metazoa; phylum Chordata; class Actinopteri; order Semionotiformes; family Lepisosteidae; genus Lepisosteus; species Lepisosteus platostomus. The sequence continues at coordinate 14,531,651 of NC_142634.1, forward strand.
GAATCCAAAAACGAAATATATTCTCTTGATGGATATAGTACCAGCAGACGACCACCGCTACAAATTCGCTGATAACAAATGGTATGTAAAAGTATATAAGAAATTCGTAGTTAAATGTGCAATATAACCCGATGACTTCTCTCCGATTCTCTCATCTATGTTGCAGTTTTTGATAACGATTGTTGTGCAGACTAGTAGGAATAATTTAGAGCTTATGCACCAGGTAATGCGCGAAAGAAGGAAATACTATGTTTCAGTGTTTGCGTCCATCATTTTATCAGTTTTGATTAGATGGATGAACATTTTAACCTTTAGAAATTTCACTTTAGTTCTTAAATAACAAACAAGGCCCAAGAAAATCTTGCCTAATACTTTTATAAACATATTATAAAATACACATAATATGCTTCATACAGTCTTTTCTGTTTAAAATGACCATAAAAATAGGTTCAATAGTTTTGAAACCAATACCCAGAAAGTCATTTTAACTTCTCTCCTTTCACAAGCCACAAATGTTTTTTTTAATAAACACCAATCGCCAGAATAACCCAAACTACGAAAAACAATATTTGTTCCAGACGTTATACATATTTTAATACTTATTTGGAAGGTAGTGAAAATAACCAACATAAAATAATCGCTTTTTGTATCCCTGTCATTATGAAGAACCTTTTTATAATTTTTTTGTCAGGTTTTGAACAGAAAGGGTTCACCCTATCCGGAGGGGAATACGGGAACAATTTTATTTTTATTAAAAGAGGATTTGTAATTCAGCGTTTCTGTTTCACCATCACTGAAAATCGTAACCCGGCGACTTGAAGTGGTCCCCCAAACTTTAACAGGCGGATTGTAGTGAGAGCAAGTAGGTCTTCCTGCTCCGCAACGGGCTGGCGACGTACTGTAGTCAGACCGCGCGCTAAGGCTGCGTAAGACTCCGGGTTGCCACGACTTGACTGGAATAATCGACTTTTTCATGATACTTGGATATTCGTTTTTCTGTATGTGCTGTTATGCTGTAAATATTGCATAGCATCTTCTGTTGCTGCGTGGAAGCACAGTTCCGCTGTGATAGCGGCAACAGCAGTTTTATAGCCTTTGAACTTGTGATTCCTAGGCGCCATTTTAAATATTCGTCAACACACGGCTCTTCTTGGACTGCGTTGGTATTATGTATTTTATTCAAGTCAGAAGAGAGACAGACCCATAGCGTGGTAGCGATGCACAGATACAGGCAGCACAAATATGCATTACTCTGAGGATCGCGTCACGATGAACATTATTAACGTTGTAATTAATCACATGGCACCATACGAACGTCTTTATTCTGTCAGCAACTGCGTTAGGTTAAACGAATGAAGTAATTACATATAATAGGATATATATATATAGATGGTTCTACATATAGTATTCCAAGTATTTAAAGAGCGATTAATCATTTAATTATTGTTGCTGTTGTTTTGGCAACAGCAGCAGTTGCAGTGGTACCACAGCCTGGTCCTAAAACAGAGTAATTTAAAAAGTAACGAGAAGATCCACGTTCGGAAAATAATAGTACATGTCCCATTTAGGGACGTACTTGTCAAAGCGGATTAAAAGGTATCAAGAATGAAGGTTTTGGTTAATTCTGGGTCAAATGCGGCGTGACAGAAGAACAGGAAAACGAGAATCCTCATTATCCTCTTTGAAGACCCTCTCCAGCGCCATCAGCCAATTATAATTAATGAATGAAAAAAAAACAGTCCCACCCCTTCGAAACTGCTCTTTCTAACTTGCGGTATGAACTGCTAGGCACTGCAGACTGAGCTCGACTTTCAAAGCCGCACTTCATTTGAAGTCGTATAAGCGTCTTACGTATTCGCGATTCCACTCAAGTCTGTTGGTGTTATCCAGTATTATAAATTATCATCATCTTAGCAAATTTTGAGAGAACAACTGACGCTTACAAAGCCAGTCAGGATATGAATGCTGGGAATATACAAAAGACGTTTAAAAGGAAACAGCAAACACGCCAATAGATTGTGTGGTGGGTAGTAGCGGATTATAGGATTTTCTTCAATGGTTAATAAAAATGCAATTTCTATAATGTTGGTTTAAAGTAATCAGTCTTTTGACATTACTACATTTTTTTAATCGCATGAACGCCCCAAATTATATACCTGCTAAAGGACTGCAAACATTTTCTTCGACGGCTCACGAGGAAGTAATCTTTATATAGTCATGCATGAGTCTGATCATTTTGTACAAACCGCTATTTTAGAAGGAATGTCTTTTTTACAGACTGGTTCACTATCAGCGGTACCCACATCTCCTCTTTCACCTAACCATGCATCAATTATGTATTTATTACCAAATTAATTATTTATTTATTTATAAACTGAAATATGGCACCCTGTTCCAACAAGTCACCAACAAGCCTGGTTAATAATTCATGTTCATGGGCGTTGAGTTGAATGAAGAGATAAGAAATGCTTTCAGTAGCAGAAGATGCATTTAGTATAATCCTTCCTCTGCATTTCTCTTACTCCTTACATTCGACTTTATCATTATCTTAATGTTAAAAAATAAATTGCTTCTGCGCTATCACTTCAATAAGTGTATATTCCTATAACTGATCCTGTTACTCATTGGCTGTAGTTGTGGGTGCCTGGATTATTCCCAAATCTATTTCCAGTCTAAAGACCATGGAAAGTTAGGGAATTGCAATTATTCGTCCTAAGGGCAACTGTTTCTAGTAAAATTTAAAAGGACATGCATTGTTTTCTGAATTAATTCTACAATTTTAATTTGATTTAATAGTTTCTCAATCCAACGTTTCCTTGTTATTTGGACATCAAAGTCCTACACCACAGTTATTTCTTAAAAGCATATTACTGAATCCGTTACAAAAATGGAGTCTATTCAATAAACATGATTTGTGTGCGTAAGTCTAGACTTTTTAAGTCTTATCTAGCAATTCCTTTCATTTCCAGAGACATTTTAAAAATGTTATTTAAGAAAATACTCAAGTGGCCTACGGTTCGTAACAGATACCTTTAGGGTTTCAAGTGGACCAATTTGATCACTAATAAGATACTATTTTAGAATTCATATTAGGATGCCTACAAGCTGTAGTTTTCTTGATATAAACTAAGATACAAGACCCAAAACATACTCCAAAGTTGTTTTAATCTTTACAATTACTTCATTACATAGGTCTGAGATATTGGTTACAAAATAGATTTTGATGTAAAATTAGCATGTTATCCTACAGTATGTAATAAGTTGGGTTGATTTCAGGATTTGCGGAGTATAAAGGTTTAGATATTTGCTGTTTTGCTATTTGCTTTTTGCATTTCTTTCGTGAAAATATACCAATGAGGATCCAGCGTTATTGCAACCAGCGTCCTGTTAAAAACGACCTAATTTGTATAAAAGAAAAAAATAATATTAAAAGATTTAAAGAGAAAATGAATTTTAGATTGTCTCGATGAAATCTTCGTGCGGTCACTTACTTCCCTGTCAAAACGCATTTCGCTACGTTAAACAGTTTGAACTGAAATCTAATTCTGAATATGCTATAGCGCCGGTTAAAAATAGGTGTTTCTGTTGAAAATTCTGTTTTCAAATCACTAGGATTTCTGACGTTGTAATGAAATAAGAGGTTACGGTTTAATTTTATTTTTTATAACTAGTATTAATAATCGAACGGAGAAGGGGTTTTTTTATTGGTTAAAGAAGTTTTTTAAACAGCGTATGCCAGCGTTTTAAGGTAAGAAGACCCCTATAGAATAAAATGTCACCCAAAGCCCGGTGGGGAGTATTGTTTGCAATGAGGCGCAAAAACTTTGGGCAGATTGTTCTAAAGTGTCTACTTTGATATTTTCCCAAAGCATTTTTTCCCTAAGAACACGGACCAGGAAAACTTTAAAACAGGGTTAACGTGATTTGTAGTTGCGTACATCTAGAACCAGTGTTTACTGATCACATTTAAGGGTTTTTCGCACAGAAGTAAGGGTCCTATAAAAAAAAATGTCGTTTTGGTTTGGCCTACCGGCTGTGTGGACTGTCCCATCCAGCACTTATCAGACTGCACTGCGCGTTTTGTATTAGAAGATTAAAAAATCCTAAAATGACCAAAAAATAATGTGCAAGAATGAAATTTGACATTACTTGGGGGTTTTTATCCCATGAATAAAAAAAAAAAAAAACATAAAAAAACAGCGACACTTTAAAGTCAGCCAGCTGGACCTATTCCTGCCTTTAATCCCCAAAAGATATCAACTAAGCATTACGCTTCGAGCCGATTTGTCTCATTTCCTTGATTTTGTTTTTCGAACAGATAACATGCCCTACCAAAGTCTAACCGCTTAGAAATCCGAGAGAAAGAAACAGAGATAAAACACTCTTGATCCATGCAGGTGAGCGGTCGGTGGTGTGTAACGCTGTGAATGTGGTGTGTGACCCAGGTCTGTGACTGGGAAAGCAGAACCCGCTATGCCCGGAAGGCTCTACGTTCACCCCGACTCGCCAGCTACAGGGGCGCATTGGATGAGGCAACTCGTGTCCTTCCAGAAGCTGAAGTTAACGAACAACCACCTCGATCCATTCGGACATGTAAGATGAATGTGTTTGTCTTTGGTGCCTTTTTGATCTTTCGGTTCATTTCGCTACAGGTCTGATGTCATGATGTTTTGAGACTTCACACACTAGAAAACAACGCAGTTTGTGATCAAGCATAAATAGTACAAAACACGTAGCGTTTCATTAATACGTCCTCTTAAGTTCTGATGTTCAGTAGTATTGCGACAGAAATCACAATAAAGTGAGTTTTTAGTCCTTGCTGCTATTATTAGTATTAACACATCAATATTAATATAGCCAACAGACGTTACAGTGATCCTCTTTTCAAAAATAGTTGTTTTCAAAAGCAAGAATCAGGAAATATAATATCATATTTGAGGTGAAAATAGCGTTTCCCTTTAAACTGTCAAATTATATCCAAAGCCATTTGTTAGTTCACTAGAAGTGAGAAATGAAAAAGATTAATTATACAATTGTATACGTCAAGAAGGATCAATAAAAACTTTCACCCACATAGTTATTATATGAAATCAAAGCAGAGTTTTAGTTTTTGAAGAATTCATGACTACAAAAACTAAAATACGACAATTTTGCAATTCAAAATTGAAATTGACTATACATCTCTTTAAAGGGACACAGCGATTTTCATTACATATATCATTCAATTGAAACGTTGGTATAAGTAGTTAATATGTTTACTGTATTGTATTTTATCTGTATAGCTTTTCCACTATAAACTTTTGTTAAGTTTCAATTGTAATTTACACGTTTTTTCATCCAACATTACCGAAGCTAGGTAAAAACAAATTAAATATAAATATTAGAAAATATGAAACATAAATATTAGTAAATGGTTTATCGAAATTGTTTTAACTCATAGTTTTAGAAAATGACATTAGGATACAGTTTCAGCTAGACTTAAATAATTAAGGCTAGTCCATTAGATATAACCTAAAAGGTTAACATACATCTGCACAAACTTACTTTATTTCAGGAAAATAATGTAATCGCCCGAATAGAATTCCTTAACCTGACTGTCGCGGAAAAGCAGTCTAGAATTTAAAGGTGAGGTAAAAACTAACGCAGGCCACAGAATTTTCTTTGCAAGATTCATTTACAACTTGCATTTGGGGATATCGGCAAATATGTCAGACATCTTGGGCTTTTTAATATTAAAAACAGCAATAGAAATGATGATCAAATTGGTGCCATGTTGCAGTAGATTGTAGTGCAATAACAACAGAGTTTTATGACACTAAAATGATTCTGTTGCCAATGAAATTCATTATCCAAAAGGTTTAGAATGATAGCAAATGCTTCTAAGTATATAGAACTTAAATATACAACAGTATATAGCATTAAGAGGCTATGTTCAAATATAAATAAAACACAGAAAGCTAAACTCAAACCACCCTCATTACTTTTCTGGCAACTGAATCAACAGTTCGAACACAAACATCCCAAGAGCGACAATCAGCAAATGTCAGTGGAGACTTTTGGGTTGGATGTGAAAGTTTTGTCCTTTATTTTTTTTTCTTTCCAAACGAGGGCTACCAGTTAGTACAGATTACGCCGAAGTTTTGATATATCTTTCCCATACGTACAGTACGTTGTACCTCGGTAGATCTCTATCTGTTAACCTTCAGGATTATTTGAACCGTAGAAACAAACTTTGTAGTGAAAAAACTCCCCCTCTCATCACTTTGAGCATTTAAATCTCGCCTACGTCCGTTTCATCAAACTCGCTTTCAGTCTTTGACTAAAATAGTTGCTTCCTTATTTCTTTCATTAAAAAACTGCGAATGCTTAATATTTTCCAAAAAACTTATCCAAAGCAATTTATTGGTAATCTGTAGACGTGGCAGTGACAACTTAAATATCGTTGTGGTTAAACAGGTTTTAGTAATTTATCCATATATTATGGTAATCTAAACATGATATAGTACATATGGGATTAAAAATTACCACATATGTTTTTGTTTAACACTTTGTATAGTTAAGCCATGAATACTTTATTCAGACATTATACAAGGAGATTAAATATAGGCTCATGCAGTGCCTAATAAAAAGGTTTCGTTTGTGTTTTGCTTATGTATTTTACCGATTCATTATTTAGTTATTAGTTGCAGTTACATATTGATTATCCATGCTGGCATTATTGAGTACTGACACCATCAGTCATAATAAGATAAAATTGAGGTGAACCATGGTCTTGCATAAAAGTGAAATTTCCAGCTTTTAGAGATAGGTATATGGAGTTTAGTCACCTGATCGTTTGCAATTAGTTTATACTGTAATGGACAAACTTAAAAAATATAAGAGCACAGAGCATACACCAATGACAGAGATGTAACATGAGATATTCACTTTTATTCTGCTAAGAAACAGCTCTGTACCAAGTATGATTCCTGTTAAGAAATTTCTTACATAATGTACATAGTGTAGTGCATTATTGATTATTGATTATGTACATCCTGCAGACCCCGGATCAGGACTCCTGTAGTTGTACCTCTCTGCTAAGATGTCCTTTGGTCTTAAAGAGCAGGTCCTTCTGGTTACATGTGGATAAGATCTCATGTTGTCAGTCCAGTGGCCATAATAACATACATAATGTATTTTACAATGAACTGGACAGTAAAATACAGTAAAGCAAATGTTTTGTTTACAAAGTCAAAAGAGTAAGGGTAAAGCTGCTTGAGTGTTTATGGATAGATTTTAGAACTTGCATGCTACTTGCATTCTTCAAAACCCTGGAATATGAGCTATTTGTCTTCCCCACTTTGAATATTTTCAGCTTGTTACATTTATGTGCTAAACTCTGTGTTTTCACACCGTGTTTGATGACTGTTGACAGTAGTACTGTACCTGCCACTTTTGTTTTCAATCTATCGTAGTTCACTGTCTGTAGACATCAAAATACATGCTCTGCTTCAGGAGACTAGGCACAAGTGGGAACCAGTAATCATACATATTTATGAAAACAGAACTTTGCTCAATAAGTACATCACACAGCCGAAACATTGTGTTTCCTTTCTTCTCTTTTCAGCATGGAATAAACCCATTGCTTGTTCCTTCAATACATACATGCCTGCTTGCTATGAATGAGCTATGTTTTTATATAAGTTATCTCTTTACAGTTTTTTGCAGGTAATGTACTGTATATAAAGGTTTATTTAGGCTGTAGGTCTGTTTATTGATGTTTTTCAATTGGTCTTGTTTGTTGGACTGAATGTATTTTAGAAGCTTCAGAAATAAAGGTATGTGGTCTGAAAGAAACCATTAGATCAATAGTTTCCAACAGAACAAAAAGTGGATTTGTTCTCAGCACAACCTTTTTACAGAGCGAGTCTGTAAACGCACACACTAGTGGCTTCCTCTATTAACCATGCTGGACTTGAATAGCATACTGAATTGAGTTATTTCTGTACATAGAACAGTTGCTGATGTATAATGGCTTTTGAAATAAATATTTTTATGCAGGCAAGGCCCAGGCACTGCAGACATTCTGAATTTGTTATTTTGCACTTGAAACGTGCAATTAAGCTTAAAAACACAGAGCATCTGGTTATGGAACTCCTAATGATCCAATTTAGAGCCATTTATTTTCATTTTGAGCCTATACTCTAAAGCCAAAGTACACTAAAAACACAAAACAGAGAGAGAAATCTATAATAATCGCTATAGTAAGACACTTTGGATAAAAGCGTCTGCCAAATGAACAAATTTAAATAAGTCTTTAGTTAAAACCTGGTTTTTACTCTGTGCATTATGGAACCATGTTAATTGAATAGTCGTTGTTTTGGAACACAAAACAAGATAAGGAATGATATAATGTTTGTACAAAAAAAACACAATGACATGCACACGCATTGTGAACCTGACATGAAGCATATAGGATTCAGATTTTCTGATGATTTTCAATAGTTCTTAATTGACACATAGGAGCAGAAGGAGCATAATGGAAATTGTAATGAAAATAAGCACACCTTAGTTAAAACGTACTTTTCTACATGTGGCTTGCACAATGTTGCAGCTATAACGTTTTCCAATCTTCTACATCTTGTTTATAATAAAGTCTCTCTACTGTAATATTTACCATGATATATATTGTATATTTATATTTGATTAAATCATTTGTTCTTACGTTTTCCTTTGTAATTGCATTTGAATAGAGATGTATTGTACTTGTGTAAGACATCTATATTTACATGAGGTTTTTAGACAATGTTAGATCATGTCATACAAATGTTAGATGTATTTAGAACAGTTTCTCAGTGGCTGACCTCAATGCATGTCCCATCTCTTTGCCTATGGAAACCTGTGGGTATGAATGTAATCAGATGATGATAAAAGTACTGCAGTGAATGACAAAAACAGGGTATATCATGGGTCAAGGACTGAAGGAAAGGGGACCTGAAACATCCCCTCGCCTACTAAGTGGGTGGTCCAAGGACAGGACAGAAGCCCACTCTTGAGGCATGTGGAAAAATTCGGTTTGTGGCCTGCCATGTCTGTATCTACACAGTGAAGACACAGGAAATCAGTACATGCCTGTTTTGTGCGATGCCTGGAATTATTTTAACACTAAACTTTAATTCATGACTGGTATTCTATTATGATTCAAACATCGGTTTAACCTGTTTCTTAGATCTTTCTACAATGATTGGGGATCATTTAATGGAGGACTTAAAAACTAAACTGAAATTGTTATATTTTCTCATAATCTAAGATTGACTAGTGAATTCCCTACTGTTATAACTGGTGTATTTGAAACGCTACTTTACTACAAAAGGTTGTAGCTAAATTGGCAATAACAATTTCCAAAAGGTTATTTTATATTGCATGAACATGTATATATACACACACTAATTCACCCATGAAAGTGTTACTTAAGAATGATAAAGAACTGTTAGAAATGTGTTATTAGCAGTTAGCATCACAATTTTGCCTCATTACAGTATAGATACCTATAGTGCTTATCATTGGCAGCACAGCTAAGTCTTAATTACTTAATGCTGTATATAATGAGATAGACATGCACTTTCAGTAACTAACCGCGTGAGGCTCAAAATCTGTATATACTATCAATCAATTGGTATCTAATGAAGCTACAGCTGTAGTAGTCTCCACAGTGTCTGAGGACTATATAGGGAGCAGGGCAAGGCATCTCATTAAAACTGGATGAATGTGCAGTCAGTACTATTCCTACAGGGCCACATACTGGCCAAGAAAAACAAATACAGCACTGCACCAACAGAAAGAGTTTCAGCTTGCCGACTTCTTGCAAGTCAGCTCATAGTCTGCAATCAAATCCCAAACTCTCTAATTAAACACGAATAGATACTTTAACATTTATAGTCCTCTTAAGCACAGTTTAAAAGTAGAGGCACCATTTTGTTTCAGTAGCTAAACTGATACAAAGATCACATCCTGTCATTTAATAAATTCCTATACCAAATAGCTCCTATTGTGAAGTTCTAGTACCATTTGCACTTAAAATACATAAAGAAATAAACAGTATAGTCAGTATAGTAAAGTATCAGTCAATTAAATTTTACTATCACTACTTTCAAGAATTTTTTTTATATGAAGTTATTTACTTGGTATTTTAGATTCTGCAGATTTTATATTCATTACAAATACGTAATTGTGGAATTGTGTGGTTCCAGATAAAGCAAAGATTTCTTCTTGATTTCTGAAAAAAATACTTTAATTTCTCAATATTTGGATTCTGTACACTCGGTGAGAAGACGTTTAACCATGTTCTTGAAGATTTCCAATAGTTAGAATCATGTTCTATGTTTAACTTACATTTCTTTATTAGTAAAATATATGCTAGCTTTCCTTGTAAAAAAAACACACGTGAATGATATAAAAGTCGAAAAAATCGGAAATTACTTTTTCAGTATGTTGCAGACGCGCGATTGAGGGTTAGAGTTGAATGCTCAGAGGAACAGTTTACGTCTGGCGTTTTAAAACATGCATATTTGCTTTCCTTTAGGAAACACACTATGATACGTGAAACACATTTTTCAACATTACATACTGTACGAATCTTTGTATTTGTAAAATTGAAGACAAAACATCTAGGTAAAGTATAATTTTTTGCGATCATTTACGTTCAGGAATTGCACTGGACATGGATCTAGACAAACCCAATATTGGATGGGTTGGGGGTCGGTGTCTATAGTACATTTAAACCATTTTATACAGAACCATCACGGTTATTAGTCCTGTAGATCTCCAATATATCAAAGGTCATTGACATGGCATGTTTACAGATGAAGACTGGACTGCCTGCAGAAAAACTCAAGATATTTAAAACGCTTTCACTTTAAGGAATATGTTTGATAATGGAACAGAACATTCTGTTTGGAAAATGTCGGTTAAATGCAACAGTTTATTGTCTGGGGGTCTGCTAAAAAGCAAAAGGCTTTCTTTGAACACGGAGTATAACGCCCTTAACCGCACAATTTACTATAGAGCTACGCAGTTTTTCTTGCCTATTTTTTTCCCATTGCTTGGTGTTGTCATGACTATCTTCTCAGATTGAGGAGACGGAAGTGAAGAGATCACACCGTGGTTACATAATTCACAAAACTAAATACCCTTTACCGTTGCGAAAAACCTTTGCAACAAGCGATGCAGCGTCCTTTCAGCGAGCAAAGAGTAGCATTTGGAAAATGCCTGTAAAGATATAAGATACCCTAAAAGCGAAGAGGCAATGTCCTCCTACCGCGAAGACGCAGGTAATGAAACTAGTCTATTTTAGACAATCTTAGGAGTATGGTCAGCAATGAAGTCAGCAAAAAAAAAACTGCACTACTAGCTCTCAATTAGAGTCGCTGTAATGAAATTAAGAACCATTAGATCGTTCGCCGCTGATGTCTACAGCTACCCGAGATGTCAAACCAATTTGGCTTAAACCCCAGGATGAGAGGCCCCCGCGAGAAAGATGACTTATCGAGGCCGAGCACAGCGCGGTCCAAGCCGGGCAAACAGCGTCTTTCTGTCGCCAACTTCCCGAGGAAAGCAATCGCGACATGATGGATATAAAAGAAAGCAGTGTGAAGCAAGGGACAGGCTAGGCCAGGCTGGTCTTCTACATTAATGTTTACTGTTGTGGTTTTAAAAATACAAAAGATCATTTAGCCTACTGAAAAAAAAATGTTATGTTTCATCACATGAATATGCAGTTCAATTAAAACGTGCATGGACGTGTACATACAACACAATACAAAAAATCTTCAAAATATCATCATCCTTGTGGTAGAAATAGTGCACGGAATTCAAGTTTAAATACAACTTTGAAGAACTGAACAGAACAAAAAGCATTAAAACGTAAAAATAAGGGACGTTTGCTTGGTTTTTAACATTACACGCACGTAAAGCCTATATGTACTTCTGTACTGTACTTTGATTTATTAGCGCTTATCTCGTGGACGAGATAGTCCTGCCACAGCAGAGTTACTTCTGTTTCTTGTTATTGTTAGTTGCAATGGAAATCGTCACTGTGGCATCAACGCAATGGAACGGGGTCACAAGAAGGCAAATTTCAAAGCTTCACAACAAATGAATAACTCTCAATGTTTGTCATTCATCTCTCCCACTAAATAAAGTGAGAATATTTTCCACGCCAGCACTCGGTTCTCTGCTCTGATACTACTATGTGTGTTTTCTTTGTAGATTATATTGAACTCCATGCACAAGTACCAACCGAGACTCCATATTGTGAAAGCGGACGAAAATAACGGATTCGGCTCCAAAAACACAGCGTTTTGTACTCATGTCTTCTCTGAAACGGCATTCATTGCAGTTACATCCTACCAAAACCACAAGGTAAGACAAAGGATCTGGATTTAAATTACATTTAACCCTGTTCTTCTTGTAGGCCTATCGCAACGATCTTTTAAACTGGTCCGGAACTATAACTTGCAAACATTTAAATATATTTTCGACGCTAAAATGCGGTTTCAATTACGTCACTGTTTCTGTTGTGATTAATTATAGTTAATTAATAATTGTGATTAATATATAAATTCTGAGAAATATTTGCAGGAAATCTAGTTTCCTGCAGTTTAGTGTCAAGTAACTGGATGGGATACACAAAAATAATGCCGATTTTAATAGGAGTATTAAAGTACGCTTAAGAATCTTTCACAAAGTATATAAATTATTATAGCGATTCCTTCTTACTTTGTTGTGTAGTTAGCTCACGTGCTATGATTGCGTCTATGATATCAACGAATTGATCTGAATAATTCCTTAACAAACATCAATGTTCTAAATTCCATAGCCTATAAAGACTAATCATCTCATATTAGTTCCAACACTGTGAAATGTTTAACTAGTATGATTCTGAAATAACACTTTTCATCATTTGCCATCTGAAATCACTTAACAGACGCTAGAATCCACTATAAGACACAGCAGTGCTTAATGTATGCAGCCGTCCTTAGATATACTAAGAAAAGGGTTACAGAGATAAGTATGTCTGGACAGATACGTAGATATCAGCCACGGTGACTGAAGAATCATCAATACCAGGATATCCACAGGGGCAGGAAAATTACATTCAGGGACTTCAGTTTTAGGTCCATGTACTTTGTATGTGAACATAGTAGGCGGTAGTATGTTTTTCTCTCTTGACCACTGATGGAGAAAATCTATTTTGTAATAATATCCTGTTAAATAACTCTATCACAGTTCCTCGTTGTGCCATTTGGGATACACCGGCCTCGTTGTCATTCCCACAGCAGTCACGCACATTGCCCTGTTTGTACTCTTAAACAACCGTTTCCCATTATGCCCCTTGAGGTTTGACAACGTTGACCGCTTAATCATGTCTGCATGAGAGATTTATGGCGTTGATGTGACAGTAAATATGTTGTTTTTTTGTATGTGATCAAAGAAAAATTAAAATAGCATTTTGGTGACATCAAGACTAGATGTTTTCCTTATCAATCTCGTGATAATGAACTAATCCGTCTATCAAGATCCTGGCAATTCCTGCTTTTTGTTAGGAGTTTGGTAGACTTACAGTTTCAAGTGATCCGCGATGTGCTCGGTGTAAACGTCTTGTATAAAAACACAGAACACATTCAGTTCATCTATTCTACAGACGCTACATGTGTCGAAATGTACAGTTTAATCCTTCTGACCAACGGAATGACATGGGTGGGGGGGAATCAAAAGATTGATGAGTACCATTTCAAAACTCTTCTTTTCTCCTGGAGACGCCGTATCACGGCTTTTGCTTATCATCCATCTGAGATTCATATTTGCGGCGAAGTCTCACGTTTGAAATTTCTCTTTCTACGTTTGACAAAAAAAACTTCCATAAAAGAATGTATGATGGTCATAGGTCATACACGGAAATTCTTCACTTTCAAGGACATAATAAGACCCGTAATTTTTCAAATTATTTACCCTTTAGGTTTCTTACATATGATGATTGTTATTTATAATTCACAAGATGCTGATGGCCATATATTATGACGATATATTTTACTGTAAGTACTGTAAGAGTTACTGTACTTACAAGTCACTGTCAGTCACTTGATTCTTCTTTAATACTGTCTTTTCCTCTACTGCCATTGATGTGATAAAAAATCTCAAAATCGTTAAGGAATAGTTCGGAAGCAACTGATGCTCTTAAGATAGTTCTGTTCAAATATGTTGAAATGTTTATTTTATCATTAATCATTTTTATCAAACCAAAAGCCAAGAAGGAAACATGAACACATCGCAATAGCGGACAAATACAATAATAAAAGACTAATTTTCAAGAGTACCGATTCCTGAAAAGGATAGTTCTTAATTTTCAATACAAACGTATTGGTGAAACGCGTATTTGCATTTCGTAAGAGTATGTGCATTTTTTAATTAACTTTGAACATCCATTTCTGTGAAGTTGAGTGTACCAAGTGCGGCACAGTGTTTCCATTGACAGCTGCGCTTGAAGGCGAAATCTTCGCCAAATATAAATTTATACCAATTCCTGGAAGTGCAACTTCCAAGCACTTGTTCATGGATCGCCCTGTCAGAGTCTACCAGAGACCAGTGCTCCAGTGCACAGTCCAACCGAGAATTCAGGAGCGAGGAATAGGAATAAAAATCAGAAATCATATCGTGCTGTTTCCAAGGTGAAAATATGACCAAAATCATCTCTCCAGAATTAATACAGGACAAGAAGATGATTATTGAATAATATAATTATCGCTGCGTCCCAGAACACAGTTGTCTTTTATTAGTTATGTTTTCTGAAACCACACTTTCAATTCAATAGCAAAAGACCACTATGACACTTACTTCAGGCTTAACAAGCAGACATCACACATGTTAAGTGGTATTATTACATTTACTAAATGTGTATTTTAATTGTTCAAAATGTGTATTTTAATTGACCAAAACCTTAAACTGATCAATTTACCGACACACTACGTGAAATGAGTCTCCCCACATTCGCTCAATACTCAAACAAGTTGTACCTGTATGAAAATATTTGCACGGCGCAACTTATCTAATTATACGCGTATTAAGGGAGTATTCAAACCTTTTGCTTCGTATTCAGCGTGCAGGTATTGTGCTTAAATACCTTTTCAAGGGAGTTGGTCTTTGATTCTGACTGGCCAAACTCTCTTTCAGATGGTGACGACAAAACAAAATTATATAAAGTTAACTCCACTGGAACTACATTTATATGACTTTATTGGCAGTAACTACAAACGACAGTGGTAAGACTATAGCGGTTCACAGTAATTTCGGTTTCATAAAATTAAAGTACAAGGTGGAGCGGCCAACCAGCTAATCGAAGAAGAAGTCAATAGAACAATTCTGCAAATGGCGCAACAACGGGTTCCCCTCTTTTCAAATTACTCTCTGTAATTGTGTACACTAAATCTTTAAACGTTTTACGATGGTTTCATTTTAGATATCAAAACGAGAACATGCTGTACCCGCTAATTTACAAGGCAGATAAAATCTGAAGTGGCTACTGATACTCCTGCAGGTTAAATCCAGACCCATTCTGTGGTTTAGCACCTAGAATTAAAAATGGCAACTCTGCATGCAAACAGGTCCAATTCGAGGCTGTTACTACTGCAATATATTGCTTACAAGGCAGTTACACTGATTTGGGTGTTTTGTGGCCTTCAAATGTGTTTGCATAATCAAACCGTACGTCATGGGCATTAAAACACAGATTATCACTTAATTGTCACATCAGGAAAAAAAAAGCTGTTGATGGTAGAGTACTAGTACTGTTTCAGTTTTTGTTCATTTCAGTTTCCAAGTCAAGATCATACCGAGTCCCCGAAGAATATACACAGTGAATTCCTATTTAAAGTCAACAACAATTTTGATGTTATTTCTTTAGTTTCTAAGCACTATCCAAAATTAACTTTATTTTAGTCTGTACCAGGGGACAAACACTACACGAGCAATGCTATGAACGATGACTGTGATACAATTAACTTTCGGAGAGAATTTCTCTTTTTACACTCCAAACTAGTACAAGTAAAATATTCTGATACTAATACAACACCACTATATTAAAAAAAAGAAAATACAGCCGCACTAAGGACATTCAAGAAGCTGCCAAATTGATTTTCAGTTTGTCGCTTTGTCTGACATCATCCATAACGTAGTGTATCATTATCCTTACATTTACTTAGTATATATCTTAATTTTGAATTCACCTAGAAGAGATGTTTGAGTTGCTGATTTGGGGCATTTGTCCCGCCACACACAGGATTTAACTATGTTTACTAATCCGACAAGAATATGCGCATAGCCGATTAATATTATGATTGAGTACCTATGTTAAGCTTTAAAAGACATTCAATGAAGTTTGAGGTAGGTGTTCTGAGTTGGTGCGCCGTACGAACAATCAATGGCAATTTCAGCTCGGTGTTTTCCAAGTGATTTCAAGATGCCGTCGTTTCTGAATAAATCATCGTCTGAGAGAGTAACTTTTTGGTTCACTTCCAAAGCACTATAGTTGTAGTGACTGATGTCTAAATCATTATGGAAATCCGTCCACGCTTGAATGAAATATTGCTAAATTAATTAGGCTGTTTCTTTTACTCCCATGTTCCGAGTCTTAAGGTTAAAAATCAATACCGCGTCTCGGATTTAATTGACCAGTGCATGTTTTTCATATCCGGTGGCCAAGTCAAAGTGTCGAGGGTCTGGGCGGGGTTATGGAGGGGGGAAAACGAGACCCATGAATGATGAGCGAGCCAATCAAAATTTAAAATGCCTTTAGAACAGGAAACCTAAAGACTGTTATCCAAAGGGTGGTGGTAATTACTTTGAGAAGGCGGCCTTTGGTCAATACATATTCTCATTAATTTTTACAGTTTGAGGCTGGAAAACGGAAACGTTTTCTTCTACTTTGCCCCTGGATATAGGGGGGACGGTAATCTCATATAATCTAATCTAATTTTCCCCTTTCCTTCTCAGGAATTATCTTCTGAAGTTACTTAACCAGCAAATATATATTACAAATTTAAATATGTTGTTCTCGCTTGATTTTACAAATTCCAAGGAGAGACATTCACAAGATCTCAAGTGCACTAACACCAGTAGACCTTTTAAATTATTTTAAAACAGGTTCGTGATAGTTTTTGCTGTTTGTATTCTAAAATAAATTTTAAAACAGAGGACAATGGGCTAAAATAAAACTCTCTTAACCTAACTAATCTTAATTAATCTTAATTCTCCACGTTTGAAACAGAGGATAGGTATTACAGCATTGTTTAATTTAAACTCCCCAAAGCTCAAAAGATGTACATTATATTACCGTCTATTTGGTTTCAGGTGATCTACAAAGGTTGCAGATCTCAATTTAAACATATTTTAACTTGATATATAATTTAATCGTTTAGTTTTACTTCCATAATAGAACGCTTGGAATTAAACAACGAAATCTTTTTACATGTGTTGTTTTATAATATATGTTTTAAATAGTAAATATTAAAATAATTAGAATCTCTATTTATTGCTTGGAAAAGAATATGTACAAACCTAAAATAAAAATGGGTTTCACTCTAAAAATACTTTTTAAACTTAAGTCATAACACCTCAGCGTATCATTAAAGTAATTGTAGATCATTATAATAGGTACTAGGACGTAGAAAACATTAAGAACTTGTTCATCACAACGATATCGGTGAATAAATTATTATGATCTAGAACATTAATAAGGATCATTTAAAAAAATGCATAGCTCTAAGATAGATCTAGATTAAGAGGTTAAGTTGTTATAAAATTGTAAGAAGCTGGTTTGAAAATAATTTCTTTATTATACACCTTATAAAAACATATTTGGTTTGTTAGAGAAATGTTTAAGTGGACAAAGTAGTACTAAATACAGTAAATATAGTAAATACAACTACATTTAATTAATTCGTGTTTTAAAATTAACAGGCTTTAATTTTGTTAGGGTTCTTTTAAACACATTTTGGTCCCAGTTCACAATGCATATTATCCAACCAAAGAATAAGAACCAAACAATAAAAACATTACTTAATTAAAAAAAAAATCTTCTCTTAAACAATCTTTTAACCAATAAAATCTTATTAAACCTATCACTTCAGCTCACAGAAGTGAGTAATCACTAGCTCTAGTGGTTTTCCTCGGTTTAATTGCATTCTAGCACACATTCACCTACAGCAGTTACAAAAGATTGAAGCAAGCCTGTAATTAGTGTCCTTTCAAATGGTTTTTTTAAACCATATTTCTTGTAACATCACATTTTGCTGTTTTTTTAATGAACTCCACTCCAAAAAATTAACAAGTAACGAAAGTTCTAAAGAAACACACACAATGCATGGAAGACATATATGGATAAGTATAATTGAAGAGTAAATTCTTAAAATGTATCATTCTGTTGTAATACTAACTTTGTTTGGTTATTTTAGCAATCGAAAATACAATAGTGTGTGCAGTGTTTTTGATCCAAGGCTGGTAAAAGTGGTCTATTAAAGTGGTCTACAATGTCTGAATTCCTGACCAGCTGCAAACGACAGAAATGTCTTGTGTGATTTTGGACAGTTCCGAGTAACAGTTTGAGAGGATCATGAGTGCTAATGCTTTTGTCAAGGCATCTTCTTCGGTGTTTGCAGGGTTTGTAGAACAATCTGTGAAATCTTGACTGGGGGAGATTCTGTTTCATTCAGTTTTACCACATGGTAATGCCTCTGTAATTACAGATATCATCGCAAAACAACCATGTCTTTCTGAGCAGCTGCACACAAGCGTTTCTTATGTCTGCAGCCCTGTCTGTGTGGGGATTTTAATAAAGGCTGTACCCCCCACCAACATCCATGCTCCTTCCATTACCAAAAAAACGCACACAAAAACCGCAAAATCTTTAAGCTTAGATGATATCCATTTTGCTACCTCTTGATTTGTTTTTGCAGTATTCAGAATTATTTGCCACTTTTATTGCATTTTACTCCTACCTGGGACTGCATTTTGTTCTCTATAGCACTTTTACCCCCAATGTCTCATAGAGATACATAGCACTCCTGTAGTGCTACACATTGGAATAGGTCTTATCTTTCTTACAAATAATCAGAAAACATCAAATTAAAAAAAATCCTGAAAACAGAACAACTAAGGGGCTGCCAAATGCACCATCTGTTTATTAGGCCTTTGTCACAGCAAAGGGGATTTTACAAGGTTCCACAACTAGCGCAAGTCGGTTTACAGCAGCTCTCCTGTGTCAGGGGATACACAGTGCCTGCCAGCACAGTACCTGCCAAATGTATCCCTCCTTATGTGGGAATACCCAAGCGCTCTGTATAATCTATCTGGCACGAGCTCGAGGTGTACTGTAAGGTATCTTGGGAAAAAGAAAAAAAACAACAGTTAACAGTGTCTCATCCACCAACCTAAATCATTAATGCCTGATATCACAAGCCAAAGAGTATCTGTATTCCAGAGAATATCAAGTATGAAAGCAAAGAAAAAGATGTTCTTTATAAACAGAGGTCTTGGAGTCTTCATATTTTGTAGCTATTCTTCAATACTAACAATAAATGCACCATTTCAATTTAAGAACAAAGGCATCAGTACGTATACAGCAGTGGTAAAGCTTTTTGTTTTCTATGGATAGAGTCCACTTGTCCTAGAAACGATCTTTAGAATTCTGGTTTATTTTTATATTCTCAGTTTTCAGTGTTTGTGGCAGCAGACCATTCTTTTTTTCCCAACTATGATTTAAAAAAAAATATTAGCCTTCGATAAAACTATACCAACTGTATGTCAGAATGAGATCATCAGCAGTTTTTCACTCATTTCATTTTATGCTAGCATCTTACTATTTTGGAAATAAGCACAAACACACAATGCATGTAGTGGTGGTTTTCAACATACTTTTTATGTGAATGACCATATTAAAGAAAATCCACAAATGTTTTAACCAGTGTAATCAGACACATTTCCAACAAGTGCAAGACATTCGCAGCTCCAACATTAATTTTAAATCTAACTTCATATATAATTTATGCAGAAATCTTTACTGAGCCTTCACATGACTAGAAACCACATTATCTCAGTTTGACTGCCTCCAATAACCTTTAAGATGATCTCTGCAAAGCAGTATAATTTACAATTCAGAACTGTTGAAATACAAACCAACTAATCAGAAAAGTTAAATTATTCTTCAATCATGTATAATAAAATCAGGGATGCAAGCATAAAGAAATGGACGATAATGATTATCATAGCTTTCCTTTTATAGAATGCAAAAAAACATTAGTGTTGTCTTCAGGTGAAAGTCAGATGTTAAAATTGCTTACAATTAATTCTTTACTCAGTCTGTCAGAAAATCTACATGAAGGGACACCTATATTTGTATACTCTGTTCATTCCATCAAGACAGAGTGAAGAAAGTAGAGAACTATTAGGGAACTGTAATCCTGGTATGATAAACTTTGAAATATGTTTAAAACCTTGTAAAGAATACAGTCCAAAAAAATTACAATTTCTGAATAGTCAACTATGAAAGAATGAGGCTTAGTTTAAGAAACACGAGATAGAGACTGAAAGATTAACAAGGCATAGGATAAGTCTGAAATGAGTTGAGAATGGATGCAAAGAAATTATATTCTGCTACAAACAGAACTGACTCACCCAAGCAAATCAAAGCCAAGAAAGCAGCAGTCCAAATGGTTTAATAAATCAATTAAGAAAAATACATGGAGAAGCAAGTGCTTTATAAAAATAGTTTTAACATTTCACTGTTAAAGGAAAAGTGCATAGTGATTTTTAAGCACTTTCCTAAAATATGTTAGGAAGGCTAGGGGAAATATAAAAAAGAATGTTGCAATGAAGGCTAAAATAAATAATAAAGGTGTTTATGAGTATTACAAGAGCAAGAGAACAATAATGGATGACAAAATATCTCATAGTTACAAATTGGAAACTTTTGGATATTGATAGAGAAACTGTAGACATATTAAATGAACATTCCTCTCTGGTGTAAGCTGAAGAAGAACTAGAAAACATGTCTCAGTCTAAACACAAAGTTCTATATCAAAGAATATCACAATCGAAAAGGTACAGATATTACGAAAACTAAGGGTAAATATCCAGGACTTGATGGTTTCCTATCACTTGTATTTAATGAAGCAAGAGATCTGAAGTGATTCAGTCTGTTATTAAAACACATCCAACAGTCAATCGAGACAGAGCTTAAACCCACTGACTGTAAAATTGCTAATGTAGCATCCATCCATGAATAGGGTGACAAAACCGAACCAGGCATGAAACAAAAATCAGAACTAAACTAGAGGATCGTGTATATAGCAGTAGGATTCTAAGAGACTGTTAACATGATTTTAGAAAATGTTAGTCTTGCTTAATTTTTTAAACAAACAACACTAGTAATAGATACAAACAACATGTGATACAGTTTAGTTTATTTAGATATACTACATACAATTTCTTTGATAACCATTCTTATAAAGGATTAATTCTCTCAAACTGCTGGAAGCAGGAATTCAAGCACAATATAGATGTGGATTGAGAACAATTGAGGATTCTTTTGGGGGCAGTAACTGAAAGAGACATCAGAGACGTATATGTGTAACAAAACTGAATCTTGGTTTTAAATGTCAAAATCTTGCTTGTAATTTGTATGTGTCATGGATATAATTTAAAGAAGGAAAAGAGAAGAGGAGGAACAGTCATCTGCTGCGTTCTTGCCCTTTTTAATTTCCTAAAGCAAAACCACAAAGGGTTATATGCAGAATACAAACAGGACAGTGTTGTGGTTGCCCTCCTGTTATTAGCTAAAATACAAATGTTTTTTTTTTTTGTGGAAAGTGCTGTATTCCAGTACCTTTCCTGATGTTTTTCCTGTTTTGATGTAAATGGTGTAAAAGGGGATATTGCACTTAAAACTGTTATTTTAGTTATTTTAATGATAAATTCAGATTTGATGTTTACAACTTGCATAAAAGATTGATTTGTACTATATCTTCTAAATAACCAAAATTATAATTTGTATAAGTATAAAAATACATTATTGGTACTAATGATTAAACATCAAAATGCAGTCAGGTTATTGTGTTTTTTACCATATTATTTGCAGATTACGCAGCTAAAGATTGAGAACAATCCCTTTGCCAAAGGTTTCCGTGGAAGTGACGATATGGAGCTTCACAGGATGTCCAGGATGCAAAGGTACCTACTTTTAAAAATAAATAACCCACCCTTGCAATCTTTCAGGACAGCCTGCTGTGTGTGTCCTTCTCCATCACCAAACCTGCTGTGAGGTACTGTTATCAGCTTTCCACAGTAACTGCAGTAGTGTGCCTCACTCCAACCCCTAACAATATCCTTTAAGTCAGCCAGAGTCATCCTTGAAGAAACAGTGCTATTCTTACTCAACTACATACCCCTACACATGATATCCTGCTGAGCAACTGATAGGAGATTATTTATCACGGATGATAGTGCCTTTTCATATTTTTTTATTGTAACAAAAAGCAGAATGTGTGATTTTTCATAGCTACGTCCTGAAGGAAATTAGATAAAACCCACCCCAGCATGCCAGAACCATGTTAGAACAACATGCCTGTATGTTTCTATCCATTCTGTAACATGACATTGAGTTAGTAAGCAGACCAGTGTATATTTCATGTGCTTATATACTTGCATTGATCATATAATTTTTGCACTTAGATATTGCAGTAGATGAAGGTTAATTTTAAAGTTACTATACATTGTATTAGAGAACCTACAACACTAACACTATACCTAACAATGGAAAAAGACACATAGCACTACAAATTGTAATACATTTCAGACTTGAGGGACATCAAAGATAAGATGATAATGTGGGGAATATTAATGTTGTTAACATTTTTCCCTTATGAAATGAATAAAAAATAATCACAATCAGATGGTATTTTTTCATTCCTGCAGTTTCTTATCATATTTCATATTAAGAGATGTGCATTTAATTGGAATATCACAAAAACAGACTTCCATCTCCTTTGGGTAGTTTTCTATGACTTGTTTCATCTACGATGATGAAGATCAATTGCTTAAAACAGAAAAAGAGAAGTAAATATGATTTAACACAGATGTGCCACTCAGCTTCGCCTCCCTGCACAGATATGATGTAAGTGCAGTTGTTGAACAGAGGCCAGTCATTTGCTTGGTCTTCCTGAACAAAGCTGCTCACAGTTGGTCTGGGCATCCTCTGAACAGCTTGACATCTTCAGAGTTCAGAATTACAGCAGGCTCAGAAATAACCTTATGGATATGGAGTTTATTTGTAGAATTAAGTGCATTAAGGAATTTGTGCATTAAATACAGTATTTTTATACTTCTGTATAAAGGATACCAGAACAATGTCCAAGCTAATGTAGACACAAATACTGTATATGTGGCTCATTTAGGTTAATTCTCCAAAACTGAGCAGAATTACGGACAATTTCGGCCATAGCCTACTTTTGTATCTTTATTACAATTGCAGATATAGCCTTATAAAGTCATGATATCTGCAAAATCCTGAGAGCCAGAATGAAAAACGTCATCTGGAAAATTCACCTGGAGGAGTATAGCTTTGGGAGAGAAGGTCATATATATCAGCAGTAAATATGTTTAACATTTCCAAAGGCAGTATTTTACAAGTGAAAAAAATTATACGATGTACATTCCTTTTTAAACCTTTCCCTTAATGCATACTATCTACTAAGCAGCAGGGAAATTGGAGTTAGTTATGTAATTTAGAGAAAATTAATGCTTCTAATGGTGAAAGTACTGCTGGAACAAGTACTATAAAGCAGGAAAGCTAATATCTCTGCCTTTTCATTTTTTATCTACTAAGCATTAATTACACAATAATTAGAAACATGGTTTACTGTTCTTACTGTGCAAAACGTTTTTAACGTCAATGGCAATACACAAACCTCCTGCACAACTATCTTTAGAGAATATATCTCACTTAGATCAGAAGTCTTCATGTAAGGACAACTCTAGTCCTGGAGAGCTGAATCTTAGCAGATTTTATAGGTCTCTTTTTTAGATCCACAGCAGCTAATGAACTGCGAAAAGCTGGCATAAAGCCACAGATGGGTTCACTTAGTTTAGGTAAATGCTCAGTTGTAATGACGACTTTAAAGCCCTGCAGGATGTTTTATTCTGAATATTCTAGAAAAGATTCATTTTACTTTTGGTAAACTCTGGAGCAAAAGAAGCAAACATGTCTGTGGAAAATATATATATATTTTTTTTGCAAAATAAAAAGCAAAGTTTAGAAGTGCAAAGGAAAGGATGAGTCACTGCTCATTCAGAGAGTCTACCAGTAGGAGATGCTATAGAATTGGACAAGAGGCTGAAACAGATTTTTAGACCCAGTGTATTATTTTGTACAGTATGTTCCACTTACTCTAGAAGCTTCACAGGTTAAGGCCCCACTTAACAAAAATATTTAAAAAATTCAAAACCATGAATGTGTGTCTGGGTGTACTACTGTGAACAACGCTATGTGATTACAGAGTCAGAGGTAAAATAAACAAGTGATAAAACTAGAGCATGTAAATTATACTGTAAAAAGACAAAAAACTAAAACATGACTATATCTGGAGTCATGCAAAAGAAAGTACCCTGTAGATTAAAGGCTCTAATAGCATGTCCTCTACGAAAACTCCAAATTATAACATATTACAGCAATATTTTTGTTATATATCCACTATGTATATTCATGGATGTTTTGTGAGGAACATAATAATAAATAATATTGACTGTAATGATGACATTTTAGTTTTGTGTAAAGGGGAGAACGAGAGTTTGTTTGAGAAGCATATGATCTCTGTTCTTTCAGTTTCTGCTTTCATGTCAAACCCTGCATTATGTTAATGACTCAGCTTCAAAGTTCAGAAGTATTCAATAACACAGGCTTCAAATGTGGGCTTACAGTAAGTTTTTGGCACCAAAATCATACATTTTCATTTACATTTTACTAGTTGAAAATTTAAAAAAGGCTCCAAGAAAATAAATGTATTTTTGCTGTTGTTGATTCTGTTTTATATTTTAAGTTAGTCGTGAGAATGTTTACTTGTTTTTGTTTTAATCTGCTTTAATCATATAAATTCTGGCTTTAGAAATGCTCTTCCAATTTCCCTAGAGCCTAGTTTTCATTAAGTCTTATGTGCTGCAGTGTTGACCATATTTGGTCATCAGAGTACAAAAACATGGTAATATTAAAGACAAACAGCGCATGATTTGAGCTCCAGTTGTTTCTACACACAGGGAGAGAACTGGTTAAGTTAAATTTGCAGGATGAGGTCAGGTTTCATTCTAGATCCCTGCTCATGACATTAAAGAAATAAATGGACACTCTGTGCTTTAAAAGCATTTGGCTCAATACCAGTTTATTTCAACTTACAAGAAAGCAATGCAGGAGGAAAAAGCCTGGTACTTTTAGTACATTAGAAATATAGAGCACACTTTTCCTATAGCTGTTAGTAATTTCCATTCTTTTACATATTTTGTGTCAGTATTAAAAAGGCATTTTAACAATATTAAATACAACACAAGCTGTATTCTTTGAAATTGGCCTCACCTTTTTAAAGGCACTCTCTATTATTTAAATGTTCTGTGCCAATGGCTGATTGGCACAGCAATATAATTTGGATCATTATTTGACACAAAAACAAAATTGCATAACGTGCAATAATGTCATAAAAACAACACTAAAATGCCAGGATCTAAATCTTTCTGTTTTAGGAACATAGGGTGACTCTGAAGCTGAAAAGCTGATCACCTTGGGCAGTGTCAGGCTAACAAGCAGCTCTGCCTGCTGCTGATCGTTTCTCCCGCAGTAAGGAGTACCCAGTGGTCCCGCGCAGCACGGTCCGACAGAGGGTGGGCTCCAGCCAGAGCCCCTACGGTGGGGATGGGAGGGGGGTGCCCACCCCGGGCAGCCTGGGCTCGCAGTACCAGTGTGAGAACGGAGTCACCAGCACGTCTCAGGACCTGATGGCTCAGTCCAACCCCTACCCACTCTCTCATGAGCATAACCAGGTCTACCACTGCGCCAAGAGGAAAGGTGAGCAGCACATCCTACAGTTCGGTACTGATGATGCAATCAGCAAATGCCGTTAGTGTGATCACTAAATGTAAGTTAGATCGTAAATATCACACAGGTATGTTTTACTCAAGAAATAGTCAAAATCCTGTTTGCTGCCTCTTCAAGCAAATCGCCACTATGGTGTAGGGAGCTGCGTCAGCAGGCGTATCCTGCAAGGGACAAAGCAAAGGTTTATTCCACGCTGAAAGGAAAAGAAAAGAGACGCAATGTTACGGGTGAAAAAGGCTCCACAGCCGAAACTTTGTGTCTCTTTTCTTTTCCTTCCAGCGTGAAATGGTCACCACGTCTCTTGTCCTCTTTCCACAGTGGAGGACGAGTGCCAGACTGCCGAGCACCCCTACAAGAAGTCCTACATCGAGAGCTCACCCAGAGACGAGGATGCTTATTACCGAGCGGGCAGCTACTCCCAGCCTCCCGGCCTGGGTGCAGCCTCGTACAGGACAGAGTCGGCCCAGCGCCAGGCCTGCATGTATGCCAGCGCCTCGCAAGCAGCAGACCCCGTGCCCAGCCTGGAGGACATCAGCTGCAACACGTGGGCCACCGTGCCCCCCTACAGCACTTGCCCAGTGACTGCCATGCAGCCCATGGAGCGGATGTCCTATCAGCACTTCTCTGCCCATTTCACCTCTGGTCCCCTTATGCCCAGACTGAGTGGGGTGGCCAACCACGCCTCGCCACAGATCGCGGACTCGCACAGCATGTACCAGAGCTCTGTGCCCCATCAGCCCCTCGCCAGACAATGTGGACCCCAGACGGGCCTCCAGTCTCCCACCGCTGGCCTCCAGGGAAACGAGTACCTCTACCCTCACACCATGCCCCGCAACCTCTCTCCACACCAGTACCACCCTGTCCATGGCGTGGGCATCGTGCCGGAGTGGAGCGAGAGCAGCTAGTCGCATCACATCCTGACCTGAGACTGAGGAAACGCTGGGGGCAGGAGACCAGGGGTGGGGGGGGAGGGGGGGACGCATTTATGAAACAAGAACAAACTTTTCCCACGAATTCCAAGACTTGGCGTGGTATAATCACCGCTATGGGCTCCTTTCCGTACGGCAGCCTTATTCTCAGTCTGTGAATCTTCCCCTCAGAGAGAGGGAAAAGGAGGTGGCCTCAAAGGTATGAAGGAGTTTGTCTGTTGTTTAAAACAAAGCTACAACGCTGTTCCTGTGGAATGAGACTCATCCTGGAGCAGTAAAGAGAAAGAGAAGCAGAGAAATAAGCATACACAGGGATAAGCTCAGTACACTAGAGGCACAGGATCGCTGGTGTGATACCCCTTCATTCCGAAGGAATGCTGCAAAGGGAAAGTCTACTCCTGTTCGTCTTCTATAAGCCTATACAATATCAGCCTCACAAGAGTTCTGTCCTTTGTTATTTTCTACTTCTTTATCGTTGTTTGTGGTGTTTTGTTCACCTAGTTGTGTCAGATGCTATTCAGAAAATAAAGGACCCTTAATCAGTTAACTCTTTCCAGTGCTTTTAGTCCACTTTAATACAGGATCTATAAGGTCTAGTGCTGAACCACTGGAAAGACAAAATCCACAGAAAACATTGGATATTTATTTCAGAGTAAAGACATAAAATGTATAATACTTATACACAGCATGAATTTGTTTTTACCCATCATGCTGATTTTGTTGTCTCTTTATAGAAGCTAAAGTATTCATCCAATACTGGGCAGCTACCCCAGTTCTAGTTTGAGATATCCATATTGAGAAGTCCAGACCAAAGGTTTGTTAATTTAATGTGACTTTCACTTCCGTTCAAAGCTATGGTGAAGGCCACCAAATCAGAAGTCAAGATTTCCACCTCTTTTTTTTTCAAACTGTAAATGTGTACATTAAGAAGGTTTTCCTAAGATTTTTCGGTGTTTCGGATTGCTGATTGTAAAGATCTTTGCCGTGAATTACCTCGCCCATCTGT
Source organism: Lepisosteus platostomus (assembly GCF_059453375.1). NCBI lineage: Eukaryota > Metazoa > Chordata > Actinopteri > Semionotiformes > Lepisosteidae > Lepisosteus > Lepisosteus platostomus. The sequence continues at coordinate 14,559,750 of NC_142634.1, forward strand.
ACACAACAGTGGACACAGGCTAAGGCCACTCACCATTGAGCAAATAAGACTAGTCTAGCTTAACTGAAAATGATTCAGTGGATGTCTTCTACAAGATGTCTAGATTTAGGGAAAGACAACTTTCTTATATTTGACTCTTAAAAAAGGTGAATAGAAGAATCTATTGGATTATATTCTGTTTTGTTTGAGGAGCTTATTTATTTGTCCATCGATCTTCCCCTTCCTTTCAAATCATAATTGCATGTCCCCTTTTCTCCAAATCATAATTTCATTTTTCTTTAGGGATCACACTGGCAGAGTGAATCAAACTGTACACATACGGTAGGGACGCTGGTATCCTTATAGATAGAACTCCAGAGTTCAATTATCAGGACTGTGTTTTAAGCAGTCATAGTAAAAGAATTGTGTATACAACTTAAGGCACTAAGGAACTTAGCAAATGGTCTAGACTTTCAACTATAATCCGTAGGTATTGTTATCACAACAAAAGCTTGAAGCTAGCATTGAATTTGTATATCTAAAATTGAGCCACCGAATACAAGATCATCTAGTCTGATAGAAAAACAATATTAATTGCTTATTGCATAAGCTAGTCAAGGTATAAAGGACAATTAGCACCCCCCCCCCCCCCCCCGCACACACCATTCTCTGTTTCTTCACTGATTTTGATACAAATACAAACAATGTTGGGTTCAACTCTTTAAGGGTGTGCTGTAAATATTGCAATGTCTTTCATGGTGTACCACTTTATTAATCAGAAAAATAAATCGCCACATTTTTAAAGGTATGTAGCCATATTCTAGCAGTAAAAAGCTTCAAGGAAATAAACAGCTTTCACAGCAGATCTATGATTAAGGAACTACTCAGATTTTAATTTGCAATTAATGTAGCCATATCTTACTGGTACAGTTTGCATGACTCATGAGAACAGTTGAGTCAATTTACTTAATGCTAACATTATTTCATTCACCCTGGAGTTGGAGTTAATGCAGAACTTTGTTGAAAAAGTCTTGAGTATGTGCGCTTTAGCACATGTGTAAACATTAATCTTTATTTGGGCAACCACAAGTTCCTTACTCATATGATAACTAGCTCGGCACAGATAAGAATTGGCGGTCTATATCTTAAATTAGTTAATTCATCAGAATGTCTTAACCACCACCTGTTATGATGAACATATTCAATAAACTTAGGAAAGGTATCACTGGCAAATAAGTGTAGTTTAACAAAATATAGTCTGCTTGATAAATTAGTAGTGTTAGTGGTAGAGGGTGCCAATTGCGTCTGCAACTGTATACTGTTATAATTTAGTGAATATCATCTTTCATGTACTGTTATTTCTTTTAGAAATATTTTTTTCTTTTTGAAATAACATTTTATTTCAACCTTTGCTGATTGCCAAAAAATTCTGAAGCTTGATAAAATAATATGGAGAAGCGTGTGATAAGGAGCTGGACTAAAAGACTAATGCCATAGGCCTGTTGATGAATTATCGACAGGGAAAAAAGGGTTAATATGTATTTTAAGCCTCCGGTAAAGATCGAGGAGGACAGAAAAACAACTGATTATCTAGGAGTTCTTGGAAGTCTAATGCAAAACAATGACTGAGCATAACATTGGAAAAGGCATAATGAGAAATATGATGAATGATGGATAATGTTCTGATTCAAACTGCGGTTTTTCCTTTTGCATTTTGTGGATTTTTTTCCCTATGCTTCCATGGCTGCTGGTCTCTTTCCATGTTTCCTTCAGCTCATCTCTGTCTAAACAAAAGCAAAGCTTGTGCATGAAATTCTAATGCAGCGATTGTAGTGGACACATACCACCCTCCATTCAAATTTCAAATGTGGGCAATTACTGAATAAAATGGTGGTTTCTTCACAATGATAAAATTGGCTTAAAGCATGCAATTAAATGGAGCAAGAAGTAACACAAGGACAATTTCACATGGTTCGCCTCAGTCTGAGACAATATTGCTTAGGTGTTCAGAAACTGAACATCAAAACTGAGGAAGATACTCTATGGTACACAAAATCCTGTTAAATTGCAGGAAGTAAAATGATCATAAGTTTTCCTTTAATTCAGCTCACTTTCAACCCACTTTTACGATATACAATCTGATTACCTAAAATAACATCGTCTTATGGCCACAAAGCATTTCTGCTAATAACAGATCTTCAGATCTGTTCCACTGTAAAACCTCCTTTGTGTCCTTAAATGTAAGCACTTCATTAATTCTAATTAAACTTGTAATGATTTGTTAAATTGCTGACCTGTTCTTCAGATGTAAGGCAGTCTTAAGGTTAATTCTGCACATTAGGTTATCTAACTGAAACTCTCTAAAATAGAGGTGTCACACTCAACATATTATCTTCGCCACTTTTACAGTTATGGCCTTATTTAATCAGGGAATTGGCGGCTGTGTATTAGTCAGGATTGATTTTCAGGAGTCTAGATTTTGGCGAGTAGCTGACATATTACAAATGCTTCAGAGAACGGACTTTTGGAGGCATCGATTCCTTCTCCGTGACGGACGAAGGACTGTCTGGTCAGATGTCAATTTCTAATAATTTGGCAACAATATAACACTGGGTTAATGAGGGTTTATACATGAAAAATGTAGCTTGTTGATTTTGTGTGCATCACACCTTTTTTGTTGCATTGTATTTAAACATCAATGCTTTCTGTTTAGCACAGCTACAATGTGCTTTTTCACACATTAATGTAAAAAAAAATTCTACCTCTATAACTTTACTAGAACATTGATTAACAAACAGCTTGAACAATGTCATTTCCATGACTTTATTATTTGACTGAAAAATAATTATTTTTGATTGCATATAAGAGGAATTGCATACTGTACAGAATTGTCCACTAGGACATTGTTTCAAATTCTGTTTTTTGTTTCTTGTTGCATTCTCTGTGCTCTTTCAGACAGAAATCATCACACGTGAAACCTCCTTTATACTACTATCTTCTTGCAAAAAAAAACTATTGGCTGTATAGAGAGGACAAATGAGCAACTAGTTCCTTTGCTAAGAATCAAACCCAATAATTAAGGACAACAGGAAAAAATACAAACTGGATTTATTTTACTAAAAGTGTTTAATCTATGACCATTTTATGCAGTAGAAGAAGCCACAAATGCTACTTAAAAAATATGATCACAGCTCCAATAGATCCAAACTCTGCTGCGGTAGTATGAGTTTTGGACGACCATTAACATGTCCCTATATGCCAAAAGCTCTGTCACTACAGACTGAAGCTCATTGTTTGTGAATTTCTTCATCATCTAAAAATGTTTCTAATACATATGATCATGTTAAGGGCAATGTTAAAGAAAGTTCTTTACCCTTCACAATAACAGCAAGATTCATTCATGCAATCCAGGCTGTCTTAGTGTATGGTTTGATATACAGAAAAAATAATTTCAGATGATTAACCGGAATCTGGGAATCTTCGTCTTAGTTTAGAATCCATAGTTTGCTAAACCTCATTTTCAGTGTCATGGTCTTGAGAACTGGACAAAAGATATTAAAAAAAGAGGTGGTACTTCTACACTTAAAACATATTTTACTGTCAGAGCATCATGCACAGAATTAATTGGTCACCTATAACTTTATGTTGATACATTTTAATGCCCTATTGTAAAAAATAGATGTATCTGAAAGTATAAAAAGCAAAAACAAATATGAGAAATACTAAATTATGTATCAAGCAATAAGAATTGATTATGGAAAAAAGAAAAAAGAAGCTTGTATTAACTAGTATGGTTCTTGTTCATAGTATTTATTGCTTTAGTATTCTAAATCAGTTTGTTTCTAGCTTATCAAAACAATATATTGTTAGTTACTTGTTTGCTTTGTTTTCAGTTTTCTAATGAAAAAATATTCAACAATGCTGTTATAGAAATTGGGTTATTAAAATACAATTGTAAAAAAGAGATGGATTACTTTGTTGTTCTTGTTGTAAATAAACACAAATGTATATACAGAACTACAATAAATTTTAAGAATTTTGGATTATTCATACTGACTGCACCTCTGTTTCTGATTTACACAACCTCATTATACATAATAAATAAACAGTGCAATGAAATCTTCAAATCTTCAAAGATATAAAAAAAATCAAACAAGATGCATTTCAACTAACCTCCTGTGGACAAATAATAATTCAGCAATTTTTTACTTTTTTTTCTGAAAATATTAGAATTTGTTTTTTTAAAAATCAGTATAAAGTTTAAGTAGATTAAGTAGGATGGCAATTATTATTAATACATAATAATTAATAATTATTATTAATCTACACTACCTATTGCTGTTTCTGAAAAGGAGCACACAGTGTGTTCTGTGAAGCAGGGGAGGAGGACTTGACCACTCCAGATACAGTACATTTATCACTAAAGTGAAAGACTTCAAAGGCTTCAAAATTACTTTATTCTGCACAACAATTAAATAGCCATGTAACCCATTACATACTGCTGTACAGCACAGAATGTAAGAAGATACCCTACAACAGAACTTGCTTGCAGACAGGACTGTGACTTGATTAAATCTAGGGCCACATTGCCAACTCTACTAACTCACTGAACCTGATGTCATTGTACCATAAAATTCAGTACTCTCTGAAAACTGTAAGTGGCCATTGGGATACAGTCTTGATCAGTGTCAACCATCTATTTACGGAAGGGATCCTATGTCATAAGGCTGACAACCGCTACCACAATGGGAGTGACACTGAGTCATGGATGTTCTTACTGAAGCAATGCTAGGCCCTTCTTATCATGAGCACTGCAGGGCTTTTCTCAGCCAGGCACAGTAAACGAGACGTGAAGGAAACCATCACAACCCCTGCAGTCCACATTTCACTCCTATGTGAAGTGGCCGGCAGGAGGGACTACAAGAGTGACCACAAGGGCCTTTCCACCTTTCTATAATGAGTTTCAGTCTCCATCCCCAGCATTTCTGTACTCTGGTAATGACTTTCTCCCATGTGCTGCCTAAATCAGCTCAGTGTTCAGTTTGTGGGTCAAAAAACACATAATTAGTAAGCTACAAAGACTGCATTAATTTGTGTTACTGCACTTCTCATTTTGATTAACTATGTGATGGAGGAGAACATGCTTCCTTTAGTTTCTTTGGGAGATAACTGCTTTATATTCTATGTCACATTCAAGAAACTGTCAAGTTGTTTCATTGTTCATTTTTTTCATTCTATACTATTTTTTATTGTTTACTATTTTATACTATATTAAGATACATTAAACCTTCACAATACCTTAGGAGTGATGCAGCTCCTTATACAGCCACACTCCTGTGGTGTGGTCTTAACCCTTTCCCCACCAATTCTTGACTTCATGTCTTTACGGCAGGTCCTGAGGGGGCTGGCCACCTGGTTCTCCATTAAATCTGTGCGCCATCTGGTCACCCCCAAGACTCTGCTGTTCACCAGACAGAGTAACAGTGAAATAAGGGATAAAAAAGCAGCAAAATATGATTATTGCTTAACAGTAGGAAAGGCAGAAGCAAAATGTTTGAATGCATTAACTGAAATGTGTTCGTCTGACTACAGGGAATTATCAAGGGATATGTTTGCTTTTGTTTCTCTACTCCTGCAGAGATCTGTCACAATAAATGTAGATTTACTACAACAATTTATCAGAATGGGCAACAGTGTGAGTGAATTGACTATTTTGTCAAAAACCTAAAGTTTTTCCCTGAAAGATTCTTAACTGAACAGTGACAGTTTCATATGACCACTGTATGACTTCAATAGAGAGTTATAAGCACACAACATCTAAAATTAACTATGTTTTAGGTTTAAAATATAGTGGTATATTGACCAATGTAAGGGTCACAAATTGTTTTTCTCAGCACCATAACTAAGCCTGTTTTCTACAAGAAAAAGGGACAACAACTTTGATCTCTGGGAGACAGCTTGTAAAAGACAAAGAGATTAAGACCCCCAAAAATGTCTCTTGCATAGACAAGAAGGCGAGGTGGGAGTTGTGTGTGTGTGTGTGTGTGTGTGTGTGTGTGTGTGTGTGTGTGTGTGTGTGTGTGTGTGTGTGTGTGTGTGTGTGTGTGTGTGGGAGGAGGCAGTTACTTCATCACTTGTTCAGTAAACACTGAGATCGAAATTAGATTAGCTGGCTTGGCTGTCTTAATTCTGACTAGACATGCTAGTCTTTCCAGAGCTTTGTTCCCTCAGCCCAAAGCTGCTGACCACTATCTGTCCAGAGGTTTTTTACCTCTGGAGACCCAGTACATGAAGGACAAGACTGCCCACAAGAACTTTGCTTTTTATCTTTGTTAAATCACTGAAGTCCAGAAGACAGATGCCACCTTTACAAACATAGAGATTTGCCCTTTTTACTTTAATATTATCTATTGTGTGCAAATAGAAAAAAAAATACCACACAAAGAAAGGAGGTAACGGCAGAGAACAACAGAGTGCTTATTGGTTTGCGAGCAGGCACCTTTTTAACAGTTGTGTTGACAAGACTAAAGCTTGTTGATCTTCTGTACAATTTTCCATACACAGCATACAGTATATGAATCACCAAAAGCTCTTCTTAATAACACCAGCATAACCTTTTGTAAGTATAAAACATGGAACCAAACAGAATTTGCTGTACTTCATATACTATTTTAGACTACCCCTGTTTTCACACTATTATTTAGGATGTTCAGTAAAACCCTCCAGTATTCCATGTGTGAATGCATGAAAGTGAAAGGTAAGGATCCGGCACACACACACAAGCCACCCTGTAGATTGCTAATGGTCAGTGTGTCTGGGATCTCTGTGGGATTAGGTTTTATGGGCTCTCTAAATCAAACCCGAGTCAGAGCTAATTGTTCACATTATCTGGCACTTTTAAAGAAAGCCCACAGATTAGGGGACTACTGGTTGAACTCCCTACTGACTCCCAAGGGACATCTTCTCACAATGTCTCTGGCATGTCATGCCTTGACAGCCTGCTAAGTGGCTTGGTTACGTTATGCACAAACACTGCCAGCTACTGTACCTGTGGCAATGCAGGCAGAACCTCTTTGGGCTTTACAGAATACCCCTTGAAATAAGCTTTGAGAAGCCATGTGAGCTAATCTAAAGTGAAATTAATGACATCTGCATGTAGCACATGAAAGGGGAATGCCAGCATTGGTGAGCTACTCCTTCAAAAGGGCAAGGGAACACAAAATTCCAGGGTCATGAGCCAGAATCAATCAACATTAATGAGTGCACACAATGTAAAAACATGCACTATATAAACTAAATATTAAATTTAGCACGAGCTGAACACATGGCCTACAAATGTATTTTAATACTGCAATGCAGGTGTGTAAGGTGTTGCAAGACCACTCAATAAACATGACACACAATACTGTACATCTCAGGAAGCAGAAAAACATAGCTAAACCTCTCTCTCCAATTCTGTTACCTGTACTGAAAATCATTAAGTGTGGCACATCTTGTATGTTCTAGTAATCCTGTAATACACAAAACGATATGTCAAAAACATTAATAATTATCTATTCATTTTCTAATTTCTTCCTCCAATTCCAGTTGAGGGTGGTGGGGGAGCTGGAGCCTATCCCAGCTAGCAACAGGCGCAAGGCGGGGTACACCCTGGACAGGACGCCAGTCCATCGCAGAACAGACACACAGACACAAACATTCACACCAGGGGCAATTTTTCCCAGAAGCCAGCTAACGTGCCAGCATGTTTTTGGACGGTGGGAGGAAGCTGGAGCACCTGGAGGAAACCACATGAACCAAGAGAGAACAGATAAACTCCATGCAGAGAGCAAACTGGGTCCTGAATTGAACCCAGGGCTTCAGCATTGTGAGACAGCAATGCAAATCACCATGCTACCCCATTTTCAATCTGATATTTTTTTAAATTAGAGATAAGTCAGTCATTTACTTAAAATTAGTTTAGCTCATGTTAGAATTAGGCTTATCATTCCTGTTAGGAAATAACTTCTCTGAACAATTTTTCTTAAAATATTTAGAAAAACTATTTTGGCTTGCCAGTGACTCATAACAAAACTAAATATCAGAGCGTTCGAGAAAGGAAATGGTTCTCCCATCAGAGAAGGACACATGGGTTTGGGTAGGAATGTGTGAAGGCTATGTCACATGAGCTGTAACTGCCTAATTTCTGGAAAATCCTAACAATGTGTCACAGAAGCCTACAGCCTGTCAGGCAGGGCAGTTGTTTTACAACTGCAGGGGGAGGGACACATGGAGAAATGAAGGGGTGAGGCATTACAAATCAGTCTCTAGTTAATTATGTAGTCAGCAGGAAAGGTTTTTTAGCACCTCATTTCATTTCCTCTCTCCTGGAGCTGAGTTTCTGTACCTGGATATTTCTGACCTTCAACAAACGACTTCAAAGGAGAAATTATGTGCTAGGTCATTATAGTATCCTTTAGTTGTAGTGGTAGCAGCAGTAATTGCATTGGTAATAAGAGCTGTTGATGTCGAGATACTGTACTCCTCTGTAAACTTCTGGTCAGAAGTCAGATGTCTGAGTTGGCACCTTCTGGGAGAGAAACATAAACAGCGGTGATTGTTTTGGTCTTTAAAATAGGAAAGACATTCTGAAGAATGAGTTGTAAGGAAACGTCACAGAGGCTCAACTTGCTTCAGATTAATGTATTCAAATGAATCCTTTTTCATGACAAATTAAGGCAAGGAAGCCAAAGTCGAATCATTGAATCAACTCTAATTTCTAGTAATCGTAATCCAGGTTTAAAAAGTAGCTAATTTAAGATCAGGGAGGTTCAGCAAACTGACAGAACAGGAAGATCTACAGGCACACACAACCCCTCTGCCTCCTCCTCAAACTCCAAGCCCAAACTGACCAGGCCAACTGACTTTGGGCCTTTAATCTGATCATAAGGGCTCACTGCAGTACCTGCACAACACCAGACTCTCTTATCAGGCCTGAAAGCACTGCTGTCCTACAGGAAGAGAAATTCATTAACCCTTTCCCCTGTCGCCTTTATTCCCCTGCTTTGCAGAAAGTTTAGGGCTTTCCCCATTGCTGATATACCCTTCTCACCCCAGCCCCCAAAATCACTATCACCAACCCACCCACATACTTTCCCACCAGTGACCCATGATGCAATTAGCTCTTTTAAAATCTATTTGGTTTGTAAGAGGACTTGCAACTTTAAAAATCCTGGGGTCGTTTTTTCAAAAGAAGTCTTCCCAATCTTTGTCATCACAAAGTTTCACAAACTGCACTACTCTATAGATTGCTTCTACATATCTTGCTCCAAGACAGCCAACTTTTCCTGCCTTTTCAATTACAAAAAATATCTGCGTACCAGTCAGTGTAGTGCCAAAATCTACAAATTCCTTTTTAAAAAAAAAATGATAAAAAATAGTAACAGGACATTGCAATAGGGTAATAAAGGTGAGAACATTCTACATTAACTGGCACTGGATACTGAAATCACCCACTTGGTGATCTCCAAGAGACTTTACTATAATTTCTGTTGGTTTTCCCTATTTGTATTCACATTACAAGGTCTGAAATCTGTTTGGACTCATTGCTACAAAAACTTGAACACACCTTAAATGACCTGAAACTATTGTCACTTTAACGGCTACGTAATTCCATTCTAGAACAGGAAGAAACTCATGACACACTGTAGCCTGAAGAGAGCCAAGATTACAAGATGCAGCAAAGTGAAAGCAGTGATAAGCTGTGGCCCTGCTCTACTTCAAATCACTAAAGAAAACAAATCATCTGAAGGTTTACCAGACTCCTCGTAGCCTAGTCTTCAAAAGAGGGAAAAAGGAAAAGAACAAGGGCATTCCACGGGGTGGAACAAAGATTATAGGGTTAAGGCGTGCTGAAGTGTATTTCACTAATGAGTGATGCCTGCTGCAAAAAAAATCCCAATTAATTTGTCATGTTCTGCACCTTGTTTGGAAATATTGTTTTTTTTCTCCACTAAAGGACCGTTGCTATTTTTTAAAAACATGATGAAATAATGAAGAGATTACTTTGTAATCATAGCTGAGTTGCTAGACTCACACAGAAAGTGAAGCTGCTGTCATGACAGCATCTTGCTGTAAGCGCACGCGTGCGGCCCTGGCTGGATTTAAACCTGTCCGGAAGAAGAGGAGCAGACGCTCATGTCAATCAGCAGGTAAGAATAGTGATCCCCTTGGCACATACCCAGGCCTGGCCACAGCCTGGCTGGAGCGAGATATTAAACGAAGCAATTTTCATCAGATAACATGTCTTCTGGTTCATGTAAAACGTCCAACAAATCAACAAGGCTGTACATCACCCTGATCGAGAGGCATCTGCGCAGGCCTTTCACTTTGTAGCTGTGCAAAGCCGTACGGCGAAGGAGAGGGCCTGCAGGCTACTCCACCAAAACAACCTTCACTTAACACTGATAGCTCTCTCTTTCACTCTGTCTTCGCTCTCTGTTGGCCTGCTGGGAATACCATGGAGGGGATGAAAGAAAAACTCTGTTAATGTTTTTAAGAACATGGCTGCTTCATGCTGTACCAGCTGTGAAAGGTGCGCATTTTCCATTCACCTAAACCCAGTGAGAAAAGTGATGTACAGTATCATACCTGCCCTCATTTAGAAATGGAGCTTCCCTTAATGCAGGATTCACGCCTTTTTGCAATTGCTGATTATGAGGTCCATTATGAACATGACTGTTTTTAGGAACAGAAATAAAAAAAAAATGAGAGTGGCATTGGACAGCACAGTTTGCAAAATTAGAAATACCTACGACGGTGATTTTCATACTGAAGGAAGTTAGTTAAAAAGTCATGGGAAATACACCTAGAGAGACATGGAATTTTAATAGATACTACTGAACAGCTTTATTGGATTTACAAACAGACAAATTCATTCACAATTTAACATCCCTTAATACCCTTTTATAGGGGTGTGGTTTAGAAGCCAGATTTAAAATCTTACCCTGTCTACAGCTGTCACTGTCTCAGATAACACTGACAGATTTACTTCAATTTCCTGCTACTCCTTCTGCTCCTGTGCAGTTTCCACATTTTGATTTTTGAACAACTCTTGAAAAAGTGAAGGTATAAATGAGAAAGCAGAGATCTTCCAATTATCTTCCTCAACACCTCTTTTAAATTTGTGGGGAAATATATATATATAAATATATAATAAGGAAGAGACTACTCAAATTGCCTTTGCCTCATCAAGCAATTTATTCCTCTCTGTACTGTTCGCCCTATCGCAGTGTGTTAAGTTCAATGGGATTCCATGTCAGTCAATCTATCTTGATTTACTAAGGGCCTTCGTTTAGAGATACCATTTCACTTTATAAATAAATAAACAAATGGTGATGAAGAGTACAAAAGACTCAGACTTGAAGTAAAGTGAGAAAAAAGTAACATTTACAGGATCTCAACTTACAGCTACAGAAACCCTACAAACCGTTTATTTTAAATTTGGTATCTGCTGTATACAAATAGGACCAATGGGAACACATTTCCATAGATATCAACCATGGACAACGAACAACTTCATGCAGCTATTTACCATGTCCTTCCACACATAAGCAACGGTTGTCCAAATGAGCACTTCACATTCCCTACAGTTCCATCTGCAAACGTACAAAATCTCATTGCGCCACAGTCCAGAGTCCAGAGTCCAGGTCTGAATAGGACAACTCATTTTCAAATCACCACCTGCTACGACTTACTAACAATTACAGAAATATTTTTGGGGACCCCCTGGCATTTCGTCCACTGCTTGCAGTGACCAAGCCACCACTCCCACTCCCAGCCCCCTGGATGGGGATGGAGACAGAGGCTGGTCTGCAGACCCCTCGACCCTCAGACTGACTCTGGCCCACCTACTAGGTGTTTCTGAAACCCGGAGAGAAAGATCAACAAACAGACGGGGAGAGCCCCAGCCATATTGCTGACACATCTCCAAACATCCAATGGTGTTTATGTTCAAACCTGTAACAAAACCAATCCTCGGACACTTGTCTGTAGGTTAGCTTTTATGAGGGGGCTCCCAGAAAATATTCAAGCTCATCTGACATCTTAAATGTATTTGGACTATCTGAATGGACACCTAAACTGTATTAAAATATACATGTGCTCTGTGGGTTAGAGACACTTTGAGGTCCTTATAGTTATATAAAGGGTGGACATTGTCCATATCTCTTATTACCTTGATTCATCATTGAAGAGGACATGACTCTGGTAGTGAATCCATCTGAAGTGACTTAGTTCAACATTCAAAGTCAAGAGAGTGTGTCATGGTCAGTCATGAACAATCAACCAAAATGAAGTTAAATTTAAAAAATATATATCCCAAACTGGTACACATATTTTCTTTAAAAAAATATCTGTATAAATAATAAGTTTATTTTGATGCCTGGTGGATTTCAAAAATATTATTTTCTTGCTGAGTATAAAGAAAAGCTCACTTATACATCCACTGGTACATAAATCTTAACTTACACAGTTGAAGAAGTGAATAAGAATCAGTGTACAATATGAAATACTAAAGCTTCCTCAAACTTAAGAACAAATATCCGGACTAAGCCTCTTTCGGTAAATCCAACTGTAAGGCACAGTTCACCTTTTCATACAATCAGTGTCTTCCCACACATGGGTTAGTATCAGCAGATATGAGCCTCTAAAAACCATTGTCCTCGGCAGGTCTGTTCATCCTCACTGTCCATCCATTAGGAGGATTAGTAAACTCTGTAGAAGCAGCAGATGAAATTAGAAAAGATTTAGATAAAGTTCAACACTGGGCAAACACCTGGCAGATATCATTTAATGTAGACAAGTGCAGGATTTTGCATGCAGGTAGCAAAAACATAAATTTTAAATACGCAATGTAAAATGCTGTACTACAACAGGCTACATATAAAAGTGTTTTTATGTTGACACATTGTTAAAATCTTCCAGATAATGTGGGAAAGCACTTAAAATGGCAAACACAATGTTAGGATATATAGTCAAAAGTGTAGAATTCAAATCAAGAGATGTTGTGTTAAAAAGTATAATGCACTCGTTAAGCCTCTCGTAGAATATCATGGACTATCTTGGCATTAGACTACCAAAAAATGTTTCTTCGGTATTAGTTCATGGGAGTTATGGTGGTGTAGTGGTTAGCACTGGGTTTAATTCAGGACCTGTAATGCTATCTGTGTGGGTTTGTGTGCTCTCCCTGTTCATTTGGGTTTCCTCCAGATGTTCTGGATTCCTCCTATAGTTTTAAAACATACTGGTATATCACTTAACTTCTGGGAAAACCGACCCTGGTGTGAGTGCGTGTGTTTGTGTCTGTGTGTGCCCTGTGACGGACGGGTGTCTCATCCAGGATGTGCCCTGCCTCGTGTCAGTTGCTTGCTAGGAAAGGCTCCAGCTCCCCCATGACTCTGAACTGGACGAATGAAATTAGTGCAGAGAAGAGCAAGCAAATACATTCCACAGTTTAACGGATCACCCTACATTGGCAGACTCAATGAAATTAACATTTTTAAACTTTAAGATAATGAAAGGCCCTGATAAAATTCTCAAAGATACTAACAAAGTCAATGCAGTGGTCTGCTTTAGAACAACAGGACACATGTAGAAACTACCGTGTGTGGAAGTGCATTTAAAACTAAGAACAGGAAACACTTCTTTACCCAAAGGAAGTCTGATACAAGCTACACACTTGAAGCTTCTCTAATGAAATGGCTGGATGAGATTCTTGAATCAGTAAGTTAGATGGGACAAGTGGTCTCCTCTCTTCTGTTTTTATTTGAAGAGCTACAAAGAAAGGCAGCATTACAGAGAGGATCAATGCACATCCCCTGAAAGATGTACTGTAGATGCACTGATTGTAACGTTCTGAAACTTCCAAATACTCATTTGAGTACTATTCGCAAAAAAGCAGGCTATGAAACACTGAACTTGACTGATTGGAACTCAGGATTAAAGCAGTGTAACACTTCGGTCATTAAGATTACATGAAACTATCCAAGCCAAAATGGTCAGGAAAGGCACAAAAACCCAAAGAAGAGAGAAAGCTTTGATTGATGAAAATGAACTTTCATGTGAATATGATCAATAACTAAAACTTTTTTTAAAAATAGATTACAGTGACAACAAGAATTCACATCAGTTTTAAATATTTCTTTGTTGATGTCAGAATGACTCCATCCATTCTCCTATTGAGATCTGTGCTTTTCAAAGTCTAATCTGCCTGGAGTAGGAAGATCCAGCCTATGGCAAATGTCTTCCAGCTGTCTCATCACTGCAGCTGATAAGACTCCCCTCTCTGTGGGAAAAGGTGGATTCCCAGGGAAGTTACACTACACAGTGCCCACTTCCACCTGCATTTTTTACACATATGGAACACATTGAAGCAGAGTTCTAGCTATATATATATAAGATAAACATATACATACACCTACTTCTGTGTGATTTCAGTGCATTTTATAAGCATTAATTACAACTGTCAGATTTCTGTCTTTGATTTAATCTTTGTCCTACAGACTAAATAGCATGAATATTTTAGAAAGCATAGCATTCTAAGTTTTATATTTGTTCTATTGTAGCAGTCTCATTCAGTTTCAGTCACTGTAATATCCTCTTCCAGGGCTATTTGCATCCATTTTCAGAATAATTCTGAAATCTATAAAAATAATTCAAGGAGAGTGTATGAAACAGATAGGCACACAATAGTATTTTATACGGGGCCCCAACATAAGTGCCAGCTTCTTGGTTGCTGTGTGTTCTCAAGCACCCACGATATTTTTGATCAAATTATTGTTACAGCTGAAGTTTGATCTGGAAGGGCTGCGCAGGATGACCAGTACAACAAGTGAATCTAACAGGAGCTATATACTTATATGGTACATAAACAATTATTTTAAAATGTTTTTTGGACACTTAAAATGTATGACCTCAGTCCCTTTCATGATCACACTTGTTTTGGCTGGCTTGGCTCAGAGTAGGGCAGTAAACTACCGAGTGTTACGGATCCAGTGGCCTAAGACAAAAGACATTATAACAAAAATGTAAAACGTTCTCCAAAAAAGACACAGAACATGACCACTTTTTCTTCATTCACTGACCAATTTGCTTATTTGCAGGCTGCACAACAGGAGAGTTATGGGCACCCTCCCATACAGCATCTTTACCTTGCAGGTCTACTTTATCTTGCCTGCTTCAGTCCCTGTCTTATAGTCATAGCTTGGTTAATAAGGAGTTAATATGTTTATTTGAAAATGGTCATTGTACGCTATGCTTTAGTTATTGAATTTCCACCTCAGGAGAGTGTTAGAGGTGCATTGTGTGTAGACTTGTTATGACAGTATTGCCCTGTATGTCAGTGTATGTGTGTGTAAGTGAGTGTAGGTGAGTGTAATACCACCAAAAAAAATTATTACAAAACAATCTGTGATCCCCTGTTGCATTCATGCAAACAGTAACATAAACAAGAGCTAAAAAGTAAATTAAATGCAAATCCATTTGTGCTCCATCTAATTTATTTGCATATGCAATATCTTGAATGTTGGGGGAGGGGATGCTTTGTTTAAAGTTTCCATTGTTCATTTTTATTAGAATTTGCTGAGTAAATTGCTATAATCATCAACATTACCACAGTGTTTATTCAATTACAATGAAGTCACTGGCATTACAGGCAGAAAACAATCCGTTGTTCACAGTTATGACAAAGATACTACCATGGAAGGTTTCACAAACCACTGAACCACACGTTATTTTCTCCGTTACGGTATAAACTCCCACATTTTGTGGAGACTTCAGCCCTTGTGAATACCAAGGTTTTGTGTGACTGAATGTAGTGCCACTAAAAGAATTCTTCCTTAACAGCTGGGGATTGAGCTGCAGATGCTCTGTTTGCGACTTCTCTTTGGAAAGAAGACCCTCACAGTGTCGGGCAGGAAGGTAAACGATGACTGTCCATCACTACTTCATGCATGGATGCCAGTACAGCAGAATGAGTTAAGAGCAAATCGCCTATAATCCAATGACAGCGGGCCCCTGAAGTGGAACTAACATGGTCACGGGCAGCTGTCAGTGGGGGGAGATGTCCCCTGTGTTGTGACAGGCATGTGTCTGCCCCCCCCCCCTCAAACACCCTGTACAACACAGTGTTCTGGGGGTGGGAGGTATCGGAAAGGCACAGCTGAAGGTCGGAGGAGCTCTACTGGAAACACCTCTGCGCTCTGTGACAGCTGGGGGATCGATAGCTCCCAGTCCAGAGCTCCTCCAGTCAAGACATGCCAGCGCCTGCCCCCAGGTACAGAGCAGAGCAATCTGGGTCAACAGGAAGCTCCGTGCAACAGGATGGGTCACTTACACTCTAATGGACGTGAGGTCGAGCTCTTTGGCGCTACCGGGCTGCCTGCTTTCTTCCAGGCAGTGGATTCCAACTATGGATCCCAACTCCACAGATCCGTAATGGGAAATCAACAAGATGCATCTTAGGTGGAAACAAAATCCAAAACCTAAGTTTAGGAATCTTCCTCTGTTTTAAGACATTGTCTTCTATTGTCTTGAACATGTCCCAGAAAACTGTAGCTGTTGCTTTACCTTTTTATCTAAGTCCTTTATAGATACATAACTTGTAGGTATAAATTCAGCCTGTTTTTACGAGGACAAAGGGAGCTTAGGAGCTGCAGAACATTATTCATTGCCTCTGTACAAATAATATCAAGAAAAAAAATCCTCAGAATAGGGGAAAAAATGAATTTGTAAAATTAAAAAGAAAGTTGTGTTACAAGATTTTAACTTCTTAGGTTAAATAAGGTTAATTCAATACAGAACACAATCTAATGTTTAAACAATTGTACTATAAACATTTATATTTCCAGAAAGAGGAAAGCCATTCACAATTCAGGTTATCTCTGTCATTTGATTGCTGTTTTAAACTGGCATTCAAACTGGTGTGAATTAAAATTGGAGCAACCCTACCCTACCAGTATGTTTTGTTTTTGTTCCGTGGGAGGAAACCCACATAAACACGGGGAAAACATACAAATTCAGGCAGATAGCACCCCAGGTCCAGAACTGAATCTTGGGCTCCAGTACTGTGAGTACTGCAATGCTAACCACAGCACCACCTTTCCACCAAACAAGAGGACAAAAAGTCTCCATAGGCCAACTTGGTTCTTAAATACTGGAATTTTGACATTTAGGAGCAAAACAAACCTTAGTAAAATAAATAGATTCAGACTGGTTGCCACCATATTTGAATTTTTACAAGTGGTCAACAAATCTCACCTCCTAGGCAGCAGTGATTGGCTTTGCACAAACTAACTGCAACACATTCAGCTTTTCCATTGGGCTCTATGTTTGGTCACAATTGCTGTCTCAGGACAAATCACTCCCTCTAGTATTGGGGCAAGTACCTTGCTTGTTGTCCCTGCATTAATAAAAAAATGGGCCTCTTAACCTCCTTAAGCTCAATGGACACTTAAGGGCAACTTAAGATGTTTTAAACAGTTATGCACCTTTAAGAAGAACTGTGCAAGGATAAAGAACTCTGCCAAACACTGCTGTCACTCCCCTGACTGAAACAGTATGTTTCAGTATCCTGAAAGTCTGAGTCATACGACTAGATAGTACATGTCTACAAGGCTACAACTTCTCTGCTCTGTACTTACATGGGGCATTATATTCAGCATGCTTCTGTGCAATTGCTTTAAAGGACTTTGTTTTAATGGACTTTGGATTAAGAGGAATTTTGTCTGCAAAATCAGAAATGCCAGACGTTCCCTGCAATAAAAGGAAATGCACAAATACTAAATAAGGTAAAATAATCACTACATTGGGTGTGGTTTGGGTTTCATATGCTTTAGCAAGCTTTACACTTACATTTATACATATATTTATAACAAAAGAGCTTTTATTGTAGATTTATGTTAAAAAAGACACAGCGACAGTTTTTATTGACTTTGTTGATTGTAATTGTTCAGAAGCAATAATACATAGAAAGATCCAGTAAGCATATATATATATGTATATTTTTTCTCATCTAATAGTTTTTGGGCTATAAAAATGCCGACAGACGTTCAGCAATAATAGACGCCCCTTCCCCCACATTAGTTTGATAAACCAAGGGTGTACTGTATATTTAAACAGTGATTCAGTTCTCACAGCTGCACCATGCATGCACAAATCACGTTTAACAAAAATGAGTATCAGATTTTTAGATTTATCCTTATTTTGTGCTTTGGAGAAGAAACATAGACAGATCCCTCTTGGGATTAAAAACAGCAGGATAGTCATCCTGCATTTGATGGATGAAAACCTTCTTGTAATAAAAAATTCACTAGCAAATCCTTCTGGAGATAATGTGAAAATTCTATCTACGGGGTCTGTGCAATATGAATATCAAAAAATATAACACACATGTATCCAAATGCCTGCTTTTCATTAAAACTCTGAAAACAACAAAACAAATGATGAGAGGCACAATTTAATATTTATCGGATTTATTCAATTAACTTTGATCTCTTGAAAAGTCCATCTTTCATGGTAGATGTCTAACCACAAGAAACAAAGACATTTCCTTTGCAAATGTATAACTGACCAGGCTGAAACACAAGTCAACTGGTTCTGAATAAGCATAAAGAATGGTTATAGAGTGTCTTGTGCTCAAATAATCTGGGTTTGAAAGAATAAAAATAATTGGAATAGCAACAAGGCTGTGATCAGAATAAATGGAGGAAGGGGAAAATGAAAAATATTTTTAGGAGTTAGTCTTGCTATGATGTGGATACAGAAAATTCTTAGTGCTGTATTCACTATTGTTCATTACTTGTGAGAATATTCTCTGGTCAAGATATAACTTTTCATAGGTAATTGCTGAAAAGGGGTCTGTGACTCTACCACAGATAGTTTTAAATGAAGTCTTAGTTAATTTTTTCCTTTTATCACTCTGTTGGGTCTACCTTTCCCTAAATTTCCATCCCTCCTTTCTGGCCCTTCCACGCCCTGCCGAACTACACCTGGAGAGCCCACCCTTCTAGATCAAATTTCATCCAATTGAAAAATGTCTTTGTTGCTTAAAAGAAGTATTTTATTTATGGCTTTGAAGAAAAAGCCACCGTTTACAAGGAAAGGTGAGTGCTACAAGGGCGCTTTGTTAGAGAACATATCTGCAGTCTCTATTAACACCAGCTCCAGATCGATACAAAAGCATCCCACAGGGTGGAGCAAGCTGTTGGCTGAGAGATATTGATCTCCCTAAACATAGGAGCTTGGAAGTGCTGTTCAGGAAGTCCAGAGGTTGGGATGGGACCCCAGGAAACACAGTTGCCTTTGTTTCTGTGGCCTTGTATGACCACCGAGGATAGCTACTGCCAGCTGAATGTCCCTCTGGAACAGTGGATGTGTGAGCTGAAGTTATCAATAAAATTTCAGACTCAAGCAGGGAGTGTTCACCTACCAGCTAAGTCAGATCTTTTCGGCTCAGTGCCTCAGCTCTGAATGCTGGTGTTTCACACAAACCTTCAGTCAATAACTCCCTGGCTGCTCAGGGCTTTTATATTTTATTTTATATAAAGAGTTGGGGCAGGAGAGCACAAGTGGAAAGCTTAGGAATCCTTCACATATTACACTTAAACACAAGGACACTTTCGTTAAAAACCTCTTTACCGCGATTACAGCCTGTGTGGAGTCTGTGCATTATTAAACAATGCTTGAAACCGCTTGAAACAATGCTTGAATCTTGCTTATTATATAAAATCCTAAAAGCTTCAATAAAACAAAAGTTAAACAGGGTTGAATGTTTTATCATAACTGATATAATATGTCTCTTAAACATTGGGAAGTGCTCCTGCATCACATCCTACCTGTCAGGTAAACAAAATATAGTGACTGTATTTCTATATTGAATGGAGGTGTTAAGAATCATCTACTTGCTGTATAATTCCTAAAGTTACTGCATTTTTCCTTATAGGAATATATCTTCAGAAATGAATGTAATCAAAACTAATTCTTTTTCTTTTGCATGAAGTGGCTAATAGTGAACTAGACACCATATGGGCTGAGAGACAGGGAGGGAGCATGATCTATCAGCTGGAGAGAAGAACTGAAATAAAGAGAAATGAAAATCAATACCTTCCAGGGAAAAAACAATTGTAAAGAAGTAAATGGACCTTTATTGTTTCCAGAGCAGAAAATAAAGCCTGTTTTGCATTCACTTTGGATTGTTTAACAATTTGTTTGAGTCTGATTATCCTTAAATGACCTTAGAATAACACCCACAGATTTATTTTTTTGTTTAACCAAATTTTCATTAGGATCTGAGATGAGATTACAGCCAGGGCCTTCCCTATTGATAAGTAAGTCTGAGGGTTTGGATTGGAGAAGTGGAGAAATGTGTTTGGGATCGTGCATGAAGAGAGAATGGGGAAGAGGGCAACACGATTTGTTTATTGTCCTTTCACTATTACTGACCCCAGCCCCTCTTCAAAGGGGGTGAAAAGCAAAGACCTCCTACTGGGATGGAGGCGAGATACCACTGTTAGGCATTCTTTGGGAAGTGAGTTTTGATGAACAGCTAACTGGTGTGCCAACTGATGTACAAAAAAAGCCCAAATACACAAGTGCCTCTCTCCGAATTGCCTGTTTTATCTTATCTGTGATGGGTTGTTTGCCTGTAGGAGCAGCTGAGCTCTCTCACCTCCAGTCCAGAAACCACCTGACAGTGATGCGTGTACACTGCGCTTTCATCCTTTCTTTCCAGATTTGTTGGTGGTCTTTTTTTTTTTTAAGAAAAGATGTGGTCTCTGATCATGACACCTAGTAGCCAGCACTGTAGCCATTCTTGTACTATCACCGGATCAGGAAAGCTAATAGCCTCTCGCCTTAAACCAGTGATAATGACTTGAGCTGGTTTTATTCCAATGAAGTGTTTGTGCTGTTGTTGTGAGTGGCCACAGAAGGTCCTTCCACAGGCAAACAGTAGAAAACTCATGAGCGATTGGCCTCATCAACAGTCCCGTCTTCTTTTTTAAGTTTGTCATATTTCATCACATTCGAGAGCGTGTGCGGTATTTTGAGTCATCTCCTGCTTTTGTTCTTAGGTTCCTCTATTTTTATTTAGTTAGCAATGGCGCCAATGAGAGATAGAGCACTTGTGTTCATTTGCCAGGCAAACAGAATATTTGCAAACAAATGCACGGGAACAATGTCACCAAGCTGTAGTTCATAAAATGTGATGGCAAATGACTACATGTTGCACAGTAATTCAATAATTGGCTCCAAAACGCTGTTTGCCACTAATTGGAGTCCACCCCCTGCTGCTTTCACTAAGGTTTGAGGCTTTCTTGAGCACCAGTTTGTAAACATGACCCGATCCAGGTGCAAAGAAAGAGCTATGTACTGTATGTACCATGAGCACAATAATACTTATGCAAAGTAAAAATGATTCTTACGATTCCTGGCAGCCTCAACTATTCAAAATGTTTCTCACAAATTTACTTGATGGGCAATTAATTTGGTAATTAAGAAGCATGAGTTTACACATTCAATAGATTCCAAAAAACACATTCTGTAAAATAAGGCATTTTCACTCACAGTTCTGTTTTTATACATAGCTGCAGCATCATATATGCTGGAGTACTGTTTTAGATTGCATGACTGAGATTGAATTATTATTACTGCAGATTAATCATTAATAAAAGGTCATTATCAAAAGATACTGAAAAGCAGTTCTTTATCCAATTTTCCTCAACAACAATATTGCGTAAGTGTAATTTCTGTTCAAGTCTTACATTAGCTCGGCGACTAAGTGCGCTCTCGGCCACAACAACACTGACGGTGAAGGCCCAGCTCTTGGTGGGTGATGTAAACAATGTACAGAGGTCGACTTTCTCCCAGGCTGGGGGTTATCTCTGTGAGGGACCCTATCACAATCAATAGACAGGGCTGGGCAGTAATGGGGTCAATTGCTTTGTTATCGTTCATGCAGACAATGGAAGAGCCCAGGAGAAATTCCAAAGAAAAGCAGAATCTGCTGCCTAAAGGCAAAGGACAGTATCCTTCTGAGCATGTTGGTAACATGTTGCTTTCTTTCGAAATGCTTGCGACCGTGCCATTTAAATCAGCTTACTGAATATCAGGAATGCCATGGACAGACATCACCACATTCTAAGCACACAGTGCTGTCTGTCTTTTTTATGTGTATAGAGGTTTCATGGTAAAGGGAAAATTACCAATCACTCTGTAATTTTCAAATCACATGTATTAAAATGATTGCCGACTCAAGGGAAAAAGGATTATAGTCTCTGTTAATGTAAATGTTTCTGTCATCCCACTGCATCAAATCAAAGTGCAGGATGTCTTTTTTAGTTTTCACAGTCTAGAATACCATCCTTAGAATTATAAACTATTTTACTGTTTACGATTTACTTTTTACTGTTTGCTATTTAAGTTTATTCAAGAACTTCCTGCAAGCTCACAGTGTACTGCTGGCCAGAAAAGCAATTTTCAATGGTCAATGGACACAAATCAAAGTCAAAGGTCTTTCCCAGAAATTAGATAGTATTAATCGTTTAATAGCAGATGACTTCATCTTAAAAATTAAGAAAGGCCAGAATTAAGAGGAGACCATTTGATCCATTTTACTCATTCTACAACATCTATGAGAATTTCCAAATCTTCCAGATTTGGTAAGTGAGATCTCCCATCAGGTCTCAGGTCTCAGGTCTTTTTGTCCTCTGTTCTCAAGATATAGACATCTCTCTGCAATGCAAAAATGCATACATTTCTTTTACATACAGAATGTCAATAGATCATAAGTCACTTTCAGTTTGTTCATTTGACAGGGATTTCTATATCCTGGTGATCAAAAGTCTTTTCAGAGCATGGACTTCACCTTCACTCAAAGCCCAGGGGTATAAGGGAGATTCAGATAGATAGATGGATCAGCCTATGGAGAAAAACAGCTGTGTGACAAACGTTTTTTCCACTGCTCAGTGCAGAAAGTTATGGTTGGTTGTGCGAACTCTCAGAGAGACCAAAACGAACAGATAAAAATGAACACTAGAATGTAAACATCTTCTGATGTGAGCAGAGCACAGGGGCAGCTGTATTCACACACAAGTATTTTCAAAAGGCCCTTTCAGGTCAAGGTCAAGCAGACTTTATGCTCTTTGTCTTTCAAGACGGACTAGTTTCTCTTTAACTCCTTTCCTTCTCTAATCAAGCAGGGAGTCTGTACACAACTAATGACAATAACTTTAAATAACTTTAATGTTGAGTCTTAAGCCACTTAAATTATGTACGTACAGCTATATCAAAGAAGTCGGCTTTCATTTGTCATTGCAGTAGTGTATGCGTGCTAAGATCCCGATAACCTAGGATCAGGCACAGTGCTCACGCCAGCAGCCTCAATTCATCTGCCACCCAAACAGATTAATCCCCCCTTGCTTTAGTGCTTCACACTGGAATGCACACCAGCACTGTATGTGAACTTTATCAGTGCTGTGCCTCTCATGTCTGAGCATTGTCTAGCAAGAAGAACACAATGAAATGTGTCAGGTACCTACAACAGTGCCATGTGAGCTGGCTCATTTGGAGCAGCAGTAGAATGTGTGCAATAAAGTCCAATTTGAGATGCTGTCTACACGCACCATCAGGACGGCCCACATGTGGATCCCTGGGCAGGGATGAGACCGGCAGCTTCACACACAACTGCTGGATAGAAAACTTAATGCCCCCTGGCAATTTTTTCCCCAGCTTTTATCACAGCAAAGGCTAGATAAAAATGCTCAGCAAAGTAAAAGGAAAATCAAGTGAATACAGTGGTTTCAATTTAACACTGGTCACAAAATAAACACGTAAAAAAATCCAGATAGTAAGTAACCTTTGCTGAAGCAAATCCAGTGAAAGCTTACAACAACGAAAGCTTAAGTTCAGATACAAAATGTGATGCTTACTTTCTGTGGCCAGGAGTCGGCAGAGTCAGCTTCCATAGGGTTTTACAGTAACATAGTGAGCTGTGTTTCTCAGATTGCTGGCCAGGTACCCATTAGGCTGTCAGCTATCAAGTTACTCTCCAAATAAGTTTAAAGCTGTGCCGTGTTTCTCTATCCCTAATGTGGCACAGAAAAGAGCTTTATAATATAAGCCTCTGAGGTTTGTCTCTAAGATTCTTGGTCCTACCTAAAGGATACAATATGGAATTATTGTGATTGACTTCCTGTTTGGACATTCTGTAGAGGAAGAGCAATTTAACCATAATGAGCTCCACAGTTTAATTCAGTCATTTCTACAATGAACTATAGAAGGAGTAAATAAGTGGTAATTATAATCGCAAAAAAATAAGTAGTGCATCAAATAAATTACAAATTACTGTTACAGTGTGATTGTGTAACCACCGAGGCATCCTTCAGGTTAAAGGTTTAAAGTGGGACATATGCATTAGGTTTAACTTTACTACTACTACTACTACTACTACTACTACTACTACTACTACTACTAATATGGAGAAAAGCAGAACAAAAAAGCACTCTTGGACCAAACCCTTTTTTATTCATGAGAAGAAGGAAAATCTCATCCATGCTATCAGTAGGAAAAGAGCAGAAAGTAGGTGCAGTGACAAGCACAGAGCATCATGTATTTCCATTTATTCTACCTTCTGTTGTAACTCATGGACCTCCCGAGGTCACAGCTCAGGTCAATTGGACCATCATGTCACATAATGGAGGCTTAAAACAATTCCTGGGGTTTTGGGGAAGTTCACTTCAGAACGCTGAAATTCTTTTCCAATCTTTTTTCAAAGGCGGCGAGTCCTTATTTTGGTTAACTTCAATACCAAACCAATCACATCTTCCAAAAACACTGACCTGCCTTTGCTCCACACTCCACACACGCAAAAGAGCTGTCTCTATGGAACTGAAGGGGAGTGAGGAGATCTTGCTGAACAATCTTTGGCTACAACTCGAAGAGTGTGCATTTTTTTGTGCTCATAAGAGCACAACCACCCGAAATGCAGTTTTTCTGAATGTTGACTTTTTAAAAAAAGTTCCATTGTTTTCAGTAGGAGCCCTAAAGATAGCTCTCGCTGTTGCAGGCACGAAGGAGTTAAAGAGTTCAGCTGGCCCCCGGAATGGAGATTCATAACTCCTCTCACTGGCCCTGCGGTATGTGTGTGCGCGCTTGTGATCGCAGACAGCGCAGGGCTACTCCGATCCCAGCTGTCCCAGTAATAACATTGATTCACTTTGTAAAATATACAAGACTCTCTCCTGGGGAGATTGATGCTCCCTGGTGATCAAAGTGCCTAAGTGGTACTTAATGTTATCAGGCTCCCCCTCTCCGTGCCCTCCTAGTTCGGCCTCAGATGTCTTGAAACAGCTTTTGTGAGGAAAAAGGAAAGAACTGAGAAGTAGAGTAAAAAGATGAGTGTCACATATAAGAATAACAGCACTAAAGTGCTCCAAAAAGCACACATACAACACATATTAGATGAATTGAAGAGAGATCCATACTGTAGCTCAGAATGAACCGTAAGTATATTCTCTCACTTTCTCTGATCTCTGTCCACTTTCTGTGCCCTATGACCTGTCTGTTTCTGAACTGTAGACATAGACCTAACATCCACACTGTGTGCTGAGAAAATATTTTAAATGTCGCATCTACAGAAAACACAGAAATAGATTTTTAATAACTGGATATAACTTTAAACAGACCACAATGTCCAATTTACACATCACCTCTGCCTGTGTCATATGGAAGGTTACTATAACCAACGGAACAACTGCTTTAACTACATTAAAGGGAGGGTATCCAAGATGTTGCCATGTTCCTTATCTATATCATCAATCACAATTCAAAGGAAGAAACAAGGGGATAATCACCCTATGTATTAATGCTGTGATCCACTAGAGACTTCCCTCAATCAGCACATCACCCAGGATGGCAGGTGTGATCTTGAGAGACATCTGGGATTGTGAAGGAATTCATCTGAGTGACACTGCAGCAGAAATTCAGGCAGCAGGCCAGATTAACACTAATTCGGCATTCGTGATTACAAGAGAAGTTTTCAAAGCTACCACAAAGATAAGAGCCATAAACCTCAGTTGTAATTTTAAAGCAGGATGCAAATAGGTCTTTCAGTCCTGATGATTGCAAATAATTTTTAAATCTGTCTTTTTACCCATCTGTGGTTTGATCATGAAAGCTTTTTTGCCCCTGGCCGTGTTCCTTGTGCCCATTTCAACTGGTATTTGTGGC
The DNA here is from genome assembly GCF_059453375.1 of Lepisosteus platostomus. Lineage (NCBI taxonomy): Eukaryota > Metazoa > Chordata > Actinopteri > Semionotiformes > Lepisosteidae > Lepisosteus > Lepisosteus platostomus. Next base: position 14,585,991 of record NC_142634.1, read on the forward strand.
TCCCAGTTCTCTGTCTGGGCATTGAAGGAGTTAACGCTGCAAAAGGCTTTAGTTTTTCAATGTGACAGATATCAATTGTGCACATTGGACATAAAAAATATTAGCTGGGTTTCAGAACAACAAGGTGAAAAATTGGATCCAACAGGCTGTGTGGCTTCCACTTCAGTGAATTATTGATTCTCTCCTGGATGCTGGAAGGTGTTTCCAGCACAAGGGGTCTGGTAGCTGTCACCGAGGACTTCTGGGAGATGGAAGTGGCTGTCACCTTCTTAAAAGAACAGAGAAACTGTGGCTGCCTGCGTTTAATGGTGACCAGCGTAGACATCGGCTGCGGTCACATCTCAGAGTCTGCGAGGGACAAGGGAGGAGGAAGGAGTCTGTAAGCCACTGAGCTGGAAGCTGTGAAGTCCTGTTTGGGGACAGGAGAGACAGGCTGTGGTACGCACGGTGACCCCTCATGTGGGCTGGCAACAGGCCGAAATGGAAGGCGTAGTGAGCACTCGAGCACAAGAGCAGGAAGCAGGAGCCTCACAAGCTGCCAACATATCGGAGATCAATAAGGAGACAGCTCTACTTAAAAGAACAAGGTGCTTTCCCTAGTATCATACACTGGTGTATTATGTGCATGTCATCCAACTGTGCTTCGCTGCTTCTTGTAATCCTTCCTTTACTGTCACGGAGTGCAGGACCTCCAGGACTGGGGAGATATCAACCCAGCTGTCTCCCACTTTCTGACATTCCTTCTTATTCCCAGTGCCCATTTCTCAGAGAAAACTATGATGCTGGGGCTTAACTTTTCAGAATCAAAGAAAAACACATCTCGTGACTACAGGTCGTGCAGTGTCCAGTCGAGAGCAAAATTTAAAAAAACAAATGAGAGTAATACACCCCACTATAAAAGCCTGACCTCTCAGAACCAGGTCAGCTGGCTATTCAGCAGCAGGCAGTATGCAGGCCACCACAGTAGAAGCAAGCTTATGCTGTGCTTTGCTGATTGACTGTGGAGTTCATTTTGGTTCAATATTTGGTGGGTGAGAAACTTGCCATTGCTTGGCATTACTGCTCACATAAGTTCATGGCTTGTACATTTGGTTCTTGCTGAATTTAAAGTTGGTAGAAGGTTTTTCTTATTTTCTTATTTTAATAAGTGTATGTACTATATAGGTCTGCATTCATTTGACTGCATGTTTCCAAGAAACTGTGTCAGAGTGTGGCTGCTGTCTTAAATACCTTTTTTGGGCAGTAATATTTACTCCAGTCTCCCCGAGCTCTAGCAGTTCAGCTCCAGTGTGAAGGTTTTCTGGTTAAAGACATAATGGTCCTATCCTACATATAGAGAAACAGGAGCAGGTGGAAGCTACAGTAAATCCACTTTGAAGAGTGTAAAGAGTAAAAACTACACTCTTACTCCTTTGCGGTATGGGAGTAGGCTCTACCTGGTCCTTTGCAGCCTGCAATCATATGCAGAGTCTAACTTGAACCTTATCTGAAGGTAATAGAGTTTTCACTCTGACATTTGAAAACAGTTGAAGAAACGGCTATGTTTTTGCCACAAGCCCTAAGGAATAATTAATACATAAAATCCATGTACACACTACAGTCTGACAGTATAAAATAAGAAAACACTTAACAGACTATATTTATGGCAAATTTTCATTATATTGATTATCAATATAAAATCCACTTGCAATGTCACATCACAATTTCACTTTCTAGATGAGCACCCTTCCAACAACACTGCACATTACAAAAGCTGCTCTCTTTATATCGATAGACTCTGCCTTTTGAAGGTTCCTGTCTCATTCTGTACTACTCAACATTACATATCTGAAACTACTTAAGATCTACAGACCTCCGTACTCCAGTTAACACTAGTGCTGGATGTTTAGACAAAAGAACACACTCACATTTCTGCCCCCTCTTTGCCTTGACAATTTGTACTTATACATTAAGATCTACTCCTTAGAAAACTATAACTGCTCTGGCAATAAAGCCTAATTTGGGTAAATTAGCTTAAGGCTAGGGCTGATTGCAATGTATGGCCTAATAACATTACATTAAAACATCCCTGGGCTCCTAAGCTTTAAATACTGCTTTTGTGAGTTATCTGAACTCCTGAGGAGTTAGTGAATTGAACTGAACTGACATTGGACAAAGGCATTTCTAATGTGGATACAACAGCTTTGAAGATGATGCTCCTTTTTCTGTTTCTGTACACTAATGAGCCTCCAGGCCTGTAAACATAAAATTTTCAATTTCAAACACAGGTGACAGTTTTTGGAACAATAAGACCAGAAAGAAGACAAAGCTCTCATTCACCAAATGAAGGCATTTTCCTAAAATTGCCCCAGTCTATAATCTCTTAAATATTCATGAAAAACGCTGCTCCATAAACAATTTTCTGTCCTAATCAAAGTGAAAAAATGGGTTAAACTGAACAAAAGAATTCTGAAAACACATATGAGAAGAGGCAGATACCTGCCTTTCTTACTGTAAGCTTTCTGTGTGTGTTACAGCGCATGGGATACCATCAAAAGAACTTGCAGCGGGAATCGCGATACACATGCAACGCTGCGGCGCAGCTGCATCTGAACCCTACAGAAGGCGATCAAGACATCAACAGGGACATTCTGCAGTCAGCAAGGAGTTAAGAGGCAGTAAATTGGGCCCAGCAGATAAACAGAAATCATCATTAGTCGTGGCTCATCGTGCCGCTGTGATCTCTGCCCGAGAGATAATCGGCAGCTCCTGCTCACCGCGCGGCCATATTTCAAGTTAAAGAGGAAGGCGCGACCTGGCGGGTCAGGGGAATGAAAGGGCCCGTTTGACAGGTCAGTGGGAGGCTGTCTGAAGAAAGGGCCAGGTCAGGGGTCAAACTAACATCAAGATAGGCATGAGCGTTCAGGTCAGCCACCGCCTCTCCCTCCGCAGAGACAGGCGGGCAGCCCGCCAGACATCTGAGCCCGCCGGAGTCAGGCCGCAGACAGGGAGATTAGGGGTTCTTCATCAGCCTCATTATTACTGCTGTTGTGGTTATTGATGATGTGGATGAAATTTTTATTATTATTTTCATATTAACATAATTCCTTTTACTACCAATGCATCTCTTGCACTGAGCAAAATATGAGATACTTGAGATACTATAGTACTTTGCCAGTCTCATCCTTATTTGTATTGGCTTATTTCTATTGTATATTTACTTGACTTGACCCTTATCCTACATTATCATTTACTTTAAAATGTTACACATTCAAACTGCATATCACGTTTCATAGCCCAAAGATTATTTCAAAACTCTGCATGAGAAAATACCTTCTGACTAATTTGTCACCTGTTGAGCAGACATGTTGCCATCATTATTAATACCATTATGGTCAAAGTTGTCTTTATTATTACTGTCTTTATTAGCATTATAATTACATTTGTGAGACCATGCACATCTTAAACACTACCCATGATATTTACTCATACTGTAGCAGGTTGCCAAATGCATCCAGTCTGTTTGTGAATAGGAGGATGTGTAGCTTCGTACTGAAGACATCAGCCCAGGTGAGTGCTTCATGGCAGGAAATCAGGCTTTATGTGGACCTTTACTTACAAAGGAACAGCCCTCATAACTTAATCGCAGGACAGGACAATGAGAGAGAATATTCTGGCTTAATGTCTTTTGTTTTGTTTCATTTACAGAAAATCATCAAACTTTCTAAATTGAGTGATCCAAACTCCTTGCAATGCCCTTGACGTCTAACCATGTCACCCATTGACAGGGTAGACACTGGGAGTTAGTTCTATTCTGGAGCTCAATCAGTTTAGTCTGGTGGTACAGTTAGTCAGAAGAGCCCTCAGTAATCTCTGACCTCCTCATTATTTCGGAGAAATTTCATAAGTTCTTCACAGTACTTTTTTGCACCTATGTTAAACATATTATGACCCTGAAAAATGGAGAGTGTCCACAGAACAGTTGCAGAACTATGCTTGCCATTCAAATAAACACAAGACAGGTTGCACTTGATTTTGTTTATACAGTATGCTCGTGCATATCTATTGTACATACACAGCCCATACCAGCAAAATTATAAAATAATTTTATTATAAAAGCATCCCCTGTAGCAGCTCCTCATGGGTGCTGCTTCTAAAAATACTAAATCGCAGTGAGATTTAGCCCATAAAATGGATTCCTGAACCAGTTCAAAATCCCGTGTGACAAAATGGGAATCAAACCAAGCCCTCCCTACAAACACGGGACCTGTGAGACCTAGCAGAGACTGAAGAAGGCAAAGGACAAATAGCACCCGTCACTGCACATTGAGGTAATCAACGTAAGGAGCCAGAATGACGGGCAGATTGCACAGACTGTAGCAGCCCTTTCATATAATCCCAGACTAGAGACAAGACTCAGCCAGCCTCACCCTCCCGAATAAAAATCTGGGATTACAGTCTGAGGATCCATAACCCCCGGCTCGTCATTAGACTCTTATTAGCCGTTGTGTTAGAGGGAAAGCTGGGGTCAGGTCTCGCCATCAGTCAGTCTGTCTGGCACCAGGCTCTAGCGCAGCTGAGCGAGATGTGTGAGAGACCCCTGCTGCCAAGAGGCAGGCAGGAAGGAGGAACAAACCGCTCCTAATGGAGACATGACATGTTCGGTCGGGCGGAAACTCAAACAAACGATTAAGGGGCCGTGGAATCTTCAGGGCTGTGGGCTTCCCCCTCTGCTAAGTCTGGCAAGAGCGGGACTTTAAAGAGCCCTGCTGGACAGGCACTGCTCCTGTAAGGCATCTTCCAGGACTGCTGTCCCAGAGTCCAGTCAAGGGCGTTACTGCACAGGAAGACACTACTGTGCGCACCTCGCTGAGCGTGGGATGAGGGATGAGGGGCTTCATATGCAAAAAACATTTTAGCAATTTATTTTCAAAAATGTTATAAGGTAACCCTAAAATACAATGAAAGAACTGAAATCCCTATACATGGGGTAAGGTGACACAGGCGCACACTCATTAACATTGCTGCCTTGCAGCTCTGGGGCCCTGGGTTCAATTCTGAGCCTGGGGTGCTGTCCGTGTTGAGTTTGTATGTCCTCCCTGTGTTTCTGTGGGTTTCCTCTAGATGCTCTGAGTTCCTCCCACAGTCCAAAGACATACTGGTAGGTTAATTACCTTGTGGGAAAACTGTCTCTGGTACAGGTATGTGCCTCTGAGTGGGCCCTGTGATGGACTGGTATCCTGTCCATGGAGTACCCCACCTTCTGCCCACTGCCTGCATTGGATAGACTCCTGCTCCCCCGTGACCCTGAACTGGATAAAAATGGATAGACCTCAAATCTGGCCTTTTCTGGAAGCCTGTTTCTGTTTCATTGGTACCATTCACATGAATGCACTTCTGACTCTCAAATCTGACAGCATGCTTTCTTTTCGGTTCTGTGTCCCCCATGGTCCAATGGAAAAACAGCAGAGGTCCCTGTTACATCACCAGGCTGGGCCTGGAATGAGTCGAGCGCTTTTTAATGGGATCAGAAGAAAGCCGGTTTCTGATAAGGGTCAGAGTGCCATAGCCTCCAATGCCAAAGATTGATTCAAACTCTGTTTGCCATGCTCTGATGAAGGAAGTGACCTAATGAGCTCCCAACAGTGAGTGCAGAGTCAGATTAGGGTGACTCAGGATCACACGCAGAGCCCTGCACATGAACACGAAAGGTTGCATTTTTCATTTCCTGAAGATGGTCTGCTCTGCAAACCAGGCAAACACTGGCACTTTGAAGAACAGAAACTGACATTTCTGCAGGTTTTGTTTGACAGAAACAGTAAAGGCTGACCACCAGGCTTACTGACCTACTTTTTATGTTTGTTTGTAAATGACTTACTTTGTAATAACCAGAAACGGTCAAGTCAAGTTAAATGTTGATTATACTTTATTTTATTTTTCCTCTGAAAAAGAAAAGCATTGAAATTTGTGAACACCTTTTCTGTTCTGTTCCACAGAGAAGAAAGGAAAATGCTTTCAATTCAGGAACTTAAAATACTTCAGCTTCTCAGGTCATAATTAATATTAGCAAACAATGGTTTGTAATCTGTCAGTCCCCTGCATACAAACCACATAAGTACAGCGCTAAAGGTCACATGCCTATCCAATGGGAAATTAAGTTGAAATAATTGCTTGTCATTTCGTGTCCTGCTTGGCTTTTGCAAAATATGCAAATATATTGTTTTGCATAATATATATATTAATAAAATATTAATTTGAAATTTCAGTTGAACATTGGCCTCAATTCCTTCTGCGCCTGACATTCAACTTTCTGAGCCTCCCACTACGTCAAGGGAAAGATGGAACTGGCCTGGAAAGAAGACCAGGACATGGACTACAGCATCCTGGGTCTCAGGCAGGAAACCAGTAGCTGTTGATGAAGTGAGTGAAGTCCCCTCATGCGCATGTGTTTTGATTAGCAGGTAATGATCTTTGATTTAATGCGCTGAATGGAAAAGCACGGCGCTGATTGAATTCCCAGGGATGCTCGGCCGACCTGGAGCCAGTGTCACTTCTCATTATGGTTATCGGGGCTCCAGCCTCTCCTAATCTCCCCCAGCCTCTGCCTCTCGGCTGGAGGGGACTGCGTAATGATATCAATAGCGGCAGGGGTGCAATGAATACAAATCCCTCAGCAGAATGTTTGGACAAGAATTTGCTCCCATTTTCCGCCCCTGTCTGTTCCAGACACTAAGAACCTTTTGGACCCCTGTTGGTGGGGGGGCCTAGTAATGTATGGCAGTTTAAGTACTGCAGTTTAAGTACTGCAGCGTGAAGCATTGTTTGGCAGTGAAGGAAGAGATGACCCACCATGTCAAACCAGCTGTCCCAGACATGCAGTTTGACTGTGAGCTGCTGAATCTCATCAGAAAAAAAACTCATCCAAAAAAGAATAAAGACATTTTTTGCTCATTGAGTAAATCACATGTAAACTTCCTTCCAAGGAAATAAATAGTTTTAGTACTCTGATTGACAGCTTCCCACTCAGGAACATGAATGAAAACAGGTTGTTCCTTTCAGGTTCCTCTGCAGAAATCAAACTTGTGGCCTCAAGTAAAACAGCCTTCAGGAACAGGAACCTGGTTTCCTCTCCTGGTTTTAACACGCCAGGGAAACAGAGCTTGTAACAAAAGTGTGTTCATGGACTGGGTGAAATGACCCCCAATTAAGCAGGGAGAGTTAATACAGTTCCTTGTCCTAATTAACCCCAGTGGAAAATACACAAACATGGCTATAATTTAGGCCTGCAAGGGCAACAAGAACTTGTTTATCAGCAGCTTTAGGGAGGGAATGAGGCCGAGCTATAACCAAGTATTTGCTCAGGTTATACAGCTATTCCCTGCTGGAAATTTACTGTATGTAGTAACTGAATTTGTACTTTTTTATCCTAATGAATTGACACACGTCTTTCAGTAACCGACATATTGAACTTTTCTGGTCTGCACTTTTCTTATCCTACATCCTTCGTTAGATAGCACTCAATTTATTATTTGTCCAAGATTCTGTAAGATATCTTCTGGGTAATAAAACATATATTGTGTCAATTCTACCTGTTCTGTAGTAAAAAGTATTTTTTCTCTTTGCCTCCAGGCACTTACAGACCCATCTGCTTACCTTCTTGACTGACAGCATGAAAACAGCTGTGAGGTTTGGCAAAGCATGTTTCCCAGACCTGCTGCTATGTGAGGCCTCTCAAAGAAGTACTACTGTAGATTCTAGAGGGGAGAAGGACTGCATCACGTCTGGCATTCAACAGTGGGGTGCTAACATGGAAACACACATTGGCCAATTCAAAAACACGCAAACATTAGCCCACCCAAAGCAGAAAGATTTGATTTCTCATTTCTAAACGCTACTTTTTTGGAAAGACATATCCATCCACCCAGAGCTTTCAAGCAAGCAATGAGCCCAAGGCGGGATACACTCTCTGCACAGTATGGCAGTCTGTCTCAGGGCACAGACACACAACTTCCCATCAGGGCCCATTTCAGTGAGTGATATGCTGCTCTTCCAGTTAGGGTTATCTCTCCTGTCAGGCACAATGGAGCCTGCAACATGTTAAATGACAAACAGCCCATTGGGTGAGCATGTGAAATAAAAATAATAATAATAATAATCCTTACACTTATACAGTATAGCTCTTTTCTGGAAACCCCACTCAAAGTGCTTTACTGGTCAATGGGACTCCCCTCCATCACCAACATGTGTAGCTCCCACCTGGATGATGTGATGGCAGTCATAGTGTGCCAGTACCCTCACCACACACCAGCTATCAATGGGGAGGAGAAATGACGCCACTTCATAGATGGGGATTATTAGGAGGCCATAATTGGTCAAGGTCATGGGGAAATTTGGCCAGGACACCGGGGTAACTTTCCAAGAAATACCCTGAGATTTTTAATGACCACAGAGAGTCAGGACACAGGTTTTATATCTCGTCTGAAGGACAGCGGTGTTTTTACAATATAGTTTCCTCAACAAAATACTTTTACAGTACATTAGAACCCACACAGACCGCAGGGTGAGCACCCATTACTGGTCCCACTAACACCTCTTCCAGCAGCAACCTTAGCTTTCCCAGGAGGTCTCCCATCCAGGTACTGACCAGGCTCACACCCACTGAGCTTCAGTAGGTTACCAGTTGTCAGATGCAGGATGATACAGCATTTCAACATCTTGACTAGTCTTCTAATTAAAAAGTGGTTATTCAAAAGAGATAGAAGAAAAACTCAAATTATTACAATATGTTATATGTTCTCTATTTTAGATCGGAATTTGGGACAAAGGAAGAAGTAAAACTGCAACACACACTTTCTTCCCAACCCAATCAATGTCATGAGGCAATTCTGCTCCTTTTGTGCTAAATGATCAGCTCTGTTTGACTGCTGTACTGTATATCTTGCAGGGAAAAGACCAGTGACAGCATTCCTCAGAAACCTCACATTCTTCACTGATTAGTTACATAAGAAGCAGACTGTATGTGTCATCTGGGTAAGGCACAGTCATGGATTTATGATGGCCCTACTGTGTGTGTGGTGGGGGTTGGCGATGGGCAATTAAACACAAATATACGTCTTTATGTTTTGATGATTCATCGTTAAACCAGTTGAGGAAAACTGAAGTCAAAACATAGGCTGTCAACTGGTTTCTTTCAACATTTAACAGGTTTATATTTGAAGTTCTGGATATGTATGGTAGGAACAGAAGGTTAATGCGGCGCTCCTTTGAGAAACGTGCATCAAAGAAGGATTAGGTCTTAAGGGAAGGTGCTTATCAGTGGAGTCCCTGAAAGGCTGGTCTAGATTTCAAAATCAAAACATGAAAAAGTCAGTGAAGAATTAGTCAGCATTACTACAGAAAGCCACTTGAATGACCGCAAGGGGGTATTAAGGTCAAGAATGTGGTGTGGTTCTAGAGCTGGGGCTGAAAATCTTTTACTCCCTACTGGCACCGAGCCAGGCTGTGACTCCAGAGTCATTTACCTTTCATTGAGCCACTGTGGTGGGCCAGTTAGGGGACTGGCTACAATGCAGCTGCTGCTGTCTGCCCTCACACTGTTCCGTCATATTTAATTTTTCCACAGCCATCTGTTCGGCATCTTTCAAAAACATACAACAGAGAAGAAAAACGCCAGAAAATCTGTATTACGTCCCAAATGAGAATAAGAGATACTTGCAAAATTTCCTTAAACATCCGTGGCTGATCTGAAAGTATGAGAGACCCTTTGAGTCATTCTAATGTATCCCACAATGTCAAAACTGGTCCTGAAATATAGTATGTGTCCCGTACCAGATTCTTATGGAAAAGCAAAAGAGCTCATTACTTGTGACACAGCTAACTAGTGCCCTATCTCCTTAAAGCACTCACGCTCTCAAAAAACAACCTTTCAATAAACATACACTTCAGAAAATCCTGTTATTCTTTCACAAATGGTTAAAAAACAACCCTTTTTCAATGTTGTGCATCTCGAACTATTTAACAAATAACCTTTCTGGTCAGAAAACTCCCACCCTCCATGCTCTAGCCTGTGTGTCTACTTCAGGATTGGGCAACTAAGCTGTTTGCTTATTATTCCTTTGCAGGCTCTCCCAGGAGATTTGTACTCCACACTGGTACCGAGTTGTTTCAGCATTGTGTCTTGTCATTGACAAACACAGACACCGCTGTGAAGCTTAGGAATAACACAAACAGCAAATAAACAAATATGCAAACCTCCAGCTACTCAGGATCCTTGTGCTTCTGTCATTTGACAGCCTTGTTTCCACACCATGCTTTCTTTCTAGAGCAAAACTGCTCCCCATTAATTATGGATGGGTAAAAGTGCATTCCTCAGCTTCTTCTCACACCATCATTTCCATAAAACAACATCTCCCTTTTAGAGGTGCTCTTTCTTGGTGTTTTCGGGACTTGTGAATAATGAATAGTCCTGTGTTTGTCACCTGTCGCACTAAATGCAAATAAAATCATGTCTGCTGCATCTAACCACCCCCAACCCTGACACATACACACAAAAAACAAAAGGGAAACTCATGCATATTACAGTAATCATAACAGGCATCCTTGGGTTTTGTCTCGCATGACTGGCCACTGTAACTCCATCAGGATCTCTAAAAGAACTAGGTGGAGATCTTACAGCCTCAAGGAAGGCTGCAGAGAAGGACCTTAAGGTATTGCAGGGGAGCTGGAGCCTATTCCAGCAAGCAACTGGCCCAGGGCAGAAGTCCAATTAACCTACCAATATGTCTTTGGACTGCGAGATGAAACCAGAGCACCTGGAAGAAACTCACATGAACACAGGAAGAACATACACATTCCATGAAGACAGCATCCCAGGAATTAAACCCAGGGCCCCAGAGCTGCAAGGCAGCAATGCTAAACACTGCCCCACCATGCTGCCTAGGAGTTTCATTGGAATTTTTCTATTTCCTGCTATTGAGCAAGTCAAACCTTTCCAGAATTAATACGAGCCTTAAACTTAACACATATAGATATGTGGATTTGTGTGTCACAGAACATTCTTTTTAGTTATTGCAGTGTTTCAATAGAGGGATACCCACCTCCAGATCCTACCTTTTGAAGGACCTTGTGCTTCTGATTGACCTGAACTATTGGTTCATTAATTAGAAATTAATTTCTGCAAAACATTACCAGACTTTAATAACACAGTTTTACATAACACTGTTCATTAAAAAAAATAAAAATTGTTACAGACAGGAGCCCCCTCAGGAAGTTTTCTTATTTGGTTATTAGTAATTTATCAATCGAAGGACCTGATCAAGCTGATTTTTGAAAGAGCAAAGTTAACATCCACATTGTGCTGTGGCTGTTGAGGGAGCTTCCTGTTTCCAAGCGCAGGTTGCTCACTATAGGTTTAAACAGTACACTACAAGAGACCCCCAACCCATCTGTTCAGCATGAAGGAGCCAGGAGCATTCCCAAATTGCTTGAATGTGAATATTTGTATGTGAATTAAGACTTATCGGGGCTAAAATGTTTTTAAATTCCAAAATAAAAAAAATAAAATTCCAGAAATCTGATTGAAATCTATACTATTGTAGAATCTACTTTTTTTCTCAGTGGATGAGCTCTGTTACTTATGTCCTTTTCCACAATTACAAAGCTGTGAACAATCACTGGCAATTACAAAGTGAATATAAAAAGCTGATAATACATGTCAATTAATCACTTAGGCACATATGGGTGGGAGACTACAAATGTCTTAAAAATATAAGGAGAGTTTGAACAAACAGGTGCTATAGTTTCATCAGTAATTATGCTTTATTGTCTGAAACACCTCACCTTGAAACTTAACTGAGGATTCCTGTGTACTTCATATCAAAACAAAAGAGCCTCTGCAGAAACCCTTGGTCTAATGGTCTGATCTGGCAATGATCCTGTATAATTCACACACACAACCTCAGGGATGGAAGGCTTCAAACACTCAAACTAAGAAACATGGGCTGTAAATGGAAGTCCTGAATATCAATTAGTCATCCTAAATAACAACCCACACGGAAGCAAATATTAATGCCTTAAAATATTCATTAGACTCTTGTCTTAAAAATCACAGTTCACAATAGTCTTGGTGTGATGAGCCCATTTCCAAACAGTTCACACTCACTGCTACATAAGAACAAAAGCTTTTATTCACATAGTGCCCTGGTACATTAGCATTGATTAAGCTGAGAACGTTCTCTAGTGTCTTTTAAAATGCAACACATTTATGAAATATACATAGCTCAGTCTCTGCAACCCATATTTTTTGTCATATTTTTTATTTCTTTGCCTTTTGGCGTACTCTGTGTCCTGGTTGTAATAGTATTAAATGCCAGATATGACAGGCAATCATGTTTCATTTACAGAGCAGTAAGTAAAGATGCATTTTTCTGGTTATTTTTCTTATCTTAAAAGCCAGTAATGTGTATTTCACATCACTGCCATGCAGATTTATTGAAATATTTCCAGATATTTGACTTGTTTCAAAGCAAAGGACAGCTTCTGTCCATTAGAAGTGTTTTCTAAATGTGCCTGCTATAAAATGGAATCTTAAAAGCTGAGGATAATGGTTGAAATGTCTAAACTTCTATCCTTTATTGTTAAAAGTACAAAACTCAATAAAAATGTAGCATTTACTCAGTTAGAAATGCTCCAGCAGAAGCCCGTTGTGATATTGATAGATAATATTTTACAATGCAAAGTGAAAGAAAAAAGGAGTATAAAAATGAGAATATTGAGGGAAAAGACACTTCTGACTTCTACAATTTGGTCATTTAAACAAAATCACAATCACTGGTATTTCTTCCACTGAAGAGGGAATATTATAACATTATATTTTTTCCATAAATTGTCTTCAAATCCTGTTATCAACACCTTAAACACAGTTTTCTTAACTCTTGATTATCATACATACTGATGTTAATAATCACATCACTTGTAATGTATTCAATCAAATATTAAATCCAAACAAAACACAGAAAAGAAGCTAGACCTAATGTGCTATCCTTTTGAAATGAAAACATTACAATGTTCCTATGAAGTATAAACTCCCTGAAATTTAACACATCTGTCAGTGTTGAGGCACAGACCTGATCAGCCTCTGGACAGACTTCTGTGGGATGTTCAGTCATAGCCTATGCAGCTGTAGCAAGATGACAAAGGTTACCAGCTACAGTTGTCACACAGATGTGCTACGGGACTCAGAGTTGGAGAAAAAGCTTTTTTCTCATAGAAGTCCTCACTGTGAGCATTCAGGATTTGAACAAAAACGTGTAAGTCTCATTTTGTAAAGGCACAAAATGGGACACCATAGCAGAGGTGTGAAGATTTTTGCAAGGCACTGTATTGTTACAGTAGGTGATTTATCCCTATCTACAGCAAGGATGCAAAAAAGTCTTCAAAGAACATATAGCAATGAATAATTATAAAATAAATATTAACACATACAATTCTGGCATTGGATGTGTATATACTGTACAGAGAGATAAAACTGCAAACAATGTATTTTCATATATACAGTATAAAGTGAAAAAGTGTCGGTCACACTGACAAATCGCATCTGAGTTGTATTTAAGAGCTGTTTAAGAAAACAAAATCCTTTGATGTAGAGTCTCTCTCTACACTAATGAATGGGTGAATGCAATCCAAAGAACAACGAGCTGCTGTTTAAAGAGAACTGAGCAGAAGTAGACCAGGACCGCTGTGTTTGCAAGAGGCAGGTTTCCAAGGCAGCTCATTAAAGACTGGGAACACCAGCAATTCACTTCAGAACAGGAGTGAATGGGAATGGGCTGGGAGATGAAAGCACCAGGCTACCCCCAGAAGGCTGAGCTTTAGGCATTCTGACATTTTGCAATCAGTAAAACTCAAAAGTTTAACTAAAAAAAAAGTCAATAATTTGGTTATCTCTGATACAGTTCTGTCTTTGATGTGGTTGGCTGTGCAGTGCTCTCCCTGATTTATACAGCAGCCAGCACTGAGCTGCTGTCAGAGCAGCTGATGAATTGGCAGCTCCTGTCCACTGGCGGTCTGGCCTTTGTCTCCCGTCATTCCAGGCTGGAAGGTTTTGCAGGGAGCTCCCCTCCTCAGGGAAGGCTTCTCCTGGGACACCGATTCTCAGCCTTCCAGGGAATCACAGTGATCCTCACCAGCAAGAAGCCAGTCATGTAGTGCACCATTTAAACAGGAAGTAAACTGACCAACAAGGGCAGCATGGAATTCATTACCACACTCTTGCTGTACCTGTGGTACAGTATTTTATTTTTTAAAGCAATGCAATGCAGTGTTTCTGTATTAAAGAACATTGCTTGCTATGCAAAGTATAGTAAAAACATGCGTAACAAATAATGAATCATGAGTTCTGTATGTTAACAAGAACTTTATAAGGTTTCTCACAGAAGTGCTAATACCCTGTTCCTTGGACTGAAAATACTTTACTAAAAGTATTTAATATACTGAGATGTACTGTATTCCTTTTTTTATTTTGACTCCATCTTGTACATTTTTTAAATGCTATAGCTTACTAAACCATATAAGCTTATAAAACCCTGCAAAACTCTCTGCTGTCTATTGCGCTATACAGTAAATAGCATGGATTGTGCAAATTTAATAAGAGCTTGTAAAGTGTTTGTGAACATTCTTCTATATAAAGTCACTATAAAAACATTAATAAATATAATAGTTAAGTTAAAATGTTGTTGTTAAATACCTAATACAAATTCCTAGAATTTATAACATGTTTAACATGAGCAAAAACATGTATGAATCTGCTTTAACTGTAGGAGACACAGAGTCAAATGACTTGCATTTAGCTTAATATGAATACAGACAGCAGAGGAAACACACAACAAATTAAACACAAATGTTATCATGAGGCTCTACACATTTGAAAATCAATTTAGAAATAAGAAAAGCAAAAGCATATAAAAATAAAAAAGCACCACTTCAAATTCCAGATACTCAGTAAGATTCACAGTTCACATAAACCATGATAATTATCCAATAATCTACTTCTGAAGATGCTATAGCTTCTAAATGGCAAAAGTTGATAGTAAGTAGATCCCATTAAGGTTTAGATGGAAACAGTAAAATAATTCAGAAGAACAAAGAAAATCTCACGGAGATAGAATGTCATGTCCTTCTGAGTGTAACTGGATGAACTCGCCATCAGGCAAAGATGCAGCTGAGGGGATATAAGTCATAACAGCACACTCATTCCTTCATTAATTAATGATACTGTATTAACTGTGAGACATACTACTGGGTCCCTAGTGCCACAGCAAGTCTTTTTTACAGGAGCGAAGAATAAAAATGCTTTAAAAATGCCAATGCTCTGAGGCACGAAAGGTGCAAGGAAAAAAAATCATAGAATGAACAAGTCTCGATAGGTTAGCATATGGAACAGCACTTTTTACTGGGGAATTGTTTTCCTCCTAGAGAGTAATTTAACCTGACACCAAACTTTAAGACATACTGTAGTTTCTTTCCAGATATATTCAGGTCTGTTGAGTCGAAAAATTAAAGAAGCAACTTGCTGCATTATCCCTTATCAAAAGCACACATGCCATTAAAACACTACCTCATGTCTCATACATATTGTCAGGAAGATGTGGCCCAGTGAACAACATGGAAATCTATAAATCACACATCAAACTTTTTTGAAAGAGGCTTAAAAAATTAATATTCCCTTCTCGATACTCTACTCTTTTAGAAATGGAAAAGTGTCTTGCCCAGGAATCAATAATACAGCGTCAGTCATGTAAACCAAATTACCAGGACTTTTCTAGCTATTTTAAATCACAGGTCCTCTGTAAAAGAGTTTTTGCTTTTAAAGAGCAGCTGTACAGATTACTCAGTACCTGTAATGCTAGCCTTAAGGAGTCGATATTTCAGGCAGGAGAAAAGTATGACACTCCACTCTGAACAATAGATGTCCACAGTACACAGGTAAATGTGCTGATTGTCTGCACTAAATTGTAATATATATTAAAAGAAACAGAAATACAAAGCACAAAATAGGGTAGACACATACATAACTACAGTTGGCTCAAAATTATTGGAACCCTTGATAAAGATGAACAAACAAACCATGTAAAATAAACCGCACAGATAATTAACTATATTTTGTGGGTAAAAAAATGGAGGTTTTTATTCTAATACAATTATTTCAAAACAAACAAATGTTTTTAAACGAGTAATACTATTTCTCAAAAGCATAGGTGTCAAAATTATTGGATCCCCTATATTTTTTTAATAAAATAAAAAACTAAATGAAATCCGCAATGAAATTCTGCTTATGTAAATACAACTCGGTTCTAAGGAACCTTTTTTGAACTTCCCGTTTCTCCAGGGTATAAAAAAGAGGTAACACATGTGGAAAATGGGTTTTGTCATTCATCACCATGAGGAAAGAAAAAGAAGTGACAAATCAAAAGAGACAAATGGTTGTTGATCTTCACAAATCAGGTAATAGATACATAAACGTACAATAAAAAGTTAAATATACCTCTTAGCAATATTATGGCAATAAACAAGAAGCACAAAGGGGAAGATGGTGAGGGAGGCAAAAAATAATCCAAGGTCACAGTTGGAGAACTGCGGTATCTGGTTGCATCTTGGGGATATCAAGTCTCCAAATCATCAATTAGATGGAACACCCATGTCAGCATGCTGTTTGGAAGGGTTACCAGAAGAAAGTCGTTACTGATAACAAGAAATAAACTGAAGTGTCCAAATGACATTGTGACTATGATTTGGACTGGGTTTAGATGTTTAGATGTGACCAACATTGAACTTTTCTTGCCCCTCAAACCATCAATGTGTTTGGCATCAGAAGAGTGATGCACACAAAGAAAGAACTTCATAACCTGGTAGTAGATCATTGACATAGTGGTTCTGTTTTGTTGCCACTGGCCCTGAGCCCTTGTGAAGATCAATGGCATCATGAACTCTACTAAGTATCAGGATATTCTGCCCAAAAACCTGGTTGCCTCTGCCAGAAAAACATGATTTGGTTGCAGGTGGAGGTTAAAGCAACCATGCTTAAACACGAGCAGAATATTTGGTTGAAGACAGAGATGAAGGGGCATCACTTACAGCACTGGAGATGAGGTGCAATCCAACAAAAATGTAAAGAAGAAACTGGTTTAGAATTTGAAAACAAATTGGACCCTAGTTTGAATTAGGGCTCTCCAGGACCATGATAGGAGAGACTGATTTGAAACATAGCAGTGTTTTTTGTGTTTTGAACAGTTTTCAAAGACTGGCAACATCTACTGGACAAGCTATTGATGAATCAAGCACGTCATCTGTTTAATTAAGAGAACTCTGCTCTTTGAAGGCTGGCAAGTACTTCCTGTAGATTGTACTCCTAAATGACCTGTAAATTACTTAAACACATATCTTTTGAGATTGGTGGTTTGATGTTGACGAACACATCCTGAAAGACCTGGGTTGAAGATCCCTTTGTAAAGAATAACAATAGACTGTTTTGGTCTTCAGGAAGGATTGAAATATTTTTAATCTTTTCACTTAATATCTGGCCAACATTTCAGTCTTCTGTGCAGCGTATAGGAATAGATAAAAGCTGTATGGCAAGCAGGTCTGGAAAAAGACTCTGTTCTGCAAGAAGTGAGAGAAAGTCAAGACTGTGATGTACAAACTGCATGGAATATAGCCTGGGCAGGGTCAGCAGCTCTTATCTCTTCAAATGCCTGTCCTGCCAGAACCGGCTCTTGAGAACCTGAGTGGGCTGAGACAGACTTTTCCCTCTGCGGTCCCACTCGGCTGCAACAAGGACCAGATGGCCGCCGAGGTCTGAGGGCGCCTTCTCGTGCGGTGTGCTAGCTTATCTCCCCTCGCTCGACTTCAAGAAACCCCTGACAGCCATGTTAATTAGCACCTTTTCCCTTTATAAAGAAAAAGAAACAACTCATGTCCACTTAAAGGTCTGCCCTTTCTTCTAAAGGTGGCAGCAGAATTGTATTTACATTGTTCACTTTCTTTCATTTCAAGTAGGCCGGTGCTGAGAGCCCACTTGTGCTTTTACAATGTCCAGCCAGCCATAGTTTTCGCTGGGGGATTCGGTTCAAGGTTAATGTCAAGACTGATAAGAACTGACAGTCTGAATATGAGACTCAAAGATGCACTGCACAAACCTCCAGAGGTTTGATTGTATTAGGACCATTTTTGGGACCCAGCAGGGATTTTAAAAAATATTTTACTTAAAATGAAATATATGCATTGGAAAAGAGAGTGACTAGTTTTTACATTCACTTTTGCATTTTCCTTGTAGCCATTCAGTACACATTCATGTGTACTCAGTGGTTAACATTTCTGCTTTGCAGTGCTGGGGCCCTGAGCTCCATTCCTAGAGTGATATCTGTGTGGAGGGTGTATGTTCTCCCAACATTTACTCAGGTGCTAAGGTTTCTTCCCACAGTCCAAAGACTTGCTAGCTCTGGGGGAAAATCTGAATGATTTGGCTAAGCATCTGTAGCAACACTTAATCAGACCAAAATCAGCAAGGTACACACTTATATATTTGATAAAATACTGTGTTCCATTTCTCTAAAGTGTTAGGAATGAAAGGGATGCAATCCCATGCACTCACTGTTCATTGGGTTTTCACTAGGAAGATGTAAACCCACTGCATGTCTCTGCCTCTTGTTGTGTCAGTTTGATCAAACAAAGGAAATGGCTCTTTTAGTATGACTTTGGTTCCATTTTGTGATACTGGACTGGGACAGCAGTCCTGTCCAAGTAGCTTTAGCAATGCAATAACAAAATAAGACTAAATATGGTGTTCAAAAAGTACTGAGGGACTGTTATTGTTAACAGCACACCCACAGTTATAAATGCAAAGAAAGTTATTTTCTGTTTTATGATCATGTCCTTGCATTGATATACTCTTGAGCTGTGAAATAGTACTTATCACATACCAGGGCTATATAATTCATAGAATGACTACGTTGTGTTTGGGGCTGCTTGACAACTTACACACGGGGCATGATCATGGACACTCACGGGGCCTGAGCACAAACAGTGGCGTTCAGTAGACCCCACAGAGCTCAGCCATGCAAAAAGAGCAGGTCTTCTGCTGTGGGATAAATCTGTACTATCTAGGTCTTAAGAGGGTGATGTCACTTCTATAACATGCTCAGTGCACTTGTGTAAGGACATACAAAACACAGCGCTGTGTCTCATCCTTATTTAAACACGGAGTCGTCCATCCATTTTCTAACGACTTCATTCAGTTCAGGGCCATGGTGGAGCCGGAGCCTGTCCCAGGACACAACGGGTACAAGGCAGGACAGACACACGCTGTGACTTGTGGTATATTTGTATATGTGTGTATTTGTGTCTGCCGTGGACGGGATGCCAGTCCATCACAGGGCACACACTCTCATATGCCCACACTCATCCCAGGGCCAATTTCCCCAGACACTTCCCAGCATGTGTGTGGAGCGTGGGAGGAAACCGGAGCTCCCACAGAAAACCCCTTACAAGCTCCACATGGGCAGCACCCCAGGAATTGAACCTGCGGCCCCTGTGCTGCAAGGCAGCCACGCTAACCCCTGCGTCGCTGTGCTGCCTCTCGCTGTTTGATCTGTGCCAATGGTGGAGAAGGACAAACTATTTCATTTTCCTTTTTGTGAA
Organism: Lepisosteus platostomus; assembly: GCF_059453375.1. Classification (NCBI taxonomy): domain Eukaryota; kingdom Metazoa; phylum Chordata; class Actinopteri; order Semionotiformes; family Lepisosteidae; genus Lepisosteus; species Lepisosteus platostomus. The sequence goes on from NC_142634.1 coordinate 14,605,662, forward strand.
CTAGATGAGGGAAGAATTCAAAAGTCATTTGTCTGTTTCAGTTATGTAGCTTAAGATAAAGCCTTTATTTGGGGGGTTCACAGATGCTCAAAGGCTCATCATTCATATTTCCTTGTTTAAACAGCCTCCAGATTTGAACTGGTATATGCTGATCAATTCACCTTCTCCATTACAACTTTTATGTTCATACAGAAGAGATGAAAACAGCATAGCCTGACAGTGATGCATAGAGTATCTGTTTCTTTTCACACAGCAATCCTACAGCACAGCACAGGCACTGACCATATTACACAGCTCTCAACATTAACACTGTGAGCTTATTTGGTATACACACTTGAGACAAATCTTCTATTAGCAGTTATATTCAATTGTACTGTCCTGTGCTCTGTAACAAAAACATCATCCACTAAAAAATGATACCAAATTTTTTCCACTCATTTCCATCACTATAGATCCTACCATTTACATGTGAATTCTTTACGTTTACCAGTTTAACAAATGGGAATAATGATACAAAACAATTCTTTGAAAACTTTGTGGCGAGATGAACTCCCTCAGCAACTAAAGAGTGGAAAAATATTGAAAAGTGTTGACAGTTTAATGATTGCTGTTCACAGTTTCAAAGGCAGTTACACTTGGAATAAAAAAACAAAAAAAGATATCTAAAACTATCCTCCAAACAGTGCTGGGGAGTAACTAATGACAAAGTAATCAGATTCCAGTTATCAGTAACATATAATGGTAACAGTACAGTACCTTTTTTTAGACACTTCATTACACTGAAATGTGTCAAATCATATTCTTTGTACAAATGTAAAGTAGAAACTTTAGTTACTTAAACCTTTTCAGTCTGTATTTGAAGAAATATTGTTGTAAAAGTGAAAACAAACTACTATGAAGTCTTTGCTCATCACATGATGAGTGCATATCCTGTATCATGTGTCAAAATGGTGGTACATTTAATACCTTATAAGTACACCAAAATTGAAATGCTCCAGCAGGTTAAGCAGGGAATATTTTTTAATAACCTTGTTGACTTTAGTGGGATGGATTAGTAAATGCCTCTCTGTTTCAGCTTTTGCTGAACACACATTTTTTCCGTTTTTATGTGGATGCCACCATCTTTTTAGAATGATTTGCATATTGCATGTTATTAGCAAATTTCCCCATAGTACTTGTAGCTCATTTAAAAGTGAAATATTTTAATTAAGATACTATTCTTCAATAAGCTGTAAATTCTTATGTTTTACTTTTCAACTAACTGTGAATGTATTTATAGACATTCTGGCCAATCTTATTCCCACCACTTCATGTTTTTGCCAAAACATACTAAGATTTTAGAATCTGATTCTAAACATTACTAAACTCTGGCACTTCAGCTCAACTGCAATGTAGTTTACAAAAGACAAGAAAATCCATGTTAGGAGATTATACCCAAAACAATCAAGCGTGGTAAGCTGAATAAGTTGATTTTCAAAGTTGCAATAAAAGCAAATGGAACTGAGTGATAATATGGTACGGATCTAATGACAAGTACTTTGCTTTCATCCCACAGAGCTCTACATATGACTGCTGGCCCACATCACCCAGCAGTGAAATGCAGCTCCCACCTGTGACACACAGCAGCCATTCTGCACCAGCAGTACCACCTCACAGCTGATCAGATGGAGAAGCAAGAAACTGCTCCACTAACTGATTTAAGCTGGAACCTTATTCACCCCACGTATTGTTGGGTAAATAAATCTCTTTAATCTAAATAAATCAATGTAAAATATGATTAATTACCTCCTACAGCACAGTGTCCCCATTCACCATACACATGTAAAAATTAAGGAATACTGGAGAATTTACCATTAGCAACAATACAAAAAAATACAAAGCCATTCATACAACAAAAACCATGGTCCTGCTCCAGCTGAGTTCTTTAATTAATGCACTTTAATTGAAAGAAGTAGCTTAGCTGGGATGTTTCCATTTTCTTTTGCCCAAATGTTGGGCAGCACTTAAAAAATGCAACATGTTCAGGGCCTGAAAACAATTAAACAGCTCAAATTAATTGTATGATTAAGTCAGTTAAGGGTTCCGTTATGCCACTGAAAGATCATGTGGACCACAACCAGGGAGAGGAACCCTTGTAATTAAAGAAAGCTGTACTTGGGTCATAAGCAGTGTTAGTGGACCCCTAGGGGGCTATAAAAAGACAATATGCAAGTGAGACTAAACCAAAGTGCGGAATAACAGCAGTACTATCATCTGCTTCCATGACGTAAAATGTTTTTTTTCTTATGTAACAATTTTTTGCAATGTTTTATCAATGTCTAATGAGTGCAATGTCAGCAACGTGCAAAACTGAAGCCTTGCAAGAAATAGCTAAAATGGAATATTTTGCCAACTTCAGACATCAACACATAAAAGGGTCAAACAGGAAAAAGTGGTGGAGATGCCAATCGTTTACAGTTGACTTGAGTACGAATGAATGTGAGACCCGCTGTACTTTGGTCCATTTTTCCCCATTTCGTTTTCTCATCTCATAGATTCTCATTAGTAAACTAGCATATTTACGAAACACATTTCCTCAGAACACAGCAAAACCGCTAAGACACCTTCAGAGCTCAGATTCATCTTGTAGAACTATGCCTCTGCTTAATCCCTTCTTCCTTTTGAAGTTGAGGCCGTGGGCCCTTGTTTTTGATGGATGGCTCTTCCTCACATCGAACACGAGACTCCCTCTCCCGGGTCACGTCCTGTCTGCCCTGGCCTGCCTCGCACTTCCCCAACGTGTCCGGAGCCGCTCGAGGAGCCCGGGAGCGCGCCGCCTCCTCCCCCAGCCCCTGGCGCCACGCCGTGCTGGCGGGCGGAGCCAGAGGGCCACCTGGCCACCGGGGCCAAAGCAGCGACCCTACCAAAGATCACCTCCCTGATGCAGGAAAACACCCTGCTCCTCCGACACAAGACGTTGGCGTAGCGGTAAATTATGTTCATTCTGGAATTGAAAACACAAGTCTGCCTGCCCATGGGAGAAAAAAAAGAAGGAGCAAGTCTGTCAGCTTCTTCTTTATGACTGTGCCTCACCCAGCAAAACACAGTAGATTGAAAATGCAGACAATCTTCAGAAATGTAGGATTCACTGTTATGTTTGGCTTTCTAAAAAAATCCATAGATCCACTGCAACCCTTCACAAAGGAAGATGCTCATAGCTACATCACTGCATCTTGGATCTAGCAGGTGGATGAGCCATTTCAACAAGGAGGGGGGGATGCTGATATTCACTAAACCTGGTGATAATACCCTTAGGCTGCTTCACCGCCAATCTCAGCAAGACTGCAGGCCACCGCAAGACAAAACTCAACACTATTGATGTGGGGTATTTTGCGTTTAAACCCTCATCCCATGCACAGTGAGGTGCACACAGTAGTGTCTTACTGTGCAGCAAAGCCCTGTACTGGACTCTTAGACAGCAGCCCTGTTACCTTACAGGAGCAGCGCCTGTCCAGTGGGATTTTTAATAAACACACGCACAGATACAAAACAAATGCAAGCTGATACATATGCATTTCTTTTTAACCTCACAGCTCTTTATCTAGTCACAACTTGCACTAATGCACTAATTTCAATGTGAACAGTTAAATGTAAAAAATAAGTTACAACAAATTCAAACTGTAGAACACAAAGCCCAGATCTTAATAATCCACTATTATCATAACTCATGAAATGCAGGTCTGTGACATACTGCATATAAAGTGAATGATTTCAGCAGCATTTGGAAATAACAATAATAAAGTGAAAGCCATTTTTCCCCAACAGTAGAAATCGTTCCATTCACCCAAAATCTATATTATTTCCATATGTTCAACAACTAAAATAGCTAAATCGCCATCATCACTAAAAAATCTTTTGATTTGTACAATATAATGAATACATTTTTTAATTTACCACAAAACAAAGGGCTTAGTTCTCCCTGTGTGCAAATTGCTTACCATTGCTTACCATTAAGGCAGTTTTATTTGCCAAAGTTAGAAAAGTGAGCTGTTCTTAATGGGGACATTTTCCATTTCTATTACACAATCATCCTGCAACTTCACTAAAAGGTATATGAAATTGTAAAATAAAATACAAAATTACTAAAGGTAACAATGAAGTTATATTTATTTTTATTTCAAAGCAATTGATTTAATGGAAAAAAATACAATGTCCATACTAGAACTATACTAATAATTACTACTCAAGTTGCCTTAGTGTGCCATATGAATGAAAAGGAGCAAAAACAAACACAAAATGTGATAATTTATTTCGATAACAACACATTTTATAACTACACAAAACATTTTCCTTCTTGTTCATTGTTGAATGTAGGTTAATTCTATACTGAGATCTAAAGAATAACAAATGTGGAAGTTCAACGTAAAAATATTTTAATTCTGTAAAGAACCAAGATCAGATTTTTTACAAATGAGACCTTTTATAAAGCATTCTTAAAATTTAACCAAAACAAGACCCCACAATTTAATTCATTACTTTCACAAAAATTATATATTGTATACATATTCCTTTCATTAAAACAAACTGGATATCTGTATAGCACGCTACTGATATTAATCAAAAATGATACAGTACAACATTGTAATTTTCCTTTCTGCTTGTGTAGAGCAGAAATGAAAGTCTTGCTCTCTCCACAAAAAAAACCCTAAACTTCTGTCTAGTTTCTCAGTCCAGCTCCAACAAACACATCCTATTTAGTTTTAAAAGAAAGACCCAGCTGTGACAGCTTCACCAAAGTCATTTAGAAGAGAGTTTCCAAAACAGAGAGCACATTGACTAAAATTCCTTGCCCTAGCCCCTGGTTTTAAGGGAATCCAAAAAATCACCATAAAAAAACAAAATGGAGCTACTGTATATGTAGTCAGTGGGCTCTGGAGGTAAGAGGGACCTCCCTCTACGTACTGTATATATTTTCACAGTTGAACCCCACGCAGCATGCTTTATGAAACTCCCTGTCCCCTTCCCTCACCCCTCCTGTGCTTTACTGAGAACTTCACTTTATTAGGCCTCATTTTGCTCACCTTTTATCACATATAAAGTCTAAACTGTCCAGCTATTTACCATCACACAATGAGTAATACATTATAACCAGACAATAGCAGCTCAGCTTGTGTGTTAAAGAACACCTGCACTTGAAAAAACAACAAGGTTCTCAAAATGCACTGCAAATTGTACCGAATGCCTCCCAGTGGGCCAGTCTGATGCAAAAGTCAAGCATTTTGCACAATGTCTTCTATTTTTGATCAGCAAAAAACACAGGCAGCTGTCATACTGGAATCTATCAGACACTGCCATGATGACAGGTCATCGATACGTCACACCAGTAAAAACCTGCACAAGCTATAAAAAAATATATATTCCATGACAACACCAACATTCTTTGTCTGCCTTTTGCAAAAACAGACTTTCTTGCTATTCTCATCTTAATTACTCTCAGTGCCAGACATCACATGGGCACCTCAGGGGTTTATAAAAGTACATGCAATGATTACTGGAATTATTGGTAATTGCTCAGATACAAGCTGAAGCAAATAATTAAACATGTGCTGCACCTATAGAATACTGTGTGCGAATACAGGGCAATTATCAACAGACGAAGCTTCATTTGTATTACTGCCTTTATACTATATACATACTGGAATTATGTCAAAAGATTATGATAACCTTCTCTATATGAGGCTTCATGAGTGACGTTCTTCAGGACCTATATGACTGGACTCTTGCAACCTCAATCAGCTGTCAGGACTTAATCTAAGGAAGTTATGTCCAGCTGATGAAAAGATTTCCTAGACTTGTGTCATTATGTCATTTATGAAATTTTGGTAAAAGCACAATCAGAATGTACATTTGGACACTAGCAGAAACATGTTACAATGTTTTTATCGACTTGGCTGTGACTGACTGAAATGAAATAAGATTAAATAACCCGCCGGTTGGCTGTAGTTTTCTAGCCTGGCCACTGAAACAACCTTGCCCTCAAAGCATAACAGCATACAGTAGATCTGCTATTAATTTGACTGTTCCAATCAAATATGTTTTGTACTTTGAAACAAAGATCCTGAGGCCCACGCGCCCACAAAACTGCTCTTTTACACTTTTACCATAAAATCAGCATTTGTGTTCCTTATTAGCAAGGATATTGTGGAGTAGGTGGGGGCAAGGATGAAGAGCTAAAGGCACGGAGTGCAGCGCCACCTTCTGTTCACAAAACAGATTGCATGTCGGTGGACAATCACAATCCAAAAACAGCTATTCAATGACATTTTTTTTCAGCATGCGCAAGCCTTTCAAAAAGCTTTCACTCCGAAAAGTAATATACATATAGAGTGGGCAGTGATAACTGGAAAATACCAGAAATGATCATCTGTATTCAGAGATTTGCAGATCATGACAAAGAGCACTTTTCACAAAGGCAATCGCGTGGGATAAGAGTGAACTAGAATCGGATTCAGAACTGAACATACTGGGACCTTGTAACGGAGACATAACAGCTTGAAAAGCTTGACTTGTACCAGAATGCATTTGTTTTCTGGTACCGACTCACTGTGTTCCTACAAGACAAGAGCACTCAAGAAGAAGTTGTGCTATGAACGAGCTACTAGAAGCCCAGCTAACACCAATATACTGTACTGTACAGAGTGCCTTCTGTTTGAATGCAACTCTCCCCATGTCCTAATGTAACTGGTAGACAGTGGGAGTGTAAATGGTACAAGCACACAGTTTGGAGTTGCTTTGGGTCCCATCTTGGCCCCATCAGCTGCAGCTGAGCTGTCTAAAGAGACCCCACCAGGGTCAGGACCAAACTTGAAGGGATTAAGATCAAAGCGGCTGGAAAAATGCTTTCCTTAACTGCTTGCAGGTCCTGGCTCCCACAGGCTGAGGAAGACATTGCTGTTCTTAATGGGGACATTGTTTAAACTGCTAGAAAATGCCAGATTCAGTTTCTAGAATGTAAATCCCAGAACCACCACTCACGCTGCCTGTTTTTTGATATTGAGTTCTTTAGCAGAGAGTCAAGGCTTTATGGAAATGGACAAAAAATGCTCGTTTAGAACTGGTCATTTACCGTTCCTTATAATTTCCCTTAAAATATATTTGTATAGCCATACTCCTTTGAAAAAGTTTGGATTCATGGGCACAAAAAAGAATAAAACTAAAAAAGGAAAAAAATGGCAAGTCATTCTTACAGAATGTCTATGAGAAACCATATTTTGAAGAGGCAGGAACAAAAGAAAATATTAGGAAAAATAAAATTCAAGTACAATACAAGTCAATAAAAGGCTTAAAGCAGATACAATCACTGCACTTACAAGGAACTCAGATCTGATGTAAATTAGCAGATGATTTCAGAATCTTTCAGAACAATGTCTCTGAAAGATTCTGAGACTCTTTTATTTACTTTTTGCAACTTGTCTCCGTATGAAATAAAAATGTAATTGTGCAATGACTTGATTACTGTAGTTTAATACTGATGTTTAATCATTGTAAATTTGTAAGATTCATAAAATTGTATCTTGTACTTTGTCAATGGTTTCTTAATTTTCATATCATCTCTTGCCAAACATGTGAATTTCATATTGCCAGAGGTGCTATCTTCTTTCACGTGATATTATTCAACACAATTTAGTGGGTTTTTTTGCGAGACAAGAGGAAAGAGCTCAACACTCAGCTGATCAAATGCAGGCACCAAGGCCTGTTCAAGAGACGTTTCTCCTCATATGTAATTAGGCAGTTTCTTGGGAAAGCCAGGGAACCATCACTAAATTGGTTTTGACTGTATAATCGCAATATTTACAGTACAGTTATTTCTATTTTAAATAGCTGGATTTGGAGAGGATAATACAAGTCTGATAACAATAAACAGAGTGCTGTACAGTATGTGCCTTCAACTTAACCCCACAAAATTCACAGTCCTTTTCAAGCACTGCATCAACAGTCAGATTCACGCAACAGTATTTCCACAGGACCACCACAGCGGGATGAAACTAAGGAAACGTTACTGCTTAGATTTTTGTTTGTCGGTTTAGAGTTTGGTGTTCTGGAAAAAATGGCTTTTGTTTACCAGGTTGGTTGAATGTGTGATCATTTACCACATTTGTTCTAGTGGTTCTATGAAGAAAAGGGACTCAAACAACTTTTCCTTTACCAATATGTGCTGTTATTTAAATCCTTCTGTATGTCTATAAATACTCCTCGGTTTTGATGCAGGGCAGCCCCGAGATAAACCAAGACTTTTTTTTTGTTATCTTAGGTGCACTGAGTACCTCCTTTTTGGCAACCATCTCAAAAAGAAAAAAAAAGGGAAGAAAAAAATGTTGGAATTCTTTTCATTTCCATAGTTTCTTTGCCCTGGGTTTGACAAATGAAGTGCCGGGCCCAAGAGCAGTAAAACATTAGAGGAGGAAGAAAGAAAGCCTCTGTGAAAGTACAATATGTTAAACCAAAAAAGAAAAAAATCGGTAGCGCTCATATCTCCACGAGTGGTCAGGCAAAGGTTCAGGATCAATACGAAAAACAGGCTGAACACTGTCCACAATCATCGCTCAAGGACACCATACCCTAACAGTATGTTTACAACTACTGAACACAAAACCAGAAACAAACAAAAAGGAGAACTGAAAAAGAAAAGAATTCAAGCTGGACAGGTAGGATGTGAAGTGACTGTCAAGGAGGAACATGAAGCAGGAACTGGACATAATCATCCTTAGGCACAACAGCTGGATCCATTTCAGATTTGACCAACTACAGGGACTTTGTCAATTGTCATAGAGCAAAAAAAAAATCAAATTAATTCATATTTTTTAATAAATCAAATCCATCCACCTAACCGCTTCATCCAGTTCAGGGCAGTGATGGAGCCGGGGCCTATCCCAGCAAGCAATGGGAGCAAGGCAGGATACACCCTGGACGGGACGCGAGTCCATCGCAGGGCAGACCCAGAGACAAACACGCTCACAGTCACACTTTTCTGAGGAAGCCAGTTAACCTACCAGAATGTCATGGGACTGTGAGAGGAAACCAGAGCACCCTGAGCAAACCTCCATGGACACAGGGAGAACATGCAAACTCCATGCAGACAGCACCCCAGGAATTGAGCTCAGGGCCTCAGTAAGGCAGCAATGCTGACCCCTGCACCACCCAGTCCTAAAATACCACACATTATTCGAAAATGAAGTCTCAGAAAAAAGCACTAAGTGTGATATCATGCTTCTGGGCTTGGCTGGTAATAGAAGAGGCAATCATTTGTAAAACTCAAATTGGGCTGAAATCACTTTTTTACAGAGAGATTATTTCCATGTACAGTATGGTGCCATTGAACATCAAGGTAGAAGCTTGTTGTACAGTTTTCAGGAATCAAACTGAATAATTACCTTTAACTAGAATACACTTTAGAGATTCTTAACTGGATTTGCAAACAGGGCCAGGATAAAGACAGCATAATTTTGTTCTTTAAATAGTACTGGTTTAAACCTGGCTCCTGGCAACTATTAGCCATTTTAGGATATTTGTCATTTAGTCGAGCTCTTGTTCACCCTCCCTGTCACACCTGGGTTCACGCCTGCCTCAATCACACTTTACACTGCAGTCCAGTTTGCTACCATCACAAAATGCAACATCTCATAAAAACATGCAAAACGTATGTAAGAAACAGATGGAACATTGAACAGCCTGGTTGGAAATGTTAGTTTGTAACTAACAGTAACTTTGTTCAATCTGGTAATTAAGATGTGGTCAAGCAAGTCCTTTTTCTTTTCTCTCCACTTAGGAAACCCACTATCCGAGGCAAAAATTTGCAACAAAATCAATAGGACACTAATTAATGTACTCAGCAATGAAGAGCGGCTTGATAGGAATTATTTTGACACTTTAAGGGAGCAGTTAGACTGAAATGAGTCGGTTTAGAAGCAGGGAAATCTGTAATACCCAAGGCCATTTTCTAGCAGGTCAAGCCACTAAACGGTCACACAGCAGAGCAGAATCTGATGCTGGGCAAGGGCCTTATCGAGAGGCTGTAATTGGTTCGGGGACATTGCTTCATGGGGTAAGGGTCTGAGGAAGGTGCTGACTAGATACAAACAAGTTGGCCATGTCAGTGCAATCCAGGAGATAACCCGCTTCCACCCCATTAAGCAGGAGGTCTTTATAAGGCCTTGCTCCTCAATCAGGGGCACCTGAGTCTCCAAAATAACTGCCTTGGCAGCTTTCCAGAATGCCTATACCCATCGGCACTGCCAGGACTCCCTCAGCATAGTGTGTGAAACTCATCCCGTCATCCCTCCTTAAGCCCTCCCAGCAACATACTTCCAGTCTCTCCGCTCCCGTTGAGCAAGCATTTTAAAGTTGGAATGAATTTCTTTTACACATAGAAAGCTACATAAGAATTACCATTTAAAAAACTGCTTACATTTACAACACGTAACCAATCCTTTTAGTATAAAAGGTGTTTATTTTCTCATTGAAATAACGATGACATTATCTGATAACAGATGATGATTTCAGTGCTCATGAATGCAGGTGTTCATCATGGGTAATCTTAAAAAGGGCCGATTACATTCGCAGGACACAAGCATGAAGGAGTTCGCTGTAAGGTTCCCTCAAAATCTATTTTAAATCACTGCACCACCAAACACTTTATGAGACAAAGAAAGCTTGCAGATATCAACTTCACTGAAAGAAAATTTTGCCTTTGAAGTATTTGGAGCAAAATAATTGCTAAATTATTTAGTTGAACTGTTTTCTACATTTTGAACCACACTGTTGTCTGATTACTTTATATAAAAGATAGTGGAGAAGTGTCAACCTTACCAAGTACGTACTCTCTAAGGCCATTTAACACAATCTCCTCCCTTTTTTCTGAGAGCATTCCTCGGTCCTGTCAGCACAATGACATCTTCATCAGTCTCAAAACTCTCAGATTCTCTTAAAATTTGGAATGAGAAAAATAATCTGACAACTCCAGGTCAGAGGACTTACAACACGTGTGGCTCACATCCAGAACGCCTCAATGTTTCAGTGGTCACAAATATCGAATCATCGTCTTGAATCACAACACCACAGGTCACATATTTGACGTAGAGACACCTCATAATTTTTAATGATTTGTTTAACCATATGAGGCAACAGAGAACAAATTCGCACTTGCGATGACGACCATCCAGAAAGATAAGCTTTGCTGACAAACCGTGTCTGCCACATCTCACATTAATTGAACACTCCTTGAATGTGATCTGGCTTATAAAAGAGCTACGATTCCAGGTTTATTATACCTGCATACTGTAGTACTGTGCGTGTGAAACCAGGAGAGTGCTGTACAGCTTCAACATCAGCCTTCCAAGGCATGGGGGTTTCACGCACCTTGGATGAGCCGAAGCACAGACGGGCAGAATGCTCTGTCTCCTTAAGGGCAGGCAGAAGAGGATGCAGTATCTGCGATAGTCTGGAGATAGGGCAGAGCCATGTGGTGGCTGTTTGTTTTTGCTGGGTCTTGGTGGGTGGCCTCGCATGTCCCTCAGTATCAGTCTGAGACCCTTTGCAGTGCATGTGTGTGTGTGTGTGTGTTGAGGTGTCTGCACTGCACACCTGCACGGGCAACGGCTTCCAGCTTTTCAAGTCAAGGACCGGCCGCGGTGCAGTCTTAGTGAGGACAGATGCAACCGATTGTCAGAAGACCTATTTACCTTCCATACACAGTAGAATAAACAACATTTTTGCTCTGTTCTAAGAGATTAAGATATTGGCATGTTTATATAACCTACTGTATTCCTATTCTTTTAAAATATCTGCATCATTATTTTGAGACAGTCATAAAGGTTAAGCTAATCTGTCTATTTTGCCATGACAGATAATATGCATAAAATTACTCTTCACTTTATTTTAAGAGCTATCAAAATTCAGTCATACCAAAACTCCTTCTAATTTAATCTGAAAAGCAGATTTTACTAAATGTGTCTTAAATGCTATAGATAGCGTAAGAGTGGCATTAACATGCTTTTATCCTTATCATCGGCTCTTTCAATTTCCTCTCTGCGTTTCTCACATCTGGCTACACCTCTGCCTCCTATAAGTTTAAATGATACGAGGATCATTCAAAACGTTTTTCCTCCTGAGGTGAAGAGCTAAATAATAATGCAGCACACAAACTGTTCCTAGGTGTGAGTGAGTGCGTGTCTGTCTGTGTTCTATGATGGACTGGCATCTCATTCAACCACGAAATGCAATAAGCAGTTAGAAATCAGACGGATGGAAAATGCAATAACATAGCGTAATGTTATAAATATTAATTTTAGGAAAATATTTCCTGATTTGCCTAGCACCACAAATCTATGTCATTTAATCAGATATAGAGAATGTCACTGCTTGTAGCCAGCCAGAAAAGTCAAACACCATTAACAATTAATTGCCGTAGCACCTCTTGCTTCTATCAGTGTCTTAGTACCTGCTTACACTGCAGGGCCTAATGCAGACAAACAAAGACACTCGCATTCTCTTGATATATGAATTCAGTGACACCAGCAGAACTACCACTATCGAATAAAGAGATTAAAAGAAAAGAAAACAAAAGCTTCAGCATGCTGACGAGGCCCCAGCTCCCAGACTGCACAGATAGTCTGACAGGTCTGTGTAAGTAATCCGTTCTGCTGAAATACATTTTCCTGTCTAATATCATGCCCAAAGATTTATTTCAGCGAGACAAAAAAACTCCAGCAGAACATAATGCCGCTTGTCTCACACCAAGCTTTCCCATATTTCATGTGTCACGCACAGGGGCCGGCAGGCGGGAGAAAGGGGTTTTGTTCCCGTCTTTATTAAGCTCTTCCACTAAACAAGCTCCAGGACAAGGAAGCAAACACACAGACTGAGAAGGGTGGGGAGGCGATACGAGGAAAGAAATACGAGCGAGGCTTACCATTACAATTTAGAGGCTAATTCATGTCGTTATTGTCTCAGATGGGGAAGAAATTTTTGAGAATGAAGCAGATTCACTTGTGCCGGGGGATGCAGACAGATGAAAAATCTGAACAGGCATACTGTGTCATTGCACCACACCAACTAAAGCCCCTTAAACATGTACAGTAAGTTCAATTTTTGTGAAGTCAATTATGTGAGCATCAAGGGTCAAAAGGTACATCTATCACCCAGGACTAAATGTACACCAAAACATTTCTGCAATATTCTTTATGCTGTCATTTTTGAAGGAAATGAAATATGTGTCAAATGAACGTCCTCCTACCTATTAATAGAATTGTAGTGCATTTTAGTGTTCAGATATGTAAACTTCACGAAACTGAAGAGTAGCAAATTGTGCTGCTTGAATACGTATATCTCTTTAAGTTTCTGTTTTAGGAACTAACTCAGAGAGTCAACATTAAATGTATAACAGAATCCAAAAATACATAGAACGAGAGAGGAGGATGTTTCTCTATCCTTCTGTCCATGAATACCATTTCAACAGTCATCAGAAAGTCAAGCATTTCTATTTCCAAAACAATGAAAAGAACTACAACAATTTGTACTTTGTATACTACAATGGTGAGAGTGGCTCATAGACTCTGGAAAATAGAAAATACTTATTTCTGAACAGAAAAGTGACTGCTCTTGGATATACTAAAAAGGAACAACAATCTCAGTGTAGTAGTATGAAATAAAATGTTACTGTTTTTTCAAAAATACCCTAATTGGAACAAAGGTTGTGCTATTTGTAATAGTTTTTCTAGTTCAAGTTCCAAGTCTCAATGTAATGAATTCCAGGAAAACTCAATTTCGATTACAATCCCTAACCAAAAATATGCTGACAGTACTTGTAAAAATAGACTACCACATCATTCCAGCATAAGGTGGATCAAGTTTAGGGTTACTGCTCTTGAAAATATCTTGTGCATGCTTTTAAAAAGCAATATTTAATTAATGCAACATCCAACAATATTTAGTGCATTAATAGATGACAGAGAAAACACAACACAATTCCCTCCCCTGGTGTGTAACGCCAGTTCCAGAGAAGGGTGGTGTGCAATTGTCTTGAAAAAAAACAATCAGGTTCCTCAGGTGCAGCCCACTTACCAAGCAGAGTGTATGCAGCAGGGGCAAAGGTCACAGATCAAGGGTCAGTCACAGACCTGCTTAGGATCTGAAATCCCGATGCTCTTATGGACCTTGCGGTCACCTGGAGGAATGTCCGGCCATTCAGCATTCAAGCAGGGATTCGGGAGCCTGTCGGACACCGAGACAAATTAACCAGCAAAGGTCAAAAAAGTAGTAAAAAAAATAACTGCACTGCCTTTGAATTGTGTGTACAACTGCATTGTCACCCTGTTGGTAGATTGAGCCATCAAGGCTGACTTTAGAAAGAAAAGGCTTAGAAATAGGTGCTTTGTTGAACATTAGAGATCACTTGCATTCTTATGTTAAGGGTATTCTAGTTTTACTTTTTGCTGCCACCTAATGGTAATGTCAGGCATTCCCAAATCTAGATTGGATCTGCTCACCAAGTAAGAGACAGCTACTTGATTCATTTGTACTCTGTTAGTTAGAAGTAGGCTGTAATCCACCAGCCATTTTCAGTCATATACTTAAGGTTCCCAAACTGATAATTGTCTTGTTGAAGGGTCTTGTCTTTAGTGATGCACAGTAATGCTAATTGCAGTGTGCTGCATGACCATGTCAGCTTCACTTTGACCCAAAATAACTTTATGATTTTGCATGGACACCCCAACAACATGAGGAAGGTATGATGAAACCCCAAGAGCTGAATACAATATGAACAAGTCAACTAAGCTTAGGTCTTTGAAAAGGCAGCTAATGTCGGCATTTTTATGGAGTGTCAGACAAGTGTGCCATAATTGACCACAGTTAATTGCAGCCAGACCTCAAAAGACTATGATCAGGTTCCCCCTATCTAACCAGGAGCCACAGGAAGTGACCTTTGACCTCCTAGCAACCTCTTGGAGACTGGTGTTGCCATCTTATCAGTCAGTAATCACATAGACCCACTCAAGTCTAACACAACCTACCTCCTCAGTAAGACACTGTCACCAATGCCAAGCTCACTCCTGCCATTTTAAACGCTCAGGGAATACACACTATTCCAGATTTCAAATGGTAAAGAAAAAGCAAAATAATGAAGTGTAACTTATTCTCTGCTGTGTAATAGAACTTACACAACATGCACGTTTGACCTGACTTTGTAATAGTAAAAAAATGACTATATTCATCAAAATTGGAGTTCATAGGGAAATATCACATTATCCATGATTTTAATCACCACACTAGCCTACCGTTATCCTAGCCTTAAAGTAAAAAATCCTAAATCTATAATATTATCTTTAAAAATAAAGTGAGGTAAACACAACCTTTATGTATAAGGGCTTTAAATAATGTGTTTACCTGTAAGCTGACTGGCTAATAATGTCAGCTGCAGAACATTTATTCATATAAATGTTTGGTTAATCTGTGTTACACTCCTTAAGGATTTAAGTTATCTAAAAAGAATGCCAGCCTTGCTAAGCAGCAGTGTGGTAAACACACTCTAAAACCATAGGTTATGCATTAGTTTTCCACAGTGGCTTGACAGCACATCTGTCACCAAAAAGACGCTTCTTTTTCTCGTAGATCCACAGGTATTTGTGTGTGCTCCCCCATTTCAGAATCCGGGCAGTGAGTCTCCTGTTGCATTGAGTTATCTGGAGTGGATGCTGTGTAGGCCCTAAGACTCCAGATAAGGCTTTCTGCCAATGGGGAGTCATTTCGCTGTCAGTAAATTCCAGCGATGCACAGGCATGGGAAAAGAGCTCCCTAAGCAATGTCATCAAGTGCTTTATCTGAGCCTGGGTAAACTCTCATTTAAGGATTAGTCCCCACGATCTTTTTATTCTCCTTTTATTGCTTTCCTTAATTGTTGTTGCCTACTCTAGCACATACAATTTGCTGGAGTCAGTGCCTAGGCTGTAATTTGCCTTGACAATTGACTCTTCCAATAAAATCCCACAAATAACTGTTCTACACAAAGCTTTGTTGAAGGACACGCTCCAGTTCCTTCACTTAACACGTCCTTACAGGCGGTTTTGGAGCATTGCATGCAATACGGAAGAAATACAAGATCAGGACACAACAATGCTTATGCCGTCCATCCATTTTCTAACTGCTTCATCCCATTTAGGGTCATGGGGGAGGCAGAGTCTATCCCAGCAAGCAGCAGGCACAGGGCAGGGAAAACTCTGGATGGGATGCCTGTCCATCACAGGTCACACGCAGACATGCATACAGTGACACCAGAGCCAATCTTCCAGAAGCCAGTTCACCCACCAGTATGATTTTTGGAATGTGGGAGGAAACCAACACAAACATGGTTGCGAAGATACCGACACCACACAGATAGCACCCCAGGTCTGGAATTGAACCCTGGCAGCAGTGCTAAACACTGTGCCACTGTGCTGCCCTGGTCCCTCATCCCTAGCTACTGTATAAAACTCAAGCTGCCTGCCTCGCTCTCCAGACCACACTGCCTTTGTATCAGAACGAGCTGCCAATCTGCACCGCTCCTCACTCTTGCTCTTTGTTATTCCCGTATAGTAAAGGCTCCTTCATGTTTGTTCTATGGAAAACTGTAGCTTATTTGCTTGACATTATTTTTTCCAGACCAGAAATAAAAAAAACCTGAAAATAAAATTCTTTTGGTTTTGCGTTGCAATCCCTCAGTGCAAAACGCAGTTTTATTGAGGCGTTTATAGGCTTTCCTTGGCACAGGGACATAACCCTTGGCACCTGGAGTTCATTACAGTATGCCTCTGTGGCTTTGTGATGTAAACCTTCTGCAGTTTACTGGCTGTGCCCAGAGTGCCCCGTGGGCCTTGGACTAACACCAGGTCTCCCAGCCTGCCAGCTTCTGTGCCAACTGGGGTGCCCCATAAACGTCTCCTCAATGTAGGTGCACCTCAGGCCAGAACTGTATTTCCCATTTAGAGGACGCAATTATTTTTCCCCTCCAACTCCTTAATTCAGAATTCCTAACTACTACATGACTTGATTTGCCTCAGGATCTTTACGATTGATTACAACAACCAGACACACGGCTGCATGCTTCTAGGCTGAAGGTCTGCGTGTTCAAATCTTTGCTCCTGCAAAGAGACTAAAGAGATGGCCATCAGAGCTCAGACCTCTCCTCAGTGGAAAAAAATGAACTGATAGGTAATGAAACTGAAAAACACTGGACGTGAAATGTGCCATAAGCATGAATCTAGTATCATTCATGCAGTAAACACTACAACAAAGCAGAGGCCACAATGTAACCTTCATTTGGAATTTTCAGATCATGGGTCCTGTTAGGTTAGTAACACTGAACTAAATATCAATCAGGTCATTAGGTGCGTGTGGTGTTAAAATACACTGTTTTTAAAAATATTAAACAAGATTTCCTCTCATACTTGTACAGTATGTGCTTTTGCGTTTTATGCGTATTTTCCAATGTTCAAATGTTCCCTGATGGAAACATGTTGTAGAGCAAAACATTCTTCTTCCAAACTTGAACAGCATTATGGAAACATGAAACCACAGCTACCAAAGGGAGCTGAGAAGTCTACTACAAAAAAGAATTTTAAGAAACAGCAGTAATGTTAAAACACATTTTTCACATGTACCTCTATTCTGCTTGTATCACCCTATTCTGTGTAAGAATTGAAGCCACACAGCTTTGTTTTGCTCATTGTAAAAAACAATTATAAGTAAGTGGCAGAAACAATCTCCTAGACCTATAAAAACAGGATTTAATTGCTTGTGTGGAAATTATTTCATAGTCGTGCAAATAGTTAAAAAAATCAGTGGTCTAAATTTAAGTTTTTGAAGTGTTTCTTTTCTTTTAGGGGAAAATAGGTCTAAAAATAAGGGTACAAGAGAACTTAAAATAATGGCATAGAAAACACACAAATAGTAACCGGAATATAATTCTGTCCTTACCCTGGCCATACTGTACATACTGACCTTTCCAGCTTCAAAAAGTAGTCATGACTCCAAACATATTACAAATAATCTACAAACCCAAACTTCAAGAAAGATTCTGTTTTTGATTACTAAAAAAGCTTTAACACTAGACAGTAAAGATCAATTGATGCAAAGGAATTTACCGACCTAACACAGCCAAAGTGTGATTTGTAAAGTAACTGGCTGTTTTTCACTACAAAGCAAACAAGAAATACCCTGAGCAATGTTCATAAATCATTGTCTGCCATTAAAAATTCACTGCACTTTTTATAAAAAAGAGCAAATCAAGTAAATCTTTCAAAATCATAAAAAAACATTAAACTGCCTATAGAGACAACTGAAAAAAGTTTCATTGAAGACATGAGACTTTACAACTTTATGTTGTTTCTTTTCCATAAGAAAAAACTGAAATAAAACTTATTGTAAGAAGTATCTACAATGTATCTACTATAGACATTTTAAAGCACTATATCAGTCAAGATATTTCATTTACTAAATGAGTTAATATGATAAAGAATTTGCATAAACAAAGGCCACCAGGTTGTTGATCATACACGGGCGAGACAGCAAATACGCAAATAGGAGAGATTTAGTCAATCACAAATATGTGTACACATTTATTTATATATAACTCGGACAGTAACCCACATTACAAGGACAAAAATGTTAACCTGATGATCTTTTTCTTTAATAGATGGGTTGTGTCTGGAGAGGCATTAATAATGCAGTATTTTTCAGAGTATTACCACTGACCATTAATAACAGTAATTTTCTGAACTGCTGACAGGCAATAATACTGCTGAGGTGTTTCCTATCTCAGGGAGGCAATGACAGTCTGTGTGGCCGGGAGAGATTTGCAATGAAATTTTGAGTCGTCAGTGAAATGTATATCGTGGTGTTCGCTGCCACCTGCAGTTCATTCTTAACATTGCAAGAAGAAAACTCAAAGACTCCCAAATCACGCATTCCGCAGTTCGCAGTTTTTGATGTAATTGACATGGGACGGCAGAAATTTCCACGGTTCGACAATATTTTACATTTATTGCAACAAAGGGCTTCCGTAGATATTCGGTTTTTGAAAAGCAACATTTGTCGAAACCGATATGCTGGTTTATTACAAGAAACGACTGGGTGAGGTGCTGTGGTCGATTAGCTTTTAACGAACGAGACAGAACGGCTGAATGGTCTCCTCGTTTGGAACTATTCCTGTCTTCCCAAGAAAAATATCAAATCCGTGTCCTGGAGGACCAAAGTGTTTCTTCCTAGCTTCCTTTTTGTCAAATACTTCCGATTACTTAAATATAAACTGACAGATAATGAAAAGGAATAACATAGGCCTGGAAATGTACAGTATGCATGAATCTAGCATTTCGTCCTGCAGGTTTCCTTTAACCTCTTTATATAATATATAATTTAGTGGTAACAGTTAATTACAATGTAAAAGATCACGACAACCAGAGAGCACAAGGCAACCACCAATGAGAACAGGTAACAAGAAAAAATACATATAGATAAGTATGACTTTTATTTTCTTTAATGGCAGCAATGCACTTCTGTAGTTCCTAAAACAAAAAGAAAAGAATGTGCCTAATATATAATGTCCATCAAAATAAGAACAGAATTTTGTTTTCACTTTGACATTATAGGTTGTTTTGTGTCGATCAATGGCAAAGAATACATTGTGGTTCTATATTGTAACACAGTTAAATGTGGAAAAAGTCCAAGTGGGGTGAATACTTTTGATAGCCACTGTAGTTGACAATTTGGCATATCAGAAAATAAATACAGTATGTAAATGTTCTGATGGTGGACAGCACCTGCCAAGCTGAATAACCTGGAAGAAACCCTCACACAAAGATACAGTCTGTTCTCACCTGCATGCTTAAGGTGTGTTTCTATTTTCATATTCAACATTTATGCTTCTCTATCACCCAGAATTCACAGTACATGTTTTCCTATGTTTAGGTGACATTTTTAATCAATTTACAGGCTCCTACTATTACATTTTCTGGCCCCATGAAGATTGTATGATGGTGTTCTTACACTGGCTTGAAAGGCCAAGACAGAGGCATGCAATTTGCCACTTAATCCCTTTCACCTGCTCAGCTGTTATCATTTTACCAGCTAATACTGTCACTTTATATCTTTCCACTATCGTTCTACTATGCAGCCCCAAGTACCAAATGTAGCCCTGCCACAGTCGGTTGGGGGCTCATCCTCATGGACAGATCTGGGAAATAAACTTGAAAATGGCATTGCCATCAGTTTTTGGGTTCGACCTTTGAGCAGAATACTGAAAAATAGCCAGAGGGCATATTCATCCTGGAAAATCAGCCCTGGAAGGACAGGATTTGGAACATGAACTGAATCGGAGGTAAGCGTCTTTGTTTTAGTCCTTATTAAGCTGTTCCTAGGAACTTGAAAATAGAGGTGACTGGCCATGATATCACCTTCTCCCTGACAGATGGCCTGTCAGCATGCAGGCTTCTCACAGTGTCTGCAGGCCTTGACAAACTGCCAGGCCAGGAGTCCCAAAAGCCTAACCTACCCCCTAGGGGGGAGTGATCTTACACCCACTGGATATCGGGATCCCTTTTCCGATCAGAAGTGTCGGATGTAACACGTTCCCGGCACTGTTGAGCGTGAAATATTCCCCTATCCCTGTCTCGAAGCTGGACAGAATAACGTGGAGCTGTCACATCAACACAAAAAAGTCCAACCCAGATCAATACCTGACGGGCCCGTGGAGGCTGAACAAGAGCTGGGTTACAAAAGCAAGAATAGTTATTTATGTTCTGACACCCTCTCATTGAACAACATCCTCTGTGACAATCGATAACAGGATTTAAACACTCTTCTGGTCTGTTTTCAAACTGTAATTGTAAATCTATTTCTCTCTATTTTAATCCTCCTGTCTCCTCCCCTATTTTAGAGTCTGTACTTTGCTGGCATTGAGTTTGCAGAAACTTTTTTAATTTATTTTTTCACTAAAGTGAAAAACGTCCATTTAACCAGTGTTGGTTTGCGGACCAGCTTGTGAGTCGGGGTGGCAGCAGAAGTCAACGTCTTTGAACCAAAGTCATTGCAATACCATCTTTGTTTGTGAGAGAAGTGAGAGAGAGTGAAACACCATCAACAGAACTGCCAGAGGAATCTGCCAAAGAATTAAACATTACAGAAATTAAAAACAAAAGCTCTATTATTATAAACAAAAAAGATCTGTGAGATATCTGTGAGATACTGAGACATTCAAGAATTAATAGGTTGTAAATAACCTCTATTTACAACCACAGCGTACAGGTCACATTCTGAGAAAACTCCTAAAAATATAATTTAGGAAAAACATTCTAAAACATGGACGTAGAACTGCATATGATCAATTAAAAAAAGACAAATTGTGTCTCTTCTATGTTGTTGCAATGTGTAATTCATTTCCATCCATTCTCTAGCCCCCTCTTCCACTTCAGGGTTGTGGGGGAGCTGGAGCCCGTTCTGGCACGCAGTGGGCAGAAGGCGGGGTACACCCTAGACAGAATGCCAGTCCAACTGAGGGCACACGCAGGCACAAACACGCACACACTCACTCCAGGGGCCATTTTCCCAGAAGCTGATGAACCTATAAGTATGTCTTTCGGCAGTGGGAGGAAACCAGAGGACCCGGAGGAAACCCACATGAACACATATGAAGGGAGAACATACAAACTCCACACAGACAGGACCCCAGATCTGGACGTGAACCCAGGGTCCCAGTGCTGTGAGGCAGCAATGCTCAACATTGTGCCCATTTTAAAAAAGCTAAGGATATGAACGTCAGTAGCTTCAAATTGTGCCCCTTCTACAGTATGTGAATGTGTGTGTGGTGTGTGCATTATGTTCCTGGAAATGGACAGGCCTTGAATCCTGAGCCACCCTGGTGAGGTAGAAAAGATGGATCGATAAACAGCAATACAGTGATGAAGTGATGAATAAAGGAAATGACTAGTGTCAACTTCAACCACCCATCCACGCACTTCCTGTCTCAAAACCGCTATATCCAGCACAGGCTGGTCATCGGGCACAAGGTGGATACAACCCAGATGGGACGTCAGTCCATCACCGATATTCAACCATCCTATACAGTGTATTAAAAAATGTTCAAAACCAAAACAAAAGTATAGAATAAAAAAATCTCCCGCACCTCCCGGTCTTTGCTATACCCCCTCCAAATTACAAACCACAGGCCCATAACCAAGAAGCAGACAGATGACAAGCACTGTGCAGTACGCATTTGACCATCTCAGCTGTATCAGTCCAAGCCTCACTGTCAACCCCAAATTGAAGTGGAGCAAATAGCTGGGATTGATACAACCCAATCTACCCCACATTGCAGTGGAAAGCTCCATATACAGTATAGCAAACACTATGGAGGCAGCACAGGGTCCCATGATGCCGGAGAACAGGCTGTGAATGCACCATGTGTTTTTAAGCTTCTGGGAAAATAACCAACCAGGCTAATTTCTCTCTCTTCTTAGTTCTTTCTGCACATTGTAAGAAAACCTGTGCTATAGAGTGCGTATGCAGGGTTAAAGCAAAACTATTTTATCTTAGAAGCTAAACTGGCTCCCCTGGATGTTCATTTTTAAGAGCATACTTGTTTACACATAAGAGCAATTGCACAGCGTCTATCATCAGGACTCAAGTAAGGTCTTATTGAAAAATTAAAACGGTAAGAGTTGTATTTTAATAGTAATAACACCTAGAAAATATCCTTTATGTCCCTTAAGGTTTTTATTTCCCGAGGCATTCCTTTGCGCCTTGCTCACATTGAGATATACAATAATCGATCGGTACTCTCTCCATGTTTTTACATGTTGAGTAGGCTGAAAGTTACACAGGGCAGATCTTCTTTTCACGAAATCTGTTATTTTTTTCCTTTGGTAAAACTCGAAACAAAAAAATACTAGTTTATGTACTTAATGTATAAGAATTTTCAGCTTCAGGCGTTCTCGGTTGTAAGCCTTGTAATAACGGCTGACGATTTCTAAAAACTGGTCGGTCAACATCACTCGGGCGAAATACACAATTTAATTGTCTGTTTAAGTGCATTATTTTGAATTGCTTTGTCCGTTTAAAGTTTGAATTAAATATCAACGCTGCCCAGTGTCTGTCTGCCTATAAAAGAATGATAAAGCATAATAAACTAATTCTTAAATGAAAATATCACATCTGGCACCAGCACCAAGCTATACAGTACAGTATGTAAATGGCATACGTAGTCCCTTCACTGTAGCTTTACCTTTAAGGTGTTGAGAAACAACACGAGTTTGAACCAAGATGGCTGAAGGTTCGACTTCTCATTTGGCAAAGTTCAGGAACCACTCCATTTGGAAATGTGATCTTCGCGAGTGAATCATGTTTTCTTTGCAGGGAAACAGCGAGGTTCGTTTTAAAAACTTGCACCTACAGAAGGAGACTTGGTTCGCCACTGAACCGCTGCGCCTTGCGCGACGTCCATGACGCACCCGTACACAGCGGCAGCTCAGGTGGAGAGGCGAGAAATGATTTCGCCAGTTGAATTAAGTGGGATATTTAGGGATGCCATATGATGCAAGATCAAATGAAATTGAGCTAGGTCACAGGAGTTAAACATTCTTACTCTTAAGCTATGTGCCATGGGATCTTTAATGACTAAGTAATTAGGATTTCTGTATATCTGACCTACAGCATAACGTCCGCTGTCAATAAATGAGGTATTGGCAATGTTTTTGTGCTCCACAACACCACTTGTGTTTCTTAGAGATCCCCTATCTTAGTATGGAACAGGCCTGGCCTTTTTTATCTAGTTCAATACTTTATACATTCTGTAATCATTCAACGAAAAAAGGTATTATGTAAAAACAATTATCTAAAAAATATTGTATTAAATGAGATACCTCCTGCTTATCAAGCTGTGTTATGAATGTGTCGTTTCCTGAATTCTAAAGTGTAAGAGAGAAAAAAGTTTGTTAATTCAACAAATAGAGGTTTATTAAATAATATATGAACATCTACATAAAGTACATAAAGTAATTTCTATAGCACAAACTGAAGCCATGTTTTGCAGGGGTAAGTGCCAGGGTGTGAAAAAAAAAGTGCATATACAGTATGTGCTTTTGAGATAGGCAGGAGAGCAGCACATGGAGAAGCAGCAGCTTGCTTTGAATTAGCCTTACAGGGATTCTAATTAATGGAGGCATCTGACAGAACAGTGATTAAAAACTCATCCCCTTCTTGCAATGATAGGTTATAGTTTGTAAGCCCTGCACAAGGTCAGGCAGTGAAAGCTGACACGAGACTTCAAAGACTGAGTTTCAGGGCAATTGATTTTTTGTGTTGATGTGTGTGTGTGTGTGGGGGGGGGGGGGGGGGAGGCTTGTAAATTAAAAGAAGATTTCATCAGAATTTTCCAGGATTGACCTCTGACAAACTAGATCAAAAACTTCTATCGTAAGGACACTTCCTCATGTCTTCATATCATTAGACTAAAACTGTTCTGTGGTGATTCAAGTCTTAGTAATTCCTCATGGGTGACTAAGGTCAAATTCTGCATTGTAATGCCATAATCTGCATAATCTGTCATCCACTGTCTGTGCTCTACTATACTTCTTGTGTCACACAGCCCTAAACTGAGTCTTTACTTTCCAACATTCAGTCCACTGACTCAAAACCAATATTTTATAAAAATGAATCAAATCCAAACATACTGTACACAATCCGCTACATCTTTAAAATCTGAACCTTTCTCAAGTTGATGGGCAAACTTTAGTTAAACAAAGGAGATGAAACAGTAATTAGCTTGTACAGTAATTAGGGGAAGCTGTATTATAGAATCAGGAGACGAAAAACAACGGGATCACAGAAAGGCTTTTAACTAGCAGGGATTATAAATGGGTCTGTTTGACTCTCTTGCCATAGCAACTGATCTGTCATCATAAGAGTATGGCAGGTGCTTAAAGCCATCCAGGATTAAAGGGATCGTGGTAAGCACTATAATATCACAAAAAAATCATCTGTAACACTATCGTTTCTCTGGAGGCATTACAGTGCAGCTAAGGAAACATAAGGATACTATTACATCCTCAAAATGTAATAGGTGAAGAATGACTAAAAAGCTTTCTTTCAATTTGAGAAAGTCTACATAAATTCACATGTGCTGAGAATAATATGTACAGACAAATCACTATCCCTCAAATTGACCCCAATCAAACATCAATCTTTTCTCTGCCATCATGTTATATTCAATAAGGTACATTTATAATATAAATAGAGGAAAATAAGTAATCTGATTGCACTGGAGCTACAGTATTAACGATACTTACAGTAGTTTCTTTTGTGGAAGGAAAGCCAAAATTAAATTTGAAGCACAGGCAGAAAAAAAATCAAACATATCCAGGCAAAATAAAGTATATCAAAGCAAAATAAGCAAAACAGTTTGTGCTAAGTGTTTGCTTACTTTTTACTTTTAGACTAATTGTAATTATTACATTTATAAATACTCATGAAATGTACTTATAAGATTGTTTATTAGAGACTTTTACCAGATCAGTCCCCTCTGTGTACTTTATTTGCAATTTGTTTTCTTCTTTACATTTACATATCATTTACATACATACAGTCCTGGTGTAAAAACAATGTAACCTCTAGAATTAACCTCAAACGGCGTAGTGACATCTATGTTAAACCTTCAGCTGTTTCATTTTGCATCGGTGGAACATGGACTCTATATGATGAGATTGATTTAACAACAATATTGATTTAACTTTTTTTAAATTAGCAACAATAAGCGGTTTAAAATATGTAAATAAACATTTTGTGTATCACAATAACAATAAAATGCACCAGGGGTTCTCACATACTGTTTTGAATTCAATGCTCTACATTGTAACGAGACTCGATTGCAGACAAAATAAAAGCCGTTGGTATTAAACATCGGTATTCAGTAAAAGAGACCATCGCATTTCTTATTAAATACTGCCATCGTGTGGAAAAAGTGTGAAAAGGAAAAGATACCCTACTTCTTCTTAAGGGACATACCGTATCTTGGTTCGCGCTGTTGTTTAAAAAGGTAAAAATGAATTCGATTTTTTCCACACCGGGAAGCTTCAAAGATTGCCCTGGGGTTAGGAGAGACATCGTTCGGATAGCTTCATGGACTTCATGTTTTTTGTATGTTCTACTTTCGTGTATGGAGACATTATCTTATTAAAAACGTAAGATCAGGAAACGGAGTTTGTGATTAGCCACCCGCAACCTCATATACAAGAAGTGAAATTGTTGTGAGAGAGACCCACACACCCACGAATGGCCAAGAAAATGTGGTTGAGCCGCGAGGAGACGTTGGCGCCAAAGGAGATGAAGCAGGTGGCCCACAAGGAGAATGCCAGCTGCCAAGTGGTCAGGATAGTGGGCAATGAAGGGCACGCCCCAACGCACAATATGGGTCTCTGTGAAGTTCTTAATGCTGTGATTGGAAATGGAGTCCAGGTAGCCACTCCAGGCCCGTACCACAGTGGCTCCACCAATCATGTACTCTAAAACCACGTTCCTGCCAATCAAAAAGGCCCATATCTGTAACATGTAAGCTGACCCTGGCTTTCGCACTCGGGCACCAAACTCAGTGTGACACAGGGGGGCCATCAAGGAGGCTATGCCAGCAATGAGGAAGGAGATGACCACAGCCGGCCCGGCAGTATCTTTGGCCACAGTGCCAGTCAGGATGTACTGACCCGAGCCCACCATGCCCCCAACACCCAGCAGGGCCAGATCCACAGTGGACAGGCACCTCTTCAGGGAGGTTTCCATCATGTCATCCTCCAAGGTCTTGAGCCAGTGGATGTCTATTTCCTTTGGAGAGACAGTTTACAAATATATGTCCTTCTACTTCAGTAATTATGTTTTTATCTCTTTTACATCTTACAAAATGTTTTCTGATACTACCTCTGTCCATATACTGTACACACAAGTTTATATACCAATAAGAAACATTTATTAACAGCTTTTTAGTATTAATAGAAATAATTAAATTACAAAAATAAATGTATACAGTATCAATAGGTACAGTAACAGTTTGTCATATTTTACAGTGTTTTTAATAGCATTTTTATATTAGTAGCCCAAAATGCATTGTCATAGGCAAACAAGAAACTGAATAATTTGGTGGCTGTGATATTAGAATACACTTCTGTCAGTTTTGGAGAATAAACGTCCTGTTCAACTTTAATGGTAGTCTTCATTAGCCATAGCACATTTGTTTAGAACAATAAACTCTTTTTGTATATAAACACTGATGTACACTTAAAAGAAATAGCAAGTCTCTGAAGGGAAGCCAGTCTGGTCATTCTCTGAGCTTCTTGGAGTCGATGATCCTCAGACATCTGCTGTACAGTCTCCGAGGAATGGCTTTGCTCTTCGCAGGTCTTGCGCTCCGTCTCTTCACTTTGGGAGCTCCCCCAGTGATCGTCCTGCGATCTTTCAGCACACGCTTCAGGTGTGTCGCCCGTGACAGCACAGCCACGCACCTGCAGTTCACAGGGAAACAGCCCAGAATCATCAGCGACAGGCCAGGTGCCAGCATGTTACTTTAGTTAGCTTCTACATACCTGTATAGGGGGAAGGTACACATGTATCTGGGTTAGGACTGGAGAAAAGAAAGATACATTTGCCCGTGCCCTGTGCACCAAGCCCAAAATCTGTGTAGTGAAAAAGCCCACTGTTGAGAGCACCAGAAAGCAAAAAGTGATCAAAAAGTCGTCTGTGCACCGTGGACTGAGGGCACTGAACACCAGGTGTGCTGACCATTGAATGGCATGTATCGATACCACTGTCATGATATAACCAAATAATATTGCGCCAAGACAGATAGCCCAATGGGCATCTTGGATTAAGGCCATTGCCTATCATAGCAACGCGTGAGAGGGAGGAGCTGCTTTGGGTTAGCACAGCGGAGTGTGCCACCAGGCTCTGGATGAAGCGTTAGAGCAGTGCCATTATTTATTTGGCATTTTAAAAATTCAAATATTTACTGGGCCATGTACCATCGCTCTAGAGGACACATTCTTAAAAGTTGTCTAGACATAAACTGACCCTTCCTGCTTCATGCAATTTTCAGTCTGTTGTAGCTGGAAACAGGACATGGCGACATAGTCAGACAGCAGAGACTCCACCGCGTTCCACTCTGACAGCCTGCCCACCCGTCTGGCCATCCTGGAAAAGCGCAAGGGATACACTCTTAGCACATACTGGACAAAACGTTATGCCGACATAGGCTGAAAGGCCAACCTTGCTGCTCTGCTTCCTTCTAACATCATAAAAGGAGTTCTGGCCAGTGCTGATTAAGGGCAGAGTTCTAGGTTTGCTTGTATGGATTCTGTGCCGAGTGAAAAACAATCTCCATAAAGAGAAAAAGAAACCTATGGAGGTCCAAAAGATATACTGTATTCCTGCTTGCTTTCTGAAAGCACATTAATTTTAACTTGTCAGGCAATTTGATCAATTGAGCACTACATAGGGATCAGGTTTGTTTTTCCATTGCTAAGAATTGAGGGCTGAGAGATTATTTCCTCTTATTTTTATTCTGTAAATTGGGAGGAGGTTCACTCACTTGTGAAGAAAATGAATGTAGTTGTCAGGTTATATATTCCAATTACAATCAAGTTAATCTTACACTTATGTAAAATTACGCATAACAATGGGTATGTAAAACTATTTTTTCCTCAGGCAGCAGTGAGTCATTTTCCCTCATTACATTACACACACTGCTGAAGAGTGACTTCAGGCTCTTGCGGTACTAACTCTATCAGACAGCAGGATCCAAACACTTCGTTCCTGCAGCTCTGGGAGCAAGCGCATGGCTCTCACCTGCGAGTGCAGTTGCAGTGGTAGAGTGTCTTTGGCTCCGGATTTTTCAGGCTGAATTTCACTTCCTGGGGGCCAATTTTATACTTGCACTGGTCCAGATGCTTGTAGCAGTTGCAGCTCTGCCACTTACCTGTAGAATAATTTTTAAAAAGTCTATTACCACTGGGACAAAAAGTTCTTAAAAAAGAAGAGTGAAGCTACTGTGACTGCTTTTTAGCATCCCAGCGATTGGTCGCTCATCTGCATCACCTGATTTTATACAAGCATTTCAACAATTTCAAGAATTATGATTCACATCCACCCTCACATCTCTGGACCCTTCCAGAGTAAGGGCATGTGTGGATCCCACTGATCCAAACAAATACAGTATGTGATTCCTGTCTCTTTAGCCTGGGAAGACAGAAGTGCTTTGGAACAAACCTTGGAAGATTCTGCTATTTAATGTCCAGAAGGACTGGTGCCAAAAAAAGTGCCCAACTAAAATGTAAGTTATGCATTAGCCTAAATACAGTTTCATAAGCAACATGTGTAAGGTTCAAACGAGGGTCTGGAAAGCTTTATGGATCTCCATATACAGAGAGTATAGGAAACAGTCTAATGATATTCAATTAAGAACCAAGGCAACTATTTTCTTGTTTTCCAGATCAGAATATAAAGTATCCAATACTTTATTTTCCAAGACATTACTGTTTTCTAAATCTACTTAATTAAAAATAAAATACTACACTTATAGTACTCTGTGCTGTTCTCTGTTCAGAAATGCTGTTCTTTTAAGTTCTAAACATGCAGGTCCAGGATAGTCACATTACATTGTCTGTGTGGTTTTGAAGGGGAACTGCAGTCCCAATTTCTCAGAATGGTTATTAAATCTTGGTTACAAAATAAATGAATTGATGGTATTGGGAAATTTTACAAATTCAGAATTAAGGACAAAATGGTGAATTTAGTGAAAGTACTGCATGGTCGCCGTGTTGTGGTAAATCCCCGGTCTCGCCACGGGCGAGAGTGAGAGGTCATTCGAACTGTGACGTGATGTGGCCCTTCCTGCTCACTAGTCACCGTAAAGACTAATCTCATGTGATGTACGAGCTAATACGTACATGTTGTGCAGCAGGTATTTCAGTGCAGAAATGTTTCAATGTGAACATTTGATGGTTGGCAAAACTATCCCAAAGTCAAGAGCTATATTTCTGTTGGATTAAAAGAGATATATTCACCAGCCTGCTTGTTTACAATGTCATAGGGCCACACATGTCATCAGAAATTTGGTTGCATCGTTCTAAATTGCACTACAGTACATGGTGGCTGCACACAGCTGGAAATTTAAGCTGTTTTGTGATGTATATTGGAGGTTTTACATGTCACTGTGTACATTTTAGATTCATTGTGGTTTGAACAGCACTCATCGGTGCCGATTCTTTCTAATCCGGGAATATAAAAGTAGCGTTGCGGTTCCCGTTAGGTACAGTATATAAGACTTTACTCATATGACAGTCCCAATGTGTTGGGCTGTAACATGACATACTTTCATTTGACCCGTAAAAATCTCCACTCTGTAGGAATCTTAAAGTGCTGAACTGCTGCAGCTGCTGACATGTGAGGTCTAAGAGTGGGTGACTGTAGCTTTTCATGGCCCTTGGGAAAATTCTTCTGCCTGACACTTAAAATAGATTAATACTGGAGACTGACTTCAGGCTGAATTCTGAGTCCATCCTAGTAAAATATTTGTATGGAATTCAGGTGTGTAACCTTGGGAATTTAAATAACATAAGGCTTACTGTTCAATTACTGCTTTCCTGAAGGGGCAGCCAAAAGCATGAGTTTATGTTGTCAAACTGGGATCAAGAGGCATCTCTGTAGTCATTTTGAATCTGTCTCTTTAAAGGTGCATACCACCTCAAACAGAACTATCATCCCCCTCCATCTGAATCTACTTTGTTCTCTCATTCTTTTAATTTAACATTTCTCATACTGCAGTGGACATAGTAATCAGCAATGTTTTCAGAGTTTATTGAACACAGATTCTAGATTGATAGATCAATTAGGAAATTGCCCCTTAATTGTATTCCCTGTCTGAAGTTCCCTGGAGTCTTTGATTCGGCAGGAACAACACTGGCATCTTCTGCCGGAGCAGGCTTCGTATATCAGATATCGTATAACAGCCTGATAAAGAAGGTCGTAACACGTAACACATTGAGAATTTGCATTAGGAATACAGGTAACCACAGCAAAAACATTTCCAAGAAATAATTGATGTTTACCACTTTGAAAGAGAATTACATAGGTTTGTTTGAATTTTTGATTGGGGTTATTTGTTTAGACTATTTTGCTATGTACTGTACAGTATAAATGCAGTACTGTATGTATTAGTGAAGAATAACAGTGGTAAAGACTTACATCCTACCATAAAATCCAAGCTGTAAAAACTGAGAGACTCTCAAGCAGTGAACGGATGGCAATATTTAGCTCCCATGAGTGACTGCATGAAGCAGGGGGATAACTGTACATTAATAAGTGATGCGGAAGAGAGAAGCAGGCCCTCAGCATTTTGTGTCATCTGAATGACAGAACAGAATCGAGTTCAGCTGCTTCTTCAAGATAACACCACAGTGAGACAGCGGTGAAGCAGAGGCTCTGCGCTACATCTGAACTGTCTGGAGGAACCTCTGTCCCTACTGCCAGCATCCTTCTTGTTCACAACAACCAATAGACCCAAATAACCATGGACTTTTCTCATTTGTTGAGGACCACAAACAGAATGGGAGGACTTTGAATTGGCAGTACAGTGTAATGTTATCTGCTGAAACTGTGCTTAACAGCCCGGAGGACTACAGTTATTTGTTAATATAATCACTGACACCTATTAAATAAACTTTATAGGAACGAAAAATTGTCAGCATTATACACTTCGTGAGATCTACTCATAACCTAACTCTCCTGAGTTGCAGTAAAGACTCCCTCCCATCTCCTCTACTTACGTCTTTCTCTCACATCTTGCACCGGTTCAGGGTGATTGAGGGCAGCTCCTCCAGGCCGGGGGTGGCTGGGTGAAGCCCAGGGATTAAGAGTAGGCAAGGCATTCTCGAACCCCTGCTCCAAAGGCAAGCCGCCCCCGCTGGAGAGCGTGGAGGTGGGGGCAGGCCCTCCTGCGTCATCCGCGCGCGGAGCCGACGGGGTGCCTGCGGCGGCCGGCGGTCTCCCCGGCCTCCCGCACGCAGGGAGAGGCGGCTCCGGCTGGACAGCCTTACTCCGCTTGCTGCCCTTCGGCCGGGCGCCGTCTCGCTCTTTGTCGGTCACCGCGTTGAGGTCGCCCACGGTTTTGCTCTTGTGCCTGTGTTTCGGCCTGCATTTCCTGGCAGGCTGGGGTCTGCCAGCCGGCTTGCCGGTTGTGGTGTTGCCTGCAGGGGGAGCTGGTGTGCTGGTGCTGTTGCCATGGACACCAGACCCCCTGGCCTGCGGCCACCAGCCCATGTGCTGCTCCTCCTCCGCCGGGTGTGTAGAATTGTACGCTACCGACTTCTGAAAGGTGGCGAATGGGGCGATCTTTGACGACTTACACCTGCCAATTGATAAAAGTGTCATTAGTGTTTAGAAGCTTGTTGAACATTTTGTATGAATGAGAATCATCTGAAAGGGTCTCTAATGTAGGGGCCTCCAGCCCTGTTACTGGAGAGCCCCTATCCGACAGGTTCCATAGGTCTACATTACATCACCAGTTTATCAAGGTATGGAACGATTGCCATTGTGATCAATTAAACAGAAGATTTGTTACATTAAGTAATTTATTGATCATTTGGGATTAAAATCGAAATACTGTATAAAACCTCATGGACCAGAGTTCTGTTTATTAAAAACGATTACTTGACTGAATTACTGTATCAGTATCTAATCTTTAAAAACAGGTGACCTACTGTATAAGAATAACTGCACTGGAGCTAATGAATTTGAACAGTGAGCTCCACAGATGTGGTTTGCATTCAAGATGTTTGACCATGATGTCTTTGGTAGAAAAAGAAGACCTAATTCAGCAGATCTTACATTACTTTACATACTTTGTGAAGCTGCTGATGACAGCCTATGTACGACCATATTGTAGCTTCTAAAACAGTTCTATAGCTTTTAACAGTTTATGTTATAGCCATCCATATCTTAATATCAATAAGACACCTATGAAGTGCAGACACTCCAGGAGTAACAGATTACTGCAGATGAACGATTTCCACCCAGAGAGGGGGCAGCTGTGCCTGTTGTCGAGAGAAACAGGGGGGTGTCTAAGGGGAAGCCACAGGGACTCCATCAAGCCAACGCCAAACAAGTTAAAGCAAGTACTGAAACTGGAGCTTGATGTCATAGAATTGTTGAGGGCTTTTTCTGCATTATTCAGATATATTTACTGTATTATGCCAGGTTTGATTCCTTCCACTTTTTGAAAGTACTTTTATTAGAGCAGTGTTAAATATTTTCAATATATCAATTCTGAGTTATTTTCGTAATTCACAACACGAAATTAACCTAGATGCTCTTTTCTCCTGTTTTGATAGAGCAGTTTAATAACAGAGGAAACGTTAAGGCTGTCCTGGAGGCACTTGGAGCAAGCAGGCTATCTGTCTCCTGAGCGGTTCTCAGGCCTTTTGACCACAGATCCTTCCACCTCCTATAGGGTTCCACTCTAATCCCATAGATCTCCAAAGGCCTGACCCCAGCATTTGTGGATGTTTGGTAAGATCAATCCATTGTGGAAAAGGTGATTCACTAGTATCTTACAGGAAAAATTCAGATGAAGTCCCAAGATCCATAATCTACTCAAATCAAAAATGAAAAGGAAGATGGGTCGAAAAGACACCTGCAGTCTGCAATCATCCTTGTCCTCTCGGCTTAAGCCAAGTTCCTGCATTCACAGGATACCAGTAAACAGGAAACTGCAGTTCTGGGCAGACAGGAAACTGTCTACAGATTTCCATCATACGAGCGTCTTTGACTCACCCGCCCCACCAGTACATCTGGACGCACTGCAGCTTGGGCTCAAACACAAAGCACGGGACCTTCAGGACATTGAAGAAGCCGTAACCCACCAAGTTGGAGACAGTGTCGTTCACGCCCAGCAGGCACTGCCTGAACCTGCAGAGACGAGGAGCAGAGAGCATGAGAAAAGATCAAATACACGGGAGTCCGATCTGAACAGGCTTCCAATTGAAATGTGTCACTTGGGTGTGTAGCTGGCAAACTTTCATTTAAAAAAAACTCCCCAAGACGAAAAAGCCATTACAAATTTAGAAACGAAAGCATGAGTGTGTTCTTTCCAGCCTGTCCACATAAAAATAATATGGAAAGTGAAACATATTGGTTTTTATTCTACCTTGGGACAAGCTACCATTCACAAACCTTATTTATATTAAAAATAAAAATAATATTCCTAAAATTATAACATTGACAGCATTTTATGTACATGCCAGATGTTCACTTTAAAAAAACTAGCTAAGTAAGCAGTGCTGAAGATTACAATGCCAATTACAATCCTTGTGTTCAGTTGCAAGGGGGGTGGAAGGTAAAGGTATCTTCATGTATACAGTAAAACATATTTAACAAACACAGTATAAATTGTTGTATAAAGTACTGAAAATATTTTAAAAGGTTTCACATATGTGAATGTTTTTAACAGTAATCTATAATTTCACACAAAATGTGTTCAGTATTATTTTGACAGCCATTAGACTTACATTACTTGTGGAACTAACCCTTTTCATGTATTGACCTAATTCTGCTCTTGTTGGAGACATTATTATGACATGACATGTTAAATTATTAAAACCTTCAACAACCACAGAACACAGTATAAAAAGGCACAGAGAGAAAGGGAAAGACAGAGAAACAGAAGGAGACAGAAACTGAGAAGACGCAGAGAGAAGAAGGGACACCATCACCCTCCTCTTCATTAAAAAGTTCTGCCACATGAGCCACAGGACCTTGTTCTGATCTGTCTTGGAGATAAAACTTGCTGTTCTATTTATTTTTTAAAATGATCACTTTTTGTACCGTGAAATCCTCAGACTAAAAACGTTCTCTCCTAATTTGATGACATATGTTTATAATAGGAATATTAATTCCCGTCTGCTTTGGAGCATCCACATTGAAGGGAGATTTAGATCTGAGTTATATCCAGTTAGTAGGATGCAGGGTATTCTTTGTATTGCCTGTGAAGGTGTTGTGGGGTGATTTCAGTTTACAGGGTAAAAAGTCTGTGTTTGGGAGGCTGTAGGCTGTAGGCTGTTGATTTTAATGTGTTGATCATGAGACTGATTTGTACATACAGTATGTGTTATGATTTAATGTTGAGTGTGATGTAGTTACAGTATGTTATTGTCTTGCTAATAAATGTGTGTCTGTCCTGGTGTATGTCCTATAAACATTGTTGTAGGCCGGAACCAAGCATGAAGAGCAGAAGAAAGACTAGCAAGTGGATCAAATGCATGCATCCATGAAAAGTGATGATTAAGGGCTCAGCTGGAATGAAAACAAACAGAATAGTGCTCCCACAGGAGCAGCACTGAGAACCACTGTGCTCGAGTAATTTGAGAGAATGAACTAGCTCAAGGCTACAGCAGCAGCATCGCTCATGAGATCAGAACCCAAATAAGTAATTTATTAATTAAGTCCAAATTTATTTTATTTTTATTTCTATTTATTTGTATTTTATTTCCCTAACATAATCTGTGCATCTTTCCAAGAGATTAACAGATTATTTACAGAGCATATTCAGTTAAACATCTTTACTTCCTGAACATGAACTGATGAATATACCAGAAATCTGACCATGATTTACACTACAGTCATTATGTAACCACTCAAATTCTTTTCATATTTCACATATGACTCACATGTGCCAACAGTACCCAAGCTTGCAGTTTCCTAAATCAGCCTCGAAGTTGCACTGAACAAAAGACCCTCCATGCTGGATCCACAAAACTCCACGAAGACAAGCTTAGTGACACTTTTAGGAGTACAAGGCATGAGATTTGCCTACTTTTTCCATATACAGCACTATAAACCAGCCCAGTCTTGTGGTAGGCGGTGGGTTAGGAAATATTTCCACTGTCACATTTTAAAGTGCCTCAGATAACGTGTGGGT
Source organism: Lepisosteus platostomus (assembly GCF_059453375.1). Lineage (NCBI taxonomy): Eukaryota > Metazoa > Chordata > Actinopteri > Semionotiformes > Lepisosteidae > Lepisosteus > Lepisosteus platostomus. Next base: position 14,641,672 of record NC_142634.1, read on the forward strand.
AGGGTATTTCCAGTGCCTTTTCTTTGTTTCGGCTATACTGTAGATATGACCCCCCATAGTTCAAGTGCAGTTTCCTTTTAGTGTTTAACAGGTCACGTGCACACGTTTGCTGTGTTCAGAGCAAAAGTATGGGTGGTATTTTGTAGGGAAAATGAACTTGGAAGAATATTTGTTTTAATCTTGATTACAAAAAGAACCACTGCTGCATCGCATCTCTTAAAATCTATACTAGTTTGTTATTGAGTAACATAACATCAGAATACCCATTAAAGGTTGTTCTTTATTTAAAGAAAATTAATTTAATATGGCAAGACACTTTTTCTGCTTAATTACAAACCACAGGTGTGAAATAGGGCCACCCAAATACAATGGACTGTTCCAGTGTTAATTCAAAGATTTACTTGGAATTGATGGAGTTCTTTCATATACCAATAAAACAAACATTCGTGTTTTTTTAATACTGCCCTTAGAAAGTTATACTGTAACTATTTATCACTGTATGAGAAGTGTTCATACATCATGGAATTCGCATTGAAGACCTGTGAAGTAATCACGTATTCCACCTTGAATTAGCGGTGAAAAGCTCCTTATTTATGAAGAGAGGCCGGAGCTCTGTTTGCCCCGATGGGGTTGAGGTGCAATACAGTGTTTTGTAAACTGGGGCTGAGCCTCAGGCACAAAACCCAACTCAGCTACACCTGGAAGAACACAGGAGAAGCCGGACAATACGAGACTGTGCACGCCCGCTCTCTGAATCTCACCTCCCTTCCCACTAAGAATCTGACAACAGCTTTTATCCTCTCATACTTTGTTCACATATGCTACAAGATATCATGTTTAATTTAATATATGTAACTTACAAGAGGCAGAAATCAGTTATTCTTTTTCCTTGCATCTCACACCTGAGAGAAAGTGAGTACAGTAAGGTATAGTACTACACCTCAACTATATTCATTTACACGGCCAAAGAATTAAGTGTCCACAGACTGCACCGAATGCATTAACAGATTCTGACAACATTTCCTGAATTTACTCTTCATAGGTAAAAATGAACGACCACATCAGGTGAATGTCGACCAGGAAAGACTCGACTTTTGAAGAGTACTGTTGCTTGATTAGGCAACATTGCATGAAATGTGACGTATAGTAACTGCTGAATGGAAGGTCCCTGGCAACCAAGGACTTGCTAAAGTAATAGCAGTGCTTTCCAAAAGCAGTGCTGATTTACACATGATGAAAGAAAACTGAGCCTCACACAGCACATACTAACAATATGTAAGACTACTGAAAGGTTAATGATTTGTCTTGCTGGCAAAGCTCCCTTCTGAATTCTGATTCAGCAGAATTTGACCATTTACACTGATTACAAACGCTGCTGTGTCTAGTCAGGTACTGCATAAAATCAGTAATAGTTTCAACTGGACTGGCATTTATGTGCTCAACCTCAAGTCCTTTCCGGCCGCTTATTTCAAATCTTAAAGACCACCTTACCTTCGGTCGCACTCACAGTGCGATACAGTGAAGAGATTGTGGTTGAAGACGCCGAAGTTGATCTGGAACGAGGATATTGTGTTCTCACATTGGTCATGCTCTCGACAGCACGTGTCAGTTTCCTCGAAGACTCCTGTGGAGGAGGAACAGCTCTCAGGAAAATGAAAACCTTATTTTTGAGAGTGCTATGTGCATGTGGTTGATTGAGAACTGCACATTTTCAACTGATTTTAACATAAATACAACACAAATAAACATAAGGTTTCCCTACTGTTCATATTTTATACCTATACAAGGCAATGGCTTGAATCTCTGGTAACATTGGAACAGCCACTTTGAGCAAATGCCTACAATACGTACTGCAGAGGCAATACAAGTACAGTACTTTAGATGTCATAAATAAACGTTTAGCTTGGATCTGTCTGAACATCAGCAGTCATGCTTTTAAATACATTCCTTCAACCTGATCCAATAAGGAAGGCTAACATTCTGTGTTCAACAGCGCATCAATCACCCACACTAGGAAACTTGACATCTAGTGTGATAATGGAATTTTAAGGGCAGATTTTGTATATACTGTATATACAATTATACAGTATATACAGTATAGCATTGACAATTTTGGGTCCAAATATCAGGTATTTCCTAGTTCCCATATACTGTATAATTTCTGGCAGTCAAAAGCATGAGGTAACCTCAGTCCTTCTGGAACTCCTGTAAAAAGGAATGCTCTACACTGCACATATAATCTATTTACACATGGAAGGAACACTAGTTTATTTCACGCAGTTTATTTACTCACTAAAACTGCTACCACTTGAAGCTGAGTCTACCTGTGCTTCACAGTCGTAAGGCTGCAGTAACTTTTAGAATCACAAGGGGAGCCACATGACAATCTAGGACAGAAAAGCAGAAAACTGGAGTGTCTGAACCACCCCTTTGATGGAACCTGCGCTTGCTCAGAGTACAGCTGGAGCTCTTTCACCCAGGCGTCGCTAGATTGTACTGGGGTTGTATCGCGAGCCGACAGTGGCTGGATTTGCAGAAGGCGTGGCGCACACGGTAGGGTGGAAACCAGTTACAGGTCGGGCATACAGGTGAGAGAGGCAGCACTCCCCCATCAGAGCTAGCTCTCCGCTCATCTGCTCAGCTGCTGGGTGATGAATGGTACTCCAGAACAGGGGCTCCCTGTCCTGGTCCTTATGGCCAGCACACCTGTCGCTGTTTGTTGAAGCCGAGCTCTCAGTTACACAATTGAAACCTAAAATGACTCAGTTCATAGTTCAATAGCACTGATTGACTGTTTCAACTCTTGTGCATGTTGGTCTTTTACCTATCGTACCTCATAAGGAAAATTCAGTTTTGAGTTTAGCAAAGAACTTACGGCTTCAATTAGGTAATTAAACTCAGCAGGAATGAAAACCAGCAGATATGTGGTATTCCAGTTCCAAGGTTGGGAAAACTTATTAAATAGGTTATAGGGTAAGCTTTAAAGTAAACTGGAGAAAAAAATTCAACCATCCTGAATACACTGCGAACGACTGTTTAAACTCTCAAATTAGACAGTGGTAGCATTTTATGTAGCGGTAATTCTGTGCCAGGGGAATATATGAAGTGAATATACAGTATTCAGTTCATATGTACTAAATAGGATGTAGGAACAGTATGAAACAGACAGAAAATGGATGGATGAAAGAGTGCATTAAAATGGCAACAAAATACATTTTCTGTTGCTTTTACTACCCATATGTTGCTTTAACACCAATATCAGCCAAATTGGCAAGTCCAGCTCTAGCTAACAACTCCAGAAAGCCTTACTATTTAAAGTTAACATTGAGAGCTTGCTGCATTGAGTAAATGTGATAACAAAACTTATCCATCCATCATTTTCTAACCACTGTATCCGATTCAGGTTTGCCAGAGAGCCACAGTCTATCCTGGCAAGCAACAGGCACAAGGCAGGGTACATCCTGGACAGGACGCCAGTCCATCACACAGCAAGCAGACACACACAAACACACACACACACACACACACACACAGCAGGGGCAATTTTACAGAAGCCAGTTAACCACCCAGCATGTCTTTGGACTGTGGGAGGATACAGTAGCACCCGGAGGAAACCCACGCAAACCTGGGGAGAACATACAAACTCCACACCGATAGCACCCAACATCTGGAATTGAACCCAGGGCTCCAGTGGCGCTAACCACTGAGCCACTGTGCAGCCCTACAAAATTTGTTTTTACTTGAAATCATTTGTTTGCATAATTGATACAATTTGATCAATATCCTGTGGGTTGTAAAAACTTAGTTGTTCAACCCCCTGTACAATGGGTATCCCCGCAATATTGTTAGTGTGTTATCGTTCAGCTCCTCTCTAACGTGTCTAGGGAGATAAAAGCGACATAGCAGCCTACCTAAATCTCCATAGGTCGCGGCACTTGTCCCGGTGCCACACCAGAGAGTCCCAGGTATAAACCACCCTCGTTTCTTCCTTCGTGGCGTTTCACTTGGTGAAGAAGCCGCCGTGTGCCCTTGTTTTAAAGTCTCCAGATCCCGCTTCGCTCGCTGAGCAGAATTCCCTCCAACGTCCATTACAGGCTTTGTCACACACGGACTGCCTGGTCCAAACAGAAGGCTAGTATCGATGCGAGGATCGGGGATACTGGAGAAGTTGCTTCTGCCTTCTGCCCTGCAGAGAGACCAGTAGCTGTCGGTAAGAGTCTTGTCCCCGCTAGCAGCGCAATCCGCCAGCCGCTGGCCCTCGGTCCAGGTGCTCTGATAAAGCAGCAGTGAGCCGAAGTGAGTCCGTCTCAGGAAGCTGTAATACATGTGCCCAGGTCTAGAGGCACTTCTGCGGATCAGGTAGCAAAAATCTAGGCTTTCTCCCGCAGTTTCGGAACGTATAACATCGTCCTCTGCAAACACTACCGAAACGCTCCCGAATACCACAAATAAGGCAAGTAATAGCTCGCTTCTGATTTGCATTTCAGTCAACAAACAGGATGGTATGACCCTTTCTTATTAACTTATGTAAACTTTTTTTAACAGAAAAACGCCTTTGTTTTGAAATGTCGACAATATTTTAAAAATTAAACCAAGTGCATTAATTTCTACACGCAATTACTTATTGTATTTAAACTATCTATGGCGAAAGTATAATTTGCTCATCATTTTCTACTGCACTATTACTTAATTAGCAATGAACAATCGTAAGTAAAGTAGACGAGTGCTTGCAAATCACAAATAAATGTTTAAGTTAAAAATAATTCCTCTATCATACACGAGAGTTCCTGATCTCTAGAATGCTTTGAACCCCAAGCGTAGGCGCTAAGTAGAAAACCGCCGCATCTAAATCTCAGCCACTTAATCCATTCGCTGTCTAAACTGTACTGGCAGGTTTGAGAAAGAGCGCGCAGGTGGCGTGAGCACCTGGCCGGCTTCCCGTCGCGGTTTAAAGCGGGCGGTGGGAGGGGCGCGCTAGTGCCATCCCTGCGGTATGAGGTGATGTGGGAACTTTAAACCTGAGCTGCGTCCAGATGCGCCTATTGGGCGAGATGAGACACACGCACACACACACCCTTGTCCCCCAGCAATTACAATAACCGAAAGAACTGCGGTGAAAGAAAGCGTTAACATCTTCCAGGGTATGAGAAGAATGTTAAGGAAACTGGTCGTACTACGGAAAACCGAAGAAAATATTTTGATCTAGAAATGTTCTGTTTCCCTTAAATGTGGTTGCTATACCATGCTTTTACCTTTGTTTTACTTTGCTATATTGTACTTTACCGTGTGTCTACTTTAGGTTACTACAATAAGCTTTTTAGAAGAACAGTACCTGTTTTTGATCAATACCGATCCATTTATTTGTCAATAATATGCCTACATAATTAAACCAATAGAATACATGTAATTATTTCTTAAGTATTATGAAGACGAATATTCTGGGTTTTTTTTTTTGTAATTTATGCAAATATAAGCTATTCCTCACAACTCTGAAGGGGCCACAATCACTAGTAGGTATTTGTGGAATCAAAATTGTGGCGCACAGTGATAAAATGATCTTAAAATTAAATTTCAGAATACTGACCTCAAAATCAAACAGACCCAGTCTACTTAAAATATTGATGACAAAGTCTTCATGAATCCTTAATTCTGCATTTGAAGTTTCGCGAGGTTTCATCTTTGATCTGACACTAATTAAAAGTTTTGCTGTTCCAGTCATAGTAGTGCCCATAAGCAGGTCCTGTGGCCGCCTATACGAACTGGCAATGTGCTCAGACCCCTCTCCCTGCACAGGCTGCCGGACCCCCACGGCACACACAGAGGTCAGCACAAGACAGAGTGCAACAATTGAAGTTCTATTCTAGCGTGCTATTAAGAAAACAACCACTATGAAGTATCACTGCACACACACCAGGACAAACAAACATTTAATAGCCCAGAACCATTTACCCAGAAGACGAAGACAGAAAAATAGTCCCATACAGTACTCATTGAAGAATCCAGGCACGTAGAGTATTTCTCCATCACATTCCTTCTGCCAAGCTGAAGACCGAAAGAAAGACAGAAACACATCAGGGCTGCTTGAGGAACCGACTGTGAGCCAATGTCCAGATGTCAGGGTGCACTCTCCTCCCTTCCTTTGTGCCCAGTCCTCCTCTCCTCCCTGTCCCAAGTCCTGCCTCAGCCTGCTCGGCACCCCCACACATCTAAGGAAGTCTAGGAAAACAGTGTACCCCTCAATCTGTGATGACTCCATCATCTGCTGTACACTGAACTGTCTGCCATTACATGCATACCTGAAGGAAACACGGCCCACGCCACTGCCCTACTCCCACTCCTACTGGTCTGGGGACGAGCCCCATCTTGATGAATTTGCACTTCACTAGTTTCCCTCCCTACACATGTGACGTTGTACTGCTGTTACGTTCTCTCGCTGTCCCCAGTTCCAGATTATCACCTGTTTCCATTTGATTGCTCTGCAGCTGCAATTCGCAGACTGGTACGGGATTGAAACTGATTCTGACACACTTTAAAGAAGGGACATTTCTTAAAAGATCGAATGAAGGAAGTCCTTAAATGAAGGGACTGATTCGCTTTTCAAGTTGCCCAACTGGAAAGAAAGCCAGAGGCTCAGGGCACCCCAGGGCAGGGTTTGAGAAGTGCTGCCGGCGTTGCCTCCGTATCAGTGCTCCGATGCAGAAGGGCGTGGGTCAGGCAGGTGTGGAATTGAAAACGAGGGACTCTCACCTACAGTGGAACAGATGGGAAGGGCCGCAGACTAAAAAACACCAGGGCTCCCCAGTCCTGCCCCTGGAGGGCCGGTGAGGTTGCTTTCAAAGTCTCTTTAAGTCTCTAGGAGCAGCAGCGTTAAACTCTTCTATTTAAGCCAATAATGAATTGATTTAGGTAATGAAGAGCTCAGCTAGACTAAAAATTTGTAAAGACACTGGCCTTCCAGGAGCAGTGTGGGAGATCCCTGATGTGTTGATCAATAATAAGTATGGGCAGTGTGGTGGATCTGTGGCTAAGGACCTGCGCCTGTGGCTGGAAGGTTGACAGTTTGTATCCTGCGGCCAGCAGAGGAATCCTACTGTGTTGGGCCCCTGAGCAAGGCCCTTAACCTCAACTGCTCCAGGGGCACCATATAAATATAAATAAAAAAGAGAAGCTGACCCCAAGCTTCTCTCCCTGTCTTTGTGTCTCATGCAGAGCAAGCTGGGGTATGCGAAAAGACAAATTCCTAATACAAGAAATTGTATATGGCTAATACAGTACGTGTAAATAAAATACCCTTAACACCCTATGTACTGTATATGACATGATTCTGAACTGCAAATTCTGGAGGGTCTACTGTCTTCTGGGTTTTATTCCATTGAAAATGCTCACAATTCACCAAACCGGGTAATTGGTTTAAGGCCTGCTCAGGGTGGAGGTCCAGAAAGTGAGTCTGGGAGCCTGCTGTACGGGGGGGTGTTCCTAGTGTGAGCTGAAGAAAGGTCTCTGTCTGTCGCCATGGCTAGTGAAATGAGTTCAGTATTTCCTGGACTGGGCTGCCTCCTGGGAGTCCGCTGAACTTGCGCCAGTACACACATCCTAAGCAGCAATAACCCGGTGTGCTGTGTGCGTTCCTCACCACTAGACCGCACTGCACACCGTGACACATACTGGACTTCTCCCACAAGTCATTCAGCTCACAGAATTCAGCACCTTTCATTACTGCTTACAGTTATTGCATAACTGAATGATTCAACTTGATAAAATAATTGTGAAGCTCTGATTGAAAGAGGTGTTGGCAATCTATGAAGCTTACTCACTAAGTCTTCTCATAAGTATGTTTTTTTTAAACAATAGCCATTGTTTATTTAAAAGATGTTTGTGTTTCTTATGGACAACAGTATGAATCACTATTGAGGTTAATATTTATAATTCATTATTTAAAATATTTTATGAGTTCTGTAGAGAAGTTGAATATCTTTTATCACATTAGGTGTTGAATATACTGCATGTAAACACTATATAGAACAGGGATCCCCAACCCTGGTTAAGGAGAGTCACCATTAAATCATCAGTTTCTAATGATGTGGAACAATTCCACAATGAACAATTGAACAGGTGATTTGTTAAATTGAGTATTTTAGAGATTATGTAAAACATAAATCCAAGTAATCTGCAGCTCTCAAGGACCAGAGCTGTCTCTTAATTTAACAGATTATTTGCTTGATTCATCAATAGTTTACAGATATTGCCAGCCTTTAAAACAGGTGACCTATAAAGCTAACAAGATCAAGTTGGAGTGTGTATTTAAACCCCGAACAGAAAGGTCACAAACAAGAAGTTCAGTTTGATAGTTAAATGATTCAAGGATCTCATCCAGACATTTCTTGAAAGGGACCAGGGTACTGTATGTCTTCAACAGCAGGGGGGGCTTGTTCCAGACTCTGATGACCCAATTCAGGAGCTGCACAGAGATGCTAGAAAATCAGAAGGAAGATTCAAACTTACACATCTTTAAGCAGTTCTGTTTAGTTCACAATGTTGCCTTTAGCTACTGAGATACAGTATCTCTTCTGTTCATTGTTAGTAAAGTCGGCACTTTAAAACTACATGAATCAAAAGCAGCATTTAATAATAAAACTACATTAAAACTACATTAATCAAAAGCAGCATTTAATATGCATCATCCTGGCCCACACACAGTTTGAGAATGAGATTGCGTACAGGATGAAATATTTCCTGAGTGCACTGCCATTACCCCTTGGGTCATAGAGACATCTCCCAGATGGGAGTGGTGTGAAATCACAGCACAGCTGGAGTGCCACACACCCCATTATTCTCTTATCGTTCTTTAACTGATTCGTAGAAAAGAGTTTAAATTGTTCTGTCAGACCTGAAGTGCTATCTGTGTGGAGATTGTATTTTCTCCCTGTGTTTGTGTGTCACCCAGTCACTTCCTCCCACTTCCTCCCTGAAAAAAGTCAAGTATTGACTTCAACAACATGGCTGGGAAACTTCTTCCATACCCCCATAACCCTCTGGGTAAATGAATGCCTCTTGTTCATGTTTTAAATGCACTTCCAATGTTTCACTGTTGATTGTGAAGAGATAACCTGGGTTGACAATGTCAGTGTGTCTGAGGGTATTGAATGGTGGCATCAGGTCCCATCATGATCTTCTCTGTTCAAGACTAAAAATGTTCAGTTCCTTCAGCCTGACAGGGTAGGACATTGCCTCAGTCCCAGAGTGTGGTTGCTCTTCTTTGAACATATCGTAGAACAGCAATATTTTTTCTGTTTTGTTGTGACCACATTTTTACACAATATTTTAATGTCCTTACTTGTGCATTACACAATTTAACACAACACCCCTTGATTGGAGTTCTCTGCTTTTAATTCAGTACTGTATACTAATATTTTGTTTGCTTTTGAGTCTCCGTGCTCATTGTGTAGCAGTTGTATATCTTGTGTCAATAGGAACACACGTCTTTTTCATAAGTTGTCTTTACAATTTCAGTGTTTCCAATTTTGTATTTATAATGCATGTCTATGAATTAAGAAGCTTTTGCAATGAGTTCATGTGTTTTGATAAAGCTTTAAAATATAGATGCTTGGGTACACATCTATCAGAAGTGCTTTTACTGAACTGCCTGTTACTGAGATACACAGTGAACAGGTATTATCTGTCAGTACTGTATCGACTAGATTGTATTTATCTTCTATTCTTATCTTGGTGATAAGATATCAATATTGTATTAAGCAGACAGCAAGAGTTTCAAACTCCAATGTGCACTGTACGTGTTAAGTGCTATATATAACTCAAGACCATATGAGGTTAATTTGACAATACAGATCTCTGATATGTGAAGAGCAGAAAACTTTACAAGTAAAGGACAGCTGCACAGCCAAGCAGCCATGCAGAAGTCACAGAGCTGCAGAGATGTCGCTGAGGTGGAGACGGCACTGAGGGCAAACCAAGTGGGATGGTCAGGCAGGCATGAAGCCATAGCGCTGGAGGAGGTTCAGAGTCGGACAGTCCAGCTCAAGCACAGGGCTCTGTAAACAAAGCCAGGTGGTCAAAAGAACAAAACAAGGTCAGGAATCCAAAGATAAGCCCTGGAGACAAAGTTAGGGACCAAGTTCGGGAAAAGCGAAGCTCAGAGCCCAAACTCTGTAACAGAACCCAAAGCAGAGTCTGAGCAGCCCTTAAATATTTCCAAATCACCTGGACAGGCGAGATAGTGATTGCCTCCAGGTGATTTAGGTCTCCTCTCAAGTGGTCTATGGCAACAGTCTCTGAGAGACTGGTGGGTGGAGAATAGAGCAGCAGCCAGCAGCTTGACAATGTGGAATTCATTTTTCTATGGCTTTTCTTTGAAGTTTTGTGATTCTTTCTGGTCAAAATGATCACAATTGTTAATGCCGGTGAACAGGCTTTTGCAGGGTGGTGCTCTCCCTAAAACAATGAGAACTGTCTTAATGCATTACTCACACAGACCAATTTGCCAGTCAAATGCTGGGTTTCAAATAGTTGGCAAAGTGCTAGATTATAAGTCTTTGTGAAAGTGAATGTACTTTCTAACATCACCAAACCAGATCAAACTTGTTTCATAAAACATATACCCATTTAAAGAAAGTACATGTAGATTTGCACATATAGATGATTACAACTGACAAACAAGACTTCCCACTTTTATGTCATCTTTGAATGTCTAATTATTTTTTTCATAGGGTGGTGTGTGGGAATCTCTTTTGTCTGTGGAAGAAGAATTTTAGGCAGGATTCTCACCACTCTGCCAGGATGTCATATGCAAATCCCAACATTTCAGGTGCTATGTCAGTAATTCTCACAGAACTCCACTGGGCATGTAGCTCTTTTGATGATCCCCTCTCAGGGAAGTCTGTACAGCCTGGTTTCATTGTTCTTCCGATACCACTGTCCTTAACTCCCTATCGTCACCAGGCACTGATTACAAAAATAATTGGGCACCAGTTATACAGCTGACTCACTCCATGTCACCTCATCAAGCCCTCCTTCATTAATCACTCTTCACTGATATGACCAGACACTGGAGTCTCCTGCCTATCTCACTCAATCACAGCACTCATTTCTGTAGTCTGTCTTTTCTCGTATAGTCATTTCTACTCTGCTGTCTCAGCTCTTCGCTTTCACCCTTCACTGCAGCCGCTGATCCTAACAGGCCAGGGAGGCCTCTCACTCTTCATGGGTGCAGGTTTTGTTTTGTTTCACGCTTCCCCCCCCCCAGACTGAGCTCCAGCTCCGCTATCCAGACTCCTTTAACTCTCGGCCGTGGGGCAGAATACGCTCTACCTTGCCAGGCAAATCCCTGCTCCTCTGGATGAAAAAGCCTCCTGCCAGCCCTGACTCAGCTGGCCAAAGCTGCTCCCCAGCAGCACGTCAACCCCCTGAAGTCTGGCCAACAGACTGCCCCATACAGTCCACATGTCCAGCACTTGTGCTCCCCCTCAGGACATCTTAAGCAAGATGTTCTCAAGTATCCCTCACTCTGAGCCCCACAAACCCCTAAGTCAGCTCAACCTGTTACTACGGGTAACTTCCTCCAGAGTGCTCAGGTCTTTCAGGTAAACTCAGACCTTATCCTTAATAATGGTAGAGGCAGTTTTCAGGTGGGCGAAACTAAGCAGCTATTCTCTATAAGCCCATTATTAAAAATGTAATCTAGGCAAAGTCTAATATCTAATTAGGATCTAATATAATTTTTAAAATAATGGATTCTTTTTGTGTATCCCTGAGAAAAGAACAGGAAAATGTGTGACCTGGGGTCTCTCCAGGATAAATATTACAAATAATATCTTAATTTAATGATTATTATAATTATTCTTTAAATTTTTTATTTAAATAAAAAAGTAGGTTGTGAGCAGTCTGTGGAAAGGTAATATTCTGTATTGTACATTGCTAACAAGATTAATCTTATCCCTCTTAATCCTTACAGTCGATTCTAAGATAACTCAAGACAGATGTGCACAAAAGCCTGCCCAGTCGCACTATACATACAGTAGTTATATATAGAGTTATGCATCTTGTGTAAGTTTGACACATAAACCTTGTGGGTAGTTTACTTGATCTTACAAACACACTAAACAGATCACAATCTGCTGACTGATCAAGGTGCCACTTACGTGTTAACCCCCAAATAATTTTGCATCCAGTCTCAGAACAGATTGTCAGTTTGTTAATGTGTGCCTAAAATCATGTACAAAGTCTTTGAAGGTTCAGTCCATCTTCGAGATTTGACATGTATTCATCCCAGAACTTGGAACTGTTTACATTAGGCATAGGTGACATATGCAAGGTGGCCCTCAAGAAAATGATCTGTTCTGTGGGAGACTGCTGAGAGCAGACTGCTGAGAGCAAACTGCCAGAGAGGAATGCTTTACTCAGAACTCTATATGGCACAGAGCATGAAAGTATTTTCACTCCTTTTTAACTTGGTCATTGCAAAGGTGCAGCTATAAATCTGACCCCTTTTTTTAGCTTTTATGATTTCCACTTCTCTTGCATGTGTATGTTTTTTTCTAGATAAACAGAATATGTAAAATCCATGATGCTGCAGTGTGTTGTAACACTGACTCATGTTAATTTTTTGACTGGCATTTCTCTTCTCACTTCCTGTGCTTTAGTGATTTCAGGTTTGCTCTTTAGAACTTGTCTCATTGGCACTGCTTTTTCAAGAGTGTGGCTTTCAGATTTTGTAGTGGCTTTTTGATTTTTCCTGGGGTCCTGTAAAGATTGCGTTGCACATCTCTGTTACAGAGTCAGATCCGTTTTCCTGTGATCCCAGTCACAATCCAGTTGTGCTGTAAATCTGAGCCTGGGTCTTTGTTAATATTGCTCTGAGAAGGAGATCCTATGTCTGTAATATAAGAACATAAGAAAAAATACAAACGTGAGAAGGTTATTTGGCCCATCTTGCTCCTTGGGTTTCCAATTCCTTAGTATTCCAGGAATCCTACAAGATGGTTCTTAAAGAATGTCATGCTGAGTTTGTTTCAGTTTGTTGCACACAGTATACATTTTACATTATGTTGTTTTATTGATACTTTTTATGAAGTAGAATACTATTTTAGTATTATATTATTATTATTATTATTATTATATGACATCAGACAGGGTCTAGAGTATGTGACCACTGTGGGGTGCAATGTAATTCATACCATTGTCATGCATAATTTGCACCAGGTTGCATATCTTGTTTTGCTGGATTTTGTTCCATTCTTCTCATAGAGTCGTGTCAGGCATGTTCTTTGGTCTCTTACATACCACATATTGTCCCAGCTCATTCCACAAACGGTCATCTCAAGTCATAAGCGTCCACAGTACAATTTCTAACTTCTCATCTCATGAGAAATCCATCCATCCATGATACATAAGAAGTATACTGCTCGAATGATGTTACATCAGGATGTGCCTGTGGGACATACAGAAAATGAGGCCCCAGAATCTGATCAATGCAGTACCATGGAGTCAGGTAGCCATCAATCACAAGCAGTGGAGCTGTAATGACAAGAAGAATAGCCTCCTGCCTACATCATTACACTTGCACCTGCTACAAATTAGGGTGGTCTACACAAACCTGCCTAGAGGGGCAAGTCTAAATTAGGTCCAGCCTACAGCACAACATGGGTACAAAGGTATTCTCTTTATGTGCACGGCACCAATGTTTGTTTCTGTGATGTTTTTCTTGATTTTCCCCTTCTTGACATTCAACGTGTGAAATCACCTCATCACCTGGGCCCAATCATCTGCCTCGTTAACGAGAATGTAGCAGTCATGCTGTATCTACGCGAGGTGACTCAGTACTTGCGAAAGTCAAAGGCTGCTTTGGTTGTCACAGTCCATCATGAATAATAAATTCACCATAAACACTTCATCAATATCCCAAACCTATATCCTCATTCTTCTAAAAACATACACCAATCCATGGAATATAATGTTTGCACTTTAATTAAAAAAAGTCTGAAGAGTCCCTGTCTACACTCTGTACTGACGTTACCCCTTTTTGCTCATTCCTTGCTTCCTTCCTTATTACAGTGTGGTGTCTTGTGATAACTCATATCGCACACAACAAGGAGGAAAACATTAAAGGCTTCCAGTAGCCATAAAGAAGCAATAACCTTTCCTCCAGCTGGACACAAATAGCATAGGCAGTGCATCTGTAATGTTTAATTACAGCAGAATTATCCAAAGTCCAGAGTGCACGATGGCGTGTCTGGAGAGGAACTGAGAGATCCTTTTCTCATTTTCTGGCCAGAGCGACACTCTAACCATCTCCTGACTGTCACAAAGTTTTCTTCCATGTCACCACTTTGCAGGGCACACAAGGGCAGCTCATTCTTTAAAGTTAACTCTTTCTTCCCAGGGTAGGAAACCTGAGGTTTATAGTGGAAAATCTCTGTTGTCCTCTGGTATCTGAGTGCATATCCCTTCTGCCTCAAAAGAGAGATACACTCAAAACTTTGTATTCTTTCTGCCACAAAACTGACATACTGTATACTTTTCATGTGCCCAATGGGCAAAACTGACACCCCATCTTTTTATTTATGCATACAATCATACAAATATCACAACAATCGAAACTAAGACTTGATTGACCTTGGGGTATCAGAATAAGGGAGAACATTGAAGATAGCTCGCCCTGACAAGATTGCACAGCACATGATCACAAATCTCCCAGAAGAAACCCTACCCCACCTACCAGATAGTGTGCAGGTCCCATATTGGTCTCATCTGCCTCAGAATTCAAGGGACGACTAATAAATGATGTAAGATTTCCTTCCTTATATAATTCTGCTTATTGTACTGAATAATCGTACTGACAGCATTGTGATACTTCACTAAATTTTTCAAAGCAAGTGCAGTAGCCTTGCATCAGGGCTATTTGCTAAATAATATAATAATCTGTAGGTGCAAATTAAGCCAAAGGTCATCAAATTGATTTGTGAAAACGATAAATAAAACAAAGCTCTTATTTTCCACATTCTTTCAAGGCACATTTATAGCATTTTACTGTCCCCCTAAGGCTTACATCAGTGCTGCAGAATAAATCACAGGCCTGCATACTTTCCAATGCAGAAGCCAACCTTAACTTTAACTGTCACTGACAGATAAGCTATGACAGAGTGAAAAATGTAAATACAGATTCGCAGGTTTACTTAGAACCACCACCTGCACCTTGACTGTTTGACTGTCTTTTAAAACTTTCAGCAACAACAGACACTGGTTACATTAATGTTGCAAAGAGGATGTGTGGACAATTTTACAGAGTTGCAAATACTGTAGTGTCTAGTTGAAACTCTAAGCACACATACAGAAAATAGATTTTAGAAGATCTATAGGGAATTAACTAGCTATGGCGTTAAAACTGATTCTTTTTTTTTTCAAGTTTCTGGTGTGTGGCTATGCACTGAGAGGAGATGGATATATTTCTGCAGAGCTCCTTGCTGGATGTACAGTAGCAAATTAGATATACTTTTTAACACAAAACATGAACGTGACACTTTCACAATGGAATAATGTCATTTGTCGATTACTATGGATAAAATCTGCTCTCCCAGAACCAAACAAAGAGGACAAGAAGGACTCGATGTCAAATAAGAAGATGTGTGATTGTCCCAGGAAATTGTATTTGTCGATAAGGTAACAACAAACTTCGCCGAAATGCTTGACTCTAAGCTTGCAGCAATTCCAGAACCTGTTACTGCTACATCCAGCAAAATGGACTTGACGAAGAGAGTGGAGGAGGTGGCTCAGTGAGCCTCAGACATGGAAACAGCAGTGTGACAGCAGGCAGGAGAGTATTAGTGTTTGAGGCAGACCTGCACAGGACACTGGATCCTCTGTAAGACTGGGAAAACAGCAGCTGGCCAAAAAATCTGAGATTCCTGGGGCTAAGAAAGAATATTAAAGGAAACAATGCAGTCATGTTCTTTTGAAAATGGACCCCCGAAACCCTCAGTATGCAAATAAAGGGGGATAAAATTAATCTGGAACATTGCCTCTGAATGAGACCCAGACGCAGACCTGGAGAAAGGAGAGCGCCTGAACCCAGGCATTGAGGAATAGACCCATCAGCTTACTAAATGTCAATATGAAAGTGCTAAGTAAAATACTGGCAGCACGTTTAGCCCAGGTGTGTTTCATTTTTAACATGCTTTCTTCTCCTTAGTATGTGACTGTCTCTTAAAGACACTTTTTTCATAGAATAGCGACTATAATAAGGAGAGGAATCATAGTCATACCTTCGTAAGATGGCATACACCCATATACTTTCTAACCACTTATTCCAGTTCAGGGTTGCTGGGGAGCCAGAACGTGTCTTGGGAAGCAATGCGTGCAAAACAGGAAACCCCCTGGGGTCCATCACAGGGCACACAGACAGAAACACAATCTCACACCAGCGCCAATTTTCCCGCGAGCCAATTAACGTACCAATGTGTCTTTGGATTGTGGGAGGAAACCAGAGCACCCAGGGGAAACCCATGTAAAGATAGCAACTCAGGTCCAGAATTGAAGCCAGGGCCCCAGGACTGCAAGGCAGCCATGCTTACCACTGGACCACTGCGCTCTTCTAGACTCAGACATGTTAAGCAACTTGAATCTTCTTCGCCTGGAACAGAGACAAGGTGACAAGGACTGGGGGACTCAAGCAAAAAGCAGTTAAGGAGCATTCATAATAAAAACTAGAAAGACATTCTTACCCAGGGTCTGCAGCAAACTTCCATCTTTACCAGTGAATCTGTGGCATCAAAATAGGGCTAACTGAATCATTAAGGACCAAAAGAGTCCATTAGTCAAATGAGTAAGACAAGCTAAATGACATCTTGCTGTATGTAGGATTGCCTGTGTTTTTTGAGGATTCTTTGTTGAGGATATCTCTCACTTCAGCCTACAGATTCTTTAGAGCTCAGTGCAACATTGAAAAGCTGCAGCAGGCAACTGTGAAAAAAACAGGATAAAGCAGAGAACAAGAGTAATATGATTATTTTTGTACCATTGTCAGTTTTGAATTAAACCAATTTTGTATTGAAGTACTTCAGTTGCTCCTGGGGAAAAAGTAAAAGCAATTAAATTACTGTCATCAAATTGTCGTGCTCCTGCCATGTCACCACATGCTCTGCTTTGGAAAGCAGCTGCGTGAAATATTGAACAGAGAGCAGCAAAAACTCTGGAATACAAGCTCACAGCCACAAGTGAGATTATTGATCAGTCATATTCTGCTATACCATTAAGTACAATAAATGCTCTTAAATCAAAAAAGAAGAATGATTTTAAATTACATTTTTCCATGGGTTTTATATACTGTATGGGTAAAACTCCTGTTTCTTACAGTTTGAAAATTACCAACATGAAAACTGAAAAGATTTAAATTACCTGTGTAAAGGTTCATTGTAGTCTGAGAATTGATGCTATATTGTACATAGAGACTAAACTGTATGGAGAGATGTTAATACTTAATGGGAGGTCTGTGTTAATCAAATGTTCTGTCTTTCCTGTGGTTGAAGAATCAGAAGGTATGATTTTTTTCTCTTGCCTGCGAGAAGATAGTTTTGCCAAGGACTTTGTGTCCCAAAACATGTACCTGCAGCTGTGGGACCTGCCAGGTGTCAGGAAGAGGTCAAAGTTGAGAAAAAGCAGCAGAACTTGCAAGATAATTAGGAAGATGAAAGAAAATTTACTTAATATGCATTAATAATTGTGTTCTGTTAAGCTGTAATTAGATACTATGCCATACTTTTTTTTAACTTTGAAGTATGAAGTTATTCTCTAATGAGAATATCTTTGTCAACTAATTTGAGAAAAGCCTACGAATCATTAGAGTGTTCATTGTTTTCCTTAATTATACCTCCCTTCCCCGATGTTGGTGCCCTTCTGGAATCAATGTACTTTTCAATGTCTTGAATTATCTTGGCCACTACACACAGTACAGGCCTGGGTGGGGGTCTAGGATTATAGAGACCTCCTTCGACATCCCATTTGAACCTTCAGATTCTATATACTGTACAGTCTTCTATATGTCTTTCTCAGTACACACAGTAAAATGTATACTACCATGGAAAAAAATTGAAAGTGACTGAACAAGTATAAAAATCTGCATGATTTGTATGAAGACAGGACATGAATTGGTTTTCTCAGCCTTCCAAAAAATGTAAAATAATAAAAAAATAAAAAGAAGACATGTTTACTGTAGTATTTCAATACTACCAGACCTAGAACGGCTTCTTATAATGTATGCAGTTTTCAAAAAAGTGTTTTTTTGTGTGTGCAATATTCTGGTATTTATGGCCTTATACACCACTCACAATAAACAAGTTTAGGAAAATAAAAACAAACACGCATGCATGCTATAGAGAGGTGGGTTTAGGTTTCTGAATGGTCAGAATTCGCTGAATGACGGCTATTTTTTACCTATCAGAATAGCTTTTTTTTTTAGGCCGGTCGATTTGAACATGCAGGGCTTTAGCAAACATCTTTGTTGTGGGATGTTTTGTAAACTCGTCAATTTTCATGGTAAAAAATTCCAACGAAAGCACTTTCTCAAGTAAGGTAAAATGTTGTTTATGTATTTTATCGAATTTTTGCGTTTGCGCTGTATTTATTTGGAGAACCGATTAATTATAGATATATTTTAACGCGAGACTGTAACTATAGAAAAGTTTATGTGCTTTATGCTGATGTATGTAGTTGTGAAACAGTTCTGAAAAGCTCAGGTTGCCTCGTGTTTTGCGATGTATAGTATGTGATGTTTTGATTTTGCTGGTAAATTGTTTATTACAAAATAGTTTCACTGCAGTGAAAACAATCTTAAAGTCGTGTTTGGATGATATTGTAGACCAATTGTATTCGCAATATTTTGAAAAACGATTTAAAAATGTTGTTTTTGTTGAAAGCAAATGCACACGCTGGGGGGCGATTATTTACTCAAAGGTTTCTTGATCACATCATCCTTGTGCACAGTATGTATTGATTTTCTTACTATACATAGACCAGTACTTTTAATTCTCTCTAAAATTTCTCAATAAAAGTATTTCTTACTTTTTACTTGTTTTATATAGCACATTTTATTGAACATCATAATCTCAATCTCCTGATCCCTTCTGGCTGATTTAGTGTAGCTAATTGATCTGAAGATCTTGTCTGGCTGTTTCTTGAACAATGGCATGTGGATCTTTGAACTTGAGGCTGATCTTTACAAGAGTCACACGTTTCAACCTGCCAGCCAAACAACAACTGCTGGTTGCTCCTTGTCTGTTTCTGCATTTTATTTCTGGTGGTGCAGCTTGAAAACAAACCATGTGTATACAGCCCTATCAACTGGACTAATAGGTACCATGCATATCTCATGTAAAAACACACAGATCAATAGCAATTATTCATGTTCCACACATACTGTTTCAGTTGGTAACTCATAGCTCACTTCTGCAGAGACCACCACCTTGTTTTATCAAGCATGATGAAATTTAGCTTAACCCCTGTGTGGTGGCAGCAAAGATGAAGTTCCTTTAAAACTGATAGCAAAAGTAAAGAAAAGTGCATGCTACTTGTCCAGGTTAAGGCTGTACAAATGAAAGCGTAATCCAGCATTAAACTCGCACGGCTCTCGGAGAAGGCATGATTTACAATAACCAAGACCAGCCAGGGTGTTATCTTTTGGGAGTCAAGTAACCAGTAATATGACGCATAAATACCAGGAGAACACACCAATACGATAGACACCAAACACCACCTCAGGACCATGGAGCGGACAGGTAGCTATGCTGCCATTCCACTTGACACTACAGCTGACTCTTGCATAGATTTTAAATATTTACTAGCATGTTTCCTATAAAAATGTGTGTAAGTGAAATAAAAAAACCCGAAATAGACAGCAATGTTAGAGACCTCTTTGTTTGCTGAACCAACATAGTATCACATGTGAAATCAAATTTCATTAGGCTTTTTAAGACTTAACTTGTGCATTAAGGGTTTGATGCAGAAGATTACTGCAAAATCTTGAAAGCACTTAAGGGCTGTGCTGTAAGAGTAGCAGTTCTGATTTCTGCTTTAGTATTAGTGAGAGAGTGATGTAAGAAGCTTTTGTCAGAGATTACAGAATTACAGGAAGCGTTTGACAGAGATTACAGAATTACAGTGAGTTCAACTCATGCTTAAAAAGAGTATGGACCGATCCTACCACATGATATTTTATGAAGATTTTTATACTTCCTGTACATATCAAAATTAAAATCTGGACTTCACTGCACAAGTAACCATGAGTTACAACAAAAATATTCTGAGAAACTATAATTCCTGGTCATCTGACAGTTAAAATAATTCATGCAAAGGAAAACAGATTCACATCAATACAGTTCCTTCAGTTTTTTATTTTTATTTTCCACAAGTATGTGTAAACCATAGTGGTCATAAAGAAAAATCTTTACATGCTAATCCAATTGCAAACATTATAGGATATATTCCTCAGTGCATGCACTACTTATTTACAATAAGAGAAAATCAAATGTTAATTCAAACAATTGCATGAAAATGAATAACAGATAAACTAACACTGTTATAATATTATCAACTAAAGGAAATTGAAGGAAAAGACTAAAAGCACTGGTGAATGAATCCATTTTCGTAGCTGAGTGCACAAATCTTTCCCTTAATGACTCATTTGTCAGTACCCTGAGAATTAAACAAGGTAGAATGAACAGAAACAGAGCATGATATTTCACCAATTACGGTTTCAGATGATGATGATGATGCTAATAATAATACAGTAGCTCCTGTATAGACAATAGGAAAAATTATATCTCTAGAAAAAAAGAGAATTTGCAAAAATGATCAATCCGTCTGTGATACATGTAAATTTATCACACACAGAGATTAATCAGCCATCTTTGCAAATAAACACTCTGGTGTTCATTCTGAACTTGCAAAATGGGCATAAAACTGCTTCAATTAAATGGACCAAATTTGTAACTAATTAAGGTATAGGCACACCAGTTGCTGGCTGGTTAAAAACCTCCACAGATATAGATAGTGAGAAACATTAACATTTCTATCATTCTTAAATTGATGCTTTAAGCTTATCTATTATGGACAGGTGTATAACATCAACAAATAATGTACTACAGGTCAAGGCTCATGTAAAGTTTTGTAGTGAAAAAGTTGTACAGAAAATAAAAAGCTTGAAATATAATATTATTTTAACTGATAAAAGTATTTTTTTAACTGCCATTATATTTGCCTTGATATTTAATGAGGAATCTGCAGTCCAACCCTTTCTGTACACTTTTCCTTTCATGTACTTGGCTAGGTACATTTCTCATTTCTATGCTATAAGAAGTTAGACCAGGAGCATCCGGCCCTAGGCAAGGAAAGCCACACTGTCTAATGGACTTCATTTCCTGCTGAACTGACCATTTAATACAAGACATGCAGAAGTATGGCTCTCCTGGACCAGCGCTGGACACTTCTGAGCCGGACAACTCTTCATCTACATCCTTCATGCTGGCACGTGAAATTGCTTAGGAGGACAAAATACAGTGATCTGACCACAAAGATGGAGGCTATACAAGCCATGACAAATTGTATTTTCAATTTTCAGTTCCTTTTTCTTAAGGTTCTAAAGTTTTATTACACTCAATCCCTTCAAACACTGTGCACTCAATACAAGAATCTGTCACCAGTGCCTTCTCTTTCAAAGAAAAGGAAAAACTGGTTTAAGGATTTAGAAGGTAGATACAAGACACATCAAGAAATATCACACAAAAAGAAATGCAGGATTAACATAAGATGTCCACATTATGGTCTACAAGACATATCATGCATAGGGTTTGTAGAACTTGCAAATTGTAATATAAAGTCTGAGGTCATTCCATTGTACAGTGTGTGCTTTCATTGATATGCAGTACTCGCCTATATATAGCACGCCAAAAGCATCTAGATTATGTCAAGAGAGGGACGGGTGAAAGCCTTCGCTCTATTAAGGGCTACTGCATGAATGCTCTGAGCACAAGATAATAGAAGCCAGCTGCCCATCAACAGATTTCATGCAAAATGAGCAGAACATTAATTTCTGAGGGACTGCTTATTCTGGATACGCTTCAGAACGGGTTCAGAGCCGTCTCATTCTACCGCAGTGATCTCGGTCAGAACGATCGTGTGCGAATCCTGGAACTAGCAAGGAAAACACTGGCTATTTAAAAAGCACAATAAAACTGGCCTTTTCCAACGTTGGCACCTTCAGAATGTTAATGTGAAGATTGTTTTGACGTGGAGAGGAACAGGATCTGTTAAACATAATAGTGAATTGACAACTTTTCCCACCTTCTTCCCCAAAAGCATTTTTTAAATATATATTAACATGTACTGTAGGCTACTGTAAGTACCAGTTAATTGCTTCCAAAATATATTCATTTTTTATATGTAAATAACTTTTTTCTCATACATCATGTGGTATAAAAAAAAATTTGAACCCCTAACACATTTATGGGAATTAAGGTAGCACTGCAGAATCTCACCCTGACAGTCAAGCATGGTGTTACAAGAAGCAAGCTTTGGGGCTGTTTTGTTGGATAGTTTGCCATCACCGACAAAATCACAATTTGCAGGTGTTAAATATACAGGAATATGAACCATCCTAGGGGGTTCACAAAACTTCTCTCAACACTGTGTGCTCTTTCAAATAGGGAGAGTGATGACTGGCAGATGTACTCGTACCCATAGAGCTCCACAGTGCCAGACAGGAGAGGTGGACCAGTCGGGGGCGTGGCATCCCTCACTGACATCACAGTGGGCCTGCAGCCATTTAGCCACGGCCGAGAGGACCAAAGGTCAGTCCTACATCGTTACCTGCTCACCAAATGCTTGGGGAATCCTGGTCAGTTAGTTTGGGTATCCCTGTTAGCTTAAGATTTTTCTAGCTTCTCCTTGCCGTCTTTTACTCACAAGACTCCAGTGTTTAGTGCAATAAATGTTAAACTCCTGGCATCGGTGGTGCCAAAATCAGTGTGCAGCATGAGAGCTGAATCAGGCCTCTGCAGAGTCAAACAGTGTGCAAAGGGTGACCTGCTCTGAAAGTGAGTGTTTCAGGGGAGGGTGTGCACAGTTCTCTTGCCTACCGTACTGGTATGAGCCTTCAGCACTAAGTTGAATACGATCATTGGAACATATTCCAATATGGTAAAGGTGATAATTGGCATATTTAAACTATGTATTCCTCTGAGGTGGATGATGTAGGATAGAAAGGAAAGCAGTTTCAGAATAATAAATAACATGAACTGAATTGACTGACGGTGGTTGTTATTCTATTAAGATTCCTCCATCAGAGTAGGGTTACAGATCTCCGGTCCTTGAGAGCCACACTGCAACCATTATTATAGGTCACCCTTAAATGATACATTTCTAAATACTTGAAACAATTTCATTTTGAGCCCTCAAGCACTTGTAGTTCTCAAGAAATACTATAACTAAATGCATTTAAATAGCCCTGTTCATCTCAAATAATCCTAAAACACTAGGCTCTTAAAGCAGTTAATTTAACAAACTGATCAAACCGTGTACCCCAGATCTTTGCAAATAGTTTTTTTTTCAAGGGGGACCGGTAACCCCGCTGAGCCTCAGCTCCCGAGCACCAGGGTGGGCCACCCTTACTCCCCAACATTGGAAAAGTTGACCAATAAGAGGCAGAGCACTGCAGCCAGCGCAGTAGTCATGAGAGCTACCCCTCTCCCAAGAATAAACTCCACTTGTACTCCCTGGGGTAGTTTAATGCAGCCAGCAAACACTAGAGGGAGAGGAAGCCCGAGCGAACCCCCTTGAACATGAACTGGGACCTAGAGTGAGTCAGCTGTTCTACCTCTCATGTCTCCATCCCAATCCAGTCCTGTGTTTGTGGCTTTACTGTCTGAGTGAAGAGTGAACACTCATGGGCCTGGCTCTGCTGCTTCATCATAGCTGTTAAACTCTTTTACTTCTCCTTTCTGGTGAATCGCAGAAAACAAACAGTTAAACTATACAGCCGGATCACTGACAGAATATCCATGACACACTGGTTAGGCAATAAAAAATTGGGATACGAAATAATGAGAGGGTTTCCTGACCCCTTCTGACTGAACAGAAAGAGCATCAGTTCATTGTGCCAACTGCCAGCCTGTGTAAAGTTTCATAAATTTTAAACGTATTTACAATGGAGAAACTAAACAGTACATTTATCTATTATCTAGAAATAATAGCAAAATAATGTGATTTTTTTTTGTTAGGAAGGCATAATTTCTAGCTGTAATGCTTCTGCAATGTTTATTTAAACTCTTTATTTGGGCTAAAATGCAAAGTTCGTGACCCCAGTTCACCCCCAGATTTCTAACAAAATATTGTGGCGAAAGGACTAAAAAGCTTTACACAACCCTTTCACTAAAGGAATAAGAGGAACCTTCACTTCTAATCACAAATTATCCATACATGAAACATGGTTAAACCTTTATGCACCAACTACTTAACACTGGGAGGGTGGCGACATCTTTCTTTACAGTGAAGTTTATCAAGTGTGAAGGGACCCAGCAAGAAATGGAAAGGTTTGAGCAGACAGAAACATTAGCCAGCGTGCTGGAAGACAGGAAAACAACAAGTCTGGAGAAACTGAGGAGGCATGCAGGGCTTCCTAATCGCTAGAGACGTGGTTCTCATTCAGCAGGGTGTGCCAGCGCTCGATCTTCTTGTCTTTGTTCTTGAGGCACTCATACCAGTGCTTCAGACGCTCTCCTTTAGCTGTGATTCCCAGCTGGCAGCCACCTGTGCAGAAGACAGGCGTCTTGGTAATACAGAGATATGAGAAGCACAGCACAGTGATAAATCATCTTACAGTATAGTGACTATTCGGATTGGGCTAAGTGGGTGGAGACGAGGTGCCCAAGGGGAGATGCTAAGGTTGCATGACCAATTGTAGCCTGTTGTCTTAAGCTCTCTAGGTCTGGAGTTGCATTAAGAAAAGCCATGTGGCTGCTGTTGTGCTGGTGGACCAGTAGGTGGCGCTCTTCCTTCTGAACCTGAATTTCAAATCCAGTGCCCACTTATGGAGACTGGGGATGCTGTAGGGGTGCCGTCATTTGGATAAGATCTTAGACCGATCATTTGGTACTGATCATCAGTGTGAGGTATTAAAGGGTGGTTTTTTCCCCGAGATGGTGAGCTGTATCTGTATGGGCTGTTTGGTAGTAAACGGTCTGGAAAACACCGGCTCGGTGGCGGCAGAGAGCTCCTGCACTTACCAATGTAATCATTTGATTTTCCAATGTCATAATCCCACACGGAGATATCAAGGGATTTCTTTGCCAGTTCGCTGTGTTTGATTTCATAGGAGAATTCCTGAAACACAACAACATCGGTTTGTGGGGGGGAAACAAATCTTCATATTGTCACCTTTTTTTCTTAACAAAAAATGTCTCTTCATTTCTATTTGATGTCCTTCCTCAGTTTTCACTGTTGAAAAAGCCATGTGGAGAATGAGGAGCAGTGCACTGCCTCCTCCAGTGTCAGTGCCTTTCCCGATCTGAAACCACACAAGCTCCGCTTGCATTACAAGTGAGCGAACGCCAATTTAAGGAATCATAAATTGGCGTGTCCCTGCAAAGTCACAGGCACCCAAGTGGAATTCAGAAACTCGTGTACCCTTATAGCCTACTTATGGGTGATTCTAAAAAACTGTCCAAAGACTAACAACTCAAGGGATCCTAAAATACAAATATGTAATAAAATATAACATTTTAGATGTTTGTTGTAATAGGAAATTAACACTATTTCATTGACAGCTTTTAATGAATGCATACCCCTTTGTTTCAGAATACAAAGCTAAAAGCCAATGTCATCATGCATTTACTGTATACTGTTTGAGTATTTATTATTGTATTAATGATTTATTAATACAATAATATTGAATTATTGTATCAATTTAAATGTATACAGAAATGCTTCTAGTATTTCATAAGCCAAACTCGGATGATTTCTTCTGAGGCTCCTGGATAGAGTTTACAGTACTCACAGCTAAAATACCAAGAGAGATTTTCAATTTTTCACTCTGTCAAGAAGTAAAATACAAGCAGGTGTTCTGATCTGGCAAAATCATTGCTTAAATGAAATTGGCACAAAAGTGTCATTAGTGGGGGAAAAAAACATGCATTTTCATTTTGTAACTGGAAAATAAAATTTCAGATCACCTCGTTGAATTCTGGGTTCAGAGTCTTCTTCTTAATCTGGGTTTTATATTTGGCTTTTTTCCCCATGTCTGGCTTTAGACAGCTAGAACAGAATGGGAAAGATGGAAAAAAAAATCATTCAAGTACACCTGAGTCGTGGTCCTGATTGATACATCTGTCTGTACCATTCCTAGCTGCATCAATATCCAAGCTTGTCCCCATCTCTGTCATGTGCTTGTGAACAATCCATTGCCCCAGAAGAGCACAGACGTGACTCTCCAGTGTAGTGTAAAGGGACATGTACAGTATGTACTACTCAGTGCACCTCTACGGCAGAAGGCAGGGGTTCCTAGGACCATCTTCCTCGTCGCCGAACTTGTCACAGAGGGGAAAGTCCCTCCCTCCTGCAGACTGCTCATTGCCAATCCACTAAACCGCTGAATTATCACAGGCCACGCGTGCCCAATTCCAGTTCGCAAGGATCACAATCTGTTGGCTCACGTGAGAAGTGGAGTAACATAATAATGTTAATAATTGGATAGGTTTTCCATGTGATTTGTTAATTTTGCTCATCGCTGTTAAGATGATGCTTGGTGTAAATTACCAAAGCAGTCAAATTACAAGGCCTGGATGCTATAAATGTAACAAGTTAATAAGGCAAATCAAATCAGTTTGATATAAACAAGCACTGCATTTCATAAATTCCCTTAGCCATAATTCATAGTGATTCCTTGCTTGAAACCTTGCAGTATTTAATATACACACTTGTGTCTCTTGAAACCATCATAACTACAAAAACCTTTGGACAAGGGTTAAATTAGTTGAATTAAGGCATAACTGGACCAAGTTAAACCTTATGCAAAAGCTCTTAGCTGCTGCTGATTTAAAGAGACCAGCAAAATCTACAGGATTGTCGCCCACAAGAAGGCAACTCTGGGAGACCTGTTGTATACCGTATAGCATGTTTTTTAAAAGAGATCATAAGATTGAATTATTTATACATCCAGTAAAATGCTCTGTGAAATAAAATATGTTTTTTGCAGGCAGAGCATTAAGGGTGGCCGGGCAAAATGCTCCCTTGTGCACAACATCCTTGTCTGTGATGCCCTGTCCTGGCTCCCATACTGGACTGGTAATTACCTAGCACAATATTTTAAAAAAGAAAAGGCATATCCAGGGATCATACATTTTGACGAAGGGGTCAGAGTATCCGTTGGCATCCATAGCTGCCAGGTGGACACAGCGGATGATGCCCACGATGAGCCGGCCCTGCTGTGTGCTGTACATGAGAGACACCAGGATACGGCCCCGCTCCTCCACCTCACTGCCATCCTTCACCTGAGCACAGAACCAGAACATCCTGGGCACTGCACTGCTAACACTGTCATATAGGCTACACACACTGAACAGCACTCGCGATCATTTAAGACCAAAAGACATAACAGGTTCAAATACCTACCCCAACACAAACCCTCAACCCCAGTCGTAATCTTAACATGGTCCTTGACCCCTCCTGTGGTAAATACTACAGGTATGTATTACAAACACTGAGTTCTGAGTGCTGTGTCTTTTTTATACTGTACATGCATTATTGATTCTGTCACGACGTTAAATGTGTATAAAGATCTAAGTACGCCCCCACTATGTAAACTAATAATCCTCTATAAAAATGTTCTCACAAACTGGTGTGGAACTGCTAGCTGCTACTGCAGAATGGGTGTGAGCAATAGTTACCTCCTCCTCATAGAGAGCCATGCCACGGGCGGAGCCTGCTGTTCCAGCACGCTTCATCTGAGAACGATATAACAGAACCAAAATGCATACAAGAAATACAGTATATACAATAAAAAAATAATTTTAATGCAGCTATAAATCTTGAGTGTATTAAGGGATGCCCAAGTCTCCACAATAAACCCATGGTTGCAATCTCTTCAGCTCTGTATTGATCTCATGTGGATAATAAAATGCTGAATATTATATTCAATATATATTGTGGCAGAGAGTGAGAGGTTCTAATATTCTTCCCTGGGAAATATCCTGGGAGGGTACAGCTTACGGATTCTGCGGCTCTCAGCAAGTAGATAGAGCTCCAAAATCGTTGATGGTTTTATGATGGTCAGGTACTGTGTGATGGAAGCAAAAGAAATGTGATAAAGAACTTGGGTAAACTTCAAATAATGAGGTGCATTTAAAACTGAGAAGAGGAGTCACTTCTTTAGTCAAAGGGTAGTGGAAGTACAGTATGGACGAAGTTCCACAACTATGTTGTTAAAGGTGATACCCTGGCTTCTTTCAAGAAGATTGGATGAGATATTTGGATTAATTCTCTACTAACAACCAAATAAGCTAGATGGGCTTCTTTTGTAACTGTCCTTACGTTCCTAGGAAAACTAAAACTAAAAACAAAGATCTGGAAATGAAGAGTCCTCTTCCAGTCCAAGCTTGCCAGGTGCTGATGTTCACTTCAGTAATTAAAAATCAGTTGGAACAAAGGCCGCAAGACCAATAATTCATTGCCCTCTTGCTCCTCTACAAACTTGCACTGAGGGACCAAAATGAAAACACATGTGAGGTCATTAGCATTTTGGGACTGCAGCAGACATTTAGCTTTATCGTAAGTGTGGGCCTACGCCCTCCTGACTGTATGAACAGATGTAATGTGCAGTCTGTTGTCCCAGTATGTTTGGTTATATAGTGTATATAGTAGGTATCTGTGTGAGTGAATAAAGGTATTCTCATTCATCAAGAAGTCTGCTAAACCAAAGTGAGCGGGTGTATGCCAATTGATGTCAAAAACACTTTTGGTGAGAATCCAACTGAATGAATTCTAGCACAGAATTCTGAAAACCATTGAACATTCTCTTACCAGTCTGTCCAAATTCCATATTAGGACACTCTCTTGCCTTCCAAACCACCCATTGACACTTTTTACGTCAAAGGGAGTGAAGGGCATTTGAAATTGTTTTCTAAATCAGCATTACATCTACAGTCTTACAGTGTGCACACAACATGCACATGTATAAAATCGGGGGTGTTTTTTCATTGGAAATTATTCTATATTTCTTGCCAGGAAGCAACTTTGTATTTATTTTGTCACTGTCCTTCAATTCCTCATCTCCACGGTAGAAAGTGTATAATGTGTAGATAAAACCCAGGAGGTGCAAAACAGCAACCCCTTCCCACAACCCCATTCTTTTTCAAATCGGGATGACAGAAAGATTCTGGATCTAACACTACTAGTCTTGTTTGTACAGTCTTTACAGAAAACAGCCTAGCTCACCGGGATGACTCTCTCCAGACACACATTGAAGTTCTTCTTCTGGTTGATTTTCAGTTTCTTCAGAGACACTCGTGTTTCCCCAATAAACTCATTGTGACCGAATTTGTCTTCATCGCAGACTGAGATCCTGGAGTGAAAACAATGGAAAGCCACACCATTAATATTCCCTGTTCAGTCAATAAGACACACACCCAGAGGTGTTCTTGTCAGTATGTCCAGAACAAGTGCTATACTGCAGAATTATCCAAATGATAAATTGGTATGCTAGCTGGCTAGATGCTTCCTTTCAATTTTGTTTGGCATAACTCGAGAGACAATGTTAATAAAATGCAATAAAGAATACCACATGTGCCCTGAAAACATTAAATATTCCCCTTTTCAACTGAATACAGTATACATATTTTCAATAAAGTAAATATACATACTTCATGTAAGTATATTCATATAAAATCTATATCTGGGGTTTCAGATGCAGGTAGCAAAAATGTAAACTGGAAATACAAAATGGTCTACTTGTTTCCTCGGTCAGTACCAAGTGTAAAAAACAACAACTTCGGCTCACAGAGCGTGCAGTCTCTTCTTCACTTGCCTATTGTTATTACTGACTAAACAGCTCTCCTAGATTATCGTGCGGATGACTGAGCACACAGTGAGAATGTTGTCCACCTGCAGGTGTAAATGGTTATATTTCAGGCAACAGAAATTTCCACATCTCAAAAATCTCCACAGGATATTTACATACAATCATAGATGGGAATGCAGCAGTGCAAAACCATTGTGTTTTAAACACATTTGCTCTCTGTGCTGCCCTATTTCGCAGGCAGGGACAGGTCGCCATGGTTACCTCAGTGTCTTTCTCTGCATGTCTTCGTCAGTGATGCCATGGTAGACCAGAGTTTCGTTCCACATCGGGTTTCGGGTGTTTCTCAGAGTCTTGGTCCGCAGCTTGTTTGACTAAACATGGATAAAAATCGCCATGTGTTTCTTTTATATGTACTATACTTATAAAATTAAGCAAGTGATTATAACCAGTTGATGATTACCAATTGTCATTTATCCCCCTGGTACAGTATGTACAGTAGTCCCCGGTGGGTCCAGCAAACTAGAGCACTGAGCTATACCTACCTGCAGGCAGGTACGTGTGCGACGGTGGCATTTTCTCCCTTTACCTTACTGGCTCCTGGCAACAGGTGCAGCTTGACGTATGGATCTGCCAGCCCATTGGAGTCCATTGGCTTCAGCCCCTGCAGGAGCAAATCATGACATCATGATATTTACCTTGAATTCAACTAAAATTACACCGTTCTTTTTCTTCTTGTTTTCTTACTTCAGCTAAAACCGTTCATTTGTTGTAGCTGCATTTTCAGCTGTAAACAATGTTTGTGTATACTGTACACAACGGATTTGGTCCTTCACATTAAGTGAAGTAGTTAATTCTAATTCTTAACAAAGCAGTTATTCCTCTCACAGAATATGGCACGTACAGTATAACAACTATAATACTTGATTCATTCTGACACCCACACTCAGTTTTTAGTAAACACTGCAAGTTTCTGATTTTAAAGAACTGAGATTCCCTGTCCCAAACTCACCTTTCCTCTGATGATAGTGCAGTGTAAGGAGCTATTTTCTTGCTCATAAAGAAGGCTGAATTCCAGAGATCCCAGAGTTGCTGCAATGTGAACACAGCACAGGCATTATATCATTCACAATTCAGACATTACACACATCAGTCGAACAGTCCTATCTTTTCAGTCAGTCATCTGAAGAAATATCTCTGTGGGAAAACACAGCTCATTGGGGTGTAATGTTGGCACCAGAATCACAGGATGCTTCAGGAAGTTTGGGTTTTAAAATGCTCCCTTAGCCTAAAAGTAGTTTTCTCATATTCATTAATAATAATATCAAATTTTAATTTTATACAGCACTATTAAAAGTGGCTTCTCAAAGAGCTTTACGAAAGCACACAATGAGAGGACACCGCAGAATTACACAACTACAATAAGGGTTTGGAATACAGTAGGAAAACAAAGGGGCAAACTAAGAACTACCTACATAAAAGCTCCTCTAAGAAAGGTTTTAAGTTTTGAAAGTGCTCAGGGAAAGTGACTCTCTGATTTTCTTAGGGATAGAATTCCAGAGCTTTGGGCCAAATCAAGAAAAAGCCCAGTCACCCGCAGTATGGAGCCAAGCTTGGAGGACAGACAGGAGACCAGTTTTATGTAATCTTACTGGCTTCATCAGAATCATAGCTGTTGGCCTCTTCCTCATCCTCCTCTGGGGGGGGCTGCTGGTGCCGAACTGGGGGGGTGCTGTAAGAGGCTGCCTGCCTCTTCTCATCCTTCCCTGGCATAACAGACCTCTCATCTCTCTGAGTGCCTGTGGAGTAAGCACTGTCCATCTGTCCTGCTGAGAAAACAACACATAGAACGAGCCACACAATAATTATTATTATCATTAACTGATGATGCAATTCAAACTGATGTGCCTTTTACTTGTTTTACCTGTCTTTTTCAATGATATTGGCATTATAGTTGTAGTGTTCTTCGGGGAAGGTTAGTTCTATAGCACGAAACAAGCAGATGCTTCACTGTAGCCTTCATGGCAAATCATGCTCTAAACGTCTGCCTCTACTTCAATCATAAACCATCTAGGGTGGAATTACTCTGAGCATCAATGAATTTTGGTAACTTCTGGTCCTTTTTTGGATCCAAACATTTGTAGTTTTATGGGTGGCACGGTGACCTTGCAGTCATCAGCGTAGCTTCATAGCTCCTCGGTTCTTTTCCTGGAGTTCTTTCTGTGTGGAATTTGCATCTTCTCCACTTTCCCATGGCTGTTTTCCCTGTTTTGGCAGGCCCTGCATGAGACTGGCATCCTCTCCAGGGAGCAATCCTACCTAGTGCCCTGTGCTTCCAGCCCTGACTCCTGTGTGCTGCAGCCCTCCCGAGGAATAAACAGCATTTTGATCATGGCTGAATGGATCCACATGTTTGCATTATTTATGTATTATGGGATTCTGGTGTTTATGAAGATAATTGCAGCTGAATATGGCCTGCAGTCTATTAAGAAAGGTATATATCTACAAAAGACACAAGCATGCAAAGACACTACAAATGAAAGAATCCCGACTGTAACTGCAGCATCAGTAGAGGAGTCTCGCCTTGTTTTTCTTCTGGGTACCGAGAAGGGGGGTTCTGAGAAGCTCTGCTCCCTGTAAGGTGCAAACAGAAAGTGGTCATCTCACTAGCCAAGCATTTTATGGGTAGCAATGGTTTTAATAAAGGGGTGCAGTACATTCATCCTTGGGAAATGCAAATTAATGGGTCGTATATAAAAATACAGTATAGGAAATCTTCTTTATAGCTGAAAACATTTTACTTGCTCCTCTGGAGGTCAAGTAAGTAAAACCAGTATGAACATGATACATCTGGAGTATCCATGCGTGTTTCATGTCCCATATTTCTCAGTGTCCTGAGGTCTAAAGGCCGAGCAGATGTGCAGGTGCAGTGCTGTGAGAGCACAGTGCCATGCCTTTACCTGGCTGAACCACCTGGGCAGAGGCCGGCGGGGGGCGGGACGCCTGCACTGAGCTGGCTCTCTTCATGGCTGGGCACACAGGGAGAGAGGAAGACACATTCAAAGGACTGTCTCACACTCTGCACCGGCGCTGCTCTCTACCACTCATCTACACCACTTCTTCCATTACTGTCAACATAGAACATCCAGCATTATCCATTGGAAGGAGGAAAAGCAAAATTTAAAAAACGAAAATCGTTCACATTAGGGTATTTTTCTATCTTAGTCTTTTTCCAGGATTTTACAGCACAATGTGTGAGGATGCAAAAGAAAATTAAGACTATAAATAAGTACAACATTAACAACTGTTTTTTTTCTAGTCTGTTACATGTTCTTTGATGAAATAAATAAAAAAAGTAGTGTAGTAGAAGCTGATAAGGTCCATATTTTCAGAGAGATTGGGGTTCTTAGTCAGGGACTAATACAATGAGGAGCAAGGTTCAAAATTCCATAGTCATTTAGGCAGTGAATAATTACTGTGCTGCAACGTTGACAGCAATAGGTCTTAATTACTGTATGAAACTGCCCAGGAGCAAGGAACAGTGAGAACAAGTATCAGAATCAATAGACATGTACTGTACGTCATGGGAGTTAGCAATCATAAAGCTAATACCTTTGAATTCACATTGCATTATGATATAAAACACTTCCATGATTCGTCTGCACATGCCATGTATGTCAGCTATGCCCAAACAACTGAACCAGCCAAGAAGGTGGCACTGATACTTCAGAAGCAGTCCTGAGTCTTACAGCATGAACCTGCTATTCCTTGTAATAGAATATTCACTGGACTGAACAAATCTGTTGATGATACAAACCTAGAAGGAGCTGAAGAATACTACATCAGTAATACAACAAGAACTACACAAAATGCAAATGTGGGCAGACACAGAAGTTATCATGAAAGTGCCAAAGCTATAATGGAAATTGAAACACTACAGCTAACCATATGGTTGGGAGGTGATATACTGTAAAAACATAGATAACACGTTAGGCTTTATGGTCAAAAAGCACAGTACATATCTAGACATCATCTGCCATGAGAAGAATGCCATGAGAGTCCACATCTATAACAGTATGTTTAATCCTGATACCAGTAATATGAAGAAGACATTGAGCCTGCAGGGAAGAGACAACGGTACTTTGGTTAATCCTAAGAAAAGCCATTTTTTATGAAGACAGACTGAAATGACGCAGACTTAGAAAGATGAGGATGTATGCTTGTTGATGAGGGAAAGTTATTGCCAAGATTTTTTTCCCAGATCAGAGAGACCCGAACGAGGTGCCACAACTTGTAATAAGAAAGAGAAATAATAAAAAAAAGAGCTGGACAGGGTAAAAGGCCCGGTAAAGGGTGTTTAATCTATTCCCTGCGTGTCTGTACTAACCTACTGGGCCTCTGTTTATATCGCCATCGGCCTCTTTGAAGTAGGAGTCCTGGCTCTCCGTGCTGCCGGGAGCCATCCGTGTCTCTGAAGGCTTGCGGGCCACTGGAGGACAGCTCCCCCGGCTCAGGTTTTCAGTGTCTGTGAAAAACGGCAGATCTGAATCACCTCGCTTTCTCGCCAGCTTCTCCGGGCTCTGTTTCCAGAGACAGGGAGGTCACCTCACATCTTTAAACACTTAAACATTTCTTACAAAAACCCGCTTCGGCCAGCAAGATGGATTTGTGGGTCAGTGATGGCGCTGGGCACGTGCAAACCACACGACTGCCTGAGTGCCCAAGGCAAACAGGATCCCTCTGCCTAGCAGGATAACACACACGTCCCACTGATGAGCTGAGAGATGAGAAAAATGCCTGTGCTGTGCTAACAAGCAACTTCCAGGGCAGAATGAAGCCATAAGACTCAATGAGAAGGCGGGCACTGGGGACTGGTTGGCTTCATCCACCTGGCCAGACACAATTCACTAGTGAGAATGAACTGGAAGGGGGTATAAGAGCAGGGGAAATTGGCTTCACAGTTTAAGCAATACAAAATGTGCCCACTATTACTATCCGAACCCATTAACCCCTTCAGATATGGTTAAAAAAAAGTTAAAGGGATTTATTATTGATCAACAAGAGGTCTATAAAACCTGTGTGCCCTTTACAGTTTATTATGCTGCTCTGGTAGCATCTAAGCGCTACACTGAATTGCATAAATCTTGTGCAAATAATCTCTCATTTGCATTGGTGTTCTACAAGTGTAGCTACAAATACTGGTATTTTACAAGTATGGTTAATTTGCTCCTTTGTGGTCAACATAAGCTTGTTTTCCTCAGTACAGTTTCCGAGTGGAAGGAGGATGTAGGGAGACAGTAAAGAGGCTGGTATCTGTGCAGGACTTGAATGCAGGATTGCTTACTGGCCTCTGAGCGCTGCTGTCTCAGTGCTCTCCTGGCAGCTCTGTAGGTGCCAGCAGCCCCATCTTCCTCAGAGCTGTAGCCACCCTGCTCAGTGTTATGGTGGATGGGGTCCCGAGTCTTCACTAGAATCAGGGAACAAGAACGATTTGAGCCTGCACGCCTTAAGCACCTGTATGAAGGGCGAGTCACACTCACACCAGTGACAGGAACTTAACATTTGTAGTCTTCAACTGAGGTTACTTGGGGACACACAGGAATTTAAAGTTTGGGATCATTCAGGACAGGAAACAATTTTTACACAGTGAAAAGGGTGCCGTGACTGTCTCCCTCAATCAGTTGAGAGAAGATGATTGGTTGGGCTGGTTTAAAAAACATGGAAGCTGAAGCTTCCAAGCTGGTCAATACCTTTAATCTAAAGGAAGACATCAGATCCTCTACAATCTGACTGAAGGGAAGAAGAAAGCAGAGAAGGGTTCTGAGAGAAGAGTCTTGGAGAGAGACTGTACTTTGCATCCCCTTAACATTTTAGTCGTCTGGCTAGTAAATAGAACAGGACTCAAAAAGGTTTAGGCAGTAGCTCGACGGGGTGCTAAAGGTTTTAGTTTTGTGTTTTATTGTGTTGTGTTTGGTCTTGTTTTCTTGCAATGTAAATATACAGTATAGCACTATTTTTATAATACAACAGCATTTGTGCATCTGTTTTTCTTCAGCCTTGCTACTCTTACACACTGCCCCTGGGTGTGTCACAACAGAAAGGCACAAACAGCTGATATCTGCACGTTCGAGAAACTCATGTCTGAAATGGCTGGAGTCTTGGAGGAGTTACAAGTAACCAAATGCGATGGGCCAAATGGCTTTCATGCATTTGTAAACTTTTGTATTTTATGCTTTTTTGCTTTCAGATGCAAGGCTTAATCTAGGCTCTGCCATTTAAACAAGGATTAGGATTTGTTGATTAATTTTAGGATTCTTCTCATTTAAGAAAAAGCTTCTCAGAAAATATGCATTTAGAGCATTGTTATGCTCTCCAGATGGTGATTTCTGTGTTTTTTCAAAAGGATAATGGTACGAAAACACACAGCCAGTTTAAAAATAAATTATTTAGAGCAGAAAGAAAAAAAAACAAAAGGTTACAAAACTGGTTGGTTGTCTTTAACATTTGTAAACAATATTAGGATGTGGATTTATAGTGTTCTGGGAAATTATTTGGACTGAAAGTTCTAAAATAAACAGAAATACAGAACACAGATGTAATTGTTAACAAAGGTGGATCCTTTGCTGACTTTCACAGTAAAATGCCACAACCAGAATGTCCATAATTTTACATGACCAGTGCAGATCTAACTGGTTCAGATTGAGATTACTTATATACCTAACAACTTGGATGACATTTTACACATCTTTTCACATCTGACTTCATACTACTCCCCATCAGGTGTCCACAGACTGCTTATTCAGGACAATATTCCCCACTGCCATGTGGTTATCATTATGGCAATAACTGCAATAAATTATTGCATGAGAATCCTAAAATCTCTGCCATCTTTTTAGGAAAAACTATCGTCAAGACAAGACCTTTGTTAACTGCACACTGTCGTTCTGAGCAACTAAGACCACAGGTGGCTGCTTAGACAGATTTAAATTCAGAGCGGCCATAGGAGGCATGTTGTTTCATCTCCACAATAACCTGGGTTCTAATGCATTTCTTATGGGACTTGTTACCTGATACTAATGCAAAAAAACAACATGCCTTGTGGGGTTTTTTTTTTCAGGGTTGTTTCCATTGACCCCTGTAACACAATTATATTGCCTTTGCCACTACAGAACACGTAAGTGGAGCAGCCAGCTACTGCTGCTAACCTGAAAGGAGCCACTTCCCCCAGAAAGTCACCCCCCAGAACGGTGTTTGCAGCACTGCATGAAATTGGCCTGGCCATGTGGATTTGGGACCGCTCAGAACAAACTGTGAGAATGGGCAAGGGCATGAATTGTGAGATGGCTTCATCCATCCAGAAAATGGTCTTCAACCATCCCTGGAACCAGCAGTCCCTCTCTAATTGGGTGTGAAACTGTGAAACTGTAACTTGGATGACTAGTACAATGAAACCATGACTATTGATGTCCAGGTTTCAGTTGTTGCACATTGCCATCCCATCCTGATTGATTGAAAGTTGACTGGCGAGATGTGCTGGAGATGTTGTATCCTCTAAACAAATCATGCACTCTGTGGCGTACACTGGTGATGTTAGTGCCCTTTGCTGTGTATCATCTTTGCCCATGGGAATGTACTTCTCCATGAGGTCTCACTCACACAGTGTGTCCATGACCATCTATTGCTCAACAGTCTGTTTTTACAATCCAGTAATCCACTCTGAGACAAGACAGGCAAACCAAGCCAACAGAATCCTATGATGAATGATAATGGAGTGGACGATTCAGTAGTGGGTGAGAAGACCCAATATCATTGAAATTACTGTCATACTTACCAGCGGTGTCCTGCTCTGCACTCAGAACCTGGCTCTCCGTTTGCCCTGAGAAGTGGGAGAGATCTTAATTAGAGGTCAATGACAAAAAAAACAAACAATAACAGGAACTAGAGCTTTAAAAATGTTTTGGAACAAATACTGTGTCAAATGAAGACAAATGTTAAATATACAAGCTCTGGTCAGCAATAGATCGAATCCTGGCCCTGGAGGGAGGTATGTCTGTGGGTTTTCATTCAAGTTCACTTCTTTACTACATCAAACAGCTCATTACTGGCTGAAATTGACCTGTTTGACATCATCGCCTAGATGTTCAAATACTACTGACTTAAAGATACATACTGTAGAAGACCTACAAACACACAGGCCCTCCAGGTTTGGATACCCCTAATCTAAATGTATCATTAAATCAAATCAAGCAAAGACAAAAGTATTTTTCCACTGCCCCGGCAATTCCCACAAGCAAAGCTTAACAGAGCTTGAACATCAGGGTCAAGGACAAAGGAAAACTAAAAGGGAAAATGGCAAAGGTCTTTTGCCATTGAACAAAAAGAAAAAAAAGTCAATGCCACCTCATATTAACATGCTCCCAGTCTGATGTGCTTTCCAATGACTGGTGACAGACTTGCTGAAGGCCATTACTGACGCAAAACAGGTAAAGAGCTAACTGTTAGCCCCGCCTTCTCCTAACATCAATTTGCATTGGTACTATTTCCATGCATGACACAAGTAGGCTTTCTGACTGAAGCTACCCTGTCTGGAAGGAGCACAGAGGCTTGCATGTTTCATCAGGCCATCCATGGCACTCGCAAAACCCAATTGCTAAACAACCACCCTGCAGCACACCAGCAATCATGGACAATGAGCAAAGAGCCGCCTGAATAACTGTGCTTTGGGAAAGCACAAGTCAGAGGCGACAATGGTAACGATGAGGCCGGTAGTCAGCTGTTTTGGAGATAAGCATGTTTAGCTGTCAGCATACATTTGATCAGATGGATATTCCCCTACGCTGCCAGGCCACCTTCCTTGACAATCTTTGAGAAAATCCACAGGTAGAATACAAGGCTTGTTTTTTCAGTTTAATGTTTAATCATGATCAATATGTGGTGGAGACAGTAAGGAAAAATTCTGGTTGTTACTTGAGCTGTTGAGGAAGGCACTGCAATGCCAGCTTCACTCTCGAATTGTCTTTCCAAGCATTCTTGTGTACATTCCAACATTTAGGTTCTGATTCTTAACTTTAGGTCTTCCTCTCTGACTATACAAGCACTGAGTATTTGTGCTGGATTGTGCTCCAATCCCAGACTCTCAAGCAGAGATCTAAATCTCCAGATGGGCCAGAGAGGGCTGACCTAATTGGACTTGTGAGGAACAGAACTTTCTTCCACCTGCATTTCCATGCATGTTGTGGTGGTTTCCAAAGCTTTTTCCAATTAAAAAGCATGGATGTGGCTTTCTCCTTTGAGCAATGCAGTTAAATCTTAAAGGAAATCTAATTCTGTTAAGGCTCATTTTGTAAAATAGAGTAACAATTTGACTTTTACACTTACACAGAACCAATACTACAGTAAGCATTTCCCATTGTGGAAAACTCACCTCGGCCCAGAGTCCTTGGATAGCTGCTGGCTCTCTGCTCCCTGCTGGGGGGCTCCTTGGAGTCAGCCTCCCTCTGGAGGCTAGGATCTTTGGACTTGGAGATTGGCATGGGAGAAGGCAGAAACTGCTTGGGCAAACCCTTGAAGAACCAGGCTCCAGAACGCTTCCAGACCTGCACAACAGAAGAACCTTTATTAACACTATAAATCACTGTGTATACTCTGTTTAAATGCTGTCTTAACGATGGTGACATGTAGGCTTCTTTGTGGAGTTACTGCTCTGTGTGAAGGAGGTCAATTTTAAGAAACAGAGAAGGTGTATATAATTATGTAATTTTATCTCTTTTTCTCAAAAACCATAGAATTTATGTGAATTTGCTCAGAAAATGACATTGCTATACTGGAACTCAGAGTTCAGGCCTCTCTGATCCTCTGTGGGCACTAATGTCCATAGAGCAGATTCTGTCCTGTCAGCAGGGCCACCTCACGTCTCATCAGCAGATGGCTCTCTAGGCATGCCTCAGCCCTGCCAGATTTATCAAAGCATGGACAGCTCTTAAGGAAATACCCCCTCGGACCACATTATGTTTGCAGTTAGTTTTAGGTTTAATGTCTTTAAAGAAAAAAAATGTGAGTCACAGATTACCCTGCCTTTCTCTTTTATTCATAGACCGTTCACAGCATGCAATATCAGGGTGGTGGGCTGTGGTCTTTGTAAACTGGTGTGTGTGCAGCTCTTCTAGGTCTTTTTTAAAGCGGAAGCAGCAACCAAAAGACCTGGTAAAACTTGAGTAAAATAAACCCAAGCCGATTTATGTCATTAAGACTCGTGTGCTTTG
Organism: Lepisosteus platostomus; assembly: GCF_059453375.1. Taxonomy (NCBI): domain Eukaryota; kingdom Metazoa; phylum Chordata; class Actinopteri; order Semionotiformes; family Lepisosteidae; genus Lepisosteus; species Lepisosteus platostomus. The sequence goes on from NC_142634.1 coordinate 14,682,001, forward strand.
GAACAGAAACCTGCAAATGAACCCGCGCTCAAGAACCAGTTTCAGATTACCCTGCCCTAAATCAATCCAAATGACTGATGGGATACACAGAACGCTCCTCAATTACAACCGAAGGATTCCAGTGCCTCTTACCTCCCTCTGCTCACTGCAGATCTTGCACAGCCACACCGAGCGCGGCCGACTCTCCACACCGCATTTCCTGCACACATGCTGCAGAAATGCAAACACACAAACACACACATCGGGAACTGTATCCAGACAAGCCTGAGCTGTCTTCTTTCTTGGCTGATGTTCAAAATAGTGTCAGACCTAAAGTGCCATTTTTTAATTGCAATTTCTTGTTAGCAAAAGTACACAGATACAATTATAATTTATAACTTTACATTAAAAGCTGTGGAGAAGGATGAAATCTGCCTACATGTATTTTTTTTTCTTTGACACATTGCATGAAAGGGAGTTACTATACTGCTTGAACTCCTAGTAGTAAGAAACTTTATTTCCTGGAATGGGAAAAGCACTGCGCTCTCACAGTCCGTACCTTCTTGCAGTCTTCACACACCACCGAGGCCACACCGTCCACGCCTAACTGCTCCCCGCACAGAACACAGCGAGACATACCATCGCCACAAGCGTTCTTCCGCATATCGTCCAGGCGGGTCACCAGCCGTCTGGAGCAAAGGCAAGACTCGAGTAAGACAGGTTTCTCCATTGCCCAGAGTTCTTTCAGCACACTATGTTCTTACTGCCTTTTGTATTGTCTTCTAATTAACTGACAAATTACATACTGTGAACACTGACATGCAGAGTGAAAAACACAATGGCCGACTAAGGGAGAGTCCTACAAGCCATGTTGTCAGTGCTGACAGTCTGGCTTCTTTCAGGATGAGTTCCTCCACAGAAATGACACCATCTGGTCATTCTCAAGATTTTTGTCCTGCAGAGGTCCCTCCCCATTTTATTCATTTACAGCAGATATGAAACTGGAAAAGTATAACATCTACAATATGTTTTAGTTAGTATAGATAAAGATGTTTTCCTTTCATTAAAGCATAGTTTAGGGTTCTTTTTTATATTTTGGACATTTGTATTCTGTTCTTTTCAAGCCCTTATAATAACGTAGCCACTCAAATGAACTGTATTTCCACCTTTCTTGACTTGTAGTCACCGAAATGTAAGATTTCTGTCCAGCACGGTGTGCTCTATAAAAAGCCAGAATGTGCATTGTTACTTAGGTGTCAACTCACCCGATACGTTCTTGTTCTAGGGCTTCCATCTTTTCTGCCCTGGCAATCACTCTGTTGATAATCTCCTTCTCCTCGTCCGTCAGCTCTTCACTCATCCGCTGTGGCTCTGTCCGGTTCGAGTGCACCGTCCAGCTGGTGCCCATCCTGCCATCCGGACAAACATGCGCCATTAGGGCACAGACACGCGGTTCAACATGAACGGTTGCTTTTCATTTGCCAACCCCAGTTTTTACAAACTAAGTAGACAAAATTAGCTGGAGTTAATCCCCACTCCTGATGATACCACGTGTGAACCAGTGTTTGCTGATCAAGTCATACTATTGATTCCTCAAGTCATTGGCAATTTGGGTCAGCTTAATTTTTAAGTAAAAATAAGACAATATTTAAAAGAATACCTGTTAATTACAGATATATTTACACATAAATTTTGTTAATTACATATTTATCTTTGGCAAATACAAGTTGCCTGAGTACCTGATGTTGCGATCCCTTGTCTTAACACAAACTCTATGAGCACTGCATGGCTAGAAACTGCAGCACGACGTTCTGAGAGGTGAGGTCTGGGGTCTGGGGTTAGTTTTCAGCACTATACTACTAGAAATATATTTTTTAAACTGAACCACAACACTTTGCCTGGAACAGAAATGTCCTGCCTAGAACGGAAGGGAATTAGAAATAGATATTTCCAATCAGATATATCCTGATTGGAACAGGCAGAGTTTCTTCAAATGTCTACCTTGTGGTGAGAAAATAAACTTGGGCCACTTTATTACTGACTGCTTGGCTGTGGTGAAGTTGAACCAAGTCATGGGACTGTTCTCACAGTCCACGGTCTGGACACTCCAGGCACAAGGCGATTGACTTGATGTTAAGTTTCATCACTATATTTTCGCCTGTGCAATCTCAGCAGTGCTTCAGATTTACCTTGACTGAGAGTTGTTTCTTCGTGTCTTGTCTCGCAGCAGTGACTCCTGTAGTGCACAAGGAGCACGAGCATGAGCAGACACCTCCAACCCATCTACCCATCAGAGTCATTATCCTTTCACACACTGCAACTCCAAAGAGCTTGACAGGGGTGCTGGCACTCAATGGAGCAGAATGTATTTCATTGACTTTACAGCTGCCTTGCAGAAACTGCTGTTTCCTGGAAAGCCCAGAGAGCCCTGACCAGCTAATCCCACCTATATCTTGGCAGAGCTTTGCCAATTATACACCCCTTGGGGGATTCTGGTCAAAGTCAAGCCGTGACTCAACTAGTGAGCTTGGCCTGCGCCCAGCATGAGCCTTTCTGCTGGTCGAGCCACATTGAGACCCTCCCAGATTTACTTTCTATGGCTTGAGAAATAACAATACTGAAGTTTACATTCAACCAGGGGAATCAAAACCTCAGTTTTCAGAATAGGCAGCTTGTGCTATACGAGCTACAGTACTGGCTTACTGAGGAGGTGTCCTATGTACTTAATAAAATGTGCATGAAGCATAAACGTGCTCCCACATCCCCAAGGCAAATGAAGATGGGATGAGCTCACTCTCTATTAATTAGAAAACGTGCTTATTAAAAATAAACTCAAGTCTAGCAGTCTCATTAGCAACACCCAAATATTCAATATGTGCTGCAGCTGTACTTTCATCTAGGGGGAAAAACAGTAGGTCAGATGCAGTTTCTAATGTAATCAGTGATGCAATGACATATTTTTGCTCATTCCACAATGGAAAACCATTAATAAAATCTGTTTAAATATGATTACAATACACAACTTTTTGTACTACTCCTTCTTAACAGCATCTTAATATCTCGTGATAGGTGATGCTGCCTCTAGAGTTACTGGAATCTCAATTACTAAAATTTAGAAAACTAACTTCTAAAATGACTTCCTCTTTCCACTGTGGAAAAGGAATGGTATTGAAATTATTAAAATAATTAATAAAAACTCACATTTAAAAAAAGTCACAAAACAGATAACAGTTGTGTAAATGCTTGTTCTAACTGTTAGCTCCTTATACACCTTCTACTGGCACTCCTGAGACTCTGGGTGCCTTTCGGTTTCCAGTATGAGTATGAGGACTTTGAACACTGGACAGCCCTGCTTTCTGCTCTGTCGCTCCAAGACTATGGAATGGTCCCCAGCCCATGTCTTGTAAGGGAGTCAGCACCCCTTCAAAATGTACCTTAAGTATTCACCCTCACCCCAGGTGTTTTCACGTTTTATTGTGTTATAAAATCATGATGCATTTCATTGGGATTTTTTTACATTGACCATCATGAAACACTATAATGTTAAAGTTAAATCAAATTTCTACATATCCTCCTAAATTAATCATGAATATAAAACAGAAAATAACTGCATACGTATTCAACCTCTTTGTTATGACAATCCTAAATAGCTCCCAACAAAAACTGTATCATGGATGTAGTAATGTAGTAATGTATATACAGTATGTGAGAAAGAAATCGACAGTTCTCAATTCTTCAAGGTATTTAGCAAGGAACAAAAAAGAATGTTATTCCAGACACTTAAATGTACCTTTCAAAAACAGCAGACAATCAAATAAAGATCAGCTAACCTAGTTGTGATCAGCTAACCTAGCTATAGTTGTGATATTTTACGTTTCACAGACACAAAGGATAATGCGATCGATCTGAGCTATCTGTGCTATTGCATAACATGGTAGCAACAGCAGTTTTCCTCTTGTTGTCTGAAATGTTTTGGCACAGTGGGAACATATGTTAGCACAGATGAAAGTCTACTGAAATCTAAGATGACCCAAGTACCACAGAGCAGAGGAAGAGGTGTTCAGCATTATCGTTTCAGTAAAGGTACAAAGTACAACACTCCCAGACAGTCTCAACCAAGTAACCCGCCAAATTAATCAACTAGTTCTAGAAGTATCCGCGTCCAGGAGTCAAAGTCTAACTAGTCCAGTTCCCTCAGGCAGCAAGTGTCTGAGATCATGAAGCTGACCAGAGGCAGTTTGGCTTAAGAAGCAAAGACACCTCTCAAAGTTAGGATTTTCTTGAGAACATTCTTGAGATTTTCTTGAGTAAATATATATTGTCACTCTGCAATAGCCTAGATTCTAATGTTTTCAACCTCACAACACACATTTTCTCAGAATGTAATTTATTCTGTTTGAAATGAATGCCTCAGATTTAGTCTCCTGAGCTCACTGGTGAAGCTGGCTCTTTGGCCCAAGCTATTCATTTTTTTTTTAATTAATCTAATAAAGCAGATTAATGGGTCATGGGACTGGTTATGAATTTTACCACAACTCCCTAGCTAATAAGCCCGGTGTCATTCAAAGGGATACTGTACTCTGTAATTCTTTTTAATGTTATGTCAGAAAAATAGTTCATCTTTTGTAGAACACAACTAATGAAAAATGAAACATCAGGTTTGTCTTGCAGAGGCTTGAAATCGCTATGCAACGGAATTCTCTTTTGTTCTTTTGATAGAAACTCACTTTTGATCTGCAACTCACAACTGGCAACCCACTGAAGCTAAGCAGGTGTGAGCCTGGTCAGTACCTGGATGGGAGACCTCCTGGGAAAAACTAAGGTTGCTGCTGGAAGAGGTGTTAGTGGGGCCAGCAGGGGGTGCTCACCCTGTGGTCCATGTGGGTCCTAATGCCCCAGTATAGTGATGGGGACACTATACTGTAAACAGGCGCCGTCCTTCGGATGAGACGTAAAACCGAGGTCCTGACTCTCTGTGGTCATTAAAAATCCCAGGGCGCTTCTCGAAAAGAGTAGGGGTGTAACCCCGGTGTCCTGGCCAAATTTCCAATTGGCCCTTACCAATCATGGCCTCCTAATACTCCCCCTCTATGAATTGGCTACATTACTCTGCTCTCCTCCCCACTGATAGCTGATGTGTGGTGAGCGTTCTGGCGCACTATGGCTGCCGTCGCATCATCCAGGTGGATGCTACACATTGGTGGTGGTGGAGGGGAGTCCCCATTACCTGTAAAGCGCTTTGAGTGGAGTGTCCAGAAAAGCGCTATATAAGTGTAAGCAATTATTATTATTATTATTAATTTTGAATTAGTGTTTGCGTAGTGCAGCTGGCCAAGGGAGAGGAAGAAAGGTGACTCATGGAGTATAAAAGAGAAAGAGCGCCCCACACAGAGCAGCATGGGAGCACGGCCATGCCACAGAGCTTCTCCGTCAAGAAAACAGGCCCGCTGATTAAATGCAGAAAATATTTCTTGGTCTCAAAAGGGGTACAGGTGGGTAGGAGGAGGGGGGGAGGTCAGCAATCTGCTGAAACACTACATTAAAAAATAATGAGTAGGCTGCTCACAGGGCTCATTGGAATTCTTTACTAACCACTCAAAGTGCTGCAGTGTCTTACAGCTAAACCTACTGCATGCAGAGCACAGAGAGGTAATCAAGACTTGACACACTTCAGTAATGCAAGCTCTGTGATTCACACTAAATGCAGCTGAATCTGTCTGCTTGTAGACCTTTTTGGCTCTGCTTTTGTGTCTGCAGGGCCTACAGCACCTACGCAAATGCATTCCACTAAATAGTGTTTTCCAAAGTCAAGCGACTGGTTTTTAATAAAATACATAGTAACTGAAGACTGCTTAGAGAATGAAGCCCGCATTGTAATAAAAGGCAGTGTTTAATTGGCTGCACTCAGATCATGGCCAAGCCTGAGCAGTACCGCTTCTTCAGATAATGAAATACACACCAGTGTGCCATCAATTAAATCACTGGCCACTCAAGACGTTACACTAATGACAAACCTTAAATTGGATTCCCAGTTGTGCTTACATTATGACATGGCATAAAGCCAGTCAAAAATCGCACTGTACTGCAAAAACAAAACCCAACCTAACAATAACTCGCATCACATAAGATCAGCTTTACACTTTATAATTAGCACTAACTGTCTTTATAAACATATTTCAACACAACAGGAACTTGATTCTGTTAACGGGTTGCATATTACACATATTGCATTACCTCTAAAGCTGGTAAAACACTAGTTGAAAACATAAAGTCAATGGGCAACTTAGGCAATTCTGATCCTCATCACTCAGTTGCAAACACAGGAAAAGTCCCTTAAACAGCGATGCTGCAGGAGTGGAAGATTACACCACCTTCCTGCTGCCTGTGTCTGTCTTTGACTGAACCCTGAAGCAGGGTGATAGAGGAAACTAGAGGAGCAGGAGCTGTTTGTCTCCGTCGGTCACTTCTGAACTTTAAAGCAGAACAAGTTCTCTTTGTTTGCAAGAAGGGACAGTGCCACAGCAAAAGAGCAGTGTGACACAAGACACGTAGAATCATGCACTAATGCCGTATGTCAGACTTGGGCCCCTTCAGAAGAGTGTTGCAGTTCCCCTGTATTTACCCATATAATGATGTCAAGTCAACAGTCCCATAGCAGAACGTTTGCGTATCGGGTACTCTTTCATAACAAAAGGCACAGAAGTGCTTTGACAGATTTGTTTGGTGCTAAGGATTGTATATTTCTTTTAAACAGCTTGGCAGAGAATATTTTTTCCAGCAGCTCTTAGCGGTGTTGCCTTTAGTGGGTACATCAAGGTATATGATCACCCAGGTTCTCTGTAATAAAATGAATACCTGCAGAATGTATTCAGGAGAAGGAAATCAACATCTTGCTTATGGGAAAAAAATCTGTCCCTTTTATGCTTAGAGATATAACCTCCAACTTAAAATATATTCTGCCATTGTTTTTTACCCAGTCACCTACTGTACCAAACAGGTAAATAACTGACAGCAGATAACTTATTCTTTTAATTCAGATAAATGCTAGAGCTTCTGTACCACCAACCAGCTGCAAGGTACCAGAACTGTAGCACAGATAACTTACAAACGGCAAGCTGACAGGGTATGAAACAGACACAAGTTGTACTTACTGTTCCTTTTCGCTGTAGTGAGAATGCAGGAGGGGAGGAAAAGAAGAAGAGAGGTTTTGAGGATTAACATCAAAGAAAGCAGTCATCCTGACAGCAGTTTTAAGGACCAAAAGAAGCAGTTCTCCATTTTGTCTGAGTCACTACACTTCAAAGCTCTACTCCTGCATCAAAAGGTATACGAAGAGAAATAAACTGCAAAGATACTAACATTTAAAACAATTGTAGAAAAATAACCCAGATCAGTGTGTTATACACAGGCAAGAACACTGAAGCCTTTGCTGTCCAAGACACAGCTTTTGAGAGTAATTTTTTATTTGTAATTAAAATGCTGTTTCTGAATGATTTTTTGTTATTTCAAATAACACATAAAAATTAAAGTTAAATTAAAGTTAAAAGCTATACATTTAGATATTTTAAATCTTCTATTCATTTTATAAAATTATCTTTCTTGTTAAAGTATATAATCTGTATAAGATCTCTTATTTTTATCTTTTGTCAGATGTTGTGTGCCTCTGTGAGAAAATGAATGCACATTACACAAGGCATCATGTATGAAAAGGTCATAACTCAAAGTACATTAAGTGATATTTTTGTTTTACAATGTCCTTTGAGAATGACATATTAGAAGAACAGCTTTATTATCTTAATAAAGAAAATAAGCTAGTCACATATCTCTATATAAAGCTTTTTCATTTCTTTATTTTCAGTGTAGTTAAATTTGATTGTATAACATCAGTTTTCTTCTATGAGTAATCTGTGGTGCTCATGTACCCAGCTGTTCAATGCACTCACAGTGGTTTACATTAGCAGCCGAGTAATATCATCATTTTACCATTAAACACCAGGTTGTTTCCAGGTTGGAAATGACGTTTGGACAGGTAAAGAGATGAACACACCGCAAAGCCATTTGGAAGAAATTGATTCACTTAGATTTCTCTGTAACCTGCTGGAATATGTCTGTTGATATACTGAACATAACAAATGATGAATGAGCAACTGTATATAACTGTATACGAGCTACACTTAAACCCTTTTCACAGGCTGTTTTCCATAAGACTAAGAGCATAAATTATTTTTACAGTTTAGAAGGAGAGAATCGCTTCAGTCCTGACGAGTTGCCATTTGAGAAGTATTTGAAGGAGGATCTAATTGAAGCTTTCAATATATTAAAAATAAGCAACACAGTGGAGGCTGAGTATTACTTCAGAATTAGCTCTTTAAGTAGACCGCAAGGGCATAAGTGGGAGTTTGCTCAGTGTTCAGCAAGTGTTACATTATTTGTTATCAGTATAGCATTATTGTACAGCCCCGCTACAGTATATCAAATGAGATGCCTGGCCATGGAGATAATGAAAGTACAACAGAGTACAATGCCTAGCTCAAAACTAATTGGACACAAACCTCTCTACATCAGCTGGACTCACCTAAAAAAGGTCTTGTTTATTTTGATACCACAAAATGATTAATCTCTATTATTATGTTTACATAGCTCTATGCAAAGACAGTGTATGGAAATTAATTTTAAATGATGTTGTACATTGCATTATTAATGCAATGAGTTACAGAATTAGAACTGTTATACCTCACCTACAGTATGTTCTTAAGTGTCTTTAATGAATTCTGGAAGCTCCTGATGTTTCTAGGTTTTTGGCAAACCACAAAATCTTAGAAGCCCAAGTCTCATGTGAAGTGAATGAATGAAGGAATGAAGTATATGAAGGCTTGTCCTGAAATTAAGATGCACTGGTGGATCTGATGGCTAATTTGTTTATATAGGCCAAAGAAAATCAAAACTAGGCTACAGGGCAGTTTGGGATGTTACAGTGATTTGCAAGCATGTGGCCAAATCAGCAGGACCATCACCTCCCTCCTGTCACAGACGTGCTCAGTACGGCAGCTCTCCGATTGGTTCTTTATGCCACATCAATATGGACTTCAACACACGCTCTTTCCTTATTGAAAGCTGCCTAGTGCCTATCCCTCCTTATGCTGGCTGTCATATGTTGGACAAAGCTGGTCTTACTTGGCACGAAGTCCCAGTTGCCTGTCATTAGGGCAGACCCAGCGCTCTGAGCTGTTCCCAAAAACTGTGTCCGTCATGCTGTGATCCTTATTATCTCCTGGAAATAACACAAAAGAAAGTCAGGCTCTTGCTTCACAATCACAATACAATATACCAAGCTCACATTGTTAAACAATCAAGCCCAGAGAGCATAAATCAAAATTAAAAGCTAGTGTTTTTAGTGCTGAATCCAGAAGACATTTCTTTACAAACTGGGTTGTAAAGAATCCAACACAAAGGAAGTCTGCAGAATTATACCAGACACAGCTCGATGATGTTTTTGGCTCAATAAGCTTTTTTATGACTAATTAAGTCTTCTGGAATTAGAAAAATAAGGGACATTTTGTCTTACATTATTTTTATGATATGGTTTTCAAAAATGTAGGATACATGTATCGATCACACAGCAGTATCACTTCATATTCTGTACTAGAAGTACTGAAATTACTGCAGAAACTGTAAATACATTGTACGTTTACTGTGAACACCACTGTAACTATGAAGAGAATAACATAGAAAGGCCCAAACAGCTATAGAAGATAGTAGAGGAAATCATGGGCAGGAGTAGGAATACAACAGCATACTATAGAAAATGTGGTCAGGAAATCCATAACCTAAAGGGAGTAGAATCAAAAAGGGAACCCCACAAAAATAAAACATCAATGGAGCAGGTACTTAAATGCTTATACAGTACAGTAATACTAAAGAGTATTAGAACCGAAATGACAGAAATAGAAGCAACTGTATTCCAATGCAATTATGACATAACTGGAGTAACTAAAGAAGGAAAACAGAAAATTAATTGAACATTTCACTTCAGTGCTCGCCAAGAGAGGAACTGACAGCATGCCTCAGGCATCGGAAGAACCTGCCACAATTAAAACACAGCACAAAATGAGTAGATGTATGACAGGTACAGCACTTGAAACAAATCTCTGGTACCTGGTGGTATTCTAGCAACTGAGCTTAAGAACACAAGAGATGTTATTCATTGGCCAACATTTTACAGACCTCTCCTCTGATTTTTTAATCCAATCTGAGAATCGGGGTTCCTTCTTAGGCCTATCACACTATTATAACTCACCAATAGTTATCAATCTGTTTATGAAAGCTACAGATCTATCCATTTACTATTAATTTGTTGTTTGCTCTTTTTCAGATTCTCATAATTGCTGTGCGAACCATAGAAATCAATTCCAGACAAGTTTCCTAAGGGATCAGACTGTGTCAATGCTCCAGGTCTGCAGTGACTGTTCTGGAATCACAGTATGGCAAAGTAAAGCAGTGTGTGAGTGGCGGATGGAGGTACAGTATGGGTTATCTGCATCTACAGTACCTCAGGTTAGCAGGCTGCACAGTAATTGGTCAGGCCCTGTGTTTGGATTACAAAGAGAAATGCAACTGATAAATCTAAACTTTTTTATGCAACGGCATTATTTTAAATTATTTTCAAAATGAACTTTAGGTCTACTAATGATCATAGACTGCAGGACTGCAGACTTGGCTAAATAATTAGTGTCATTTTGTACAGTTTTTTTAACAGTATGTAAAAATACATTTTGTACATTTTGTACAGTACACTTTGTACAGTATGTGTTCCTTCAATGTACTGTAAGAGCATTTTTTGTGTTAAAAACTAACTGATGCCAAGGTTATATGCAAGTATCTAATATACACTGATAGAAATATTCTGTTTGCCACTAATTACTTGACAGAAAACAAATCAGAGCCAGAACATATTATTTGTAAATGAGACAATGAATAAGCAATGATGTTTCCTAATTCAGTCATTAGATCAACTGAGTGTTTAACAGGCCTAATAATTTACTCTGATTGATACATTAAAGAACACTGTACTGCGGGTATCTGCTCACTAAGGCTTCAATGCCACATTTTTATTTATTCTGTCATTTTACTTAAATGTAGTATTTTAAAAGATTGCACTGAAACCCAGAAAAGGTGAAACGAATATTTTGAAGAATCTTTAGGAATAATCTTAAGGCTTTAAATCCTTTTAAATTAAGCACATTGGTTGTGGATGCATCAGAAATAAATCCGCATTCTATAACTGTGAATAATGAATAGTACTGATAAAGCTAGATTAAAATGACAGCCAACCAATAGCACATAGCAAAGATGCTGCACATCTTTATGGTTTTGTGTTTACACATATATTTTCAACAATTTGCAGACAAGCTATTTTCTATTACAACGTAATGATTTACAAGTAAACGATGCTCCGATGCTCACTATGATGGCAAATGAGTGAGGGACAATTTTGCCAAGGAGCATTAAAAAGAGCTTTTCACTACCCATCACACTGAATAGCCAAACGACAGATCACAGTTAAGGTGGCTGCCATGATGGGGATGAGAACTTGGCCAGCTTCCATAGTTCTAAAGAAACGAATCAATCTTTATCCTCAAGCTGCAAAGCTACATTTCTAAACGCCAAACTAATCAATCTATTTCATTATCTTGCATTTTGAAGAGGTTGTGAAAACAATTCACATGCTGTGGCAGCGATCGTAATAAAGCAGAGGACTCCAACCCTGCCCCCGGAGAGCCCCGACACACCACTACTGTTTAAGATAAGGAACACTTGTGAATTGTCCATCAATTAAGCAACTAATTTGTTTAATCAAGGGAACTCCAGTCCCTGATCGCAGCAGGGTCTTCAGATTTCTGTTCCAAATGATCTCTAAATTACTTAATTTAGAAAATCACCTGTATTCATGGCTAGGAATATGTGAGCAGTAGTTCAATGCCTTTGTCAGGCAGTCTCGATTGTTCTTACTGTTGCAGTTTTTTTTAATCAAACAACTACTGCCTGTAAAACCCTCAGCCTTTTAAAACCAATACATTTGCCTGGTAATGCTATTGCTTTCATATCTACCGGAGGCACATACTGTATACCAAATATTATCCCTCCCAGTCTATGGGAAAGCAGCCTGGTCAGTTACTGTTTTGTAGACCTCAGGGATTCTGAAACCTGTGATATGGAGGGGCTACTTTGGACAGGTCGGCTCGCCCCAATTAAACAGCCCATTCTCTTATTTACCGTTAGAAAGGCAGTGTGTACACATACAGTACATTATATTGGAAAAACATGTTTTTTAGAACAACTAGAAAAGCGATATTAGGGTTTTCTTTCAAAGCAAAATGATTCTATCGTGGGGCCTAAAGAAGAGGACCTCCTCAGCAGGAGGGCTGGGAGACGCCAAGGGGAGAGCTCAATGAAGCAGTCAATTACAGATGAGCCCAAGAAAGAGATCAGCAGTGGGGAAAGAGAACAAATTGAAATCAACACAGCCATTGATTAATGGGAGGCAATTTCTGCAGCAGGAGTGAGTCTCAACACAAAAAGAAGGGGTGAAACCAAAATCATTTGAAATAAGGATGCATGTTAACAGCGAAACCAATAATGTTCATCATGTTAGTCAAGAAATTGTACAATTGTAACAAAAAATAAAGATGGATATGTCTGAAATCCCATCTGCCTAGAGATGACTGGAGAAAATCCATATAACGGAAAAAGAGTATTGATTTTTTCCAATTAAAATACGCCAGTACATGTTGATACCTCTCTAGGTTTGTCCTGGCAGCGGCATACCACCTGGAACTTGAGCCAACACATATCTGGATAGGATTCCAGAGCCCCAAGTGCTACTCCATGCTGCCAACTCATGTAAATATGAAGGTTTTGCCGTAACAATATAATTAATCGGTTATTGAGGAAATAGAAATAATGTTTTACAAACATGAAAGCAAACAGGAAAATAACAAAAGATCATCCTTGAACAGTAATATAAGATGGCCGATTAAAGATAAAAGAGATTAATATACAGAATGAATCTGAGCAATAACCTGAATGGATCACGTGTGTGCTTTCCTTGGAAATCTCAGTCAGGTGTGTTAATTATCCTTGAACCATGCATTTTACATCAAAAACCAAAACCAGAAAAACTGTTTGTTCACATACTCCAATGTCTCTCATTTATGAAATTGTAGAGGAGCTAGTTCGGACACGGTGACGTCATCGCCCTCCCTGCGTGTAGCAGGGACCTTAGCTACCTGGGCTGAGGGAGGTCTCATTTAGAAAGAACAGTGTTTTTACCTTCACTCTATGTACATGCGTCTATTAAGACCTATCTATTAGAGGATCACTGCTACAGCTTCCTGACCAAAGGCATGCCAGTGTTTTCTTTTTCTATTAGTCCTCTATTATTTATCCCGTATAATCTCAAGCTATTTATTCAAGCTTTTACACTTTTCACTATTATAGTATTGAAAAATATTTTGCATTTTTGTCTTGAATCTTGAGCCCTTTTCTGTTGAACACTCTCTTACTTCCGATTTGTTTTCTTGGTTTCTTCATTAAACCATTTGCACCATGTTTTCCAAGATTTGGAAATGTTATAGAGATGAATTGTCTTGAGAGTTTAAACTTGTTTTCAAGAATGACAATCCCTCTTTTACTGAGTCTGTCCCCCAGTTCACACATCACTGCATTAGGATCAGAGTGAGCAGCCATAGTTCCTGCTCTGCAGAACTGAAGCATCGTGTCTTCTGCTCTAACCTTAATACAACAATTTATCTATTTACCAACTGTAGGGATGCAACAAGTTATATTGCATTTCGGTGTAGTTTAGGATTTTATTTCAGTGCAGTTCTGCTTATTTGTAAAGGGCCATCCTGACAGCAGAGCAAGACATCAGAGATCTCAGAGATCAGCTATAGACACATACTTCCGAGTGCACTTAATTAACCATCACAGTTGGTTGCATGTCGGACATAACGTAGGAATATATGAACACAGAATGTAAAGAGGCATACAATTTACAGGAATATTTTAAATGCCAGCACCGAATGTACATTCTGATAACCAGCTGTTTGAGTCCCACAAAACAAGGTGTGCTGCTGGCTTTCCCAACATGAAGGACCTTTCTATGTCTAACTAACGTTCTACAAAAAGGATGTGTCTGGGCGTTTTACGTTGTTCAATCCGTAAAAGCAACAGCTCTGAGCACAGGTGGAACTCGATGGCTCGTGTCACAAGCTGACTTCGACTGCGGTGCATAATTCCTCAAGAAGTGATTGGCGATTTCCAAATTACAGTAGGTGAGCATTCAGCGAAAATCAGTCGCAAAAAACAAACTGATGTTTGAGCGTTACATCCATCATATCCAACCAGAGAAAATAATTAAACATGAGTTACAAATTGAATATTGTTTCAATTGATTGTGAAACATATGGTTTCTGTCATAGAATTTTCCTATTAAATGCCTTCAGTTCCACTGACCAGTTCCCCAGGAATTCTCTTCTGGTTAGCTGGTACCTTGTAATCCTTCTGTTAACAGTGGTTGACCAGTTCTGGGTCATCACTGTTGAGGTGGCAGCACTGCAGGGATTAAGTAATGGCAGATGTTCAGGCATTCAGGATTCATCCTGCTTCAGTGCGGCATTTATTCCAGCATCGTTCCCAGAATGCCTCTCCACTCACGTTCACTGAGCTGAGGCATGGTTGCAGTGTGATTAAAACCAGTGAACCTCTGTGCCTTTTATGCGTTCTATCGTCACCTTTTCATTTGCTAACTTCTAAACTCCCATTATGCATCATAAATATGCCAACATTTTATTCCATACTCAGAGGGAATGATAAGGAGCACAAAGGGGAAATGTGATTTCTACAAGCTTGTCACAACACCAAGGGTTTGCAAAATTGATTTGTGTAAAATTCTATGTTGTTTCTTTAAAGTTTTGATATGTAAGTAAGCACTGTCTGTTTTACTCCATACTTTTTAACACTTAACTTGTTCAAAAAAATATTTCAAAAAGTTTCCTGAGTAATAACATTACAATAAATCAGTTTTTAATGCTATCCCTTTAGTCCCAGAAAGAACCTGCAGGCAATACAACATATTTTGGTCTAGTTATTGGAAGTTCCCCTCTGCAGATTCAAGCTTAATAAAATAAGACTCTATGACATGATAAAAGGGGTGTTTACTAGTTCCACACAATTATTAAAGTCTTTACTGTTTAAGTATGAAAAAAGGTTATCAGTATTCAATATATTTTTTCATCAGAGTCAATCTTATACCATTTGAAAATATCTGTAGTATTTTCAAAATAATGCACACTGATGTCATTAAATTAAAAAAAATGTAATGTTGATCTAATGAACTGATCTTGATTTTATGTACCACAGCCCTGAGCATACCTTACATGAAACAGGTATCATAACTGAAAATGGAAATAGCACCACTGAAATAACTCAAATATAGTATGGTGCTGCATTGCTTCTTGGGGGAAAAAAAAGACTTCGAATATTGTCAAATGCATTCTCATTTTTTACAGTGTATGAACTGCATACTGTATTATGCAATACAGTGAATTAATTTCTAATTACAAAAGCAGATGTCCACTAGTATGCAGAATTTTTTAATGAAAATTCACAGATGGTTTGAGGTACAGTGAAAGTGTTCCAGATGGGTTTCATGAAAAATCATTATATTGTGCAGCAGTCTCAGGTGTAGAGGTCTGGTTCTGGAGAAAATAAGCTGAGATAATTTTGTCTAATCATGCCCCACAGACCCACTGGCAGGCAGCCAACACACTTGCAAGGAGACTGCTCAGGTTGAGCCCTGTTCTACGCAACTAGACACTTGGACTTTCTGCCGGAAATACGATGAGAAAGACAAGACGCACATGCCTAGCTTCTGTTTCTCCAGACTTTAATATGAAAGATGTTTAAGTTTTCAGGGGAAAGGAACCCAAAAAATAAAGACACTGTCGTGTCCAACATCCAGTGCTGCACCTATCAGAATCAACACTGCTTACCTGATGAAGATGCGTTGCAGTGTGAGGAGCCTCTCACAGGCCTTCAGGTGAGGAACTCAAAAGCTTCTGAGATAAGTGGAGAAGACACTGCTGGTAGGTAGTTCCTTAACAGGTATAAGTCAGTGAAGCTCCCTGGAAAGCAAGGCGACACAATACAAAACTCATTTCAGATTGCAACTGACAAGCCAGCAGGATCTAATCAGACTTCCTCTCTCTAGGAGCAGCTCCGTATCTGGGGCTTTGGCTTCGTGTTTTATCAGTCAGCAGCACACGAGTAAAACAAGACTGAAGGAGGAGAGGAGAGGAGAGGGCGAGCGAGGAAAAAAAAAAATCAATAAACCTCATCTGTCTCCGTTTGCTGCAAGCAATCCACATCTACCAGCACTGCAGAATTCAGCGGAGTAGCTGGAAAGGAAAGGATAGGGGGAGGGGGCTCTGTGACGCTGAGAGGGGTAGTACCAGCTTCTTCACTATTGCAGTGTTAGGCTGGTCTTGTTATGATGCCTGCAGGTCTACATACAAATCTTAGGCTTTTCTCCATCAGAATTTCAGATAGCTACAGCAATTATGCACGTAAAAAAAGACCATGCGTTACACTTGCAGCTCCTCCTGTTCATTCATCCATTTTCAATCCACTTTTTCTGGCAAGGGTTACATCACTAGCAACTTCTTTTCCCAAGAAAAGGAAAAATAACTATCAGGCTTATTTGTTTTTTAATAAAAGTGTACAGGATAGAGGGTCAGAATTTCAGATTTGCATGTATAATACACAGAATTCCATTGTCAGAAATTGTCGTTGTATTTTACAAATGGGTCTTTCTGATGTCTTTAAATTAAAATAATGTTTCACGATGAGCTGGCTGTAACTCTTGAAGTTTCTTGTAGTCTCTGAATCACTTACATCATGTGTTCAGAGACTACTGCAGCTCAGTAGTTGTGATATGCGCAAAGTGCTTCTGTTTGCTTCTTGATTTTCAGTAAAGAAGAGTCCCATTTTCTCCCCTCTTTTAAGCTCAACAACTCGGAATAGCCAATTATTTTATTTTGATTGACTCCGTGCTTCCATCTCTGCTGCTAAGCCAGAGATGAAGTTCGCACCCTCCAAAGCATGTGGATAATCAGATAATTCTCACAGCGAGCAAAGAGCAGCAAAGAAAGAGACACCTGGTCGGTGCTGACATAGCTGGCTGGAGTTGGCAAGAGTGATTTGTATGGATCATCACCAGCCGAAAGGAAGAAAGCTTGCTAGAGTGAGGCTGCACATTTCCTTACCTACATTCCACATCTAGGGACTCCCAGGAGATATGATGATTTGAGCATGCCTGGCTGTAATCACTGTGTGCCAACATGTGCTGCGAGTGTTCAGGTTAGAGGCTCATGGCATATCTAGGACAGCAGAGTGCCTTGCACCTCATCGCTTCGAAACTCACATTGATGCACAGCAGGGAGGTTCGTTTAATATTTTGTGAAATGTTAAGAAGCCTCTGCAGAAACAGTTCATGTGCAAATTTCCTTTTATATCAAAGAAAATTTCAGTACAACAACAGAAAAAACAAAACTATATAAAGTATAGATAAACTTTACATCAATCCTGGTATAAAGCACAATATAAAGACTGCAGTTGTCAAACATTTCTGTTCTCATTAAGAGTTATACTGTGTATTTCTATTAAAAACATGTGTGTTACCAATTCTTCTACAATAAATTATTATGTGAAATTCCATGAATGCATGCAGGTTTTGACACAAGCTTTTCGACTATTGAGGGAGACACAAAATGTACTGGATAATGCTTCCCAACAATCTTACAAAAAAGAACTAAAATAGAAAGAATCAGAATAAACTACTGACCTTACTTTAACCTTCTGAAAGTAAATAGAACATGGAAGTAGTACAACAGATGAAGAACTGGATTTCTGATCATTTCCTCTTCAACTGCATGTGAAGGATTCATACATATAATTTCACAATTTGATAATTAGCAGTTTTAGCTTGCAGTAGCTTTCATCCTAGAACAAAACTGGTTGGTATTTAATTTTTAAAGCAAAGTGCAGGAATATGCCACATATATAACGGGACACAGCTGAAATCATCTCCTTTCCCCCAGGGGCCTCTCTTCGCATTTACTGCTTCCGCCTCAAGGGCTAAAGCCTACTTTTTCCCCTCCCTGTTCCTGATCTTCCAACGCTACTAATGCAGCATTTCCCACACAGACGCTTGTTTTGGAAATGGCCAGATCTTGTTATCTTGTGGACGCTATCCAGTAAGCGAGGATCAAATGATGTACTGTACCAGCTGGAATATCTCAACAGCCATTCTGGCAGATGAAGGGGGCAGCAGTGACTTCTAAACATCACGTTCTGGCGCTGTATGTGTGGGAGCTGGTGTGCAGTGGGTTGTCCACAGCAAAGTAACTCCCTCACAAGTGCCTCCCACCCCCAGAACATTCTCCAGGTTAACGGTTGAATAACAGGAGGAAAGTGACCTGGCATGGACGTGGCTGTTACAGGGGGGTTGTCAAGGACTTAGGTTGAGGCAAAATCGTATTCCAGCATCTGTAGCCACACTGGGAAGCCCTAATTAAGTTTCACTATTCTCGAGCTTTTTGGGGACACTGTCTGCCTCATCACCCATCAAACCTATCATGCAGTGGAACATCAGGAGCTCTATGGACTGTTCAGACAACGACTGTTCAGAATGCAGCACTGAATAAGTGGCCCGAGAATTCAACATCGACAGTAACATCACAAATGAAGTCATTAGCCACCTTCATGGGCCCTCTGTTGGAATCAGTAAGTGCTGCATGACTAATCATCTTAAACAAGCCTTCATGGTTTCCATATACAGTAGGCCCTCAGTTTGCTTATCTCCCGACGTCTAGTAATCTCTGGCTTTGAGCTGTCATAGCTTCCCTAAATCTTCCTGGAACCTTCTGCACAGTTATCCCATGAAGAGAGCTCAGCACACACATCTGCGCACGTTTGGAACAGGGGCTCCACAAATCTGGAATAAGCAGTCTTAAACAAATTGCTATCTTTAATCGACCTCAGAAATTCTCAGCACTCTATTCCTGCATTGTCAGGTTTAATCAGAGTCAGTGCAGGACTCCTAAGCATTACATCTGTAAGCAACTTCAACAGACTGGCCTTAAGATCTGGCAACACACCAATCATGCCTTCAGCCACATCACTGCCATTGGACTTGATCCCTGTGCTGCCTTAGCACAAATCCTACTTCTCCCACCTGTACACCTCCCCATCAGTACTTGGCACAACAGAGCCCACTGCAGCTCTTGCATGCAGCCAGTCAATCCTTAAACACTGTTGTTTCTTGTGTCTTAAAAGGCTACCTTATGTCTCTCTCCATATCCTAGGCCAGCCTGGGTTATATCAAAACTTTCATTTATTCACATAACCTTCAAGAAAGGACTTCATTTTTTCAATTAAAGGTAATTTCATATCATTTCTACTGATCCAAAGTAGTGTAGGGTTGGTATGACTGCAATACCAAATGCTTTTTCACTTTGCCCATGACAGAAATGAATGACTACAGACAATAAAAATATGAAACACAAAATGACTTGCAGCAAATTAGAAAATTAATACATTTATATTATCCAGACAATTTAATGCAAATAAAGGGCTATTGAAATTCTTCAAATGAGTCAGGACTTAGTTATTAGCATCATATCACACATACTGTATAGGAAAAGTACTTCACTAGATGACAGATAAAGGGAATGGCATATTTTCAAAGTAATGTACCTCATTCAATCTCATCCTAGCTGCACTTTAAAATTAAGAGCAACTGCATGTCACACAAACCTTTTTATTTGCAGTTAATGGACTTTACTGAGCAAAATTAAGTCAGTTTGGAGAGCAAGATGTGTAGAGAAACGTATATAAGGCTATTTCAAAGTGCACTGGTATTCCAATAGAGATTTTGACGTTCTATAATGCATGCATGATTTAATAAGGAAACAATAACATAGACTATTATGTACTCTTTAAAAAATGTGTGCATCCTATGCTCGGAAGTAAAACCTGTTGAGTCCTAAGCAAGAAAGGTATTGCTAAAACTGCACAATTTCCTACTGTATCACCATCTGAAATGCTGCATTAGATTGTAGCTTCCAGATACCAAAATTGATAATTTTCCACTGTACCAGACACCAGAGCAGAGCAAAAAGCTAATCCCAGGACTCAGTGGTTACAGGGTGGTTAGAGAGTTTTTTTTGCTCCCAGAAACAAATTAAACATCACAGAGCTTTGTGGCCTAACCTCTCTGAACCATTTGTTAGGTTAATTGCATACATTTCTTAAATAATCTTCAGGGCAAGGGATAGATACTGTAGCTTTAAATATGTCACAGCCAATATTTTATCTTTGCACACAGTTGTAGACTTTATAAAAGCAGGATATTTTTAAGTAAATGAGTGCCAAACGTAAGCTTAAGAAACTGACGTAATAAGCAAGAGAAATTAACTAGGCGACAACGTTCAGTGTATGAGGTTTTGAGAATTGTGAAAGGGAATGACAAATCTAATCTACATGGCTACTTCAAGGTGAAAATGCACTAGAAGCAAAGTCACAAGTGAAAATCAACAGCAAGAGGTTTCAGGAAAATTACTCTTTTTTCTGCAGAGAATACAAATGGAATGCACTCCAAATCAAGTGTGCAAGAGATGTACAGTATTAACAAGCTTCTGGAATAAATACATTGCTGTAGTAGAACACAGAAGAGTGAGATGATCTCTTTCTTATTTTTCATTTTTGCTTTAGAGAACCCGATTAAAAATCAACAATTAAGTGTAAGATAAGTGAAAGTGTTAAGTAAAAGGCTTCAATAAAACACGTCAAAACTTGAAAGGCTTAAAAATAGCTTCTCCACCATCTCGTCTTTGTCTCTCACATCTAAAAATATTTTGGATGTTTGCTTTCTCATCCACAATAGTGTTGCTCAATTCTTTTATACCTTGTTACTGTAACTTGCTCTTTACATGGCCAGCTTTTTTTAATCAAAGTTGCAAACTGCAAGAGATTTAAAGAGTACATACTGAAAAGCATACTGTTTTTTAAATTGCAGAAGCAGCCAAGAAATAGTCCATTAATCCGGAGCTGTTGTAAAACTGAAAATCTGCATAATTTTCATTCCAAAGAAATACATCCATGTTTTATTCAGCTCACAAAACATCAGGCTGCTTATAAGAAAACTAGCTCTCTGCTTAAGACTTGTGTGACCTGATCATAAATTATGAGGGTTAATGCATTTACTGCACAAGAGTGCATCTCAGTGTGTAATGGTGGTGATCCGAAAACAAAACTAATATAAATCTATGTACATAACTAAAGAATAGTGGTGTTAGCTTCCTCAGCTGTGAGAATTTAATGAATCAAATCTAAAAAGTATTTTTTCATTTATTATTAACTGTTTGCATAACATGCTTTGGCCCTAAAGGGGAATGTACACTGAATAAAAAAACAATGAAAACCACTGAGGAAACAAAAGACTTATGCATATTTTATATAATGGTATAATCACATAATACTGTAAAAATAAGCATGTTAATGGTTCAACAAGCTGTTTTAGCTTCCAAAAGCAAACATACAAAAACAGGTCAATCTCAACACTAGTTCAGAATGATTTTGCAGTTCCTGTATATCATCATCTTGCATTACATATACTGTAGAATATAATTGCATGGACAGAACTTTGCCTTGCGATATGTTTTTGAACTGAACATGTTTGTATTGCAATTTTCATATTAATTTCTGTAGTTTCTTATGTTTTCAGTTCTGTAGGTCAGTACAGTACATGGCAAATGCTTCTTAGAAATGATTATAGTCTCCCATGCATTCTCATACCAGTGGTAAGCTCAGTGAGGATGGTGTATTACTCAGTGAGGATGGTGTATTATATAAACAGCGAGTTCCCTTCAAAGCAGTAATGAACCAGCCCTCCATGTCCCTCTGTGTAGCAGCTGGAAAGAAGCATCAGAAATCAAACTGAGTGCTCTCAAATGCTTGTTGTAGCCTTTTACTCGACTAATCCAAGGAATTCAAAGACTCTCTGTTAATGGTTTGTTTTTGCTCCCTGATCTTCCAGTTGGGTATGTTGAGAGCAGATAAATGTAAATGAAAACACGTGACTAAAGACAGATGCCCCTGAAAGCTGGCTGACATTTCCTATTGCTTATATTTCAAATGTCAAAGAGACAGATGACACAGTGCTCAAAAGTAATGAAATGCATTGACCTGACAAGAGCAGGGAGCAGGGGAAGCTGATGAAGGAGTTCCTGCAGTGACTGGGAATGGAGAGGAGAGGAGAGTGCATCCCTGATGACGAGTAATGGATACAGACATGGCTGGGTGCCAGAGGTTTGGGAGATTTATTCAAAATCATCAGAAAAGATGACAGACCTGACTAACGTATTAGCATATCACATGGCTAATTAACCAGAACCCAGTTTTGGGCAACTCTAAACTGACTTCTGCCACATCTGATCCAGCGACTCCAAAACATAAATATGTCTGCACCTGAGGTCACATCTCATCAAAACCGTACCCCAGTCTGGATGTTGGACATTGATACCTGCCACATAGAAACCAGGATTACCAGGAATACCAGGATTATTATCTGGCTCACCAGAACACTTTGAAACAATGACACTTATTAAAAACAATTTTGGCTTTGAATGAGTAAATATAGCCACAGTTCCCAATTTCATGTATGCCTCCATTAGTAGCTTTTCAAAACAACTCCTGGCTGTGTGACTGGGCGAGCTATAAATGTCATTTAGGCTCGAGTACCGTATCATTTAAGCATTAGTATATGCATGATATTTTTAATAATTAGTTTGGGAGAGTAACATAAAGGCTTAAAAAGCAACATCATACCTACTGTACATTGGAAATTGTATTTGAGTGACTGTAACTTCCTTTCATTGTTTTACGCTAAAACCTTTTTTCCAATTCAAGATTCAGGATCAGGTGCCAGCAACAATGTCATGATAACCTGAATTAAATCAAAAAGCATTCTTGTAATTGACATATTTGAACAGCTTTGTTTCTGTTTTAAGTTATACCTGTCTGTGTGAAGCACAGAGTCATACAGAAACAGTAATATTGAGAAAGGGTCTGAAGGGAAAGTGGACACTGTTTAGCCTGTGTTGGCAGATACTTACAGTACCAGCATTACTCCGAGCGCCAAGCACATGTGTGCTGACCTGTTCCTGACAATATTCAGGAACTATTTAGCCACACCGATATGCAGTAATATTATAGTGAAATATATTTTAGCGGTCTTCTATCGTGTTCTTAAGTTATCTCTCAAAGAGTTCCAATGGCCATTAAAAACCATAATAAGGTTAGAAATAAGAGGCCATCTGTCCAATCTTAGCAGTAGCTGTGATTTATACACGAAGCCCACTGACCCCTGGCACAGTGAAAACCGAGACCCAGTGGGGCCTGCCCAGCAGCAGTCCCAGCAATTCGAGTGGCATTAACCAGCCCTGGCACCATTTCCCTCTGTAGCCCCTAGGGGGCTGAGCACCAATTCTACACATACATGTATGTACAGTACGCAGTCAAGAGGAATTATATTCTCACATTAGGTTAAAAAAGCTGCTGATTTAGGGCTTTGTGCTATGTCACTGGAGATCCCAATATTTGTACAGCTAATTATAATGAACACAGTAATGATTATGATAATACAATAATTAAAATACTTCTGTAACTATTTTATCTGATGATAATGCATTCATTCCAAGCTAACTGTGGCTTTGGAATCATAAAGAAACAATTCCAAACAATTTCTCTATTAGCACATTGCAAGCTGTGTGCCATTGCACTACTTTAGAAACTTCACTTTGTGCAAAAACCTTTACTCAGAAGGCAAAAAGGGAGATGTGCCAGTTATACCTGAAATCTAATAGGAAGGAAAAAAGCTTAAGAACAGAAATGACATTAATTCCAGGACACCAGACATACTCCCAACATGATCAAAGGCTTTGGAGAGCACATGTGGCTCGTACAAAGGGAACAGCTAGCTAATATTAGGATCTGAATCCAAACTCTTCCGTTAAACATAAAGAAGTACGTAGGCATAAAACTAGTTCAATCAATTTTAATACGGGAGTACGGGCTTCATGTACTTAAGTACCTATAATGTTAATTAGAAAAGCTGAATTCTGGTGTCATCATATTACTTTGATCAATAAAGCTGCCTACTACTCTTCTGTCTTGACACACAAGCCTGCTGATTTTTCAGTTTCAGTTTGTTTTAAATTAATTACTTCATCCCCCATTTCTTTTCCTTACTTTCAGTGAGGACGGTGGTGTTCCATCTGAATAAATGATTCATTTAGTTCATTTTGGCCCATTGAAGGAGGGCAAGGAAACTTACCTGTTAAATTTGTGCTGTGATTATAATTATAAGTCCCTCAATTACATCTCTGAGAATAATAAGAGCTGAAGTCAGTTAATTACCAAAAAGCATAAAGATGCAATACAAATAATTAAAATACACAATTAGAAAAACACGAGACCTCAAATACTCTATTAATGGGGGCGTCCAATTATTAAGCCAAGCAAAGAGACTTGTTCAGGATGGATACAGCAACTGTTCTGTCTTCACCAAAGGTAAACACTCAACAGAATGATTGAAATGTCAAACATCAATCTATGAAGTTATCCAGTGAAGTCAAAGCAAACACATATAGGATCTTAGACTGTATATAGGAGCAAAAAGCAGAAAGTAGAAAAAAGTAGAAAGAAGAGACTTCTAGCTGTGTAATAAATCTATTATGCATTCGTAAAGGATCAACCTTCATATATTATATTTGTGTGTTAAATTATTAAAAATCACTTCTGTCACTGACCATTTAATTGGAATCACCAGTTCTACTTTGTTCATTGCTGTTAGCTTTTGCCCATCAATAGTTTCGGGCTCGGACATTGCACGGATTTTGATTTAGACTGATTAAATCCAAACTTCAACACACCCTCTGAATGTAAATTTGACACAAGCCCGTGCCTTTTTTTTTCACCAAAGGCTTCTTGAGTGCACCCACTTGAAGGTTGCGATCAAGTACTGGAAAGGCTGCAGCTGTAGTGTGGGTTATTTTGTGACACCCAGCTCAGGCCAAAGCAGGAATGGCCCTGGACAGGCTTCTGTTGAGCTCTCTTCTTCAGCATGCGTGTGTGCTTCAATCATGCTTACTCAGTCCACAGCTCTGCCGTTCGCCGGACAGGAACAGTCCTTTCACCCATTTCTATCCCTTGTCTGGGTGACACACTCTCAGGTATCACCTCACTTCTGCATTTGTTGCTCATAATGACGGTCTTTAATATTTCCTTTTTAATTGGACTTTAATGCCTACTCCACCCACATGGAAAGAAATCAAAGATATCCCAAAAGATTTTTTCTTCTTAAAATAGTCTGCTATTTTGGTTAAAAACTAAACACGAGTCCAAAATGAATCGCAATTCCAGATGGTTATGACTAAGTTTTCTCTTAATTAGGATTTGGAGACAGCAGCTACAGATAAATACTTATTGGGATACAGAAAATCATAAGATCATTTTTTGAAAGTGTTTTGTGAAATATTTGGAGACAAGAACAGTCAATAAAATGCTGCTACAGCTGGAGGTCCAAATCAAATGCAGAACCATGTATCCAGCAGGGCTTCTGACGCCCAGGAAAGGTGCTAATTGGGACCTGTTATGCGAGTTATTCATTAAATTGGTACAGTACAGGTGAAAAAGCACTGCAATACAGGACTTTGAGCATGCCCAGGTTAACAGTTTAGCATTCATTACTGTTTCCCACAAGCAAATTCGGGGATTTTCAACTACTGTATATTAACTACTAGTGACAAAATTTACAATCTCTGTGTTCAAAAGTTAAATCCACCCTGGCTCTGCACTGTTGTATGACACCCAGCTCTAAAAATCTTTCTTGTGGAGTCTTAACACAAATATTACACACACTGGTTCTTACAAGTGGTCATCTTGTGTGGAAGACCTGGTCCTTCCTGGCCTCCTGGTGACCAACACTGAGAGACCCTTCAGCTGCCTCTCTCTATATGGCACCAGCCCAGATAAGACCTCATTCCCACAGCCAAAATAGCAACATACAGTATCCTTATCTGTCAACTGTTGGGTGTGGTTAATCATCTTAACTATTAAAAAAAAATAACTCTTTTCTGCAGTTGATCAATTGTTCACAATCACCCAGCTCTTTGTGTGGTTGTCTAGAGCAATCCAGCTCTTCTTGCATTGCTCAGTCTCCTTCTGTCTGCTGTGACAAGTCAGCTCCAGATGTTTTTTGCAGATCACTGGGGAGCTCAGATATTTTCTGCAGTCTGTTCTGGAGAAAAGCTGGAAATAACTGTCCCCACAGACAGCTGTGTGTGTTTTTCATCCACTGTGAAGCTGTGTCATGCTGAAATATTCACTCTATAACCAGGACTCTATCGGTAGTCTGCAAATGTTAAATTGATAGGGCACAGAATAGTACTGACACAGTTGTTGTACCCTTTAGCAAAATACTTTAATAGCTCCAGTCTATCCAGTGTATCCAGTGTAATCCTATGATGGTCTAGCATCCCATCCAGGGTGGAGTCCTGTCTCAGTCAGTCTGTAGTCTCAGACTGCTTGATGCTACAGATACTGGGATTAACTAGAAAAAATACTAAAATATTTCTTTCAGCTGAATGAATTTATGTACAATAAAAATTTGGAGTAAATCATTTTGTAAATCAAAAACATAAATTAACAAAATTGGAATAACAAAATCAAAAATAAAATGCGTTTACCTCCCCGGATTTAAAACCCAACCTGACTGTCACTGGTGTTTCCTCTACTTGGCCTTTTCCTAATCTGTGCAAGACACCACTGTCTTGCTACAATATTAAAGAAATGTTTTCATTGTAAATTGCTCTCTGCAAACGTGAAATTCAGGAATAACACTAGTAAAAAGGTTATGTGTTAAATTCTTTCTTAAATGTACTGTAAATGTTTTAAAATATAACGCTGCCATTCCACACCAGTCCATACAGACATAAGAGAAATCATGGGCATGCTGCAGGCAACTGTCAGTGGCAACAGGCTTGACTGGGTTTTTAGTAATCCTTTAAAATGTGTGGCCTAGGACACAATATTTTGTAAAGGTTAAAAGATATAAAATCATATAATCATATTCAACTTTTTATTAGAGTTGACATCTTTATGAGTGGTGCATCACTGAAATACTCTGGGTAAATGTTCTGTAGCCTCTACAAAATAAAGTCCTACAGAACGTGTGTGGCCCGCCTGCCTTCTTGTGTCCTAACAGCTGCTCCACTGAGGAAGTACAACATGTTTGACACTGCGATCATCAGCAGACCTCTACAGCTCCTCTCATAGTAATGGAGGAAACAAAGAAAAGCATTTTCACCATCGTGCCAAACACACTACATTAGTCCATGACAGAGCACATAAATTAGCTGTTGCAAAATAGTCTATTTCTATTGCTTGTAGTACTCACTGTAGGATAAAGTACAGTACAATTGGCACAAACAGAAAAGCAAAAAAAAAATTCTGCAGCAAGTAGCCTGCTAGAATCTATGCTGAAGAAAATATCAAAAAAAGAAACTGCCTAGGGCTGCAATTGATGATGGCAGGGAGCCTACCTGAGTCAGCACAGCAAGTAAGGTTTTTTTGCTGTTCCAGGGCCCTTCTTCAGTAGTCCTTAAATCTGGTTTCTCTGGTCCGAAACAACAGACAGACCTCAGCAGAGGTCTGGCTGCACACTGAGCAGTTCCAGCTCAGCCTCTCCGTGAGTGATGAATAAATAAGAACCACAAGCAAGAGGCAAATTTGAAGAGTATAGCAGCAACACTGCGCTAATGTCTCTACTGCAGGAGAACAGCTCTGTATTGCTTAATAATTCACAATCTCTACTGGATCTTGCTGCATACTGCCACTTGCTTGGAGCTGTCCTTTCTCAGACACCTAGTTTTATTTATATTTGTCATTTGTGGAACCTACTGAAAAATAAAAGGCACAGAAAAAAATTGACACCTTACTACACCACATAGCAGCTCACAGACATTAACTGCTTACTAAACACCGCACAGGACTTGGATGCATTTCAGGTTTTACCAGTTGCTAGCTCTATGACAAAAAAGTCAACAACCAGCTGGACATGTAAAAAATGCTGCATTGTATTTAGAAAATCTATATATTCAGACAGATGTGGGATTTTAAAGCAATACCACACCAGCGGTGACAAGCTACAGTATAATAGTTTTATACTGTATACTGTAAACTTTTAACAGTTTTTCTTTGTTTCTGATTCATCAGTGCAGTTTGTTTTAAAAAACTGCAGCTTGCAGAACCTGAAGTAGACCGCATATCTGAGAAATGGGGGACTTTGCCATCTCCTAGTGATGACAGCGGAGAGCGGAGTGCACTGACTCACTACCAGGGATCTCCAGTCCTGGTCAAGTAGAGCCCCAGTCCATACTTGGTTCCTTTTTAAAACATTTTCATTAATTACTTTTATATTATAAAAATATTATAACAATTAAAAAATGTTTATTTTTTCCCCAGTAGTAAAGTACTCATTTATTAAATACTTTGCTACATTTGGAATATGATTCTGAAATTTATACAACCATGGTTTCTTAAAATGTATTCAATTTTAAGTGATAGAACTGAGATTTTCAAAAAAAATTACAATCTTTATCAATATTTCTTACAATGAAAATATTTTAAAAAATAAAACAAAAGTAAAAGCAATAATGAACAGTCATTAAGGAGAAAGTTTTAAAAAAATATCACAAGGAAAGGACCTCATTACGCATGTCCACAAGAGCTCAAAAACAAACACCTCGCTCACCAAGTTTTAACACAGCAATATGAAATTAATTACGAGCCATCTGTCCAGACACCTGTTAGGAACCGAGCAGTCATAAGCTGTCTGAGGAGCCATCACTGAACTCTACGCCCTGCTGACCAAACCACTTTCCGAAGGCGTCAAGTTATGTCAGCTCACAAGGGAGAATAAAAGAATCCCATGTCTGAAAAAAAACTGTGCTTTCTTCCAAAATCTTTCCAGAGAGAAACAGACATTTAAAATAAACAACTTCTCAGCAAGGAACTCTGTATATTTAGCTGGCTCTTGTGTAAATTTGTAATTACTACAGTATTGCACTCGAGAAGGATGTTAACATTTTAAAAACATACAGATGAAGAGCTGCATCAGTACGACATAACAAGAAGGCAAAGAGCTAACCATCCAAGACATTTGAGTTTGCTTATTTGTTGTACTGTCTTTATTTCTTATAAACCCACTTCAGGAACTAGGGAACAAAAGTTATAGACCTCGTATCATGTTGCATCTTCACCCTCTGCTGCGACTAATAATTTGTTTTTCTAAAGCTTTCGCCTCATGCTTGAGTTAGGATTGACAACAGAAATGTTTTTTCTTCTTTCTACTTTTCAGAATGGAATTAACTTCTACTTGTGCCTTTTAAAAATACAGGCATTAAAGAGCCACTGCATACTGCATCATGTTTATATGGGTCATAGTAGGAGACAGTCGTGCTGAGGTGTTGGGCAGAAATCGGAAAGAAAAATTCAACTCAACACATGGCCAGTCAGCACATATAGTGTTGCCAGAGCCCCCAGGTGCATCCCTTCTAAGTCTAATCACTAAGCATGACAGTTACCGAAAACCTTGTGGATGAACTTCACTGGCAGACGGTTTGCTGTTAATCCCCTGTTCCAGAGTGTAAATAGGATTGAACAAGCATTAATTCAGAAGTTCAATAGATCAACACACTGAATCAGCTGTATTGGGACTGATCAATGATATTCATCAATGTACTGTCGAGATGGTTCCCAGACTGCAGATTTTCATTTTTACAGACAAAAACAGATATTTCCATAGATTTTATTCACAGAGCAGATAATTACAAGCCACTATGGTCACTTCTAATACATTAATATTTAGTGTATACTTATGCTTATAATGTAAATATGTGATATAATTAAAAATGTTTAGTTTTCAATTTTAGACTATAACATAAGTTGACTATTCAGTCTCTTCCTGATATAAACAGCCTTCTTGCTTCATTTATAAAGTAATCAAAAGACATATCAATCAATCCAAAAATAAAATAAAAAATCAATTTCTCACACTCAGTAATCAGGTCTTCCTTAGGAAATGCCAGGGGGAAGAGTCTTACAGATTCCCCACAACCTGGCAACAAAGTCTTGGCTGCAATGTGATACTCCCTGGGCAGGCTTGTAAATGCTCTCCTGACAACCCTCCTGTGTGCTTTTCAATTGATTCTCAGTTTGCAAACAATAAAACTCCCCCAACCTTATTTTCTACAAGGGACAAACTGTTTTTTTAGAGACTAAAGTGCCTGTAACAAGAAAGTAGAGAGCTAAGCATCCAAAACATTTAAGTTCGCTTATTTGTTGTACTGTCTTCATTTCTTATAAATCCACTTCAGGAACTAGGAAACAAAAGTTATAGACCTCGTATCAGTCCATCGCTGCAGGGGTCTACGTTTTGCATCTCTGTCAGGAGAAAGGTGGACAAAAATGCACTGATATTTATTTGCTCTTCAGGAGCGCGGCTCATTTGAACTTTTTTTCAAAAAACTGCACAAAACATTAAAAGGAAGAATTCAAAGTAAAGCTTTACTGTCCACTGACAGATATGGAATATTAGTGGCCTTGGAAATTCTGGAAATTCATCTCAGACAGAAAAAAACATTTTCAAAAAGCTCCAAGAAATGTTACACATCTTGATATCCCTTTTAGAATCTTAGAAATTGAAGCATTTAAATTCATATACAGTACAGTAGATATAATGGATTTTGACAAAGGGGGGCATGGGACAATGCTAATTGTTCTACATTTTTTGAATACTCAAAAAGTTTGAACAAATTAAAGACAAAGATGTGAAAACATTTCTATAACTCTATAATCTACTATCGTAACTCTGCGTATGCAATGTGAAGATCATTTCACGGACAGGTGAAGTAATTACAAATCATTACATCCTACTGAAGATTTTTACCATGAACACAACATGAATGTCACATATCATATTTTACTAATGTGACATGACATTCCCAACTCCTTACAGATCTCAGGCACCTGGATAATTTTGCTAAACTGGCATGGAGCACTGTGCTTAAGAGCTGAGAAACAGTCTTCTGGTGGACAGATTGTGCTGAAAAGAGAAATCATGAAGATGAGGATTAACACTGTCAGCCAGACATAATTAAGTGCCACTGGCCATGCATACCAATGGGAGACAATACAATTTTGGAAATCTAAAAAACATCCTTGCATAAAAACAATTAAACAACCTGATAAAGTGCAATACTAGGGTTCATGCAGGGAAAAGTCTTACAATGTTATACAATGATAAACCAATTCAGCTCTGCAGAAGTGCATTTAAAACAGACTAGGAGGCACTTCTTCACCAAAGAATTGTGGGAATATTGAACAAGCTGCCCAGCTATGTTGTTGAAACTGATACGCTGTTTCTTTAAAGAAAATGCTGGATATGATCCTTGGATAAATTAGCTATGAGCTACCAAACTGGCTAGATGGGCTAAATAACCTCCTATAATTTGTAACCTTTCTTATGTTTTTAAGTTGAATTTATAGGATTCTGCATGGGCATTCATCCATGCTGCAGAACAGGGAATTCTGGGACACATACTGTAATTTTACATCCAAAGCCTGTGGAGCATAAAGAGTTCAGGTGCTACAGTATAAAAATAACACAGTATTCTCACTTGCGGGCAGAAAAAGCCGTGACTATACAATCATGCAGCTTAAGGTCTTCAGAAAATACATTCCTGCACTTCTATAACTTTTTCATGTCTTCTGCTTGAGATGTAGGAGGAACTTTGATTTCTCATCCCTTTGCAGTCAACCAAATGCTCTGCCCTATTGAATTTAGAGCTTTGATCCTCTTTCTCTGCAGTTATTTAGCCGTATCTTCAGAAATTTCCTGACACTGCAGAACAGAGATCTCTGGAGGCAGTATTACCTCACAATGAAGTAATAAGCCAGATTAACCGAAGCTATCAGTCAGGCAGAAGCATTATCAGCAGGCCATTAACAATGTGCTAATGTTACAAAGGACGCTAAAGAAGAGGCTAAGAGGAAAGAGAGGTTCTTCATGCTCCACACTATTTTCAATTAAACTGTGAAGACAGGTCTGTCTCTCCCTCCCTCATCAGGAATGTGAACTGGCTGTTGGGTGCCATTAAAATTATGAAACCTGAATGGAAAAAAGACCATAAACATACTTCATGAATGTTTTCTTTGCTGAAAGGTGTGTCTTTGGACTGTGGGAGGAAACCAGAGCACCCTGGTTGAACATACAAACTCCACACAGACAGCAAGCCAGGAATTGAACCCAAGGGCCCCAGCGCTGCAAGGGACCAATGCTAACCACTGCACTGACCAAATCAGAGTCGAAATCGTGGACATCAAAATATAAACAAAGACCTCAATTTAGCATCTCCTCAGAAAAATGGCGTCTCTCCCAGCACCGTGAGGCACAATTACTATACGGTCACACTTTCCACTGCATATAATAGCACTATTGGGCCTTTTCATCACTTCCCACTGTTGTCTAGTTGAGGATAGTGACAAAAAAGATGAAAACGTGCACTTACATTTGACATTTATTAGGTAAAGTCTTGCTCATGAGCAGCATTGTGCCATGGAGGTTGGTACTGCTGGCTAAGAACTCTTGTGTTCTGGGCTCCACAATGACCTGGGTCACCTTCTCTGCGGAGTCTTCATGTTACTCCCATGGTTTTCATGGGTTTTCACTGGGTGCTGCAGTTTCTGTCCACATACCACTGACAAGCAGGGTTCACTGGTGCCTCTAAATCGTCCCATATATCTCTGAGTGCATTTTTGTGTGTTCTTCTATGACATGGTGATCTCCCCAGAGTGTTTCCTGCTTTGCACCTATGGTCTACTGGGTTAGGCTACAACTACATTTATACACATTATAAATGCTCACTGAGAAGGTTGCAAATTAATTTGTTTAAGGCAACATGCTTTTTAAAATGTAGTCTGCTCAAGCAGTCTGATCCAGGTTTGAATTTGGATCCAAATGATCCAGGTTTATTCTCTTAGGAATTAAATCTTCTCACATGGCTTAAGCTTGAATGCACTGATCATAGCTTTACCCTATCAAATAAAATTGTTTTTTTGTAAGACTTTAAGAAATGGACTGTATAGCTACTCTCACTTTGTAAAGAAATTCAGTGCTTAATGATTTCCTCCCACTACTGCCCACAAAGCTTTCCAGATGATAAATCAACTACACTACACTTTCAACATTCTGTTGCAGTATGAAGGATGAATTTTACACTGTTATAGCATAGACAATTATTTCAATTATCTTTAAAGCACACTTTGGAAACAACTGAACCTGAACAGAGGGGGCTTTATCCTGACAACAATAAATGACAGTATCTCCCAATATTTCCTCAGTCTGAAGGGATTATTAATCATTTTCAAGCAGTAGAAAAAAACACACCCTGTAGGCATCAGAGTTAATTCAGCAAACCTCTGCTGTCAGAGCTGCAGTAAGTCTGTGACCTCTGCATCATTATAGAAAAAAAGCCAACAATACATCGAAATTCAAATTTTTCAGCACTGATTCATTCTATGAAATGGTTCATCTAGAAATTTCTGTCACATCAAGGTGTTTAGCCTCAAGACAGTGTTTTTTAATGTTTTTTTCTGGGGGTTTTCAAAAAACGTGACCCAGAAAGAAACCCATGACTGGTGAATTAAAATAAAATTATTTTTAATGATAAACACTATCTGCATAGTGTTTTAATTATTGCGATTTAATTTTGCCTAGCACAGCACTTCCAGCTGCACTCCCAGCCTTCCTGTAATTTTGTGAATTTATTCTGTACTGATATGGTTGTTCCTTGTACTTATAGTACCTACTGTACTGCAAACTACATACAAACTGAGAGGTATTAAAACGCAATAAATGAGAATCAGAACCACCATTTGTTATTTTGAATGTCTCAGCGTATGTATTGTAAGTTGAATTTGGAAAAGGACATTTAATCCACACAGATAAAAAAATGATGTAAAATTGTTTTTTTAGGAGCTGAAGAAGCTTGATTAGTAACACAGTGAGTCTTCCGCTGCTTTGCAAGAGCAGATCCTGTCACAGGAGACTGTGTGGTAGAGGCTGGCCTTGCAGTCCGCCAGCGCGGTGCTGGAGGTGCTCTGTCAGAACATGTAAGCTGATGGGATTGGCCAAGAGGACACTGAGATGCTCTGGCAGCTCCATGGCTGGAGGGACCCAGGGTCTTCAGGTTTTCATGTCACCTCTGATCTTAATTATGTCTGTCAGCCAATTATTTGAATATCTGTCAATTGGGTGTGTGCTGAAAAGTGCCTTTAAAAATGGAAGTTGCTCACCCCTACTACAGATGCTGTAAGCCATGAACAGGAGGCTCTGTTGCTTGAGGGTTGGAGTTATATAGGTTTTGCGAGTATTTTTAAACAAGCAGCTTATTAAGACTTACAGAAACTAGCAAAGTGACTTCTTGTTCAAGAGTTGCCAGTTCTTGTTTATTAACCCACTCAAATCAAGGGCTTTCACATTTACCTCACTTGAATAATCCGATGGTTGGCTCAGTTATTTTTTTCAAATTTCATTCTTTTAAAAGATGCCCTTGGCCTGTTCCTGTCCCTCTCAACAGCTACTCTACACAATATTTTCAGCCAAAAAACCAAATCAAAGAAAAATGACATGCACCACCCGAATGACTGGGAAATACCCCAGTGTTTCAGCCTAGGAACGCGCTGTTACATGGGAATTATGCCAAAGAAACCTGCAGACACCTAGCTGAAAGATCAGACCTCGGGGTTACCAGTGTCTTTGATCCAAGAGGAAAGGTGCTTTGTTTTTTGAACATTACAAATGTAAATGTTCGAAAGTCTTCAGCCTTGTTATTGTCCATTACAAATTTCCAGAAACAGAGCTATGAATGATATAAATATGGAGCATTCTTCTTGGTGATTGGTGTATTTTGCAAAAGAGAAGTCAGAGTAAGAAGAGTATGTATTTCTGAGGTTTTTTGGCTATGAAAACATTGCTTCAGAAATAAGGCCTTTGGTTTTTACAAGCCAAATAAATAATTGCAGACATATCAATAGGAAAGAACTGGATGAAAAGACACTGAAAAGACAATGTACAACACTGGAGTAAATAAAACTAAAATAAACTTTCTCTGAACCATTTCCCATCTACTGCCACCTCTCTCTATGAGCCTTTAGATGATAATGTCCCAGAGTTTGTGACACTTACCCCTCTACCATCATCTCTACCACCACTGCAGAGACATTCTGGGTTATCATAAGGGGCCAGGCGGTCATCTGTCAAAAAAATAAACTGAAGCCTAGCACATGAATAAAGGCTCTTTCTTTGTTGTAGTCACATTATCAGGGTTTTTTGTGTTTTTGTTTGCAGAGAGTTAAAATTGGCAAAATAACACAACCACTTTAGATGAAAAGGTAGGCATTGTAGAATGATATATTGTGCTCAGCAAAAATCTAAATGTTAGATAGTAGATAGTTTCTAATTATAACAAGAAATAAAAAAGAAGTGTGACTTACCAGTTGTCTGTAAAAGAGATCTGAACAGCAAGGGCAAACCTGAGTAAAAAAAGAAATTAATGATTTTAGCTAAGATCCACATTTAAATACAACAGCTGCCACAATGCTTGCAAAAAAGTATTAAGACGTAGGTAACAGAATTGATTGGATTTTAATGGAAAAAAATCACACAGAGAAATTAAAATAAATCAATGCCTTTGGAAGGGAGCAGAGAACACTTTATTAAGACATGATTCAGGAATTCAAAATCCTAAAAGAACATGACAGTTTAAATCTGTTAAAAGCTCCCCAAGCACTTTAAAATTATATTACATAAATGGAAATTAAGTGCAAGAGAATTAATTATTAATTTGTATACAAACCACTATTGGTGTTCTTAGGAAACTACATTACCATGTTGTCTTGATAAAGGTCTAAGATGAATAAGCAACTACAACATCAAGACAAGCACTGATCAATATTAACACTGACGAAGCCTGTTATTTTCTTTCTTATGTTCTTACAACAGATGTCATTGCACCGTTGCTCAATTTCTCAATTTATTTCATTTAACTGAGCTTTCACTTAATTTCTTAGGATTTATTTATGCTTTATTTGTGTATATTAGAGGTCTAATAATAGAATCTATGTCTCCTGTTCCTTAGGTGCTGACAAAAGGAATTAATTTTACAATGAAATATTTTAAAAACTGGGTAAAGGACAAACATTCCTATATCGTACAATCTGTTACTAAACTAAAATGATTGTCTTTGGATTTTCCCTTGGTGTTCTTTAAACTCAGCCAGAATCTTATACTATTTGATCAAGTTACGAGTTCTCATCTCTACCCACGTAGACTCTATTGGTACCTTTACCAGATGGTATTTATAAATAGGTATCACAGGCTCAAAACAATAGTCAAGTCAGATGTGATTCCTTTAAAAATTCTAATACAGACAATTCTATAAAGGTTTTCATTTAATCTACAACAAAGGGTGTTTCCACGTGTAAAAGCATTTTGGGGAAAATGAAAATGGAATTAAAGCAAAGAATAACTGAATACTATTCTTCTGGTCACAAGAATTATTCTACTATTCTGTTCAATAAGATACAGTAATTCAACTTCCTGCTATCTGTTTGTTTTACTGAAACCAATTATCTAAGATCCTCTCTCATATATGTGGGGATCTCTAGGGGAGGTGCAGAGATTGATGCTATACATTCTGCATTCTGCATTTTTCAGCACTGAGCTGCGTTACCTAATTGATTAAATATTAAGTCTGATGTAAAACCAGTTTAAAAAAAAAATGGGTTTCAGTGGAGGTGTTTGCCCAGCTGTAGGACAGGTAAACACAGATTATCAAAAGGAGGTTTCTTTTGGTTTGCTCTGGTTAAATAGCTCCTCTGTAAATCATTAAAGTCTTCATTAGTCCTAGAAACATGGCATAATAATACAGGCTAAAAAAGGGCAAAAGTAGGAGGAAGGAACAGCATGCAAGAGGACCTTGTTCTGATCACTCTTGGACACCAGATTCTGTCAAGTAATTTGAACCTTGTTATAGACAGCCTGCTGTTCTATTTACTTTAGGAAATTCTGATTCCCTTTATTGTAGTCCATGTATTTAAACTCTGCTATTATTATCTGTAATACCTTGGTTTGTTTTGCTTGTTTAGGTATTGCATGAAACAAAATCTTATATTGTATCCTTTGAATCCATGTGTATGTGTTGCCATTTATTATAACTGATTGATTCCTGGTAGCCATAAAGTACTCATGGAATCAAATGCTAACCATCACTACCATGAATAGACCTGCCAAGTATTCCAATGTTCCCTGGAAATTCTCCTCAGGATTTAGGTGAGGCAACCTGATTGGATAATGTGCTTACAACAGAAATTCAAGTAAACTGTGACATAGGTATACAACTCCAGCCCTCGAAAACCAGAATCTAGCAGGTTTGTAGGCGTCTTTAAATCCACAACAGATGAAGACATTTATTACACTTATTCAATTAAACCCCTTATTAAGTTAAGTTACTGTATCTGCACCACTTACAATTCTGAACAATTCCACTAACAGCTTCTTCTAAAGTCTACATGCCATTCCCAGTATCCACTGGTGCATCAGTATCCTAGTCTGCATCCAATAATAACTGGAACCTTTTGGACACTTGAAACCCAGTAATTGTTGCCCCTTTGCAGTGCATGTTTCCTATTATTTTACCCTACAGTAACTATGAACCAGTCTGGGGTTTTAACCCTTCCTCCTCACTTAAGTGAGCATACTACCACACTACATGAACAGGTTAAGTAAATGTTTCAACTCAGTCAAACCTTTTCACCATTCAAACCAAGAAGTCCATCTTCTAGTTCACGCACTGTGATCTCAAAGTGTTGAACAAGCTGGCATTGTTTGCAGATGAAGCCTTCTTGGATGTCTTCATTCATAAGATCAACTGTTTCATAAACTAAACTGCTCTGGAGTGCTCACTGGGTATTTAATATAGGTTCCAATGTAGACTAAATTGGTCTTGGCTAAATTAATGTTCTTTGTGGCCCGAGAGAACATTAGAAATATAGTATATCTATAACAGTGTCACAAGAGAGCAATAGGTACTATATTTAGACAGCAGTAAGCTCTCAATAAGCAGGAGACACTCCAAATGCTAAAGGAAAAGCCAGAGGAATCAGCCCACTGAATACAATCAGACAAGACATATTTTGGAGTACCATTCTGTTTTTCTAATGGAAATCTAAAATGCTTTCCCTCAAAACAAACAAAATATAGGGACTTTTTGGTGGCAGCAGAGCTACTTTATAAAGCTGACATACTGTAATCTAAAAATAAATTGTAATATAAAATGTAATAGCGAAAAAAGAAACACAGAAGCTGTTTAATCCAGATTTACTGCACAAAGCAGAAAACTAGTAATAAGTCAATTACTGTGCAAAACTAAAAACAAACAGCAACAACAGAATTTTGATTAAAGTAATCAGCCAATTACTCCCAAACTAAATAACACACAAATAATGTTTGAGTTAAGCCTTGAAATGAAACAAAGTTTACCTATAGTGCAAGCCACCTAGCAATTTCTGTTGACTAACCACTAATTTCTGTCAATCATCTACAGGCTCACAGAACTCAGGAGAATCTTCTAATTACAGTCCTCAACTTTCCAGCGGATAACATTTAAAATATTCCATAACTCCAGTCCTGCTGGTTCTCCGAAACAGAAGAATAACCAACATCACAGAGGATATTGCTGCCACCAGGACAGGAAGACTGAATCTTTACACCAGATCAACCAATAGGCCAGAAGCAGCATGATACTGTAACATCTGCTTCCGTTTCAGAGCCATAGAAAAATGTGGCCAGTACAGTGAAATGTCTGAGTCCTGTCCACATAACATCACAGAGCTTGCACGGGGCTTTTGGACACCAGTCCTCAGCTGGTGTTCAGACAGCAGGACTCATCTGTGGGGAAGGGTGGAATGCCGTCAACTCCAACGCCTTCTTAACATGGAAAGACATGACCACGTCTGGAAAGAATTCTGAATTAGGGAATAACCCATCTCTAGAACCCCTGACAGAGAATTCAGACGTGTTCTACACTGAAAGGGCAGGGAGGTCACTCACTCAATTTGTAGTAGCCAGAAAAGGAGCACCAGTCAGTAAGGGTAGGCATCCTCAAAAAAAAAAGGAAAATGAGACATCTTGCACCTCTCATCTTGAAAAATAGGAAGCCAAAAAATGGACCCTATTCAACTCTCCATCCGTGTTGAGATGGTATGTAGAAATACTGACAAGAACCTTCTGCAGATGCAGTTCAGCAAGACTGGTCTCAGTGAATTCTTATATTTTGCTCTGTGTCTTTTAAGCATCTTGTTTTACTGCATTGTGTGGTGTTTATGAAATAGTTTTGCCATTGCTTTTGAAGTTAAGCTTCCCAGAAGATTTATATTAGGTACAAGGAACAATCATGCAGGTATATAAAATTACAAAATTAAAAAAATAAATGAAATAATAACAAGGCTGGCACAAACTGGAACCCAACCACAAAAAACAGAAACAAAATAATATGAACTAAAAGTGTACAAATAGTAATGATACAGAACAGTAACGTAAACACTAAACACTCAGTTGATATGTGCTCCATGTTTACAGAGAAAAAAATGCAATTAGCAAACTCCAGCTTGAGAACTTTAAACTGCATTGTAACACAGTGAAAGAGTAAAGGAAGGATGTAACCGAGAGCTGAGAGACACAGATGCTGTGGTCCCCACTTAAGTGGGTTACTTTTAGCATCTCGATCAAGTTCTGATAAGTACTTTTCTAATTCACATTCATTACGACCTGATACAGACGGAGCTCTGCCAAGTACAAATAAACAAAGAGTTGAGTGGGGATCCTCACTATCCCTCTTAGCAGATGGGGTTGTCAAACTGTCAATTACAGTCATGGAGTCTTCATTATCAGCCCTTGATGAACATGATTCAGCTATTTCTGTGTTGTCAGTGGCTGTTAAAATTACTGCTTGCAATTCATACTTAATAGTTTGCTAAGCTAGCCACTTCAAGTCAAACTTTCACATACACCAGCAATTTGAACATGTGTCTAGCACCATGAAACTTCGCTATACTGATTGTGCATCATTAATTTTAAAACTGGCTCAGATTTCTTCAGTCATTAGCAAATTGAATATTTAAATCAGAAAAGTTACAACAGAGTACCAGCACGTACTTCATGTTTCTTGACCCCTAAAAGCAAGAAGCAAGAACAACAAATGTCACAATCAGATTTTATCATATATTTGTAATTATAATAATTACAAATAAATGTTATTATTTTTAAATAAGTATTAATAATTATTTTTGCCATAAAATTAATAATTATTAATACCATAAAATACAAATTATTTTAACATAATATTTACATACCCAATCTGAAATCACCAATTTTGCCTTTTTTTCTTGCAGCTACACACCCAGCAGCCACACAAAGAGGACAATGATGTAGTGTAGACAGAATTCTCCAGTCTGTCCACATTCGAGCCACTGTCTCTTAACACGCCACATACAGCATAGCCCCATACCAGAGGTTAGGTGCTGAGCAGAAGAGAACTGTGTCTCTTAGCAACAGCACTGCACACCTGCAAGCAGTAGTGAGATTCCAGGGGTCACTATGTTGCAGAAAGATCCAAAAGCCCAGGCTGACTAATCGTGCCCAGCATCCTGGTCATGGTCAGCATGACCAAGACTCGAACCCATAACACTACTAGACAGTAGAGCCCAGCATGGGCTGAAGTGAGTGACTTTATTGATGAAGCTCAGAGCCCCCAATCTCCTGCTGCGAATGTCAGGACCTCCTGGTGGCTCCTTCACAGATCCTCTCTATGTGTGAAAAATGTCAGGTCTGGAATAAATGCATTGCTATATTATTAGATATTACAAAAAATATTGGTATTATATTTGATCATTTTATATTATCTATTATATATATATTAATATATAACACTTGTAACTAATAAAAATTTTACAGAAGACCTTTAGGAAGGCTGAAAAACTAATTTAGCCCACATGACTTTAGTTCATTAATGTTTACAAGTCAGCATCCACATGTATATTAAGATTGCTCAGCCGTTACTTAATTAGTTCCTGTTTTCAAGAACAGGCATTGGGAGTCATTTTGTATGTTTACATGCAAAATATATTTGGAACCTGAGAATCATAATTTTTAATCATAAGTTTTAATCAGTATAATCCATAACTTAAAGAAGCAATCAGAAATGTCATCTGCCACAAATGCTGGTATCTTTAAAAAGAATGAAGAACATCAACTATATTCAATATTGTCTGTCCCCTTCACCTTCAGCTTTGATGGTGTTCTGAGATCCCACTTTACAGATCTGATAGTGAAGATGATGAAGACTGTCTGATCATGTCTGATTGTACATCGGAAATAATATTTGTCAACTGATGCCAAATAGGCATCACTCTTCCTGGATAGGATAACCACCAAAATTAGGTATGGAATATACATCATTTTTTAGTTTTCTCTCATCCTTGTAAAAAAATGTTGGGATTCTCACTACCTAAAATCAAATATATTCATATTGTCAGTACTGGAGTGAGCTCTTAAATCATCTCTTTATGTATTGTAAAGATGAATCTAGAATATTTCCAATATACTGACTTGCGTTTATTTGAATATGTTACACGAATCAATTTGCCGGTTAATTTTCTTTGTTCATTTTAAAAGAAATATCCACTGCCTCTGAAATATCCACATGCCTGTGAAACGTTCTGATGCTCTCAGGTCAGCGTGTGGTTAGTCTCAGTAACCTGGCAAGACAGGCGCAGGGATTGTTTACAGGCAGTTAGACACTCAGCTAAGCTCTTCCTCGTCTTCCAATTACTGCTTTTCTGTCTGTAGTCCTTTCATCAAAATGTCACCACTGAGATTTTGAAAGTTCAGTAATGAGAAGCTTACAAAGGATGAGGCCATGCCTTTGAAAATCCATTGCAGCCAGGCAACATGATCAAGACTCTGGTTTCCTTTTGTGAGTTTAATGAAGTTCAATCTGCCACGCCACAGAAAAAAAAGAACAGAAAGATTTTTTTTTCATTTTGTAATTAACAGGAAATGTAATTTTTGCTCCTTGAAATGCATTCACTCATCTACAGCAAATCTTCTTGCCTCCACAGCACCTTGCACAAGATGGCCAAACCCATCCTCGCCCTGTAATGCTACTGTAACCCCTGTCTGTACCGTCCCAGGTATCTACAGTATGGATCTGCGGTGCTGCCAGCCAGGGCCACATCCCTCTTCCAAGCAATGATTTTGCTGCGGTTCCTGCAAATTAACAATTTTTTTTATATTGAATCTGAGGCAGAATAAAAAATAAGGTATTTTTAATTTAAAATAAGTAACACTTAAGGGCTATTCACAAATGTTTATTTATATACAGACTATAACAACAAATGCTCACAATACTGCGATCCACTGCCAGTTTGAATCGGAAGATCAGAACAGAACTGCAGTACTATGGCTCACAGCCAAACTAACATACAATTACAGAAGCGTAACAAAGCCAGACCCTCTAACAAGACTGCAATAATCCTTTCTCACACTTCCATCTGGGAGTCAGTGCATGGACTTTAGCTTGCCCTGGGCTGCAAGGTGGAAAAATGCAGGAAACACTCACCTCAAGAACACTCAAATACAAGAAACATGCTGGTCAGTTCAAGCAATCATAAAAAGGGTATTTTCTTTTCTTTATGCATGTGACACATCATAAGGAGGGAATGCATACACTTGATTTTACAAAGACCAGCTAAGGCTAAGCCAGATGAGTACAGTATTTACAGGACACAGTCAGTAAGGTGAGAATGTCCGAGATCCACACATATCACAAAGAACGACAGCCGAACACGATAACGCTTGTTACACAATGAGCTCCAGAAGAGGTCAGTGAATGACATTTTTGCTTCATGGACAGAATAACAGAAAATCTATAGAAAATAAATGCAAACTTTTCCTTAAAATAAATCATATCAAATCCCAATAGTAAGTACAGAAATCAGCTGGATCCCAGCTGTCCAAATGCAGCGGCTGACCCCTCACAGATAGGTCTTAAAAAACTAAA
Organism: Lepisosteus platostomus; assembly: GCF_059453375.1. Lineage (NCBI taxonomy): Eukaryota > Metazoa > Chordata > Actinopteri > Semionotiformes > Lepisosteidae > Lepisosteus > Lepisosteus platostomus. Next base: position 14,725,341 of record NC_142634.1, read on the forward strand.
CTATTTTAACTGCATATAAAATAAGGCCAAACTGTGATTGTCCATAAATCAATAGTGACATGTGCAGCCAGGAGCAGAGGCAAATGTAGCTCTGTGGGGTTGACAGCAAACTCTGCAAATGGGTCAGTAGAGCGCGGATTATAAAGTTTGCCTTGTGGTCTGATTTGTGTTTTGCTACGCATTCATAACCTCCTTTAATTTGTTCTTTGCTCCATGCAAATTCTATCCACATGGATACATAAAGAGCTAGAATGTTCCAAATCTTAGGGGGCTGTTCAAACCAACATGCTTGTTCAGTTGTCAGGAGGTTATTGAATCATACATGTCATCCAGCTGCTTCCTGAAGAATCACGGGGACTTGCCATCAAGGATAGCCTCAGAATTGAGTGGGCAGCATTGCTGCAGGAGAGTGGCCAGTTGCCTTCTCTGCTTTAGCTCGGCAGTGGGAGGCTCGATTCGACGAGCTGGGGACAGAATTGTTACTGATCACCACACAGGCTGAACACTCATGAGGGAAAAGGTGACAGACAATGAATTCAGCATCTCTGAAGCTTCGGTTTGTTATGGATGGCTTGATCCCATGGCTTGTGAAGTTAAACTGCATTTCCACCACGGTGTTATTATCTATTATTATACATGAACATACTATATAGACAGACATTAAGAAATAAATGAGTGAATCGACTAGAATGGCAATTGACTGGATACAAGACGAATGGCTCATCACTGAACAAACAAAACAACTGGGTGGAAGATATAAGAAAACGTGCTTTAAGGTGGCTAATTTAAATTATTAGGCTTGCGTGGGCAATGTGCATGAGAAGCTTGTGTTTTTCCAAACACAATGCAATAGAAAAATAAAAATAAGCTCCCACACACACAGACACACACAATCCCCTTCTCCAGGATGGGAGATATCTACAGGAAGTAAAAGCAGGTGTTAGTGGAGGAGTTGATGGTGCTCTTCCCACAGAACCATAAATTCCAAACCAGGGCCCCCCTGTTTGGTCACAGATACTGGGTTGTAGGGGGTACTGTCTTTCAGATAAGCTGTTAAACAGAGGTCCTGACAATAAGCGTTCGACAAAGATCCTATGTTTTTTAGAGTATCCTTAAACAGTAAAGAGGCATAATGCAGAAAAGTAAATAGCACATAGGAATATAATCCAGAAACATGGCTTTCTGAACCTGTCCTTTTGGAATAGATATAAGAAATTACACAAATACTGTACATGTACAGAATTTTACATTATGTCACCTGCTCTTCCAAAGCATTCCCTTTGGAACCCCACACACTTCCAGCAAATCAATAGCAACTACTCTATTTCACATTTGATTGAGAAAAAGTTTGCTTATAATCATATCTGCGGTTTTATTTATGTTTACGGTCATGAAAGACTACTAAATTATTAACAGCACAAGTACTTTACAAGTATTGATTATCCTCCTAAAAAGACACACACCAGTAGAAACACAATAAGGCACTGATGCAGATGTTGTAAAGATGAAAATAACTGTGATTTAGTATTACAATCCTGAGCATGTGCTATAGAAAAGATAAGAAGAGTTCACGTGGTCTCAAAAACATTATGTTATGTACATGGACAGTATGTTTCTATATATATACTGTATACTGTCCAGGTTTCTGTGATTAAGACCCCAAAATCTGTGGTAAACAAGAAATACATTTTTTCTATGATTAAATTAAACAAGACTGTGTTTTCCCAGCCACAATATTAACTAGACAACAATTAACTGCTTCCATACTGTAAATATAATCACACATGGCATTATTTACTGTTATCTTCTTATGTAACCCTCAACTCTTCATTGGTACAAATATCCTGACAGATGTTTGCTTCTAAAAGAACAGCAGGTCAAGAAGCTGTCATAGTGTAACTCAGGTTTATGGGATTCTGCTGTACATTGTCACCTTAACAAGAGGCAATGGAACCCATACTGTACTTCCTTAACCAAGACCACGTAAATCGTTTAAAAATTAATATGTACTAGATCTTACACAGATATGAATTTTACATTATCTGCCACATAATGAAACAACAGTGAGTGGTATGCTGATATGCAAGCTACATATCTCAGCTTCAATATGATGTTTCCGAGTATTTACTGGTCAAATTTCCCCCTGGTCTTTCAATCATGGCCTCCTAATAACCCCCATCTCTGAACTGGCTTCATCACTCTGCTCTCCTCCCCACTGATAGCGGTTGTTTAGTGAGCATACTGGCACACTCTGACTGCTGTCACATCATCCAGGATGTGCTACACTGATGGTGGAGGGAATTCCCGATTACCTGTACAGTGTTATTTAAATAAAATTATTATTAAGCCTAGTTACACAATGAGCTAAAATATAAAGCAATTACCAGTTCCAAATTGGGTGACTGTAGAATACAAAATTCAAAATGTACATAAAAAAACTAATTTCCATTCGGATTATGGATGTAATTCTTATGACCCTGTTATTAAGTGCTCTCACCATAAGGCAGACAGACAGAATTATATTATAAAACAAGCACTTCTATTCTGATTGCAGGTAAGACCATTATAGCTAATACAGTATCTAACTAAGTTTGTGTCACACATTATGTCATTTTAGACTACCCAGTTCTCACAATGAAACCTCCCACCTGGAATCTTTTTCACTGAAAAATAGCTCATTTAACCTTAGGGGCCAGGGTATTCAGGATATAATTAAAAAAAAACACAAGAATGCCCAGCGCAACAGCTTCAAAACAATAGGGCAATGGATTGTTCCAGCCCTCCCTGTCTCTCAGGAAGTGTTGCTCATAATTGCTGTTGCATTGAATTGCGTCCTGTCTTCATGCTCATTTCATTCCTGAGACTTGCGCAGCACTCAGGACTAGGTCTGTGCAAACCTTCCGAAGTCTCTCTGTCCCCGCAAGCCCACCGAGTGCTGCTGGGTCTGGGCGCACGGAACGCAGCCTGGACGTCCTCCCGCCACACAGCAGCTGCTCCCGCAGGGCGCTGCAGATCATCACATATCAGATGGCGAACAGCTCGACAGCGGGCATGCTGGACAGATTTAACAGCCCTGTTTTCTGGCCATGTTGGTACACAGTTGTGGTAGCAAGCCACACAGATGATTTATCAAAAAAAACGGTTGAATAATTATAAGCAAAAAGTCAAAATTAGGACTAAATACCTTAACATGGAATAGATGTGAGAGCGCTTGGTGTACAATTACCTGCTTCACATCGAACATCTTTCATGACAATCTCATCCCCAAAACACAAAACCAAAAACACAAATGAGCAGATCATAGTTTTTAGGAAAATTACCTTAAAACATGTAACTTCCTTTACCGCAAAAGGAATACCTGTCATTAATTAGGCAGCTTAAATCATCATCTAATATTAATCTTTGCAGAAAAAATGTGTTGGACACATTCTACTACCACATGGATAAGGGTGTCTAATAAGAGAATACATCATATTAATAGCTCATCGCTTAAAAATCCCTGTATGCTTGTGTGTGAGGGCGTACATGCGTGGGGGGTTTACAGTATGTGTGTGTCTGCTGTGGGCTGCCATTCCTTCCAGATTGTAGTCCAGCCTTGTGCCTTGTGCTTCCAACACAGTTTCAGATTGAGCACAAATATGTCAGAAAATATTTCTCACACTGTCTTAGACACAGTCCACGCCAATGATAAAAATAGATTCAGTGGCTATTTTATTATGTGTCGCATTTCTTTAAAAGTTATTCTGCTAACACAGAATCCTAGTTTTAAAATTAAATTTAAACAACAGTCCATTGAAAAATATATTTAGTACTAAGTTTTCCCATTTTCATCTGCATGCTTACATTCTGGGACTGATGATTCAGTGCCATATATGGAGATAAATATTTTAACCCCTGTAACATTTTCAGCATAGTCTCTCCCAGATTATTTTCCAAGATTAAATAGGTATTTTCTTTCAGTCCAAGGAATGAGGGATCTAAGGTGATACAATGAGCTAGGTTGCTTTGAGCTATGAGGTGTTTATTCATTTGTATATTTTCCAAACCGAGAGGTATCAAATTAAAATACAAAATAAATATGAAATACAAGGCAACAGAATGATTTGCTGTGCTTTAATTGGAAAGGCTAGCAACCCCATCCTTTTCTAACAGCTGTTATTGCACAGTGATACGTTTATAAAAAATGATAAGACATTTTAAGAACAGCACATATATTCTACAATGTGTTTGATGTACACTTTCACATTATTCTCCTCACAATCATTATAAAGGGAACATATAAAAACACTGTACACGCTGTATATAGAAACAAAAATCTATAGCATGGATTATAGAGCAATCTAAGACACAATATAATATTAATCCAAAATAATTATTTCTCAAATGTTCAGAATAGTTCAAAACATGAAGATGTCAGTGTTTGCGCTATTCATATGTAGAACAACAGAAGCAAATTATAAATCCCGAAGCTCTGTTGCCTCACTAGAAATCATATTATATGTACAAAACTGTAGGTACCACCACTGATACAACAGCATTATTTTCACTTAAAACTTTGCTAAGCCACTGTAGGTCAACTTAATATAGACAGCCTTTATTGTTACCTTTCACACTGACTGCTACAGCAGGCAGGACAGTATGGATTCCCACCCACATCTGATTAGATAACTGACGCTGAGAATAGCAGATAATTCCAAAGTTACCAAATACCATTATTATGTAAATTCAGAATCATCGCTTTTTAACTTACTTATCCAGGCAACTTGGATCTGATTAAACTTTTCATTTCAAAAAGTGGCAGAGGTCCTAGACTTAGAGGTTCCCAATACCAAACAAAGCTACTGGGTCCTTCCTTTCAAAACAAGGAGTAAATCTGTAAAACGTAAAAAACTAACCTTCAGGCATCTAAGTGTTAAAACATTACTTGGAAGACAACCAAAGCAGTAAACAGTTTAAGCTTATTTAGCTTTTCTACAGAAAGCTGAAGAAAATCTATAAAAAAGTGAGATCTTTGTGTGGGTGTTCAGTCCCAGGGCTTTTTCAAAACAATAAAACATTTTCTGGGTTTTCACATACAATTCGAGCCACTTGACATATGCACAATAAACTGAAAGCGGAGAAACACACAGATGTCAGATGGTATTGTTTCCTTCAATTATACTTTTGTCTTCTGCATTTATAGGTGTAATTAATCAGTAAAACCTCATCACCATTTCTTTTTACCCACTATGTATGCATGCACTATAATCAAAAGGCATGCTTCAGAGTTTCAGATAGTCCATGCCCTAAGGCAACAGTGTTAAATAAGACTTAAAACCTTGAAGTTCACAATGTTGGCATTATAAACACAGCTCATAATCATTACTTACATGTTTTTTTCTTGTTTATGTAATTCCATTTAGTTATGCATATTTTCTGCATTGCAAAGTGATATCTTATCACTTTCATAACTAACAGAGTTAAATTCCTTCCATAAAGACCTCAAGTGTGAATAAGTATTTCAACTTCTAAAAAGAACATACAATTGACCGGCTACATTAAAGACAAAGCTACACTTTCATGATGGCATAGGGCTCTCAAACACTGGCAAATGAAGAACAATCTAACTTCAAGTACACCCATGCTTTGATTTACAAACACCCAACGTATGAACTCTCACTATAATGAAGCAATTTCACACCAGTTTCTCGTAGTTCCAAAGAGGTTTTGGCTACAGCAAAGGCACATTCTTTGTATCTTGAATGAAGAACGCCAACCTTAAGCATGACCATGTACAGTACTTCAGACTCCTCTGTGTTAATTTAGTAATGGAAGTGTATATACACACGTGTGGCTAGAATTGTTAGAATCCACCAACATTCTGGATCATGAGCTATAATTTCGATAGAAATCTATGTAATGGAAATGATCAGGGGTATACCTCAATTTCAAATAAAAATCTTTGACACAAAATGTAAGGTTCTATAAGTCCACTGACTCCAATTAAGACCAAGTCCTTTGGCAGAACAATGTCCATACCTTAAATTGCCTGATTTGCAACACCAGAAACACAAAATGGATAGTAATATCTAAACATGGGAATTAACCGAAGGAGAACGATCTCTAAAACAGCTTCTCTCTTCCCGGAGGAGGTCTCCCAGATTACGACACACGAAGATACGCAGTCTAGAAAAGGTTTCGCAGGACCTAGTCTCATAAAAGCAAACGGTCAAGAATTTCTCACGACGAATCTGCAATCAGGCAGATGTCTCTGCAGCAGAGTGTTCAGATTCATCTTTTCCCCTGGTAACTGCATGAAACAGTTGGAACTGGGGAGTCAGAGCAAGCAGTAAGATGATTACTGAAGAACAGGCAGATTTACCACTGTTCTCACTCCTCAGTGTGAGGAGTCCTTGTGCCACCAGGAAATTTTAATAGAAATTTTAAATACTTGGCATCACTGAACCTGTAAATGAACTAGTTTTGTTAATTAGATTTGTTAAAATAGCTTTCTGCACACAGTGCTTGAATTTATAAATACCCTTTAGTCGTAAAAACAAGACTTAACTGGTTTCCAATTAAATATGTACGGGCTTAATTAGTAGGGACTGCAACACAGAAGACACCTCCAGAATATGTTTCTTCATTCTAAATGGACCCAGCTGCTTCAGTTCCATAGATCTGCTCATTGAAAAGATATAGATAAATTAGGTTATTTCTGAAACTCCACAATCAGTACATAGTTTGCGCTAATCTTTGATCCCATTTATTGTTGAAGCTAAAAAAAGCCTGTATAAGGGATATCATCAAGCAAATTGAATCAATGGAAGTGATTAACTTACACAATTTAGCTGGAAAAAAAAGAGAACAGTGAATCTGGATTAGGACATTTTAAAGGATCAAAACCAGAGTATAGTTTTATTTTTATACAAAAGATTATCATGAGCAAAAAAAGAAAAGAATGAAGGTGCTTTGGTCAGGTGAAAGTAATTACAAGTTCTGCTTAAAGACTTGAAAACCTGTGCAGATACAAAAGGACTGGTGTAATTTTAGTGATACAAAGACATTCATGAATCTAGGCGTTACAATGAAGAAGAATGAACAACAGTTTTCCCCTACATTTCCCCCACTCTCTCTGTACACAATATTTCCAAACCCACTGTAAGAGGCCATCAGCTTGATCACTGTATGAAAGGAGGCAGCTGTCCGTCCCTACAGTCTCGATGCCCGACAGCTGCGATCCTCTCTATTTCAATGTCAGCTCCCTGTTAGCAGGTTTTGGGAAGGTACGTAGCTGCTGACAGGCACACCATGACTCTGTGGAAGAGTCACTGACAAGGCAGACGAACCCGTGTCAGGGACTCTGAGAGAAGGAGTTAAGAAACCTCACTAACATACTGAAGGTCTGAAGAAGACTTTAAAGCACACTGTGAACACTATTGAAACCAACTGCTTATTGTTTGAAGGGTTCCACAGTGCTATAACTAAGCCATCTCCTCTCTTGCTGTTAGTATCTCAACTGTAATACATACGAACAGCACTGTGCACACCATTTCCAAAGTAACACATTTTAAGGCCAGACAGCCTCAAAAATCAAGACACATTAAATAAGAATTTATTTAACCTTTATTTACACATTGTAATTCACAACCTCCAAGTGAAAAGGAAATGCTCAAACTTTCAGACAAGTAATTACAAATGAAAACCTAGAAATATGGGTTGGACAAGTGCGCACACCCCTTAGTAACAGAATTTGCAAATTAGCTCTGGTGCAACCAATTGCCTTCCAAATCACACAACAAGCTAATTAGCCTGCACCTGTGTTAACTGATCAAATGATGATTTTTAAAATAAAATCATGCAGGTCTCAGTCCAGAGGATTAATTCATTACTATACAAAAACAGAATTCTCAAATCGGTTTAGGTACACTGTCACCAGCCCATTCCTGCGTCTTGTTAAACCTTTCGTCTACGGAAAAAAGATTTTATGTACACTGGGCATCAAAAGAAATGTTTAGCTCTGTTTATGCATGTATCGTTTCTTAAAAAGTAAGTGGGACTGTTGATTAGTGCACAGGTTATGAGGCTATAATGGTGGAGGAGCATTAAATCCTCTCAGGTGGCCAGCAGTGGAGTCTAGTCCTCCACCCAGATGAATGTCGGATACTGTGGTGCAGACATGCAGAAAGATACAATAACTGTGGTGTACAACAGAAGAATTGACAGAGAGGTTCGAGTGATTTGGCCCGGGCAAGAGTCTCTAGTCTGTACATAGCTTCCATTGTAGTGGCTGATGGTAACCTGACTGCATGGCCCTGCACTGACGCCTGATACACTGATTGCATGGCCGTACACAGATGCCTGATACACTGATTGCATGGCCCTGCACTGATTACTGATACACTGATTGCATGGCCCTGCACTGACGCCTGATACACTGATTGCATGGCCCTGCACTGATTACTGATAAACGTATTGCATGGCCGTACACAGATGCCTGATACACTGATTGCATGGCCCTGCACTGACACCAGATACACTGATTGCATGGCCCTGCTCTGATTACTGATAAACGTATTGTATGGCCATACACTGATGAAGTCTTGGGACCTCACTTGATCAGGTCATCCAGCAGAATGACACTTCCTCACACTGCACTTGAAACTGGATCTCTTGTGTAATCCATTCTTGTGGATCTCTTGCACCCCAAGAATGTAACGCTTTGATTCAGATGAACTACTCATCAGACTTGAGCCCCACTGAACATCTGTGGGATGAAATGGAATACTGTGCGACATCTAGGACTCAGAGATCCGGAAGCAGGACTTGCTAGTTCAGGATCTATGAGAGTAAAGGGACAGAATCACGCAAGATATCATTTGCAATCAGCATGCAAAGAATATGTCACAGACGTACAGTTTATAATGTTTCCGACAGTGGCCACATATGCTAGAAGCCTGTGGTTTTCACAGCACACCCCCTGCTGATCAGCTCTGTCGATAACAAATGTTATTCAGCATGTCTTGTCTACAGAAAACATTGTAGTTTTCCTGATAATGAAATAATACATGCTTGCAGCTCTAAGTGGTAGTTTAGTAAACTATATGCTCAAATACAGACCAAATACTTTTAATCTACAAGGAGAGTAAAACTCCAGCAGATTAGCGGTCGGATGCATTCAAATTGTTGAGCTGCCAGCTCTTATCACGCTCCTACCAGATGTACTCAAAACCTGGATGTTTTCAGTAGAGCCGCTACCAAAAACGAACGGAATTAATGTTAAACACACTTTCTGCTTCATCTGAATGATGTGTTTCGAACTACAGCTAGCCAAATGTAAAAAGGACGAAAATGTTATGTAGTGCAAGTCCCGACTTGTTCCTGAACCATTAAAAGAAGCTTGTGCGTGGCATTGGTCAATACTACCATTGTAAAATATGGAACAATTACATACGCAAAGAATCAATCGATAAATGTGTTAAAATACGGAGACGGCAGAAGATTTCATAGACCAAGGTTATCTGAAATTTTAGCAATAGAATAGTGAAAATAGTATTGAAAAATAAAAAAATTTGTGTGTATGTATATTAAATTACATCTTATTATTTCAAATATAACTTGTCAGCCATTGCATTCTATATACCTTTGCTGGCTAACTCGTTTTCTAGGGTTTCTTTAACGAACCCCTACACGAACAGCACACTTCAATATTCACACTGTAAAAATAATAACTCTTCAGTAATGATGTGCATAGGGTAATAATTCTAGAAAAAAAGACGCTTAAGCACATGTAAGGGTTAAGTAAGAGAAAGATTCGTTATTTCAGTAAATACTACGGGTTAGCATCGGTTTTAAATGTAATTTAACGTCACACTGCGGAGCCCTTTATAAGTAACTGATTTTCCAACAGAAAAAGTGCATTTCATGCAAATACCCACACCAATATCAAGTGGTCTTCCACCACAGATTTCAAACACTGTGAACATCCTACAGTATATGACAGTTCGCTTTGCGTGTAGATACAACATGGCTTTGCATTTCAGCGCTGTTCTTAATTAGGTGGGTACCAATCTAAATTAAATCAATCACAGATGTTTATTTCTGATGTAGAGTGATGCGATTTTATTATCAACGATCGCCGGATTTCTCATCCTCCACCCTTGCAACCTCCTGCGTGAGTATCGTTTCAATCGGCTTCCTACCCATTCTTGTCACGTAATTGAAAAACTGGAAAAGCAATCAACTCACCCGTCTCTCCCCTGCGCTCTCCAGCAAAAACGCTGCCTACGTGTGCCAGCGAGGAGTGCAGCCTAGCTCTGCATAGCTGGAGTCAATGGGGAAGGCGTGCACTGCGCATGCAGCATCCGATGTACACTCCGCCGTGGCTGCTGTATCGTTCACACCTGCATGCAGAGTGTGTACAGTAGCATCCACCTCCTGAGCGCTCGCGTACCGAGCACCGGCGCACTGGGTCCGCTCTTCCACAATGACAGGCCCTTGCTACCCCGGGCTGGAAACCCCCCGTCTCTTCAAACAAGCGAAGGGATCATGGAGTCTTTATCGACAGTTTCTTTCCCTTGCCTGTGTATTCCTTTCGTTTTTCCCTCAAGCAGTCTGTGCTGAAAATGTTAATGGCGCCACACATCCCGGCTGTGATCCACTCTTTGATCCACCTGAGCTTTCAGTAGCGCCACTGATCCGCCAACTGTTTAAATGACTGAGACTTTGAACTGTTTTCATCTATTTTTAAACGATTTGATATTATTCACTGTATTAAACTGTGCGATAAAGGCAAAAACATTTGCTGTAAATGATGGACACAAATACTTTAATTAGGGGACCCATGAAGCAGCTGAGAGCCCACCAAAAAAGCAAACACTGATGACGTATGGACTAGGTTCGGGAATGCCTGTAGTTGAAGATACAATCTGGTAGTGATAATAAAAAATGATTATTGATGCTATTTGTAGGTGTACACATTCATGGTATTTGGTGATGGGAAATTATTATTCATATACTGGTGTGTGTGATTCCACAATAAATATGCTGGCTGTTTTTAAATTGTTTCAGATCACAAACTCCAGGCCTTCATGGTTAGAGTCTTGCATATTTTCAAGGCGATCTACTTTTCTTATCTGCGTAATTATGAGAAGACTAACAAAGTGAGTATATTTTCATAATCTAGCTCAATTAGCTGGACTGTGAGTTACAGTGTATACCAAGACATTGAGCATTGTTAATTTATTTTGCCAATGTTTTATTCAAGGGGACTTCTGAATTATTTTGCCGTCATGTGTTCTCATTAGTATGGCTGAGAATATACTGTGAGCACTGAAGAAACGTTTATAGCCAACACTGCAGATGGAATAAGTCACTGTGAGTGCCTCTGCTGATGTTTAGTTAACACTCAGAGCCCTGGGTGCTCTGACAGACAAGCCAAGTGGCACTAATTTAGTTTTACATTTCACAAGAAAGTTCCAAGACTCCCTTGGAGACAAACCAAGGAGCAAGAAGGACAGGAAAAGAAAGGGAGTTAATGGAAAACAGAATTTTTCTCTTCATTTTAGTGCCACAGTAGGGGGAAGTTCAGCTGATATATGGATGGATCACAGACACAAGGAACAGCGTTGTAGTCAATTGCTAAAGAATTTAAATGAAACAGTATATGATTTTTTCTTTAATCCCTTTACTGTTTCATAGTACTGTAATTATTATTCAACTTTGCTTTGGCCATGTTCATTTTTTCAATTGATCTCCTTCATTATTACATTCTGAACATTAATTTGGAAGTAAGGACACGTTTCAAAGAAAAACTCCCAGACAATTCTCAATGACGTAAAGAACAAAAATGTGCATTTTAGCTTTCATTTCAGCCTAAGAAGAATTTTCTGTGCTGTTAGAAATTTGATGGTTTCTTCTTAATTAACACATGCCATCTGAGGCAATATCTACTAAAGGTACAGTGACTGTCTACACAGTAGGGACTCCCTAGATATTGGGCTGAAACACAGCCAGGAAAGGAAGAGTAACCATATTCGCATGACAAAGCACACGTCTCACACCAAAAACTGAGAATGTTTTCACTAGTATTTTGCTTTAGGCTTCTTTATCAAAATGCCATACATACACTGGGCACTTTATCAACCACGTGTGACGGAGCTAAACTGTTTTTGTCAATTTTGTCCTGACAATCTCTTCGGTAATATATATACATGCTGATCCTTTCAGTAATTCAGTTTCAAACCTGCTTCTTTTCTTTTCAGTGTCATTAAGGTTTATCTTCAGTGATGTAACCATTCAAAATACTGAAAGGTAGTTAATCCAACGGAGTACCGAAGTGTCAGCGAAACGATAATAAAGAGGAAGGCATATTTTTAGACCAGCAGTGGTGACAGGACACCAGTCCATCACAGGGCACACACAGACAGAAACACACACACCCTGGACAGGACACCAGTCCATCACAGGGCACACACAGACAGAAACACACACACCCTGGACAGGACACCAGTCCATCACAGGGCACACAGACAGAAACACACACACCCTGGACAGGACACCAGTCCATCACAGGGCACACACTGACAGAAACACACACACCCTGGACAGGACACCAGTCCATCACAGGGCACACACTGACAGAAACACACACACCCTGGACAGGACACCAGTCCATCACAGGGCACACACTGACAAACACACACACCCTGGACAGGACCAATTAACCTACCAGTATGGTTTTGGACTGTGGGAGCAAACCAGAGCACCCAGAGGAAAATCATGCAAACACCATGCAGACAGCATCCCAGGAATTGAACCCAGGTACCCAGAGCTAGCCACTGTGCCACCTTCTTCTAGAAACCAAGACGAATATTGCCACAGTGCACTTTGTCTTCAGCTCAATCATTAGGTATTAGACACCTGGTCGCATGCTGAATTGACATCAGAAATTAATATTCCATCACCATTCATGTACCAGTCTGACACAACTATCATGTCACTCTGACAGTGGTTTTAGAAAAATGGGAAACAAAACATGTCAAAGTGCATTACCAAGTTGATAGGCGCATGCCACCTATTTTTCTGAATAACCCTGTTTATTCAGAGTGAGTGATATGCTGAACATCACATAGTGCTAAAGACGGAATTAGGAAGTTTTTTGTTTTCATAGATCTTCGTTGTGCACCTGCAAATTAATTGCCATCCTTTGTTTTGCCACCTCCAAATGGTACCAGAGACAACTAAAAGCCAAGACACTCACCTTTTTCACTCCTCACAAACCATTTCCTCTAGGAGCTGAAAATGTCAAATATTGATTGTGAGGGCATCAATCCACTCCATGGTTTTGTACTCATTCTAGATACCTTTGATGATTTTCTAATCTGACCAACATTTTGCATGTTCACATCCTTCCCATTACAAAGTGAGATTTCAAAGCCTTAATTCACACCTGTAGACCTCCCGTTTCTGCTGTTGAGGCAGAATTTGATTCGGTTTGGCACTAAGCTGCTGATAAAGACTAATGTGGACCTTTTTATTTCTTTCTGGACTCTACTGAACTAAACAATTCAATAGTCTTGCTGTTTGCTTCACAAAATGCGCTTTCATCTTAACTACTTCTAATGCCACATGAACCTGTTCACCATTCACTCCTGGAATGAGTAAGCAGGCAACAAGAGAAGAAGCGTTACCGTGGATACCAGGGAAGGCGAATGGATGTCAAGGGGAGCCCACTGCCTCCTGTCTCAACCCCCACTGAGTGTTAGGCCCCTCCCCCTTTGCCCAGGTTCTGCTCTGTGCAGCCTCCCCACCTACCACTATGAAGCCATCAAGACTTCCTCACTGGCCATGGTAAAACCCAGTTCAGAAGGTCACAAGAGCCCGAGATGTTCAAGGTATGAGTCTCCGATCAAACTGAGCTAGGGGAAATGCAGAGTTCCGTGCTATCAATTTTCTCTCTGCCACATATGCCCTTTAGTTGGTAGATCATTAGAATATTAAACCATCATCGTTCATCATTTCAATTGTTTTATTCACGTGGGTTTAGATGCTAAAAGCACTGGTACTTTTACCATTGAATAAGCTGCCATTTAGCAAATGCTTTTATACGCAGTGGAGACCAGGAGCTTCAGAAACAGCGTTTACTGTTCTCTGGTCGTAAGTCTAAAAGAGAGGAGAAGGAGGTGGAGTAACTAAGTAACAAGCCTACCTCAACTCAAAACATGGATCCACCTCTAAATATATTTGGGTAAGAAAGAATGTTTTAAGTATTTTAATATAATCCTCCATTTAAATCAGATTTTTTCTCCAGGTCTTAATTTGTATACATAAAGGCCAGACCTGGTTTCTGTAGCAATTATTGTTTTATATATACACATGTGCAAAGGGAAAAAAAGTAACCATATTAGAATGGAAACATTCAAACTGTATAAGAATTCAAACCTTTTGCTGTGGCAAAAACCTAAATTCAGGTGCACAAAATTATCGGGTATCCAGTGTATCGGGTAAACCAGTGAGAGAACAGACGGAGAGATAATCTCTCTTTGGGAATGGTGGTACCGATTTGAAAACTGGTGTCCATAAGCAACCCTCAAGAGTCTTGAGAGAGCTTGAGGAAATCTGCCAACAACAATTGTCAAATATTATACCAAGCCAGGCACAGAAAAAGCTGTGAACTTGTGTTTTTATGAAACATGTAACTTTCAAACTTTAAGTAAAAGCATATTTTAGCACCTAGTTTCCGACAACATTTCAATATAATGGAAGAATGAGATTATGCACACTGGTATAAAATGATTTTAATCCTATGGTTTAGTTTTAATACAATTTACCAATACATTTTTGTATGCTTGCATCAATAAAGGTCATGACAGATATCAAAGCAATCAAGCTAACACCCATGTATACCTTAAAAAATATACACATATACACACAAAAACAGAGCCCAGCCATATTAAAACAAGCATCTCAAGTTCACTGATGTTGTCCAGTTTGTTGTGAAATAGATGAAATGCCTGAGTCTGTCAGGCCCTGAATCCTGAATTAAACTGAAGTGTGTGCTCCTTTTTCTGCTCAGCATTATATTATGCACACTCATTCCCCCCCACCCCCCCATCTATAAGGCTGCTCATTTTTTTATGGTAGGGCTGTACACATAAATAGACTATAAGGTTACATCATTCATCCCGTTTCCTGTTGACTCCCAAACTGCAATCATTCTGTATATTCCGCCGTAGTTTGGGAATGAAAAGGAATAACTTTACAGTCAAGGCATACCTGTATATACTGTATATATGTGTGCATGTATATAGTATAACAAACACGGCTCAAAAATAACTTCTGATTGGCTAACCAGCTTAACATGACTGTAGGGCTCAGAAAGCCTTCATCATGGCTTGCAGACCAGTCAGATATCAGGTCATCTCATAACTACAGACCACTACACTTTCAATTCCGTATCAGACATTTTATAACTAATCACTAGTTCCATTTACCGCTACTGACGTACGTACCTAATAAGTTACCAGTTTAAACTAAACTTTAACAAGTCTTTGAATTTTCACCATTTAAACTACCAAATGGTAGCCGTGTTGTATACAGTATAAACCACTTCAAGCAGTTTAATTTCATTGAAATAAACCACTTCAGGGAAACTGCATAGCCCATTGAACTGTAGTTTATCTATATTATATATACACAAACACATATATACTGTACCAACATTTAGTAAAGCTTCTGTACATTACAGCTACACAAATAATCTACTGTGCATACAATACATGATGTTTAGGGACAAGAAGGCCATACATCATAAAAGGTGTGAGCTTGTCTTTATCATATACAATCAAGAAGCAGAATGTCACATGGTAACCAGAAATGATACACTGCGCATACACTCAAGTAAACCTTAACAATCAATGTATAGAAAGGCTCAATTTCTCCCAAAGACCTGCAACAAAAATATATTACTAAAATCCTGGTGAAAAAAGAAACTGCCTGGTTAAACATAGTGTATTTTATTAAGGTTTAGTTATTTAAATTGAGTACATTCTCCTCTACAAGATATTCATATACAATATATAAGAGTTAAAAAATATAGTCTTTGCATTGAGTTCAACATTTTCCCATTTTTATTTATATATTTAGGATGATAAAATTCACATTTAGTGTAATCTATTCCTTACTGTTTCCTGAAAGTGAGCCCACATTAAAAATATGAAGTTTAAAAAATAAACATATATGCTTTAAAGAAATGTAAGATAGGTATCAAAAAATTTGAAAGAGCTCTGGCATAGGCCATCTCAGGTGGTTCTCACGAAACGAAGGGACAAGATGCCTGGAGCGAAACAGGAAGAGAACAGGCCTTCCGAAAGAAGAAAATTCTCAAGTTCCTTTCTTTGAAGATCCCACAGAGTCACGACTCGGGAGCTGGTTATAGACACACACTCGTGATGTCTCTACACCATGCCCAAGCATCACGGTTCCTGGAGAGCACACATGCCTGACCTTGCTTAAAAATTAGATTACAGCAACAACATCCAAAACATAAAGGAATCATGACCAAGACAAGAGCAGTATAGACATTTCAGTCACAAATCCACAATATCTAACGATCAAAAATAATGATCAAGTAATAATTGTGCTGATCTCCTTCAGTATTACCTCAATTAATTGCAGGTGCCAGCATCCGAGACTGCTTATAATTAAGTGTCACATACAAAAAGGTTTTTTTTTTTAAATCAAGGCAACCCATCAGTACTCCCTCATTTTGAAATGGCTAAGCCAGATAAAATCGGACTGATAAACAGTCAGCAAAAGCTAAGCAATACTCTCACCAGTGTTATGGGCTCAGTGAAGTACAGTATGAATATAAACATGCAAAGACCCTTGAAAGCATGTTTCCCCAATGTGTGAATTTCACTGCATTGTTAACTCTTACAACAAACCTGACCGCACTGCAGCTGCTCCAGGCGAGTCCAGGATAATTAACTGTTAGGGTACGTCAATGGCAGACTTCCAATTACACTGACCTCGGAATTTTCAAAAGTAGACAAAAGATGGATAATCGGGAATTGGGCTCAGATAGATACAGCGCTCCGAGCGTCACTGATTGACTGCATTACACAGCGAAAGTTCCAAGCCGCGCTCCACCTCCACTGGGAAGCACAATTTACTGCTGAAATTCCTATAGCTGGCTTTCTATAATGCTATTCCATGCTGCTGCAAGCGGAGGTCCTTCAATCTTTCTTGCTTAAACAGTGCTATCAAACTCACCATTATTAAACATATGTAAAACCGTTGAAATATTTTTAATCAACAAAGCCCTGGGATTATTTTCTAGATGCTTGACTCTTTTCAGCCTTTCTTTATTAGCAGATTGATTCAGGTATACACTATAGTGTTGTTTTTAAAGCCCTTGGCATGGTATCAGCACACTCACGTTTCCTGCTATTTGCATGAACAAATATATTAGCGTACTTGAATGAACACTCTAGTGTTTGCATTTATCTGTTTTTTTGCAAAGTTGTTTAACTGCCTTTAGGCAATGTACACTATCTTCCTTTAACATAGCAATGGGAATTTGTTCTTTTTACATCTCTTATCCCCTAAAAACTACTTTGAATGTGTACTACTGAGACATCCTTCCAGACTTTCGCACATATTCTGCTACATCTACTTTACTAACACAGAACCACATCTAGCTACATTAACCCATAAGACCTTGAAATTAACAATGTACTGTAGGTGGCATAAAAGGCAAGACACTATGCTTTTTCCTGTGTGATTTAAAGTAAGGAATCAGGGAAGCAGAAATGTTACTAAAAGCCTTGTAGCATAAAAAGACACAAATGGATTCTTTGCACCCAAGCCATGAAAACCTTTACTACATCTTTATACCATTTATTGCATCCACATCTGCTAATTTTCTGAAGTATGTGGCATGACTGCCCAATTTCTCTTTCTCCACCGTTAGACATTACCCCCTTTTGATAAATAACTACCACGTAAGCAGCACTGCTCATAATTCAAGTACAGAGTCCCATATGTGGATTGATAATTACATTTTTAAAGAAGTGTTTACATTTCGTAAACATTCTGCTGCAACAGTCTTAATTTTTTCACTAGGTTTAAAAAAATAACTTGTAATTACAGTACATCTTTCTCTATTCATCAAACTATGTAAGGCCTTTGCTCATTCACTAGTGAGCAAAGAATCTTCATCCCCATCCTTTAATATTAAACGAGAGAAATACTCCTGGAGGACACGACTGGCAGTATAAAAGCACAGCTGCAGCGGCATGTTGTTTTTTTACAACACGAGTTGTAGCTAAAAAGAGCTGCTTACATCCAGGAAATTAACTGTGCATCTTGCACAGTGCTACTTGACTTCATACGCCTTAGAGACATTTATCAGCATTGCAGCAACCACTCTGTAAAATCTAAACTTCCACACTCATCTACTTTGGAAATGAAATTTTACAACGGCAACAGCCAAGCAAATACTGAAGTGTGACCTTGCACATTTTCTATTGCAGTATGTCAGCACAAGAAACCTCAGGAGGATAAAATGCTGATAATTTTGCTGAAATATTTTTACTTAGTTTTTCTCCTCTATATTAAAGCAAACTAAATTACCTGCATTACTTGTTTTAATTTGGCAATTTGAAATTGAATTGCCAGGTGCTTGAATATAGAATATAGCAATAAATTTGAATGGTAACTTTATATATATAGGAACAAGTAATAGGTTTATTCCATGCTGAAAAAAAGAAGAAAGAGAACACAACGTTTCGGCCGTGGAGCCTTCTTCAGGTGTCCACGGCCGAAACGTTGTGTTCTCTTTCTTCTTTTTTTCAGCATGGAATAAATCTATTACTTGTTCCTTTGCAGCCAATGCACGCTGACGCAGCTACCCACCTGAACTTATATATATATATACACACACACACACACATCATACAGTATGTGAATGCTTACTTTACATCTAGTTCACAATTTCACTGGTCCTCCAATATCACATGATAGAGCTATTCACAAACAGGCTGCGGACAGCCATGTTGCAGCTGATCACGAGGGAGCAGTTCATGAACAGGCTGCGGACAGGCATGGTGCAGCTGATCACAAGGGAGAAGTTCATGAACAGGCTGCAGGACGCCATCATGGAACTGATCGGAAACTAAAATTGCCGATAAAAAAATAACTAGATCTACCCTGCAAAACCACATGGAATGCCCCTAAAATGCTCAAAAGCTCATGTCCAAACAGTTATTATTTGTCTCATTGAAACAAAACCATTTCAATAATATTACAACCCACCAGGTACAGTTTCAAAGAGGCATTTTTGTCATCACTTAATGCTGATAATTGCTTACAGGTCTTACAGTCATATCTAGTAGTTTAAAACCTGCTAGTGGAAGCAATACAGAAAACTCCTGTGGCAAGAGGGAAGGACATCAGGCAGACAAAGCTAAAAGACAGGTACTATAGACTGAAATAAAAGATGAAAGGGAAAAAGTTGAGCTTTTTTTTCCTAAAACAAACTATAGATCTGTCTTAGTTTACTTTACTCCAGTCCCAGTATGCTTTTGCACACTACACCTCTCCTCTAAAAAACGTTCAGTTATACTAATTTCACAACAATCCATATGCAATCATGCGCTCCTAAAACTTACACACAACCAGCTTATTATATCCATTTTGGCAAGTTGGTTAGGCTTGTGGCTTGAGCCTGGTAGAGCTGGGGGTTAGAGAATAACACATACGTGAAAATAATGAAAACTAGTAATGAATCTAGGAAAGTGCTGCTGTGCAAATGGTCCTGCAACCGTGGATGGGGGTGGAGGGGTGCTGGGCTACAGAGAGAGAATAAAGATGATTTCCATGGAGCACACAATGACCAGCCGGTAACAGGTAAATATCCCTAAATATACTTAGGACACAGTAACAATGGCAATAAGTATTGCAATGATGTACAATAAGAGAAAATTCATCATTCATCACCACAGCCTTCCTGTATTAAAGACCCACTAGCCAATATTCTGAAATGCCATGTCTGTAACCGTCTGTTGCCTGTCCAGGGCACAACAGAGATATTCTGACCAAGAATTGCTCCACAGCGTCCCAAATATCACTTCACTCCAGATAGGAAATGGAATCAAGACATTTTCACCCTAAAATCTAGGATGCATACAACCATTTAAAATAGGGTATCTGTGATATACAGGTTAGGTGTACATAGGCCAAAAAAAAAAAAAAAGTTAGATCCCAGTTTCCCCCCCCCCCCCCCCATTTCCCCTCCTGCTCAAATCCAATCTTATCTCATTGACTCACTCCAGTTGTTTACACTTTAACAGACCGAAGCAGGGTATAGAGTTCTGTGGCTATAGAAAGGCTGCTCAGAGACGATTAGTGGAAAATGCACCTGGCTATTATATTATTTATCATCTTCTCCTCTCTAAACATTTTCACAATCTGCCTCATAAGCTATAAAACAGATTTAATGAAATATTTATCAAAGAAAAATCTGCAGAATCAGAAAGTGGACTAATGTGTATAACGTAAACAAATTGCATGCATAGGGCTGTAAGAAATTCAAAATATGGATAAAAACAAGCAAAAAATATTAAGACTCAAATATTAGGAAAGACTAGCTGATGTTCATTACTACTACAAAACCATTTTAAATCTATTATAATCTTCAAAAGAGCAGGAGCTGTCAACCCTGACATGCTGACTAACCTCCTCTCTGGGACTGTACAATATCACCATGCTGTATTTCCCCTTTCATCTATCAGTGAAGCTGTTTCTCAGTCCTCTGCTTGAGCTGCTGGTGCCTCATGGCTCCTGCATATCGTCAGCCAGGGCTGCTCTTCAGGGGATGAAGTGAGTCAGTTTCTGTACTTCAAGCACTCCGGGAGCGCCAGGGGTCAAAAGTGCTATATAATTGCTTATACTCATTACAATGTTACTTAAAATGTTCTAATTGCAGAAGTTAAAACCGAACTTTTTGACACTATTCATGTGACAAGTATTTTACATATTTTCAGACCATGACCTTTAACACTTTAAACATAAAATGGATCCTGGTAATGATGCTGCACACAATGACAACAACAAAACTGTTAAAATATTCAAGGGAAAATAAATGTAACGGCAGATGTGGAAAATCTTGCATTATGACAAGTCATCATGATGTTCCAAAAAAGGACCAGAAGTCAAACCACCTTCTATATCAAGACTACACAGCGCCACCATGTGTTCAACTACAGCAGTGCAAAACCCAATTTCCCTGAAAGAGCTGGATTTGAGCATATTAAATCATGCTAATGCCAGACTATGGTTGTTAAAAACAATGTAAAAAAAAAAATCTAATCTCACAATTTTTACTAAATTACTGCCTTTGAACAGATGTTTTACAAAGCTTTAAGAGCAGGTGAAAATCTCCTCTTGAGCTTCCTGAGGGAGGTTTCATGCCACAAAGGCAAATATACTTGAAACCACTTATTTTTAAGCATAAAAAGACACCTTTATGTATGTATATTTTAGAAAAAGTATATAGGTCCTGAATACTGCATAGACTCCAGTACTATTGTTGTGATTAATCACCCAAGAGAGACAATGTTACACATTACCAGGCTGACATGAGCAGGCATGGGGAACAGGGAGCTTAGCCCATTCTATGTCAAGCCTGATGAGACCAGGAAAAGAATGAAATTCTCCACACAGGAACACTGTCTTCGTGCCATCAGTTTGTTGGAGGCTGACACATCAGCTGTGCTTTTAGCAACGAACCAAGGGTGCATATAGACAGTGTTACACAGATGCACTAATTGCTGTGCACAACAGTCCAATTGTTAAAGAGATCGAGGTCTTGGATTCTGCGGGCACACCCACAACTAACCCAGGATTTCCTGTCTATAATCCCCATTAATGACCAATGTTCATCTGCATAATACATTTACTTGTAATGTCTTTTCAATAAAATGCTTGCACTTTGTTACAAAAAAAAGATCTGGAAAATTTCAATAATACTTCAGTGAATTGCTGCAGTTGTGTGTGCCAGCAAAGTTTTTTTCACTCAGTATAAATTCTTGCACTGACAGGAAGGGAGACCTGCTAGCAATTGTAAGGGGGTTTGGGATATTCCACTTTACTGGTTTCAGTTACATCTTAAAACAGAGGTACTTGTTGAAAGCTTGTTTCAAGATTTGATTCCCTGCCTTTAGATAAGTTTTTAATCTACATGTTCTTTTCAATATCACTCACCGATAACCTCTTTGATAGCTCTAAGATCATGGTTATCATGTCATAAAGCAAAGCACAGCTCTGACAGTTAGAATCAGTACCAATAGGTCTCGGAGCTCCAGCTGAGTAATTAAGTGATATCAATCGACAGGCACATCAGTCTGGTAAAAACTAGCAAAAGAAATCAGCACTACTTCCGACATGGTGCAATTTATTTCAATGTCTTTCTTATACAAAATGTAACTCACTAGGAAGGGAACAAATCAAGATCTAACTCTATTAGTTAGTTGTCTTTGTGTACTTCTACTTTACATATAGGTTCCAGTACAGAATAAGGCACCTTTTAGAAACACATTGTGCCAGAACATTTCTCAAAGCTTGCATTACTATTGAATAAAGTATCCCTGACTTGCAGGTAATACACCTTTTCTACCCAGAGCAACAGCTGTAGAGCTAGTGCCAGCCTGTCTGAACAGTCAGTGTGCTGTTCCTTCTCAATGGGGTTTGCACTGGCCTCCAAAACTAGTATTATGAGCAAAGTAACCCGGATTCATGTCAGCTCAGCCACAGGATAAATGCGTTTAGCATTTACCACGGCAGGATTTCATAGTAGTGTTGCTATTTTTGCATTTGTTTTGTGGTTCAAATCACATACCAGCTAAATAGAAAAATTAACTATATACCTTTATTATAAAACACAAAAACAGTGTTAAACTGAAGGCAATACTGTCTGTTTGAAATGGCTGGAGGAAATTTTTATGTAAGAAATAAGCATTGCAGGAATTTTACACCTACATACAAAATATTAAATTCATTAATACTTTATATGTAAAGTTTTAAAATAATGTAGCTGTCAGCAAGTACCAAGTACTACTTATGGATTGGATATGCTGTGAAGGTGCAACACATTCAATTAAATATACTGGAGAGAGATGCAGCAAGTTTGGAAACCCAGATTGTGCATGCATATTGTAGACAAAAAAAATCATACATTTCAATATACCTTCAAATCTGTATGCCAGTACACATAACTTTTTTTAAGAACCTTAACAGGGGCAATCATGGCATGCAGACAACCTTTCAGTATTGAATGAGGAGATCCTCCTAGATAATGCAATACAATTTGTCTACAGTACATTGGCACTCATAGCCCTGTCTACATCAGGCTCTGCACGATGCCCAGTTCTAAGCAATTGCTTGTGTCTTTTTACTCACGTGGTGTTATGCATTAAGATGCAGGACGTGTGTCAAGATGCACATTTTAATGTTTTCCTGTTCTACAAAGTAATAACATTTGGGCATAAAAGATCTACATTACAGTATAGGCGTCAGTGGCAATTGCATTTTGAACTTTTCAGGTTTTTACTCAAAATAACCTGTCAACCAACATACATAAGGTAACACTTGGCACAACATGTGCAAAGCATAAGAAGAGTGTTTATTCTTTTCTTCCTTGAAAAATGTTAGGTCACGAGTGACCCAATGAACTTATACTTATTTCTTTAAAATAATGTTGTAGAATAAAGGTAGGTATTTCAGTGGTTAAAAAAAAAATCCCGGTGAAGCCACCTCAAAAAGTCCAAGAGCACACTGTAAGAAAACAGTGAAACATGCTGCACACATTACCAAATCTTTTTCAGACTGTAATCAAACAGACTCCTGCACCAACCTGGTCTTTGCTCCATTTCATTTTTATTTACCATTACTCAATACAACTCGTCAATCCCAATTATTGCTTAACCAGATACAAAGAACAAGCCATTTGCAATCCAAAATTACTGCTTACAGAAATGGACTGCACATGGCTTTGCATATTGTATATAAGCAATTTAAATCAACACTCTCCTGCCCTTTCAACATTAACCTTTCCTGAAATTCCTGAATACACAAGAAACATCCACCTATCTGTTATCAGACTGCAAGATTTCTTCAAAGGTCCTATCTGGGCAGTGCAGAGGACAAGGCAGAATTATATCCCACAGGATGCCAGTGCTTGCAGGACACACAAGCACACAGGGACAATTCACTTGATCCTCCAAACGTATCAAGCATGTCTTTGGGATGCGAGAGGAGACCAGAGAACCCAGACCAACACAAACATGGGGAAAACGCACAAACTCCACACAGAAGACACCCCGACCAGAATTCAGGCCACAACCCAACCCAAGCTGTGAGGCACAGTGCTGACTTCCAAACCATCATGCCACCTCACATCACAAATATACACTACAGAAACAATCGGGACTCATCTTCAGAGTGAAACTTGCAAGAATTAGAAATCTCATCTGATCACTATTTTGAAACCATCACACCACAACTTCTAAAGATGTTCCAGCTGATCATAACATCCTTACCAATATCAAAGAAAATCTATATCGGATATGGAGTCCTGCAAATACAGTGCCTGAAACATTGTCAATCTGGTACCTGACACTGAATTAAGTAACAAAAACCCATTGGTCTATAAAGCTGCTTATAGAGGTCTAAGGGGACCAGGAAATTAAAAGGTCTTAACTGAATCCTTGGTCACACAATCAATCATTTAAGCTTTGATTAAACAATTTAAACAATAATTTTAAAAAACGGGTATTTGGAACAATCTACCGAGCCACACTGTAGTGGCTGATTCATTAGTCTGTACCCACATTACAGTTAAATCTGACCTTAAACTTTTGTGACTCACACTTGAGCTTGGAAAATGCACCAACGCATCCAAGAAACACCAAGATCGCGGACTTCACCAGGGACACCATGTTAACCTTAATGGCAGGTTGAGAACCCAGACCTGAATGCAATTCCCTTCACCATGGAGCTCTGCCCAGGATCCAAGACTGGAGTCCCCATCCGGTGAGGGGGCAGTGCTGTACTGCTGAATGGGAAACTAAGGGACACAATCTCTACCGTTTGTTAGAGGCTACTGAAAAGCGCTTTGAAATGTTCATGAGATTTTATTTACTGAATGGTTTAAAAAGTTTAAAAGAACAAAGACTGAGGTTTTTAGGGTATCAGCATGTTCAGCTATCATGAAACCCCTCATTAGAGTAGAAGGCTGACAAGCACCAGCCTGCCCAGAATGCCTCATTCAGCATTTCCATTGAGGAAACCCACAGGATCCCGTTGACAATGCAGTTGGGCAGGAATGCTTCGTACTACCCCTGTAAATCGCCCTTTTGCATTTAAAAGGATCCCTTCAAGTCTGCAGAAAAAAATTATGACTCTAAAGAAGACTGAAATGGAGAGTGAAAAAAGGCTTAAATATCACTCAGACTGATAAACCACTATTGTTTGGCACAAGATGCGTCCTTCCTCTGCAATTCATTGATCTTCTTTTCAACACTTATACACCATCCTTTACAAAATAAATAAAAACATGTGGACAGTTAGCAATCAGAAGTGTGCAAGTCTTCCCTACAACCAAAAACTGAACAAATTAACAAAAAACGTTAATTGTGGCCTACATCCTGTTCTCATACCCTGGATCCAACCACAGCTTTCCAAAAGAAAATCGAATATCAGGAGACACGAACAAAATTAAAATTAAAATAAATAATTTGGATTTTTAGAGTAAGGCTCCACAATGATCAAAATGGTTTGCACACAGGATTAAAAAAAAAACTACTTTACATGAACAATGAAAGGATTAACATCATCCGTAGACTCTCGCCTTCAGATATTCAGTCTTCATCTTCTCCTTTTTTCACAATCACTTCTCAGGCATTCTGGTGCGGTTTACAACAAACTAAAAACAGGTTCCTGGAAAACAAAACCACAGGCAAAACTAGTGAAAACGCAGTGATCATGCTTTAACCTGCAAAACCTACATAACCCTAACCTGCATACCTCTAGCATATTTCAATTTCATTGTTCATGTAAACATCACGTCCTACAAAATTATTTGTATTTTTCCCCCCCAACACCTAAAATAAAATTTTATAATATTACAATTGGCACCAACCTATTTTGTATGTTTTTACAGTTGATAACTATTTACTTCTAAAAATTAAACTGTTAGCAGAAATACTATTAAAAGTATTACTACATTGCTTATGATGAACTACAGAAGTGTTAGGATTCCCAAATTTAGAACTAAATATCAGCTGCTCAGTTCTGGGATCAGTGAAGAACCATCAAAACACTGCAAACACAGCAGTGAAAAGGGTATATCGAGCTTCACCGTATTGTGTCACTTTACATACACTTTAGCCCCTGATGCGGGTTACCTCATTAACTAGGACATCAAATAGGGTAATTCTCATCTGAAACTCTTCTGCTGTTGCATTAAACCCACATTTTCGTAGACTCTCGAGCTGTCGTCTCTCATTCTGTAAATGGAAGAAAAACAATTAATGTCTCCAACCCTGATGCAGCTGCAGTGGTTACAAAATGGCTAAAGGTCATTCCATCATGCCCCAAGATCTTCAGAACACGTGTGTTTTCCACAAGCCGTGAAGGTTGGGGGGGGAGGCCACACTACTGCATCACAAAGGCATGCAACAGCTAGTATCCGAAGAGAGGGACAGATTCAGTGCACATTGTATGACGAACCAGGAGTCAAGGGAAATTAAATACATTGTGTTATGGAAATCTGTTGGATCAGGAAATAAACAGTCTGCACTGTGCATTTTTCACAAACTCATGGATGCCCTTTACACCAGGTTGGCTGTGCTACTTACCCTAGTTTACTCTAATATTATTGTTCTCTAATGAAGCCAAATATTATCCACTGCACTTTCATGACCTGTCTGTTGTTAGTGCAGCCCCTAGTAGCGTGAGCTGCAGTGTGGAGCAGCGTTTAAGGTTTCGCCTTGTAGCTGGAAGGCTGGGGGTTCCTACTATTGCACTGTAAAGCAGGTTTAAGTCAATCCAGCTGCTCTGGTAAGATTCCCAGCTGCACAAATGTAGATCAATGTAAGCCACATGGGATAAAAAGCATCAGTCAATTACTCACTCAGCGCAGGCTGACGTAGGGGTGCAGGGCGGTAGCGGGCTCTGGTCCCCTCCCGTTAGATCTGAGAGTGAATATTTTATATTGGTATACTCCCTGCCTTTTATCTTGCTCTTCTGCAAAGACGAGAAAAAGAAGCATGAGAAAAGATGGTGGCACATACATGGCCATCCTAGCGATGGATAAGGATTTTTAAGTCAATACAACACGTCCCATGTGCTGCTAACATCCCTGTTGCAAAGCACTTTGAGAACATTCCCAAGCTCTCATCATCACCTTTGATGGCAATCTACATGCTTTGTGCTGGACAGGTGGGGCCCAGATGTAAAAACAGGCATTTCCACCAGCATCTGCCACCCGCTTGCCAGGCATGGCCAGATGGGAACTATGCTATCATCTCAGTAGAGAAGATCGTGAAGTGACGGAAACTGTGACGAAAAATTGGAACAAAACTCATTCCCTTACTACAAAAATTTTAAGGATGCAATGTAAAATCTGGGGCTGCACAGTCATGCAGTAGTTAGCACTGCGGCCTTGCAGTGCTGGAGCCCTGGATCCAGTTCCAAATCAAAGCCAGATGTGCAGTTGTACAATTTTATCAGACACTTTGGTCATTGATTATACTGATTTAACCGTTATCCACACATTAATATAGCACTAGGACTTCACAGTGAAACATATTTTGTTTTTTTAATAATGAATGCAAATTAATCTGATGTTTTTATTCAATAAACCTTTTAATTCAATGCAAGTTGATTAAAAAAATAAAATCCGGAACAAACAGCCTGCATTTATTACTGTGTAATCACCGAGACTCTTAAAGATGGGACAATTTTAAAATTTATTTTTTTGTCGCATAAATCAACATTTTGATGACTAAATTTGCTCACAAAACTTCAGGTAGGCAATTGCCCTTCTGATCAAATCTTTCACATTGCATCCGGCCTGAATGCTTAACTGTTTGTCACAATTGAATGTTTGCAATAGTTAATAAGAACTGGTATTAATGATACATTTAGTAATGTCCCTTAGAGGACAATATCAAAAGGGCAACACCGGTGGTGCAATGGTGAGCATTTCTCTCTCGCAGTGCTGGGGCCCAGGGTTTCAGTTCCTGGGGTGCTGTATGCGTGGAGCTTGTACATTTCCCCTGTGTTTGCACAGGTTTCCTCCCACAGTCCAGACGTACTGGTAGGGAAAATTGGCCGAGGTGTGAGTGCCCGTGCGTTTGTGTCCGAGGGAGGAGTGTATCCAGCCTTGCACCTCTTGTTTGCTGGGACAGGCTGGGACCACCCTGTACTGGACACAGTGGTGAGGAAACCACTTGTGACTCGTGTGAACGGAGTGCAATGACAGCAGAGCCGCCACCAGAGGGCACCTGCGACAGAGCTGCAGAACTCCAATGACATCAGTGTTGGAGTTCCCCCCCCCCCATGCGAGAAGGTCGCTTGATCCCCATTACCCTAAAATAGCAACAAACACCTAGTCCTAGGGGCACTTATATGTAGTCTTACTAATCAGCTACTTTAACAAGTACAATAAAATTCTGTCATGTTGCTGAAGGTCAGGCAGTTCTGACTTTGGTTGTGCCAAGCCAGTACAGATGGTTTCCTGTGCTTTTCCATGCATGGCCAGAGTCAAGTCAGTGTGTCCTCCAACAGCTACACTGGCAATAAAAATGATCACTTTCAGTGATGCTCAACTAATTGTTTGTACATTTTGGTGTGCCTGATTCTACACACCCTCTTAACTGAGATGGCAGAACTATTGGCGCACTTTTTTCCCCCCCACACAGAGTTATACTGAATGCTGGCTGATGTTTTTTAAGTAATGACTACAAGAAGAATTTGTGTGTTATTTGTCAAGTGATGTTAGTTTTATGTACTGTTAGTACATGAAGGTCAAATGTTAAACCATAAACTCTCAAGGGGGTGTATCCTTTCACCACGGTTTATGGCGCAGGTTTGCAGGTCATGTGTGAGTGAACAACAAATCATTGCAACTTTCAGCAAGACCATTCAAAACTGTAATCCCAGCAACAAGCTAAAGAGTCTCCTTTTTTATGGAATTTAGGAGGAGTGATAGGAACGTTTTTTACTTTGTGTTACAAAGAGGACTGGCCACAGAAGTTACCTGCTCCTCTAAAATCCTACGCTGCAGAGTCTCAATATAGTGCTGCACAGCCATGTATATAAACCGGTACTGCGCCTCTGTCTGCACCATCCCTGAACGCTGAGATCGCACCATCTGGATGGTTTTGGGAACATCGATATCGCAGTCCACCCCTGCAAGACAAGGCCAGACAACATTCTTCTCTGTACAGGTGACCCAAGACATGCAGGATAACAGACAATAAGATCCAATTCCTCGTTATTAATCAGATATACAAATAAATACATGAGATGCTTATACTAACATTTTAGAATTAACGAGGAGAGATTTAATATCATGCATTTAAAGAGACTTATTGTAACTATAGTTTCTTCCCCACTTACCCTTTTCTCTGATTATATCAATTAGGATGTCTATTACAATAAATGTTCCCGTCCGTCCAATGCCAGCACTGAAATAACAAAATAGTTACATTTGTAACAACTATTATACAGCAGTGTTTAACAGAGATAATACAAGCTGTGGAAAAAACTTATAACGAAAGTGGAATACTTAAGCAGTGATTTCAAAAACAGTCTTTTAGACTTGGTAGATTACTGAATGACACACTAAGATGTTTCAGTGGTAACCGATTCAAAGGAGGCTGTTGAAGGAAAACAAAAGGCACTGATCTGACTTTTATTGGCTTGCTGTCTGTGGGATGGTCAATGGGAAATCCCAGGCTGGTAATATTACAAGCAGAGGCAGTCAAATTTCAAAGCACCGATTTTAAAGCAAGCAACATGTATCTGCGACACTGTAAGAAGAGGCAGTACATGGGTTTCTACATTTGAGGAGATTTAAAATAGTTTGAAGAAAGTATTTTAAAGTCTGTAGTCTGTAGACCCAGCAGATGTCAGCTTAACAATGAGCAAACCGCTAAACCACAACAGAAAAACAACAGCGCCATTATTTTGAGTGTATTTAAACACATTTAACTTGAAACACTTGCTCCACGGTTTTTCTTGTAGCAAAATCAGTTCTGACAATTTTTGAAAGCCAAAGGGTGATGCCACAATGAGACATGGACTGTGCAAGTACAGAAGAAAAGATGGGTTCTTAGGCCAATAATAACAAGTTGAACAAGCAAAGCTCAATAAATCACAGAAAAGCTCTTAAGAAATCCTTACTGTTTACATTTCTAAAATAAAGATGCGTTTCTTGGGATGCTGCTCCCATACGAGAGGCTTCGCTGGCGTGGTCAGGTACTTTCAGACAGGCGAGTGGCCTGTGGACACGGACACGGACACACCGGTTGGAAGAGAGGAACTTGCCTGCAATGCACCACAATGGGCCCAGCCTCCAGGATGCTCTCCTGTTTGAGGTTGACCTCCTCCAAGAAGTCCAGCACACCCCCAGGGTCGCCGGGCACACCGTGGTCGGGCCAGGCTCGGAAGTGGTACTGCCACACCGTCCGCTCCGTGTTCCCCTGGAACAAATAAGGGCTTGCGTGGGGCGGCAGAGGAACACGCTGGAGCACCCCTCAGCGAGACAGGACACCCATACCCGTCACAACTGTAGTTGCAGTTGGGAACAGAACATTATCTGTGTATTTTCAAGTTATTTTTAATTATATGTAAACCTTTTACCACAGCTGAGGATAAAGTGTGACTGCTTGTCACAAAAAGATCACAAGCAATGACTAGGCATCACCATCACACAGCCCATCACTGTCTACCTCCTTTCTCCTGCTTACATTCAGCAGCTTAAGGCAATGGGCCAATTGCACTATTACCTTTCCATCTACAAGGAAAAAAAAACATGCTGGAACTCTACTAACCTGTCCAACCTTCGATAATTTCAGTTCCCTCAGAATATAGTCATGTGCCGAGTTCTCCTTGACATTGCGGACACGCATTGCGCCGTACTCCTTCAAAGCGGAGACATCTGGCCAGTACTTCACACATTTACTCTGCAAACAGAGGGGAGATTAAAGGGCAGGGCTGCAGATGGCGAGACTCGTCAGGTTTTCTGCCCGAAGAATGTGGGACAACCTCTGAATCAAAGACTGGTCTGCTCTTGACAGAATAGTTTCAAATTGTGAACATTAAACCAATATACCCCAAACACCTGACCCTATTTTGTAGCATAGTGGCCGACCACTCGGATGCTCATTTTGAATAACCAGCCACAAAAAGGACAAAGCCTTATTTAAAACAACAGCTATTTAATTGAATCATTCCTCTTGTAGGGTCAAAGTGGTGATGGGCACAGGACCCTACTGTCATTTTGATAGTCCTCTTACATTTTCTCAGTGTTAGAACTTGGTATTCTTTTATTATGGACAGGGATTCAAATACACTGGTGATCCCTACAGTTACACAAGCAGAACATGATGCGACGAACAAAACACTTTTGCATTCTCTCTTCCAATCCATGTTTGTGAACCGGATATCGGAACATATCGGAAGCCCTGTCTGTTGGGTGAACAATCAGACAGAGCAAACCCATTCCTGAACCTCACTACCTTTCCTCGCTCCACCTCCTTGGTTGTCATGACGATGACGCGGGAGTTCTCCTGGAAGACCATCCTCCAGAAGTCGCTGATGGTGTTCTGCAGGCAGCCCTGCGTGGCGATGTAGCACTTCTTCGACTTGGAGTTGTTGCACTTCGTCTCAAATTCAGGCTGGAAAGAAGAAAGAGTTGAGGTCTTTCGAAAATACTATAAGCAAAGCCTAAAGTGGAAACAGTCAACCATCTGAAATGATATACCATGCTCCTGTTGAGGATGAAAAATCATAACCCCCCCTTTTCAAAATTGACTTCCATCTGACCATTTATCCATTTTATCTTTGGATTATGTGGCTTTAATTTTTCTGTAGCTATAAAGCTATTCCTTTTCTGGGATGGTGTTTTATGAATGGTTCCTTATGTGCTTGCTGTAGAGCCCCAGTACAGAACTATAATAATATAACTACAATGCTATACATTATAATTCTATTTCCTTCTGCAATTCTTTTGACGATTACAAACTCGTAAAAATATTTAGAAAATTCAGCTTTTATGTTTTTCGCATTTAACTGCAGCAACCAGCCACACCCCAGTTCTGCTGTCTTACTATTTAATGCCAGGGAACTGTCTTTGTAGAACTGCAAAGGAAAAATTTTAAAATAAACGCACCAGAGACTAAAGTATCAGTGCCCTTCACCTGAGGAAATTGTTTTTTTTTACTTTTTATTTAGCGATGACAAGATTTACAAACAGAACGTGTCCAGAACAGCAAAATAAACGTTTGTCTTCATCTTTCATTCTTGTTATATTATCTTTATACATATATAGAAAATAAACTATTGACATTATGCCAGCAGATATGGGGGGTTATCCAAGAAAATACAGTTGTTTAATGAGAAACGCAACAAACAACAAAATAAGACCACACAGAAATATTACTGTACATTCTCTCAAACTGAAATAGATAAATTTCATACATGATACAGACCGAGTCTGAAGTGTCAGCATTGCTCTACAGCTCTGTACAGATTTATATTTCCTCACTTCTATAATTCACTTACCATTATGATGTTGGCATTGATATAATCGGACCCCGGTTCATTTACATCCCCATCGTTTAGCACCACACGCGTATGATCAACTGCAAAGGAGGGAAAACAGTTTTGCGATCAGTTGTATTAGAAGTCACAGTAAACTAATAAAATGTAAGAAAATAAAAAAATGTTTCAACACAATGGCAAACAGTACCATGCCACCCAGCGCTTACAAGTGTAACACTATGCCATGAAGCAGACTGCAGGCAAAATGCAGTTATATGAAACAATTCTGATGTTATCTGCATCATGTTCAGAAAATGTCCATAAAGAGTATGAATATTTAAGTGCAGCTATTAATATAAAATGAAAAGAGGATTTTTAAACAATAATGCAACTTATGGAAAACACCAAAGTTGTCCGAGACCTACATGGTACCAAAATTGTTGGGACCTCTTTTTGACCATTTTTCCCCACTTCTTCTGAAGTTGTGAATGATTCCAGTTGTTTAAAAAAATTAAACTTATATTCTTTTCCAATGTTAAGTTAAATTTAAATCTGACTAATCTAATGGGCAAACATGGGTGACCAGGTCTGGGGTTTTCAATCAGCCTAGAGGCTAATGCAGCCATATAGCGATTTTAAAGAATGAAATCATTTTTTTTTTCTAGATCCCATATTCATAGCAAGAAACCATCTCAAAGCCCTACATCTTGTTACAGAATGACACTTTGCAAAATAACCGCATGAGCAGACTACAACCTGTTTCTACACGGAAGAAGCCACAGTGACTTTGAGCTGGCAAAAGAAACCAAGACTCCAAAATAAAATATACATCACCACACCATCTTCTTAGGCGGTTTTGAAACCTGTGCTGATATGATGGCGCTATGAAGAGACCAGAGCACCCACAGTACAAGAAAGGGGTCTTAACAGTAACGAGGGGGAAACGGGGAGGCACTCACAAGGCAGAATATTTTTGTATCTATTCTTGTTCTTATTCTCCGCTCGCTGTCCTTCTTTGCGGCTGTAAAGGAGCTTGCACTCTTGTTGCTGCAAGGTCTGCAACACAGAAAGCACCACACGAGAAAGCTGTGAACACGGCAGGTAGGGGTTAAGAGGAGCAGCAGTGGGGTCGGAGCCAGGGCTCGGACAGCTTCCGCCTGCACAAAGCGTGGTCCAGAACGGTCCTTCACGATTCTCCTTCCACACACAGGCCAAGGCCGCTGCAGGAGGGGCTGAACTTGCATTACACAGACAGAAGATGCAACAAAATCATGGTGCAGGTTTTCATTTTGACTAAACATAAAATTATTCATTGTTGAATGATATTAATGACACTCAATGTTACCCTGCATACAAGTCAAGAGACCCTGACTAAATTGCATTAGAATAAAATTAGACTTGGCAGCTCCGATATTCCTTTTACTGGAGTAGCTGGTTTTGAAGGTATTGGCAAAAGTAACATAAAACAAATTCTTAGGAGAAGCATTCTGTAGGTCTTTTCAAATAAAGCTGCTTCAGAAATTTTCGCAGGCAAGTTTGACAGTTTCAGAGAATACAGATAAAGGGATCCTTACCTCAAACTCCTCCCAGAAGCCTTGCTTGACCTTGTCCGTAGCCTCGGCCAACTTGCTCAGCTCCTTCACCCGGCTCTCAATCTCTGCGGCGTTGATCCGG
Source organism: Lepisosteus platostomus (assembly GCF_059453375.1). Lineage (NCBI taxonomy): Eukaryota > Metazoa > Chordata > Actinopteri > Semionotiformes > Lepisosteidae > Lepisosteus > Lepisosteus platostomus. Next base: position 14,759,826 of record NC_142634.1, read on the forward strand.
GTGGTGTTCAGAGGCTTCGGGGAGGCGAAAAGCAAAGTCAGGAACACAAATCGACTAGCACACCTTCTACACAATCAAAGCAAAACAGGTGACTTTTTTTTTTTTGCTCCAACACCAAACGTGAGGAGGTACAGCCTTTAATGTCCCTATATATAACAACAGAAAACATCTGACCTTCCTCTTACAGCTCTGCAGGTACACATCCACAAACTTCGTCATCCCAGTTTAAAGCTTCTGCTCAATAAGTTTGCCCACCCAGGCCAAATTCTTCAAAACCAAGGCTTTGGCTTCACTAAGTCCACAATGTGGTGTACCCCAAGGCCAGGAAACTTAACTTTCCCTCAGAAACTGTGAAAGCCGTGAGCATAACTAAACAGTTGACCTCTCCACATTAACCTTAAATAAATATGAAGGCTCTGCCTTTCCTTATCAGAAGGAAAGATTTCCCTTGAACAAAGCTGACAGCAGTAACGATCTTGTTTTTAATGTGTAGTAAAAAAAGCAAGAAGTCATTTTTTAAAGAAACAAGTAGACTTGCAATGTCTACGGATTTGACTGATATCAAGAGTGATGACATGGAAAAAAACGGCACCAATGGATTCCAAAAATCAGGGATGTGAAGCCCTACTGCTGGATACCTGTTTCAGCTGAAGCACAGTGCCCAGCGTCTCCACCATCGGATTCTTCTTGTAATGTTCCACCAGGTCCGTGAGGGAGTCAAACTTCTCCCCTCCACCCACGTCGTACTTTAGGTCCTGCTGTAAATTCAGAGAAGGCTCGTTCATTCTTCAAGGGTATTTTAACACTTTCACATACATGACCACACATTTGCTTTAGATTTAGGGTCCTAGAGACCAATAACACCACCTCATGTTGAACCACAGGTTTTTCAGGTCTCCTTAAAAACAACTGCTTCTTAAAACTCCGGTAGGTCACAGCAATATTATCAAGCTCACGAATATATCTTATGTTTTTAGCAATAGTTTTGTTCGTAATACGATTGAAATGAATGGTGATCAATGATATCATTTGCATCATTAGTGAAAATATACACACATGAGAATTTAAATGCGAGATGTCTATATGAATGCGCCCCGACTAGCTCTGTAGGAAGAGCATGAGACTCGCAATCTCAGGGCAGTGGGTTCGTGTCCCATGTAAGGCGCAGGATTCTCCAATAACCCATACTGGGCAGCAGCGACAACTACAACAACACTAGCACTATCTGCGCAGAAGAAAAGCCTGGCAATCTACTTCCGTACCTTGTCATGAAAACTCTATGAATAGTGATGGGGGAACTATCCCTAGGGTCACCATGAGTCGACGAACTCGACAGTACTCACTCCACCCCCATCTATATGTACACAGCGCTTTAGAAATCTTTGTAACTTGTTTTGGCTGGTGGGCTTGCAAATTAAAGAAAAATAATAAAAAACAAGCTGCAAAAAAAAAAAAAAAGAACTGCTTCAAAGCTGTGCAGATCAGGGCTCACTCGTGCTAATCGAACCCTCTTCCCGAACCGACATGCTATTGCTAGGACTGTCTACCTTGAAAACCAAAATTGCAGAGCTTTGCTCTACGTCTTTGATCTTTCGTTAAAAGAGTACTTGACAACACCGCCCAAAACCTTTGACTCCTGTGACACGGGGCTGCCACGTCCATTTTCGCCCCGAGGTGCCCTGCTCGCCGCTGGGCGCTCACCTGGCAGCGGATCATGACGTGGGTGACCTTGGGCTTGCCCTCGCTGCTGTCGCCCTTGTCGTCCCCGGTGCGAACGGACAGGACAAAGTCTCCCGGGTGGCTCTGGCTCTCCCGGACCAGGAAGCTGCCGTTCTTCCCCTTCTCCGTCAGCAGCTTCTCCGCCTCCCGGCCAGACAGGTGCCCATGGAACCACCTGGCGCGCACACACAGGGCAACGTTTGTAACACGCCGCATCATAAAGGCTCTTTACTGCACAGAAACGACTCTCCAAACCGACAGCTGTTGGAGCCCCATTTACTCACACGCTAAAAAACGAAAAGGGTTTCATTTTGGTGGAAGAAGTCCTATACAAGTCTGTTGTAAAAAAAAACTGGAAGCATTTGATTTTCTTTCAGTTTCAGCTTTAACTGGCACTGGCAATGTTCCTCTAAAATGAAACCAACACAGTCCGACTGTTCCGACAGGCAAGTCTGAAGAAACAGCCAGCGGTTCTACGCTGTGGGTCTTAACTCCACAGGTGATCGATCAATCACGCGCTGCTGTTCCTGGCGAAGATCTGAGCTCACCTTTCAGAGGTGGGGTCGGCGCAGTTCAGCGGGTACTTCAGCTCGATGACGTCCCCGTTCTTCTCCTTCAGCTGCCCGTGGTGCTCCATGTAGTACTGCACCAGCTCAGCCAGCGTGGCAAACTTCTCCCCGCCATAGAGGTCGTAGTAATCGCCGGTGTTCTGGATCTTGATGTGGGTGACGGCGCCGTTCCGCCTGATGAGCCCAAACACAGCGCAGCTGAACAACTCTCTTTGGGGATCTGCTACTTTGCTTTGAATATGGAACTAGCTGGATGAATCAAATTTCAACAAATACATGGACCCATGAATACTGCCATTTATAGCCACTTAACCCCCCCCGGAGCTCAGGGAACCCCAGTCAAGCCCAGTGAGCCGATTTACTGGCTGAGCCGCTCAGAAACCTTGAAACATGGCACAGTTGATGACGCATCAAGCGATCAGGGACCTATACCCACATATCTGGAACTGTGAATTCAAGAACCAACTACTTTTGGTAAAATCACCCACCCACAGAGAGATTAATGGGTGTCGTTGCAGAATTCTATTTTTAGATGGATTAAAAAAGAAATGTTACTCAGTTAAAAACCACAAATCTGCTATGGAGTGACTGTTTCATTGAAAATAAACACGGTCTAGAAATGTTGAACACAGTGCTGAAGGTTACACCAATTCTGGACAAAAAGCAACAGTCAAAAACAAAGCATGTTTAACATGAAGCTGCAATGTGCGGGACACTATAAAGCATGAAGACCTGAACTACAGATATGTAGGATTTTTTTGGTACATGTCACTTCCACTACAGTGAGCAACTGAGAAGCAGAAAAGCCATTTCTTTCTCCGTAATGCAGAAGGGTGGCCAAACTTGCTCAAGTGCTGCACCGAGTCAGTATCGCTACTTTGGATTGATCTTAAACAATCCGAGTATAAAAAAATGTTTTCTGCACATCAGCAGTTTATGTGTAAAATGACAGTTTTTACAACATAGGACTCTCTGGTGCTTGTAGAACAGAATCATGCAGTCAATTTCATATTTAACAAATGTTTAATTTGTTATAATTTTCAGATTCTGAGTTTGCTTTGTGGCAGTATTTCAAGCCACAAAAGTCAGCAGACGCGCCCATCTGCCTTCAGTAAGGAAGCACACACTGAGAAGTGGCTTGTGACGTGGGATATTTCTCAGGCCACGCACCCTTATCCAGGCACTCGACTTATTTTAAGAACACTGCAAGGATAAATCACCATTTTGAAACCAGTTAAAATAAATTCCATCTGCGTAAAAAAAAAGCCATCTCTCACCAGAGCTCACCTTTCACTGCAGCTTAGCACTTCACAAGCATACAGAACAGTATCCTCACAAGTCTAACATAAGGATTGAGATGTCTTGTCCTTGGGCAGTCCTAGAATCATGCTTCAAAACGGCATCGTGCACCCCGACATCCAGAATTAAACATACAAGCAGTACAGCTTCCATATCAATGAAAAACATCTTACGGCAAACAAATTTGTGGTCTTTAATCATAAGGTTAGCTACCACTTCATAGTAGTTCAAATTACAAATACAAAACGAATGTGAGAATCTGAAAATAATTCCATCATGCAGACTTCTCACCTTAGCTGTGATGTTCAGTGATGGTATAGCTATTAATGAGCTCCTCAGTATTTGTATTTTTCTAGGACACCGATGACAAACTGAGCTGTTAATGCATCAATGCACCCATGTTACGGTTTTACAAAATGCTGTCATCAAGGACTGTTGCTGGGCCCCAGAACAGGTCCGGGGTACATATAGTGCACCACGATATGTAATGGTATTGTTTTACACGCACCCTTGCTGCAATACCAAATCTGCTTCCAGTGCAACAGCAGTTCCTCCACTCTACCATCGGAAATCTTGCGGGCAGATGAGTAGCTCCCCACTTTGAATCTTAAGGCGAGGCCACACTAGGGCATTATGATGACACTGCATAACTGTCCTGGACTTCCTCCATCCTTAGAAAGCTACTTATCTGAGAACCTATCCCAGAAACACTGGGCACAAGGCTGCGCTTCATGAGACACCAGGCCATTGCGGAACGTGCAAACAGAGACAATTTAGAGACGCCAATTCGCCTCCAAAGCCGGTCTTCAGTAGGTGGAAAGAAACAGCACATAAATATCACACCTCTGTGCAGACGAAGCCTCTGTCCAGAACCAGCCCAAGAGCTATGCACCAGCAACTCCAACAGCCACTCTGCTGTACTGCCACCCTAGACTTAGGCACGCCATTCACTTTTCTTACTCTCGGTAAGAAGTAAACAAGAGCAGAACAAAATCCACTCGTGCTCAAATTTCTATGAGCCACACATGGCACTTGCCAGTGTCTGCCCACTCTTCAACCCTTTTCAGCTCTAGAGCGGAGCTAGAATGTCGGTCACACCTCATACCTCAGGAAAGCCAGAGATGTTTTTTCTGGAATTACACTTACATACCATGACGGTCATTGAAAATGACTATTGAGCCGTCTTAAGAATCTAGATACAACGGGTAACACCTAGCTAGGGCAAACATCAGAATTTCTCCGAGCTTTAAAGCAAGAAAGGAAATACTGTATGGCGTTAAGTCAGTTGTTCTGGGTGTGAATTGCATTGATCAAAGAAATCCTTGATCAATTAAGGTCTGGGCAAATTATCATTTTAGTGTCAATCAACATTCCAGGAACACAGAATAAAATAGGCAGGAACAGAGAAAGCAAAGGAGAAGGATACTGGAAGGGACAGAAAGAGGGAGAGAAGAGAAAGGGAGGACAAGGTTAAGTAAGAAGGTGCCAGGCGAGAGCTCCTGGTCCTGCTCATCCATGAAGACCAGATCTGAGTCGAAGCTTGATAAGAGAGCTAGCCTTTCTGTTGTAAAGAACCCGATTTCCTGTGTGGAGATACCCTCAGTTAAATACGGCCTCGGCTGTGAGTGAGCGACTGCATTTTTAGAATAGGGACGTAGGTTCCCATTCCTTTTGTAACATCCGGGTTCACAGAGAGAGCTTTAACTGGTGTCCGTATTCTGTTTGGTGGTGTAGAGGAAGATTTGTCTCTCATTGGCCTGTGTAGGTGTTACATACGAGTTAAATACTTGACAGCAGTCTGTGACTTTTCTGGTTGGTCAGGACATAGGCCTCTGGGACACTATGTTTGTAAATTTCTAAATACTGCAATATGCATGTTGCAAGTTGTTTAATATGTATTGCTAATATTAATAAATAAAGGTTTAACCCCGTATGCCTGCCTTATTACTTTTTTTTTTAAATCAAAGCTTTGCTGGAGAACTAAGAACTCAGGGGCCGAGTGGGTATAATCTTGGCAAAACCGAAAGCAGTGTCGGTTCTAACCTCGGCGCTCCACTCACACTCCTCCCACAACGGGGGCAGGGGCCATGCGCGTCGAGACCAGTTCTAAGGAAGGCACAGCAAAAATCCCCACTGCCACAGGAAGAGCAGATTACACAGCTTGAGCTGCGAAAGGAGTGATTTCCCAAGAGCTCAGACCAGGTGCATGAGTACTCTTCCCCAGCAGGTGAAACTCCTTGCGCTCACCTCACAGACAGAGTGAAATCCCCAGGGTTGCTCTTGCTGGGACGAGCCAAAAAGCTGCCATCCACCCCCCGGGTCAGCAGCAGGTTCTCTGCCTCCACACCTGTGATGTTTGGGTGAAACCACCTGCAAGATGCGGGGGAAAAAAAAAAGAGCATTTCAATCTGAACGTCCAGTGCTACGCCCAGCTCACTTCGAGCCCAGTATTTGATTCTCATTTCCCCTCCGTAAACACCAGAAAATTAAGAGCAGTGTGCCTCCACTATGGCTCTTCAGAGCACATTAAGGTGATTTAGCTGTAGTTATAGGAGGAAATACTCTAGTTCAGTGGTTTTCAATCTGTGGGCCACGGCCCCCCAGTGGACCGTGGTGGTACTGCAGGGGGGCCATCAAGTGACTGTTGTAATTGTAAGAGAGTCGTAAATATATAACATAATATATATAATATAAATATTGAATAGATATTATGGTTTAGCATGCTGCATGACCGACGTGACCGCCATTTAATGTGACATGACAAGAAAGCTAATGCAGATGTAGTATAACTGCCTAATTACCCGTCATATCATGGATAAGTGACTTGCGTTCGGTACTCTTACAAGGAAAGGCACAGTGGAAGGCCCATCTACAAGCAAAGAAAATGCTTCAGTGTGTCATACCAATAGCCCAAAATCCAAACCCAAACTAAAAAGAGAAACTACAGCAGTGAGTACCTGGCTCTGGGCTTTACGCGTGTGGGAACTGAGAACCAGCCACTGTGCGTTCCTTCACCTGTCCACTGGAAAGTCTACGTGTTGAATATCACGTAATGGATGGGGAGTTAACATCTACCTCTGTTTTGTCATTGTTCTGATAGTTATTGTGCATATTTCTGTTTCTCAGCGTCTTCATAAGGTCATGGGCACAGAAGGCTACCCTGCACTTCCGGAAAGACGTTCAGTTCGTTTTGATTCCGCCTGCTCAATTTTGTTTTAACAAAACATTAAGTACGTGAGTTATCATAATAAAGAAAGAGCTGGACTGGGGCCTTGGTTTTTACAATTTATTTGTAGTTATTTTATTTATTTATTGGTGAGGTGCTGAGCGGACTCCTTCTGTAATCATTAGAAGGTCTTTGTAAAGCCATGTTTGCAGCTTGTACTGTATGCGCTTGTACGGGCCGCGGACGTTTTTATGGTCGGTCATGTGGTCCGCGAGCTGTAATAGGTTGGGAACCTCTGCTCTAGATGACAATCAAAAAACACTCATGTGAATACAGTACGTTACAGCCTCCCTGATCAATTATCCCTTAAGCCCATTATATTAACTATTCAAATACACGTATTTATTGAGCTGAATAACAAAGTGAAGAAATGAGAAGTACTGTAATAGAAGATGAGGAATCAAGGGCCTTCCATTTTGACACTAAGACAGCCAAGCATTTCCACAATGGACTAATATAGTTACAAACGCAACCTGAGTCAGAGCTGACGGTCATGTTCAAGGACTGGATAACTTATCGGAAAACATGGTGACTATAACTCATGATCAGTTCCTGAAAAAGTTATAGTCCTTCATAACGCATAAAATGTCCTCTCGTTTGACATTTATTTTCAAATGATTTTTGAGGAAGGGTCGTGCATTCTTTATGTCATGTGCATTTTCGCCCTTTAAAAGCAAAACCAACCTGGTTTTATTTTTATTCATGAGCCTTCATGCATATGGTTTAACTTGTTTTGTTTTAATTAGACATTCACACGTGATGAAGTAGCTCAATCGGGGAGCTGCGTCAGCATGCACAGGCTGCAAAGGAACAAGTAAAGGTTTATTCCCTGCTGACAAGAGAAGAAAAGAAACACGTTTCGGCTGTGGAGCCTTCTTCAGGTGCGTGTTTCTTTCCTTCTCTTCTTAGCATGGAATTATCCTTTCCCTGTTCACAGTGTTGCTTTCACTACCTGCCTGTTCCAGGAAACCACGTACTGTAGGCTATGTTTCACCGTGCTTGTGTGTTCATCTACAGGTGTTTAGACATAGCAGATGGCCCATTGAGAAACAGTGTCCGCAACACAAGTGTGCTGAATTAAAACACAGAGACATCAGTACAACCACAGCTTCTTCATTGGACTGCATTATCAGCTGCAATTGCCAAAGACTTCCACATCTATCCAATGAGATAGATCTGGAACTAGTAACATGATTCATGAACATAAATTCTTGCTTTTGAGTTTAAAAGAGAGATCAAATTGTCTGTGGTCATTTAGGAAATTTGCAAAAGGGAAACTGGATCCATTAACTTCCTTTGCCCTGAGTAACTTAAGACCAAACTAAACATAATATTTTCCTTCATAGTTTTTGCAAAATCAGGACTTTTACATCCACAAAACATAATACCATCATCACACTTCTTCCTGAATCAGGAGTACCATGTGCCAGTAACTCCAAGATGAAATCCTCAGTGTGAAATTCAGTGGATCTTCTGAAAGACGTCTACACATTCACCAAGAGAATCACCCAGGAAATGATTCACATTTTAATGCATTTAAACTCGACAGATTCCATCTACGCCAAAAAGCTAAGTTTGTCATATTGCTTCTCCTGTTGAATAAAACAATTAGAAGTCATAACTCTGCATGTTTGGAGTCTTGTGTAAGAAAATTAACTGTTACTAAGAAACCTCCCGTAAAAGGCATACAGACAAGCATAAGCCTTCAGCTCCTGTAGTATTCCACAAGACAATCCGGCAAATTCATCTTGATTATTCAAATACACTTCCTCATTACAACTTATAAAAATCAGCTTTGTTCTATGTCAAAGGAACGTTTTAACAAACCAAAACCAAGTACATTCATTGATGGTAATTAAAAACAACCAGCACCCATCAATTCCTCCAGACCACACACAGATCCATGCTGCTAGTTAGCAATCAAAGAAAAATGAAACATGTCTTACCTTCTCTAATGCACAGACAATCTTGAACCAAAAAATACATTATTATGTTTAAGAATTATATTTGTCTTACACTTTTATTAGAAGTGTCTTAGCTTTGTACCCATTTCTACAGCAAGACATTTGACTGAAGTAAGCTGAGCTGAGTACTTGGCTCAGGAGTGCAACAGCGGTTCCCCACCTGGTATCCGAACCCGCAATCTTACATCTGCATGTCCAAAGACAGGATTGGAGTCCCCCAGATGTTAAGCACTGCCCAACTACAGAAGAACATTGGCTTACTTTTGCCTATACTGTACCTTGTGCCTAGTCTGATTATATATAGTCCAACTGAAAATTCCTAACCAACAGCAGCAGCAAACATCTCCTGCCTCCCCCCCAAGAAAACCAAAGTACCGTGGTAAACAAAAAAAAAAAGATTAAAATGCTTTGAGTGTCATGTACAACTACACGAAGATGATTTACTATTTCGCATAACATCTGACAATTCTTACTACTTTCATTTGCTCTTCCTTTTAAAAACATCATTTTGGTTTAATACATCTTAATGGGAAAGACTCATTGAACCACAACACTGCAGCCTGATGTGAAGAATCCAGAAGAGCTCGATTCACATGCAGTTAGAACGCACACTTCTTTACACCAAGCAGGAACTGCAGCCTAACTGAACAGTCGGCACAGTTCTTCCCCTCTCACACAGCACTGATGTCCACACTTATACTATCATCTTTTCACACCGTGAAACCCACACTTAGCACAAACTGAGACATGAATGAACGAAAGAACGACATGACTTTGCCTGACAACACAGCACGCGCTGCTCCTCTGCATTCTTCTGTGTTAACAACTACGCGAGTGTGATAGATACTAGAGCACAAACTCCACTTAATACCATAGAATCCCTCCGCAACAGGTTAAACAAACCCCACATTAAAGAGCTTGTACTTTAGTTAAAAAAAGCCTCATTTCCTGCCATTAATTTCAAACTGACCATTAATGTCAGACCTAAGCAGCAGAAGAACTCATTCTGCAGAAATGTGCACATTGTTCACAGAACATTTTCACTGTTCGTGGAGTTTCATCAAATTACACTTTTCAAGTGGCAAGCAGTTTACTTGTTAGAAAAATGAAACGACTATTTTTGTCTTTCAACTGATAGGGTTGTAGCACCAGTGCCAGGACCAGGAAAGCAACTGTAATGCCTACAAGGCTATATATTAGATCTCTATGTCTGTATCTAAGATAGGGCCTATTTTCAATTTAGCAATCAAATCAAATCCAAAATCTGTCTTAGCTATTTTCATTACATTGTATGTTCTCCTTGTGCTCGTGTGGGTTTCTTCAGGGTGCTCCTGTTTCCATCTAGAGCCCAAAGACATACCGATAGGTTAACTGGCCCTCGTGTGAGTATACCCAAATGGACTTGGGTCCTGGTATATCCTTCCCACAACCCTGTATTGAATAGAGCACTTAGGAATTGGAAAGATTATCTAGATCTCTGCAAGATGCTGAAACTCCGGTTGTTGATGTTTTGACTCAAAAGTCTCCAAGAAGGGACTACATGCGATTCCTGGATTATTAAAATACAAACCACCAAAAAAAACATTAGGGTACAATGGATCAGGCCTTTTGACAGTGTAACTCAAGAATACTAGATTGCTTACTGGAAGATTTCCTGCTTAAGTAGTGAAAATGAAATTGCCTTTAGGAACTGAAGATCAGAAGTTACCGTGTCTCAAAATGAGACTTAATTTTACAGTTAGCATCAAACGCATCAAGTAACCCTGGACATTTATAGAGCCACAGGAAGACCACGCAGACTGAACTTGAGATGTGCTTTCTATGATGATATAAAGCATTTTCTAATATAACTGTGCAGAAATCTATTTTGATGCCTGGCAGAGAAAAGCAATTAACCGAACAAAAGTTAATTCCACGCCGAAATGTGGAAATGAGGAGGCTTGTTCAGGGGCAGAAGTGTTTTACACACAGCACACCAGTGGACTGCATTTTTTGTGCTCTGGGCCAGCACTGCTCCTCTAAGGGGGCTGGGGTATTTCTAATGGGACAGTTTAATGGATTGATTAAATGATTGGCCCGATTAGTGCAACTCGGATTGCTCACACGGGTCTCTGGGGGCTCGGGACGGTACGGGCAATGATGAAAACCCCTATACTACACGACAGCCCGTGAATAACAAGTGTGCATTAAAAGATTGAAAAAATAAAAATAAAACCGTCTTCTTGGGAAAAGCAGATCCCAGGTTACATTAATTATGGAAATTACATAAAACTAAGGAAAAGTAGTGAAAAACGGTTTGTTTTCATTCTCGGTCTTCAGAACATGAGCTAAAATTGTTCGTTTTCGGAGCACAACGTAAAACAATTTAATTTCGACACGTCAGGTCTTTAAAGCGCGGCTGTTGTATAGAACTTTCTCTCCGGGTTTAAATCAAATTTAGAAATCTTTTCAAAACAGAGCCTGGTGTTCTTAGAAAACGCTCATTTCAACTAGTACGACGTTCATAAACGATTCATCTGCACAACCTTGCCGTGCAAACAATATTTTTACTTTTTAATCAAAAGGACAGAAGTGCATGCTATCGAGTGTGCTGAAAAAAATGCTGAACCCGATGTATAATTCTGACAAAACAAGTCATATCTGGAATTTCTTCCGAAGATACAGACCGTCAATGACTTAATCTTTTTGTTTGAAAGACGGTCATCACATTAAAAGAAAACGAGACAATAGTATAGGAGGCAAAAATGATCAAGGCACCGTTACCAAAATACATTTTGGAAGCCAGACATTCGCTGAAGCAGAGTTTTTACAACCTACCTCCGAGATGTCATCTTTTTTTTCGTTACTTCTTCAAGTGCTGGTTCCTCAATTTGATTTCCTCGTTATTTTCAGTCGCGCAATCTAGCCGTTTTATTTTTTTCCCCCACGGAGAAGTCAGACCAGCGCCCAACAGGCCATGGACCTGGCTCAGCCCGAGTTCAGAGACAAACGGTCGGGCTGGTGATGGCACGGATCAAAATTTATTACAAAATACCAAATGAAAACCCCTAGGCCTCACCAGCAAGACTCTGCCTACGGCAGGACTCGGAGATAAGACGTCACTAGACAAGACACAGACGCACTGTGGGGGCGGGACATGCTCTGAGGCTACATTCGCCATTTTGGATTATGGCAAGAGGAAGTAGAGATTATTTATCGTCCAAAATATCTAATTAAATAATTAATTGCAGGTATTTAATTAAAATTTGTAAGATAAAATTCATTTTTTTTCCATCGAACAAATAAACTAATATTACCAATCAGTGAAAACTGCAGAACTTAAAATGCCTGTATTGAACTGGAAGCATATGTGTTTATACAATCAAGTTAGAAATAATGTTTGAAATAAAATAAAACTCATGTCAGCGGTTAAGGTAAATATAATTTATGTAAATACTATATTTTTATGAAATTGTAATTGTATTTTGAAAAATACTTTATAATGCTTTTTCTTTGACCCATTTAGACCTACTGTCATTTTATTGTTGCCTTATTATGTTGCCCTGATGTGTACAGATCATACAATGCTGGCAAGATATGGTCAAATTCTTTCTTTTTCCAGATCTTATTTTATTGCTGCACACATCCACAACTACCAAGTGGTGTTGGACCCAAACATTTCTCATATACACAATACCCCAAAGTTATGATCAGTAAAAAAAAATACGATACACATAAAAGGACTCTATTACTAAAAATGAGTCAGGACATCAATTATTACAATATGATATGGATTTGTTAAACAACTCAGAGTAATCCATTTTGACTATTCTGAGCTGCCACTTTTTAATTTATGAATGATAATGAGGGTGTAATCAGTCTAAAAACATATTGCAACGTGGTAACTGGTATACAGTATATACGTGGGTTAGGAAATACATTTAAACCTCCTCTACTGTTTCGCTTCTTTGTCCTTCACTAGATCCTTGCTGTTCATGGTTGCTTAGGGCCAAGATCGGACTGTTTGATCAGTGATTCAGCTGTTAAACAACAGCGCAGGTGAACTGTGTTCCGTACAGCTCTGGGCTTGTGAACTGCTGGAACGTCTAGTAGCAGCAGATATTTTTGAAGATGGCTTTAGGCTGTCATGCCAGCCTGTCAGCATTACAATGGCTATTGATTATATAGGTCTGCGCTGCATGGAATCGATGAGCAGTACTCCTTTGGCATATCAGAGGATGCCAACCATAGTAGTTCCAGACAAGGTGGTTGTGCTGAGCTTCTGCCAGTTCTCTTATTATGTCTTGGCCTTGATGCCTGGGTGCTGATTCCACAGCTCATCAGAAAGCCAAGGTGAGACACAGACTCTTTTGGCTCAGTTCTCCAGAGTTCCAGCGGCTTTTTACTGTACTCCACTCTTGCAGCAAGGTTGTTGAGATTTCAGGGCTTTACTTAATACATCCAGCAAAAACATTTCACATGTCAAAAAGGTTGTGCATAAAGGTTTCATTAATGCTAAATTTGCCTCCCTTATTCTGGCTCTTTGATTCCTTGATTAGTCTCATGCTTTTCAGCACAGCACAGCACAGAATTTCTCTGAACTGTTTGTACCAGTTGATCAGCTGGTGGTGAGCAGACACAGGTGGGGGTGACACTGTCACACACTCCCACAATCAGCATTTTTGTCCTGCTGCAGAGACCCATTTGGCTAAATGCAGACCTGAATGAGGACAGTTCTGAATTTCAGAGACTGGTACAGTGTTGATACCAATCACAAATTCCATTTGACCTTTTAGGAGCTGAAAGCAAATTTACAGATATGCCCCTAATAGAAAACTTAAATCACTTAGTCTGTGATAAGGAATCCAGAAGACAGTGTTGCTCCAAGGTTAGGGATCCCCATTTCTGTGGGTTTAAATCACTAGCACCCAACATGCTGGCAGGGATTGGTGTGCGGCTCCAGTTAAGACAATAATTATATCAATGTGAATTAGCTGAATTAGAACCATTGTGTTGCAGTGAAGATCTGCAGGAATACAGCCTTCAGGAGAGGGGTGTGAACCCCACTCTGAAGAAGGGGCTCTCATTCCTGCCCCAGGGAACTGCTGTGTCCCCTGCTTTTTGCCCTGGGCAAATTCTTAACTAATTCATGGAGTTATTGTATTATTTCAACCAATTATCTTAGTTTAAATATCTCATTTTGCACAGTTTATTTTTTAATCTCATTGTCTTGCAGTCCATGTGGGTCCTAATGCCCCAGTATAGTGACGGGGACACTATACTGTAAACAGGTGTCGTCCTTCGGATGAGACTTAAAACCGAGGTCCTGACTCTCTGTGGTCATTAAAAATCCCAGGGTGTGTAACCCCGGCATCCTGGCCAAATTTCCCATTGGCCCTTACCAATTATGGCCTCCTAATAATCCCCATCAATGAATTGGCTTCATCACTCTGCTCTCCTCCCCACTGATAGCTGGTGTGTGGTGAGCGTTCTGGCGCACTATGGCTGCCGTCGCATCATCCAGGTGGATGCTGCACATTTGTGGTGGTGGAGGGGTGTCCCCATTACCTGTAAAGCGCTTTGAGTGGAGTGTCCAGAAAAGTGCTATTAAAGTGTAAGCAATTATTATAATTATAATTAATTTTGTTCGAAAGAGCTTTGGATATTTCAAATGATAAATAAAATAAAGTCAAAGGAATAATTCTTGAGGATCCTACATTTTGTATCATTATAATATCGATTCATATGAAATAAACATATAGGTAATTTCGTAGGACAATTGAAACATCTTGTGAAAAAGAAAATTGGCTTCATACCCATGGGAAACTACTATGTCCAGCAAGCTTTGCGACCTACCGTGCGTGTGACGTCATTCAACGGCGCATTTTTAATCGTGAATGACCCGGATGTCGATCCTTTTCTAGTGAGCTAAGGTAAGAATGGCTCCTCGGTGCTTGAATTGCTGAATTAAAATCCGTGACAATCTTTTAAAGTTACTCAAAAGGGCCCCCAAATCCCTTACTTCACAGAAAGCTAACATGTTTAAGAATAACCTTTTCTGGGAATGGTGTCGTCTGGTTAGGTTTTTGATGGTGTAATTTGCTGTTGTGTACTGAAAGTATAGGCCTGCCGTTATAGTACTTGGGACACGGTGCAGAAATATTCTTAAACCACTAGAACGAGTTACTGTCAGGGTTACAAGTAGATGCAGACATTAGTAGCATATCGTCTAGAACACGTTTCGGAGGCGGTTGTTTTATGTTTAATTTGCTGTAAAACAGCCGGATCCAGGTTACCGGGGACGGGTCTTGGTCTGGCTGCTGGTGTGTGTTTTGCATGTGTCAAGCTAGCGAATAGCCCACACGGACCCGCGTTCATCAGCGGGTTAGAAATGTGAGAATAACGCCACACTTTCGGAAACCCGCGTGATCCCGTTAGCGTTTCCTCACGGACTCGAGTGGGGGGGGGGAGGCCGTCGTGGAGCGGGCCGGTTCCCGTGTGTCTCTGGTAGCGGCGGCGGCCTGCGCCCGGGCTGCCTGCCTGCCTTCCCTGCGTCAGATTCGTGAGTGCTCCTAAATCGTTATCAGGAGGTTTGCGTGATAACTTGTTTTATTTTTCCTGCCCTCGTTTCGATCAAATTGCTGAAACCAAGCGTCGTACCGATTTGGAGACGCTGATGAACTAGACCGGTGTTCTGACATGAGGCGGTTTCTTTTTTTATCGTGAAGCCTGAAAGCATTTTCGCTTTGAACTAGAGCTAGAATTCTTACAGTAAACAATGCATTGCAGTAGGTTTTACCCTTGAGATGATGTATCTTGGCGCTCATGCGGTTGCGTTGCGGACACGGCTAATCCAAGCCGCACTCCTGCTGCCTGGGTGTTTTTTGGTGGATGGCTTGAACCCGGCTCGTTGAATGGTGGGGGGCGTTGTCTAGGTTTTCATTCTGACCTTACTCTTAGCCATCCAGCTAATCGACTCATTGACAAGCCTGCCTTCGGTACTTTTGAGTGTCTCAGGACCTGTGGCACTGTTGCCCTAGGTTAGAAAATAGACCCGTTTTGCACCCAGCTTAGCTCATGCATGGCATATCTCCTCCCCCCCCCCCCTTCTCCATCAGATGGCAGAAGACAAGAAGAAGAAGGTGGCGAAGAAGAAGCTGCACCACACGTGCCGCAATCCGCTGCTGGCGCGGGGCCTGAGGAGGTTCTCCCGCAGCGCCATGTACGAGAGGAGGGCCCTGTACAAGCGCAAGACCAAGACCACGGAGACCAAGGTCAGCGCCCGTCCACTCGCCCCTCGGGGTGCAGCCTGTGCCTTTAGACTGTGGGAGACATTGGTGGCAGTCTTGACCATGTGATGCATCCATAATGCAAACTGTGTATGAGCAACATCGTTCCTAAACAACAGTATGTCAGGGGTATTAAGCAATATGCAAGAAAGATAAGATCACTTTATTGGCCGTATACAATTTCTTGTATTGGGAATTTCTTTTCAGCTTGCTCTCCATGAGACACACAGACAGGGAGAAAAGCTGGGGGTCAGAGCGTAGGGTCAGCCATTTATACAGCGCCCCTGGAGCAGTTGGGGTTAAGGGCCTTCCTCGGGGGTCCAACAGAGTAGGATTCCTCTGCCGGCAGCAGGATACGAACCGGAAACCTTCCAGCCACAGAGCCACCGGACAGCACTAAATGCTCATTAATATGTACATTCTTATACATGTTTCCTTTGGGTATTATCCTGTCTTAGCCTTGAGGTTGTATGGGATGTGGGTGCAGCCATGCACTTGTTTAATCCAGCGTGTCATTACAGATTGAGAAGAAGCTGAAGGAAAAGGCTCAAGCCACTGTCACCAAGACTGTCGGAGGGGACAAAAATGGAGGCACGCGTGTGGTCAAGCTCCGTAAGATGGTATGCTTCTTTCCTTACCCAAGTCATCTGACATTTCTTAGCACCCAGTTTAATACAGTTGGGTTTTGCAGAAGTTTGTAGATTTTGTGCAAGTGAAGTTTTGCATTTATAGGAAAGCAACTGTTTATAGTTGTTTGTAGAGTTTCTGTTGACTAGTTTGGTGTGTTTCCCCACCCTCTTCTCCAGCCCCGTTACTACCCCACAGAAGACGTTCCTCGCAAGCTGCTGAGTCATGGGAAGAAGCCCTTCAGCCAGCACACGAGGAAGCTGCGAGCCACCATCACCCCTGGCACTGTGCTCATTCTGCTGACCGGCCGCCACCGGGGCAAGGTGAGAGGCTCACGCAGAACCGGACCGTTCCATCAGTGTCATGTCAGTTTCATGAACAGCTGGAGTCCTCCTGTAAGAAATACAGTTGCTGCGCAGTTAGAGCATTTGTGAGGCTGAAACAGTAAAAGAGTTGAATGAGCTTGGAAGCCTGTAGGAAGTCCAACCTTTTGCCCTTGCCTGGGATTTCACAAACCATGGTGGCTAAAAGGCAAGTCCTGTACTGTTGGGATGAAATAAGCTTTGGAAATATCTTGACACATAATTGCACATTTTAAGATTGACCCTAAAATTTTTCCCCTCTAAGCCAATACTGAGTCCCTTAGGAATACGATACAAAGGCATTACTGGTCCCCTGTCTGCTGAAGCAGTGTTTCCTGGCTGCAGCATGCTTGCCTTAGTAAAAGGTGCTGTGCGGCGCAACTGTCAGAGACTCCAGCACAAGCAGCCCTGTTGGGTGTGAGGGAAATGTATTTTGTTCCCTAAGGCCCAATAAGAGGTGTTACTAAATTGACGTTTAAAAGATTAAAATGAAAACTAAGATTTTAAAGATGTATATCATTTACAGTTTATGGCAAAAGTTTAAGCCTGTGTTAATGAGAGAGGGGGGACATAAATTTCATAATGGCATGACTATTCCTCTTTCAGCGTGTGGTTTTCCTCAAGCAACTTGCCAGTGGTCTTCTGCTTGTGACTGGTAAGAGTTTTGAGCTTTACACATGTAGTTTTTCAGAACTGGAAATTTTCCATTCATGCTTCATATGTGAATAGTTTTGTTCATCAAAGGCATTACTGCAGAGTTCCAAGAGTGTTTATACAACCGTGGTCCTTGTGTAAAAGGTTCTGAGGTTCCTGGGATACCCAGAAGAGCCTCTTACCCCCAGGTTGTGAACCCCTGCATGAAGGCATTCTGTGCATTTTATGGTGTCTTGTGCTCATACTTTAGTTACAGCTCATCTAGTGTTCTTCTGCACTTTTCATCACCTAGCATACTACATGTATTTCTGTTGCTGGTTGTGTGTATATCAGCAATAGTAGTACATGTATTATTTAGCAAAAGCAGATTAAGAGTGAGGTTTTATTTCAACATTATAGCAAAACTACAGATACTTTGCAGTTGCAGTTTAATATGACTGTCCGTTTTATGCAGAATATTAACTGGAATAGTGATCTGTGTATCGCTTCATCTCTGGGATGAATTCCATCTCCAGATGTTTGACAGCTCTGCATGTTGATGGTGTTGAAGTAATTGCTGTAGTGAACAGGTGACCCTGTGAATGGTTATCTGGGTTTTGGAGACCAGCAGGTGAAACTGGTGCAAAAAGTAGTTCTGGGTTTGAGGGTTTTTCAGCTCTGTGGGTGTGAATGAATGGTCCTAAGAATTTGAATTAATGAATGCTGAAAACGTTTGTACGATGTGATAAACATTGAAGTTGTGGTCACTAAACCAAGGATTTTCATGCCTGGTCAGAGGAGTTAAGCCTGTACATATATAATGTTACTGATGTGTGAAGTTATTTATAACTTTGGAAAGGTATGACATCCAAAACGTTCAACCTTAACATGAAAGGATAGAGAGAGACGAGCATTGGTCCTGAAATGTTATGATTGCAATACTGTGGAAGGGCTCCATATTGTGAACTGGTATATCTTTTTTAAATGATTAGCTGTGAGTAACACACTGTGCTTTAATTTTCACTTAGTTTGTCATGGCTTGTGGTTTTAGGAACTGGTGCCCCTGGCATTAGGTAGACTTATTCTGAAGTGTAATTTTCCTCCATCTTAACTCTGGAAGTCCAGTTCATTAAGGATGTTTAGCTTTTTGTTTTGGATTCCAAAATGTAACAGTATTCCAATTAGGACACATCTAGATGTGAATGGTTGAGGAAGAGAAAATGCATTAAAGGAAATGTTACTTTTTTTGTTTCTTTGGGATGTTGGTTCTTGCTTTCTTTAAGGCATCATTAGATGCTTGTCAGCTGTTTTTATCATTGTGTCTCTGAACCTGCCAGGTCCTTTGGTGCTGAACCGTGTGCCCCTGCGCAGAGCACACCAGAAGTTCGTCATTGCCACCGGCACAAAGATTGACATCTCTGGCGTTAAGATCCCGAAGACCCTGACTGACTCTTACTTCAAGAAGAAGAGGCTGAGACGACCCAGGCACCAGGAGGGAGAGATCTTTGATACTGAGAAAGAGGTAACTTGGAGTAAATCCTGATTGCTCTGCTGAAGTGAATTTGCAGTCCAATTTAAGATTGTACAGTGGTGCAGGTATTAGTTTAAAATATAGCTTAGGTCAAATTTAATGCATTAAAATACATTACAGAAAATAAATTGAATTAAACCATACTAACTTTTTTTACCATCAGGCTTTTGTTAGTGAAGTACTAAACATCACTTACATTTGTGAGTTTATCTTGTCTCAGTGAAAGTACACTGTTAACTGAATTTCAGATTACTTCACATATTTCTTGAAAAAGATTCAACTGACAGAAGAGTTGATTTCCACAAAGGTTTTAAACCTTTGCTAGTGTGGGATACCTGGCTTTGCATGGAGCAGCAACCCATATGGCTGTTTGTGTTTTTGTGAACTTGTAGTGTTGTTGGGGTGCTGCTTCAGTCTCCCAGTGACAAGCTGTTGTGTGAAAGGGGGGGGATGACTGTGCTTGTTATAGAAGAAAGTGCACAAGCCTTGTTCCTCCCGTGAGCCTGTGCTGTGTTTTAGCTCTAATCGCCTCTGATATGCTTAATCCTGCACTTGCTGTGGAGTTCATTCAGCCCCCCCAGAAGTCCTTCAGCCTTAAGGCAACCCCAATGCTGGGTGTCAGAGGTTCACAGTGCCCTTCCTGATTACACCATACCTGTCTGAGGGCTCTGCTTTTGCCTGCTTACTGAAAACCTGGGACTTGTTTTTCTATTAAGCATTTGATCATCCTAATTTGTATGAAGAGGACTGTGATGTTCATCCATTAACATAGTTGTTATAGGTTTGACGATGTATATACTGATACTGATGAAGGTTTAATTATTTTAGGAGTTGAAGATGGATATTTCCCTTGCTTTAGAATTTTGACATTGACAAAAATGTTAATAGAGATGTATATTTAAAATTAATTACTATGAATTTTTCTCATAAATGGAATTCTTGTTTTACAGAAATACCAGATCACAGAGCAGCGAAAGCAGGATCAGAAAGCTGTGGACGCCCAGATTCTGCTCATCGTCAAGAAGACCCCACAGCTGCAGGGCTACCTGCGATCCTCATTCTTCCTCTCCAATGGAGTTTACCCTCACAAGCTGGTTTTTTAAACTTGTGTTAAACCGAATAAATGTGGATTAATTGGAGACTGTAAGGTTTTGTCTTGATGTTTCTTTTGCACTAAGAACATATTTCACATGCAGATAATTACACTTGTGTAATTTCTCTGGACACTCCACTTGAAGCGCTTTACAGGTAATGGGGACTCCCCTCCACCGCCCCAGCCGGAAGATGTGACAGCAGGCACAGTGCACCAGTACACTCAACACACATCAGATTAAAGTTGAAATGAATGAAAATGACTGAATGGCCTCCCTATTTAAAACTGACTCGAGATTTCAGGGTAACATTTCCATCAGTACAAATCCTTTTCCTTAGAGTGGCCTTAATTTGACAGTGGATTTATCACTTTAGCTGTATATATGGTGCACCCATAGGTTGTATCCAAGACCATTTGGACCCAGAATCTACAATGCTTGGCAGTTTCCTGGTTCAGTTTATGTTGAAGAATGGATTTCTGTACTTTTCTGGTCTGCACTGAAGTGTTCTCAACATTTTTGTAGTATAGTTTCGTGATGTGCATATAGGGTTTTTGGAAGCTCCAGCCATCTCGTCAGCTCGTCATATTGAATATTCTAGGTATGATTAGTGCACCTAATTAGGCAGCATAAGTACAAATGTGTTTTGAGAATCTAAGCTTGTAGTTCACATGTTGACTTTCACACACTGAACCAAGAAAAGGAGTTTCAAATCGCACGCTCAAGCCCAGGGCAAAGACCACAGTATTTACCACAAGACATGGGCAACCTAGTAATTTAAAGAAGAGGTCTCCATCCTTGGACAGCATTAACTCAGTGTTGTACATGTACATTCTGAATGCTAGGAGCACCTGTAAGTTATTGATCTAATGAAGTGTTCTGGTCCTTGAGAGTTGAACTGTACTCATTGTGGACCCAGATGGCAGAATTATGTCAAAGGTTACCTGCTTAATTGGTCACTGAAGCTATTCCCAAGTCTAAGAATGTTCCAGTGGTCTATGAAATGTGTTGTATCGTGACTATTCAGGATCAATGCAGGGACTTCTGGGGACTCCAGTGGGGTGACTTATTTCATAGTGTAATAAACAAAACTTCTCGGGAATTTTAAAATTCAATTTCCAACTGTGATGGCATATCGGAAAAATTAAACAGTTTGAGCTTTATTGTCCCATTGGGGAGACTTGTTTTACGGCACACTCCCAACATAATACAATGACCGATTAAATTTTACCAAGAAGTCAGTGCAACAGTGTTACCGCAAGATAAGGGAGAAGGTAGTAATGATACATTGTTGGACAAGGGATGTTGCAGTGGGGGTGAAAGAGTTCCTGTGTCTGTTAGTGTTACACTTGGGGACACAGGCGTCTCCCAGATGGGAGAAGTGTGAACTCGCAGTGGGTGAGAGACACAATCCATCATACACTTTGCTTTGTTTGCCACCCTCTCTTTGTAGAGGATTTTTAAGGGGATTTGATTTGCCCCAATTAACACAATACAACCATGTGTGGGGAGCGTACTGGTGCACTATGGCTGCTGTCACATCATCCAAGTGGGGCTGCACACTGGTGGTGGTAGAGGGGAGTCCCCTTTACCTGTAAAGTGTTTTGAGTGGGGTGTCCAGAAAAGCGCTCTATAAGTGTAAGCAATTATTATTATTAAAAGCAAACACACAAATAGAATCTCTTTAAATTTGTTGATAACACACAGTCCCGGTCAGTTTATTAAGGGACCCAGAAAACCATCATCAACCCATTCTAAATGACTTTACTAAACGGTGTAACGCGTTCTCTTTGCGATCACATGTTTTAAAAACAAGGGAGCTGGTCATGCATTTAAGGAAAAATGCTACACCCCTCCAACCTACTGTGATTCATGGTCAGACAGTAGAAACTGTCAATGACTACAAGTACTTTGGGCTGGTCATCGAGTCATAGACAGAAACCTGAGTTGGGATAAATGCCGTGACACCATTTCTAAAAAAGGACAACAGAGACATTTTTCTAAGGAAACTAAGATATTTCGAGGTAGATAGAACCATCCTAACACTTTTCTACTAAGGTCTTTTGCTGAAAGTGTCCTAACATTCTGTCTCACTTGCTGGTTTGGTAACATCGGTACCAGATTGAAATGGTAAGACTAGTCAAAATAAGTAGCAAATGAAGACTCTTGGTTACCCAGGGTGTGTTATTTGGATAGGCCTTAAAGCTTTTAGTAGGAATGATGGCGTATACACAGAAAGATATGTATTCCGATACCACCCCATCGAGATCGTATATATCCCATCCTCTGACGTGTCTCTAACCACATCTCACTGCGTGCAGTCGAAACAGCCCTGCAGCTGTTCAACGCTGTTCGTGTCCCAGACTTTCGCTGTTCTTGTCTCTGGTTTGCTCCTCTCGAACAACAGCTGGTGGATCGGCCTGAGAAGCACCGTGTTATGATCAGATGCCCAGTGGAGGTCTTGTGGGGGAGCAGGAGGAAATTGGAATGATCCCGTAGCAGGGATCGATAATTCTGTTCAGCAGCGTGGGGCAGGTCGCATATTGATAATATGTGCAAAGTGTATTTTTCTGCGTACGCTGACATTAAAAATGATTCTAGACGACTTTTTCTTCGTTCGCTTTGGGGTGGATATAAAAAACTGGGATAGCAGGGATACTCAGCAGTTCAATGTCGGGTGTGCCGCTTCAATGTCGGACGGTAATATTTTGACACCAGCGGTTATTAATCATCAGACAGACCGTTATGTTTACCTGTGCTTACAGCGTCTCTCTCTCTGTCCAGTCGGGTAGAGAAAACCCTTCAGGCCTGACCTCATCGTCCTTTCTGTGTCATGGAGCCTGCTTTCTCTCCGTAAAAGCAAGTACGCAGGCATCGCCAAATTCGTGCAAGAATCGCACGCTGGCATAAAGTTCATCCAGCCTGGTGCCTTTCAAGGAGCGAATATTAGACAAAATCATCGTGGGCAGGGGGAGTTTATTCCTCCTCTGCCGGAGTCTCTGTCTCAAACCGTCCCTCTCACCGCGTTTACACTTTAATTTGAGTTTTTTAAAATCCGTATTCTGTGTAGAACACAGATTATCTTGAGGTAGTTAAATTCAGCCAGGTAGTCCTCGAGTAGTTTTACGTAAAAGAGTAAATATAGTTGAAGAAAAGAGAAATAAAAGAAAAAATCACAAGACAACTACAAAACTAACGGGGATCTGCCGCACGTCGCATTGAGAAGCGCCCAACTACAATTTTCATGTTCCTGAAGGCAGGAGAACAGAATCTAATTGAATTGGGATCGCCAAGCTTATTCATCATTTTCCAGTTCTTGATAAATTTGGTGCCATTCGTGTCTAGCCTAGAGCAATCAAATCACTGTCCTGCAGACTGATGTTTCTGCAAGTTTTCACTCCAATTTAGTTATTAATGAGCTTAAATAACTGTCTTAATTGGGCCAATTTTAGGCAATTAACTCATAATTTCAGCAGCAAACAGACTTTAACATAGCTTTTCAGTTAGATGCAGAGTTAAGCATGTTAGTCGTGTTTATAAGAACTGAAATATTGAGGCAGTGCTCGACAGTTTTTGTATGCAGGTAAAAATCGGAATCTCACAACCTGCAACCTAGTCTTAAGAAAATAGAGATGAAGTATTTAAATTCAACCATGGAGTCAGTTAAGAGCTTTCTTTTATTTAATACTTAGTAAGTAAATAGCCATTTCAGTTTGTTTTCAGTGTTTTCTGTTCAAGACTAAAAAGTTCAGTTTCTTCAGCCTTGTATGATATTCCCTATATCTTAACATACCTGGTTGCTCTTCTCCAGACTGATTCCAGGGTGGCAATATGTTTTCTGAAACAGTAAAAACAAAATCCATAACATTTTAAATGAGACATTTCTAGGCCATTCTAACATTACATCCCTTGATTTAAATTGTACACTTTTAACTAGATATCATAACATATTGTTAGGCTTCCCCACATTTCCTAGATTATGAAAATGATAAGTCAACATATCTGTCTTTTCCATATGAAACCTATTCAAGCTCAGTGTTATCCATTTTGTATAAATAGATTCTATGTTTACCATGCACAACTCTGCACTCTGCATTAAATTTAAACTGCCATGAGTCTGCCCTTTTGTGAATTTCACTAGTTGCTTCTACATTGTTTGCCAATTTTGCTACTTTGGCATAATCTACAAAATTGACTGGTTTCTAAAAGTACCAAAATCTAGATCATTGATATAAACTAGGAAGAGTAGTGGTCCTAGTACAGGATACTGTGGTACTCCACTAATTTACATCACCCACAGTTGAGCATTCACCCCTTATCTGTATTGTCTCATTTCTATTTATTAACCAATTTCCAGTCCAATCAAGTAATTCCTTGACTGTCTACAGGTACAGTATGAACTACCTTTGCTAAATCCATGTTGACTTTTCCCTAGTGTCTTATTTTCATATACATGAACCTTTAATTTAGTTCCAATAGTTGTTTATCTAATGTTATGTGAAATAGAAGAGATACTTACTGGTCTAAAATTCCTTAACCCTTCTTATGCATTGCTGCTGCATTAGCAATTTGAAGTCTATATGTATTACTCCTGTCTTGATAGACTGTTGGAAGAGTTGTGTCAACAGCTTCTGGATAATATATCTTGTTTCTTTGAGTATAATTGGTAGGATATCACTGGGTCCTGAGGATTTGTTCATTTTGGATGCCTTTAGTAAATGAAACACCTCTGCCTGTCTTTCTGCTGTCTGAGACATGCTGTGGATTTTCTTCCTAGTGAGCATCTGAGTGATACACTCCTTAAGTACATCAGGCATTCCCCTTTCATTGTCTAGCTGTGTCCCATTACTGTGCTGAATATTTTATACTTCACTCATAACAGTTCTTTTGTGCCTGTAGTACTGATAACTTATTATTTTCAAGCCTGTCAGTACTTTTTTAAATGAAAAAAAATCATTATTGCCTTATGTGTTAACAGATTTGAATCCAATTAGTCAGTTTTAGCACCCCTCATGTCCTGAGCCTTAGTGTGTTCTGTTGCCTAGTACTCAATACTTAACGGCTGAAACCTAGTGACTGTCTATCTTCTTCATTAAAAAGAAAGTCATCTTTCTTAGCTGTTGTACAACATTTATGACAATAAATTGCAGATTTTGTGTATGTTTTAGTTAATTAAGGATTAAAGATCTTCAATGTCATGAAAAACATCAGCTTCACCAACTCAGAAAAAGCGTCCGGACTGCAGTGGAGACTGGACACACTGCTGCTGGATGCACTTGCATTGTTGGCAAAGTGTTGACAATCATGTCATTCACCTCCAAGGTAATAAAGTGTTTTTCTTTGTAGACTCTGGAAAATGTGTTATTATAGATACAAAATGTCATTTGTGTGTTAAAAAAACAAAGTGTGTCTTTAAATGATATCAGACAGGTAGTTATCCCTATTTGTTATTAGAAAGTACATATTAATTAGCATTTAATGCGATCCGTTGGCTCTGTGGCTAAGGATCTGTGCCTGTGGCTGGAAGGTTGCTGGTTTGTGTCCCGCGGCCAGCAGAGGAATCCTACTCCGTTGGCCCCCTGAGCAAGGCCCTTCACCCCAACTGCTCCAGGGGCGCTGTACAATGGCTGACCCTGCGGTCTGACCCCAAGCTTCTCTCCCTGTCTGTGTGTCTTATGGAGAGCAAGTTGGGGTATGCGAAAAGACAAATTCCTAGTACAAGAAATTGTATATGGCCAATAAAGTGATCTTATCTTATTTCACAATGCTAACAGACAGGACTGCCTAACTAGACTTCTAATCCTGCATTGCTCGTATAAGGTCAGAGTCAGGAGCCACAGACACACATCAGTGCGACAGCTAACTCTATCCTGTGAAAAAGTTGCATATGCAATAATAAAAGTGCAAGAAATGCTGTTGGTTCCAATACCCATTTGTTGTTTTTTAATTCGTTTCAGTATGTGCATCTTAAAAAAAAACACCTTTTCAGGTGATGATCATTACACCAAAATGTGTTCCTTATAAGAAAATAACAGCTAAATAGATTCAAATGTCTATTTCAAGATTTGAGTCAGCTTTCAGATCATGTGGAATCTTGAATCCGGCCCGGTGCCACGGTTTGGCTCCGTCCGGACCTGAGCACAGTGGAAGCAAACCCTCGCTCCTTCATTGGTCGCGCTTGTTGTCATGTTTATGAAGCCGCAGTGGATTGTGGGAGCGGTGGGCCTTTCCAATATGGCGGCTCACTGAGAGCTGTGGGGCTTCCATTATTTGACCAGTCACTTCAGACAGGAGCAACTGCACTTCCAGAGCCGGGCTGCTTCACGCATTGCGTTTCTGGGCTCTGTATAACCTGCGTTTTCAGATGCAAAGTAAAGGCGCTAATCACTTTTGAAAAATAACGAATTTGTGCACGGAGTCACGCCCACTCTGTCAGAAAAAAAAAGGCGAGAGGCATAGAGAGAGAGAGAGCTCAGTAACCTGCAGCGTCTAGGCTCCTGACCCGGGCGGCGTTCACTGACATACACTGGTGATTACCATTTCGTTAACAGCACAATGGCTACTGGGTAGTGCATCGTAGTGGCCGTCGATATTTTTGCACGAGTCGGCTCGTTGCTGAGAACTCGTCTTTTTTAATGTCCGACCTGTCTGGCGTTTTTGTCTGGGGAGAGAGATGGGCGCAGCGGCCGTGGATTCGTCCCAGTGGCTGTCAGTGAAGGAAGAGACGATTTTCCTTCACGATGGGCTGATTCGGGTCACCGACCTGGCCGAGCTGCCCAGCGAGATCGGGGTCTCGGAACCGGGGGACAGCGAGCAGGAGGTGAGTCCAGCGACCCCGACACCGATTAAGCGTTTTTGTGTCGCGGGGGGAGGGGGGTATAGATACCCCCAGTGGGTGAAATGCTATGGGCAGATGAAAGTGGAGATAAAGGACCTACATTAATTAAACTGATGACGGCACCTAATGTAACGTTGACAGATTCAGTGTTCTGTATACATGCTGAATTGTTATCATGGTGTCTTGGTGTGAACAGCTGTGTAGCGCCACAGTACCACCCTGTTCATCTGTACTGAACAGAAAAACAAGTTGAGGTAGAGCAGGACTCGTGTGTCCTCAAAGCAAAGCCTTGTTTCAGGTGGAATTTCCCTTGCAGTGCAGTCTGTTCCGACCGAAATGACCCCTTAAATAGCGATACACATCGAAGTAATGGAAGAATAGATATCCCAGCCCTTTACTGTGTTTTACTACGCAACCGTGCACTTTGAAATTGGAAGTTATTGACTGACAGTTTTAGCAGTGGCTGTATACATACACATTCTGAAGGGCTATCCATTGTCATTTAAAAATATCTTCAATGATTAAAATATCTTGCTCTGAAATCACTCTGTGTCAAGAACTTGTATATATGTACGCGGCTTATGTTTGAACTTCGTTTTATTGTATCGTTCCGCTAGAAATAAAGAAAGTCGGGTTGGTTTTTCTGGAGATCAGGGTTCCTGTCTTGAAGAGGCCGGTGTGTCAGGCGTTGAAGCTCCCCTTAGTTTGTTTACAGCGCTTTGCTTCTCAAAAACTCCAAAGACGCGACGTGCTTTGTAAGCTGCTAACCCCTTAATTTTTTAACTTCCCAGGAAAGAGCAGACATGAGTTCCCCGACGTCTCCTGGGTGTTACTGTATGCATGTTGAGTCCTTTTGAATACTAACAAAGCCGTGATATATAAGGGAAACAATCATGTTTGTGGCTGATTAGAAATTGCTCAGTCTTAGCCACGACATTACCAGCTGCTGTGTGCCAGTCTTCTACAGATTTATTTTCATAGGAGTTCTGACCATTGCAAGTTTAAAATGATTGCCACACATGAGAGCTTTGTTATTGGTACGACTAGAACTGTAAAGTGTTCCTCGGCACGTTTTTGTGAGACTGCTGGTGAGGCCTAGTCATGGTGGGAGATCAAGAGTGCAAATTTATAAATTGCTACTTTTGTAGATGGTAAAGATATTGGGTTATATGCCCATCCTCAAATTACATTAAAAATGTCTTAGGCCTACTATTTGTAAGAAATAAAGACCGAGACATTTCTGACATACAGTATCTCGAATACCTTAACCTAATTTTGAGAGGGTGCTGAAAGTGCTTTGCAATTTGGCATGGAATAATTTGTGAGAGTATTAACAAAATAGCTATATGTTCTATTTTATTTTAAGTGGTTTGGTGCATTTCCTCTAAATCTACATTGATTTAGTTACATTTGGAAACATGGTGGGAAAGTGAATGGACGTGTGCATTATAATAAATTAATATAAATTAAATTAATGAAAACTCTGAAAGAACAATAGCAGTGCTTGCAAAAGAAAATAGTCATTCTTTGGAAGTTTAAAACGTTTTTACATTTTACCCACGTTTCCACTATGTGGAAGATATTGAGCCACTCAGTGAGAAGTACAGTAGTGTTTTTTTAAGGTTGCTTACAGCATGGCTAGATCTATGCGGTGGCTCTGAAATGGGAAACATGCAGTTTCAAACCTGGAACTGTGGCAAAAACAGTATAACTGTTCTGCAGCTGTGCTTATGACAGCTCTGTAAGTTCTCCTCCAGTGAAATTTGAAAGTTAATTTTACTGCCTGTGTTGTACTTACTTCAGATTGGTTTGTCATTCCTAAGTACTAATTAAAAGGGAGTCATTGAGTTTTATGAGATGTTCCAACAGTGTTTGATAGTTGAGTTCCCACCATATAGGCTTAACTTCCCAATTTGAATTATTTGTTTGACATACTGTTCTAATTTGAATGTACAGTGTTTACATCTCGTTTGAAATTCACTGATTGGCACCCTGTCATTTCTGACATTCATAATGTAAGTGAAATATTCTGCACAGATTTACTGTATCTTATGCATTATGTATTTGCACCAGGTCCCTTTTTGTTCAAAGGCATGGCATTGTATGAGGCTTTAAGACAGTGTAGCAGCTCTTTTAAATACAATAACAATAACTTAAGTTTTAAACAAAAGGTAGTTTCTGCATTGCAATTGCCCTGATTTAGAGTGAAATACAATTTTACATGGTGTTTGCAATCTAAAACCAGTACAGATCCTAGGGTTTGTAAACAGGCTTCTGCAATCACCTTTAGCCTGGCTGTCATTTATTCTCTTTTGTATTTGCACAACAGTTGGGATTCAGCAATGTTATCAAGAGTCACCTGTTTCCTATACATACAGTGAATGAGTCACTGTCTCTGATTTTAGAGACTGATGACTGATTTACTTTTTTTTTACTGATGTGTGTGTGTGTGTATAAATATTGATTTTCAGTTTTTTTAGAACATGAATTTATAATTTGGGGACAAAATAAATTGCATATTTAATGTTCTTAATATGTTGCAAAAGCCAGTTTTGAACAGTGACGCTGTTTGAAATTATACAGAATCCTAAAAGTACATATATTTTGTATTACAATGTAGTAAACTGTATATAGGCTTTAAATATAAACACTTAATAGAAATGTTTATGTAATAAACATTGAGCTATTTAATGTTTAAGGAGATTATAACATTATAGGTTATTATTGACAATGCTGAAAGTGAAGTATAGGCTAGTTTAACTGTTACTGTTTCTCAGAGAAGGTAATTTTCTCTTAAACTTAGTCTAGCACAGAATAGTTACAGAAGACATTTGTAATTAGCCAATTCATCACAGTAGTTCTTGAATAAACTACCACAGAACCATACTTCTAACAGTATGAGAAGCACAGTTCCAGGTACTCTGACATTTCATGGCTGCACAATGATCCTTCCTCCAGAAACCTTGACCAGTGGCTGCAAGAGCACAGATATGTGTTCACGTTTGGATTGGATGTGTTGCTTCCCATACTGCTATTGGCTAGTTCAGAAGACTAATCATATTTTTACTTTTATAATGACTGAATAAAATTACAGTAGGGGAAATTTTTTTTTCTTTTCATTTTTTCCACCTCTGTTGCTTCAAAACAAAAATCCTGATCTTTTCCCCAGATCCTTTCTGCTCAAACCCTTTATTTTCAAACTGGATGTGTTTGGAAATGATTGCAGAGCTACAGTACATGTTGCAAACAAACCCCACTGTGCTTACTTGGAGACAGAGGGCAGAAAAGTTGGCACATTTCAATGTCTGCTTTTCTTTTTTTTTACCCTATTAAAATAACTGTTGAAACTTCAGCAGAGTTATCTTTCTTTGCTTGTAATACACTTTTTTTGGAAGTGTGCATTTTTTATTTTTCTGAACCACCTTGGTGTTTTTTCAATGTGAGCAGCCAGATGAGCCGTTCTCTTTGTGAGTAATGGCTCTGTTGTCATCCCCCGTGTCTTGTGAGTATGCCAGCCCTGACATAGTGCATTGAATATTCAAAGTGAGCTCTCTATGCTTTCTGTATGGGTTTTTCACAAATTGTCCTTTTGGATGCGCTCATTATCCATTGTTGTTTTTTGGAAGAAGACGACCAGGTTAAAAAAAAAAAAATCCAAAACTTTTAATTGAAGTAATGTACTTACAACCTTGGGTTACATTATTACAGAGAAAGGCAATTCCTACAGCACAGTGTCCCCAGTCGCTGTACAGGGCAATGGCTTGTAAATATGGTGCACAGGCATCTACAGGTTCACAGACATGACCTGCAGCAGCACCCAGGCTTTCTTTGGATATGTCTTATCCATGTACTGATGCCCGGCCCTGCTTAGCTCCTGAGGTTTAATGAGCTCAGGCTAGAAGGCAATAATGTTGTCATACTTAACATTTGGTGGTAGCATCATATTCACACCAGAAAGCTCATGTCATAGTGCCTTCGAAGATATGCACCCCCCTGAACAATTGCAATTATTGTTGTTTCTACCAGAATTTCTTAATGAAATTATTCATCCCCTTGATTCACACAGCACACACAACAATTTATATCGTTTTTTGTGTAACAAAAACTTATGATAGATGGAAATGTTATAGCTGAATATTCACTCTTACAGAGTCAATACATAGCAGACCCACCTTTTGCAACAGTTACGGGTTTGAGTCTTCTTGGGTGTGTCTCTTATCAGCTTTGCACAGCTGGATTTGGAGATTTTTCACCATTTTTCCTTGCAGATTTGCTCAAGTTTTGTCAGTATAGATGAGGAGCATCGGTGACCCCTAGTATTCAAGTCCTTCCACAGATTCTTGATAGAATTCAAGTTTGGGCTTGAATTTTGGCCTGGCCACTCAGGATTTACCTTCTTGTTCTGAAGCCACTTCAGTGTCACTTTGACTATCTGCTTGTGGTTGTTGTTCCATTTGGACATGAATCTTCGCCAAGTTTGTTTCTAGGTCAAGCTGGTTCTTCAGAAGCATTTGCTTATTTGGTTCCATTTATTGTTCCTGACAGCTCAGTACCTGCTGCTGAAAAGTATCCCCATAAGATGATACTACCACAACCGTGCTATCGGGATGGTATTACATGGGTGATGAGCTGTGTTGCGGTGTGTGCCAGGCACATTGCTGTGTATTCAGGCCAAAGGGTTCAATTTTTGTTTCATCAGGCGGAAATCTTTTGCAACATGGTCTGGGGATCTACCTGATAAAGCTTATGCTATTCACTTTTGTCTAGCTGCTCTCATGTGATCTTGCATAGAGGCTGAATCTGTGTAGAGCTAGAGAGCTGTCTGCATGCTCATTGAGTTCCTGGTCACTTCTCTGAGCACGATCCTTCTTGCCTGGTTGCTCAGTTTGGGAGGACGGCCTGCACTAAGGAGAGCCTGGTGGTTCTGTATTCTTTCTGTTTCCTAAAGATGACCTGACTGTACTCCAGGGAACATTGAATACCCTTGATATGTTTTTATTCCACTCCCTTAGATCTGTGCATCTTCACAATTCTATCTGAAGTTGTAAGAAACAGCTCATTGGTATTGATGGTGGAGTTTCTCAAGCAAGGTGAATACTTTCTGAAGGCACTATGCATTGAGATCATAACAGTGCTGCTGAGACAAAGGAAAATGGGAAGGAACTAGTAAAAACTTTTCATTGTAAAAATAGTATCTTCCAGAATGAACAACTTCACCTATCAAGGATGTATCGCCATTACTATTGAATAAAATAGCCCTGATGCTATGAAAGTGTTTTGTGAACTGTATGAGCAAATTAAAGAAAAGGCATGACTCTGACTCAAACATGCCAGTAAATCCTGTTTTATGAGCTGGAAAATATAGTATGTTTCCTGTTTTAGAAAACTGTGTGTCAGGTTTAATGTTTGCAATTAGAAGTGAGTTTACATAGCCCAGTGAAAGAAGTGTTGATCATCTAAGCGAAAAAGATAAATTGTCTTGTTTAAAACTGCAAAATGTTTTGAAATACATTTGAAAAGTATTGCAGATGTGACTATATTACGATAATGGATTCTTTAATACCTTTACCTTGAGGTATTCATTGGAGTGTTTAGGCAATATGTTGAGCATTGAAGTGTAGGTTTCACAGCAAGGAGTTCAAGAATTAAAACTGCAGAAAAGCATTCATTTCCTGTCGGAGTTAATGGGGAGCTATGCAGTGACACTCTATTGACAAGTGTGCAAATGGTCCCTTTCCCACTTAACAAATATGCTCAGCAATTTTCAGAGAAAACTGTTTTGTTTTTCCCACTGCAAATGTGTACTGAGAACTCCTGGAAATATTCTGCTCACACTTTTTGACTGTAACGAGAACATTCCATTTCTGGAAACACATGAAAACATTCTCTGAAGTGTGTGCTATTTAGAAGCTGCATGTTTTATTTTAATTCTGTGCTGTTTAAGATTTACTCGCAAAAGAAAAGGAAAAGAGAAATCTATTTTCTTTGTACTTTCTGTTAGTTTGCCATTAGCGTTAAAATTCCTCAGGTCCAACATATCACAAAACATATAGATAGTTTGAGATCTTCAATTTAAGACAATGTGCAGGACTAAAGATGGAGAAGACCTCATCGGGACTTCATAGTGCCAAATACATTTTTACTCCATCTTTTTAAAATTTTGCTGTTATCCTAATGCAGGTCTGTCATTTTGAGGCCAAGACCTGGTTTAAACTACATTCCTGCAGGAAGATACCTTATTTCTTTCTTTTCAGTGCCCTTACATGCATTAAAAGTAAATATCTGTGAACATTTAAACTGTTGTTGGTCCTGTGAGAATGATGGATTTTATTAGAGAAGATATTCTCTGCTGCAGTCTTATCTATCAGAAAACATGGGTATATCAAATTATTTTGTAACTTTTACTCGCTAAAAGGTAAACCAGCTTTCTTTACAAACGACAGCATCATGATATGCTAAATATGAACTGCCACTGATGTAGATCACCATAAAGACAGGACAGAATTGTATTAGATTCAGAAAACAATACCGTTTGATCTTTATTTTAAGTATACACTAATTTTTTTTAATAATGTTTCCTCCAAAGTATGATGTCATGTCATCTGCTGCTTTTGTAAGACTGATAGTTCTTCCTCCTGATACTTGAGGTTGTTTGTGCATTGGGAGCCTGAAATTCTTCATGCATCTTCTCTGCAGGCAGCTCCAGTGGTGCTCTGCTAGCTGTGCTTCAGTTCCTGGGATTATTGACCAGTGTGGGCTGCTCCATTTGGATCACTGCCCTCCTGGCTGTAGAGCACATTATGCCTTCAGGTTTGAGGCTTTTAGAAGATGAGCTGCTTTGACCTCGCTGTGTTTTGAGTTTCCTTTTACTAGCTGATAAGATAAAGATATCTTAAGATAAATGATAAGATAAATGAGCACTGCCCTAAAATTGCAAAAACAGCAGTGTCGCTTTTATGTACTGTACCTTGTTTGGTCACTTAAGAGTCTAGGAACTGCGCCTGTGTTAAATACAAAAACTGATATATTTTTTAATTATTCTCTTAGCATTACACCTCTCCTAATTTTGGATATTCTGAGTGCATTAAAGTATCAATTTTTTTGTACTCTTAAAAACTAAAATCACCTTTTAACAGATTGTGACGATAAAACCTTTTATTCAATACACTCTTCAGCCTACGTGGTGGATCAAGATAGGCAGCAATCCTGATACTTTTGAATTTAAATCTTTCTAGATGCACCTTAAGCACGTCAGTAACAATACGTTTTTTTTTGTCAGCATTAATATGTCATTTTTGGAGACGATCCAGAAAATGTATTATGGAGATCTGCACTGAAATAGAAGCAATTCGATTGCTATATAGCATTAGAAAGACATTTAGATACAGATATTGACAAGAGACAGCTTTCACAGTCTCCAGTTTCAAAGCTACAAATAGCTCCCGAGTCACTCTGTGGAGTGTAATTAATCCATTCCACCCCTATCCACTTGGAGAAAGACTAATTGGTTTGATTTTTAACTGATTTTTATAAGAATTAAAAATAATTAAAAATGCAGTAGGCTACACATTCCTTGAACTCAAACTAAACTGTAATTGGTTATTAACCATAAGGACAATTACACAAAACTGAATGCCTTGCTTGTTGTTTTCTAAAGGACTGTGAATGTTGTATGTAAAACCTTTGGCTATTGCTATAATGCTTCATTGTCATTTGCATTGTGTGAACAATGTTCCAGCTGGTACCTGTCACATTTTGCATAAGTGGCTTGTAACGTTTCACCATTCATTCCTGCTGATTCATGGATGTGTGATCTCTGGCTGTCGAAGGGAGGTCATTTTAGTTGTGTTTGTTTGAGAGTATGGCTAAATCCTTTGCTGTGAAGAATCTAGACTGGCCTGCTTCACATGGTTGTGTATTATATACATGTATATGTAAAAATCAGCTCTTTATTAAGGGTTCTGCATCCTTAAAACTAGGACATTGGAAATAGGAACACATGTGTACGTCTTCCCCCCAAGGAAGAAGAGGTTGGTAAACCTCTTTAGGCATCTGCTTGTATTTTGTCCTGTGGAGCCGAGCTGTACATTATTCCGTAATGTTTAGGTGCACAATGTATAGAATCCGGTGAACCGTTTGATCTAAAAATGTTTAATTCACATCAGTATAGGTTGCATCGGTTTGGCGAACAGGAAAAAGTCTAGGGTCTGCATTAATTTCCCTTAATGACAAGCTCTTGATTAAAGTGGATTTATAACACTTGGTCCTGTATTAGTATGGTTGCTTATCCTTCATTATGGAATGCACCCTAAGTTTGAAATCAAACTAAACCCAGTAAAAACAATGGCAATATTTTTAACAGAAATAGTTACTGAAGTCACAGAGAAATATAGTATATCATGACAGAATGCACAGTGCATGTGACTGGTGTTTGCGGCCAGTTTGTGCAGTCCTTCAGACTGCTTCTAGGATTAATTGAATCTGGGTAGCATTATTTGTGTTTAACTTGAACCCTTTAAGCTTTTTCGTCTTCTTTTCTTGTAGGCCAACTTCTGCATTCTACCACTTCCTGTACTAAACCATTTTAAGTCTGCCTTGCTTTTCTATTCTGGGTGCATTCGTTTTCAGTTTGCCATGGAAATACAGAGTGGCTAAGACGTGTGTAGGGAAATCGAGGATCCTGATGGCCAGGCCAAGCGGTGGCTGGATGGGGAACTGGCAAGAGAGTTTAGGCTCTTAAAACCTGTGGCTGCATCGTACAATCTACATTAAGCCTTGCTTTGTCAGGGTTGTGCAGCAAATCCCTGACCTGTCTTCCTGTAGGTTATTGTCACGTAAACGGGTCCTCTAATACTGTAACTAGAAATGTAATCTTCCACAGTCTGAGTGGGAGGAAATGAATGCAAAGCCCAGCACCTCGAGTGCCAAAGACCTTTGCAAAATGGCATGATGTCTTACCCCACTAAAGGTTAATGCCTTGCCTTTATTTGATGCTTTTCATTTCAGTTATCCTTTGTGATATATTACTTTAAATATCATAGATAATGTGTTTAGCTTTTAAGCAGACTGTTTTTGAATGTAACAGGTGAAGTACTCTCTTCTCTCGCAGACCAAAGCATTAACTCTGGTCTTTCAGACGATTCAGTTTGAATATGAATTTGTGTTAATATGCACCTTTACTACTCTGTTTAAAACAGGAAAAGGGAAGAGACAAGAATTTGCTGCAAGAAGTGAACAAAATCAGTAAATCTCCTTCTAATATAAAGATCAGATCAGTAAAAAGACATTCACCATCTGGAAATTGTTGGATAGGGGATTAATGTAGAGTGCCGACATCTTAATCCCATGTCATTTGTGCTGTCTGCTAACATAAGTAGACATACCAACTGTGAATTGTTCATAATTGCTGTTGATGGATTTGTAATACTAGTTAGTTTTTCCCTTGGTTACATGTAACAGTTTACATATGTAATGGGTTGATCATTATTCTCTTTCTGCATAATCTTTAAACTGGTTACTAAAGCTTCCCCATATTAACTCTGCTGTGTTTGGACAGGGTGACACAAAATGAATTCATTCACTAACTTTTATGCCTCAAAACAATTGAGTCCGATTTGGTTTTTGTTTACATATGACACATGCCCAGGCCCTGCTAATAGTAGCCCATGCTTTACATTGACATTGTGATGGGTTAGTGGAGTGGTCTCCAGTATCTGCTTCACTGTAACATGAGGACAGTAATGCAGCCTAATTCATTTCATTCCCTCTTGCTTGGCGCCATCTCACTTTGCTGAAGAAGACTGCTGGCTGAGCGGTATGGGAGAGAGAAACGGTGAAGTGAGAATATCTGGTAGTGCTGGCCTCCAAAGGGCACAGCCCGTTAACATCAGTCTGAGTAAGATTATTTCAAACGCTGGATCTCAAGCAGTGTACTGTAAAAGCACATATGAAAAGGAACCGTGGCAGGTCTAGGGTCATCCGAGGGATTTTGTTTTGCGGTAGTTAGTCCTTCTAGAAAGAAAAATCAAAGAATGAGTAAATGCCCCTCTGCAAGGAATATTTTTATTTGCATCATTTCCCCCAGAACATGAAATGAAATCTCATGGTGTTATTATATCTGTGCTCTACGGGTTTGGTGTAACTATGTTCAATGTTCTTATTCTAGAGAGAGGGCGAATGTGGCTAGAGGCTGATTTCTCAGTTGATTATTGTGTTTGTAGAAAACCTCCTTTGTTAATGATTGAATGTGCTCGTTTACAAATATTTTCTGCTTTCCTCAAGGACTTGTGGATTAATATCAGCAGCTCCCAGTTTGTTTTTGAGAGATGCTTAATTCCTTATTTTTTATTCTCTACTATAACATGATCCGGTGATCATTTTTGTGAACTTTCACTAGTCTTCAAGTACAGCCTACGTTTCTCTCCAGTCTCTGAATCACCTCAGCTCTCAAGTAGTTGATGACTTCCTCCTGTTTTGCATTTGATGTGGTCAAAATGAAAAGGTGTTTTATTCTTTGCACTCTGTGATATGTCTGCTTAGAGCTTAGACATCATGGGTTTTATTTTTGTGTGCTCTGGCTAATCTTAAGAATAAGTGTTTTGCAATGTCTCTGTATATCTAAATCTGATACAGTTATTTCTGTCTTGTGTGGTGTTAGGTCCCCAACTGGGTTTACCAGTTTGTCTCTCTTTGTAGTTTGCTTACCTAAAATCACAGAATTGTTCTTGATTTCTAGGCTGTGATATATTTCGTTTCCCTGCCTCAAATTTAATCATAACGTAATTGCCTATTCTCAATCTTGTGTTATACAGTATGTGGAATGCATATCCTTACCTCACGTTTCAGTGTGAAAGGATGCAAGCGTTTTGAAGAATCTGGATCTGGATCAATCTGGATTGATCGGGAACTGGATTTCCACATAGACCAAGCCAGTTTCACAGAGCTTTCCAGGAAGGTTAATGCTGATTGCAAGAGAGGTGTGTCTCTCAAGCCAGGAGGTTACAGGGGTCCCTGTTAAATGGAGATTGGTGTGAGCTCTGGCTAGGTACAATAACTCTTGGTTAATTGTGCCTCATGTGTTGGGGAATCCTGGTCATAGTCAAATAGTGACATGGCCTGGGTGTGAGTTCATGATAACAGGGGATGTGGAGCAACTGGCATTTTTATTTTACCATTTGTTGTCTTGGTCTTTTACAGAACTTCAAACAATTATAGTTCTGTTTCTGTGTACAATATTGCTAAAAATATTTGTGATATTAAGTACATTGTTTGCTGTCTTATTTTTAATTGATTCTAATCTAATTTACCTAACAAACTATAGCTATTTATTCCTGTATGCATAGCACAAGCTTCTCATTACTAGGATTTCTTGCATTCTAATAATTTGAAATGCAGTTTCTATTTATGGCACAACTGAAAGATTCAGTGCATTCCCTGAGCAGTGCAGCTGTAATTACTGTTAACAATACTGTTGTTTTGCTTCTTTATGTGTTCTGCTTGTCATATTTACTGCTTAGGTTTTTGCTTTCTAATTGTTCTTTAAAAAAAGACTGTTCAGAGCTGACTGGCTGTGCAGGCTGCCCTGAGCACTGCCACCCCTGTGGACTGCACAGACCTGTGCAGCACTCTTGTGCTTGTAGTGTGGCAGTAATTTACACCCACTGTGGAGAGGTTCAAATCAGGAAACAAGGAACAATCCAATTATTCTTTGGAAACCGTTTGTTTCAGTAGGACCACTGGTTTAAGGAATGCCACAGTTGTGATAAGTTGGAATGGAATCAATATGAAATGTGTGTGCTAAATGGTGTAATGGATTTTTTAAAAGCCCGACAAGCCCTGGGCATAAACTAAATCAATAATAATAAAATGTTGTTTAAGTACAACTTCTCTTTGGTTAATTGCCAAAGTTACAGATTTAACCATTTACACGTGATTTTTCTTTGTGTAACATAATCAAAATAATGTTGAATTTCATAGGAGTCCAGCATATTCATTTTGTTTTCTAACTAAAAATTAAGTAGTGAAGTTTAATATGAGTTAAGCCTTCAAACCGCTACACAGTAGCTGTATTTTTATAGGTGTGATTTGAATTGAAAGCTTTCTTTTGGCACTAAAGCATTATGGGAATGACTGCTGGAAACTGATAGTACAGTGATTGGTCAGTTCAGCAGGATTTGTTCAGCTCTAGGGTGAAGTGGTCATACGTACAGTAGTTGACTTCTGCTGAAACAATTTAAAGAAAATTCATAGAATACAAATACCTGTAGCGAATCAGGTGTTCTTTTTCATATAAAATGCAGTGATAATAATGTTCAACAGGCTGTTAATACATCGCATTTGTCTAAATAAGCTGCTATTTCCAGTGCTCATGATCTCGGAAAGCTGTTGCACTGTTGCAGGAAGGTGCAGAACACTTCTCAAAGGAGTGACTTTTGAAATAGTCTTTCTCTACACCATTTTGCTGTTGAGCTGATTAAAATAACTTTGTAATGTAAATCTTATTGTGACTTGTGACAAGTTGAAATGGTTCTTTGACAAAAAAGTATTTAAAAGGCACTTTCTGTCCTGTATTCTTCCACCATTGTGTTGATTTTTTCCCCCCGCCTTTTCCTCATGTCTTCAGCAGTTTCTCTCTTGTGGAGTGAGGCCGTGGGTTAGTAGGATTTTTAATTTAATCTGTGACTGTTAATTTGAGAATGTTCAAATGCTAAACTTCTTCAGACACTTCTTGTTTTTTATGCTTATTAAATTTAAAATATAATTAAATACCTTAAGTACTTCACGCCATTTTGCAGTAAACCCCTCTGCACAAGACGATGTAATGTGCCTGATCTTGCATGGCACAGTGAGGAAGTTAAAAAAGGTGAAGTAATCTGAGAATCGAGAGTTATCTGCTGATTGTCGCGGTCTTACTTTCCTGAAGGGAAAAGGGACAAAGAAATTTCAGTTTCAAGACGATAGAGAAATACTCATTAATAGAATGTACCTTACCTGTCAACTTGACAGATACTCCAGTTCAAAGGAATGAGTGCAGGCCGGAGTTTCTTGGTTGCTGAGGTCTGATCCCAGGATCTGCTGACATCTTAAGGCCGTAGTGAAAGGGTTTAACTGATCCAGTTACACCTTAATTGGATAAGATATATCAGTGTAGAGTGTTTTCATATAGACATGGCTATCTTCTGTATCATAGCACAAACAAGCATCAGTACTGCACTCTGTTGGGTAGGGGCCCTTATTATAGAACCTTTGAATGGAATCTTTCCTAGATTAATAAGTAAATTAGGAAAAAGTTAATTATCAAGTAGCTATAACTTCTATTCTACTTCTATAATATTTTCCTAAGAATTACTGTGTTAAGATTTCCTATGAGTTCAAAGTCCATGGTGGGGAAAAACAAATATTTGCAATCGCAAAGGCTACCTAATGGAATACTGTATGTTGTAAAAACTTGCTGTATCTTGCTTTTAAATTCGAGTGCTAATTTGTTCTGTGAAAAGTCACAGGTTGTTGGAAAGCGCCTGGTTTAGTTAAGGTGCAGTTAGATTTGAATTATGTTTGCATTTTATCGGGAAGTTTTTACTCGCAGTTTTATTGCCAAACTTCCAAAGCCTTTTCTTTTTGTCTCACATGGGTATTGCTGCTTCCTCTTTTTTGACTGCTCTGCTGCCCCTCAAGTCCCTGTGCTTGTAACATTTCAAGGCTGAGACCAGGTCTAGTTTTTAAGTGCTTGATATTGGGTCGTAATAGGACTGAAACATTGAAACATTTTTGTGAGGAGTTTCCTGCCTCCTGAAACTGAACAAGACCAGCTGTATTAGTTTTGAGAAGCTCCACTTTATTGTTTTGGATGTGTGGGTTAGATGGCTCTGCTTGGACTCAGTGTTTTTTTTACTGGTTCTCCTGCACATCATTTCTGTAAAGGGAAAGTGTAACAGGTTTCCAGAGGATTTGGTTTAATTAATGCCTGATCTACTAACCTTGTGAAATGTTGTAACATTTAAAGTGAAATGTGACCTTTGCGAAAAGTGAAATGCGGACCATTGGCAAGGCAGTAATGTGAGGCAAACTGATGAACTCAAGTCCGCCACAGCCCAACAAACTCAAAACATGGTTTGATCATTGGTGTGGTGCCACTGGGCCTGATATCCTATGATGTGTTGTGCAACACAAACTGCCGCCAAGAAAGCTTTAGAAAAGAGTTCCTTTCTTTCGTCTCTAGAGGGAATCTCGGCTGTGACATTGCAGATCCTTGGTGAGTTGGTAGTTGTGCAGGTCAGAGGATGAAAGCTGGCAATGCTTTTTGGAGGTTTCACACCCGTTTCTGCGGGTGTCGCAGTCCGCGCGGGGAACGGCTCCGAACGCGTGGGCGCTTCCAGTGACGGTCCCCCATCTCTCCGGCAGATCCTGACGTTCGAGACCAAGAACCCGGTGGAGCTCGCGGAGAAGCTGCGGGCCGTGTGCGGGAACCAGAGCAACGCCTACGCGCGGCTGCTGGAGTACCGGCTGAACGCGCTGCGGGGGCTGTGGGGCGCGCAGAGGCAGCTGGCCCTGGAGGAGCAGCAGGACCGCGAGAGCGCGGGGGACGAGGAGACGCTGGCCCTGCTCAAGCGGCAGGGCCTCCTGCAGCAGCCCGAGCAGGCGCCCTTCACCTCGCGCGTGGGCCTGCTGCTGGTCTTCCCGCTGCTGCAGTCCCAGTCCCGCAGCGACCCGGCGCTCTGCAGCGTCACGGCCGAGGTGCTGCTCGCCTGCCTGCGCGACTGCCAGCCGCTCAGCCTCACCAAGGAGCCCGCCGACTGCCTGAACGGCCTGGAGAGCCTGCTGTGCTCCTGGCTGGAGGAGCAGCCCAGCTCCCGGCAGCACGTCCCCCAGCGGCAGAAGGAGAACGCGGCTGCAGCGCTGGTCGCCCTGGCCTGCGCGAGGTAAGCGTGCTCCCGCCTTTCCAACATGTAGCATGCACAGTGGTGCTTCGATTCTGGCGGTATCGGAGAAGTGCAGTGATTCAGTGCCGTGCTTTCAGTTGCCATTAGTGATCAGAAGTTCTTGAGGAGGTTTTTATACATTATTACTGGAATCATGTGACATAGCTTGCAGGTTTTAAATAATCCTTGGGAAGCAAGCTGCGTTCACGGAGAACAAAATAGAGACCATGGGCGTTAATATGCTACCACCAAAGGCACTGTATTTTCTGTGTGCATCCAGCAGAAACAGCACTTGCTTTGCGGTTTAAATTTCAGGTTCACATACGTTTCCAATTCTGACAATCCCAATTTTTTGTTTTGCTTTGCCTGAACCAAAAATCATTTAATTATGTAGTTGATTGTCACAATGATTGCATGCCACCTTTCTCTTTTGGAACAAACATTGTGGACTTTTGGGGGAAGTGCTTAGCTCCTGTTACAGCCTGGCTTTGGGACAGATATTAATTGAACATTGTCTCAATGTTCTGCTGCAAACTGAGTTCTGTACTGCCATGGATAATCAGCTAAACATTACTTTTTAACTGAAGGTAGAATCAGCATGCAAGCAACAGGACTGCAGTTCAAATACATGT
This sequence comes from Lepisosteus platostomus, assembly GCF_059453375.1. Taxonomy (NCBI): domain Eukaryota; kingdom Metazoa; phylum Chordata; class Actinopteri; order Semionotiformes; family Lepisosteidae; genus Lepisosteus; species Lepisosteus platostomus. The sequence continues at coordinate 14,802,503 of NC_142634.1, forward strand.
CTAATCTAAATGAAAAGAAACAAGCGTGGGGCATGCCTTGTTTCAGTTCCTTTTCATAATTATGCCATTTTGCACTGTAGGTTCCAGACCAGGTCTTTCTCCAAAGACCGAGTGTAGCAATTGGCACTGCTGTCTCTTTAGCACATTCACATGAAAGCAGCTTATCAAGTACAGGCATATGTTCTGCTGATGGCAGCTGTATGGTTGTCAGCTTGTCAAAACCAGAACTTCCCCTTTGTGTCCCTGTCAGGAAGCAAAGATACAGCTATTGTTTTAGAGAACTATCCAGGGTAGTGTCTAAAGGGGTCTTTCCACGAAGTTTAGTTAAAATTACTAATTTGTATACAACCCTGTGTTGAAGGGTGCTGTACTCTCTTGTGCCACCTGATCTTAGAACTTCCTGTAGGAGACAGTAAGTTTAGAACGTGGCTTATTAAAATGTTATTTTAACAGGAGCGAATGCAATTTTTTATTTTATTTCTGTGGTAAAGATTATTAAAGATCTTTAAAGATTATCTTTGTACAGAAAAGAAGAAAGGCTTTAGAATCAAATACTAAAGTATTGTATCTGATTTAAATGCAATTTCCCGTTTGTATGCATGAGGTTAAAGGGAGAAGAAATATAATTGGATATAAGGTTTATCATAAGGTTTATCTGGAAGTAAATAAACATCTCAGTCTAACAACTTGACCAGTTTAAGTGTGTTCTTCTTGTCCTTGTCCCCGATTTTAAATGTATTTGTTGCCAAAGGGATATAGAGTTTCTTCAAAGTCTGTCTGACCTGTTTTTCAGTTTTCCTCTTGCTTTCTTCATTTTGGCTCCAGTCATTTGGGACTATTTGATTAATTGACCAACCAAATGGCTGTTAAATGTTTTTGTCTTATTGTACTTTTTTTTTAAGAACCTCATTGACAGTGTTACTGTAGCTGCAATCACTGTTTTGAACTTCATGTATAATTCCTGTATTATTTATGTTGTCCAAGATGATCTCAGTCTGGGGAGTAGACACTCCAGGCTTCATGGAGATCAGAGGCAAGTGTTCTGTTATTGACTGCATTTTTTAAGTTTTAAGTTAGTTAAGTTTGCCTTATTAAGAATTTTGACTTTTGACATTGCGTAGCCCCGTGTGTTTTTTTAAATGTAATTTTGATGCAGTGCCACTATACTGTGTGATCCGAGCTAAGATAACATTCAGGGTCATTTCATTTTTTAAATGCTGCTGCTTCTTGCACATACTGTACAGTATATCATCATGTGAAAACTCCCGGCCTCATTCTTACTTGCAGTTATGGACAAATCAGCCCGAAGTTGTTTGGAAATACACAGTGAAACATTTTATCGCCTGGCCTTTTATTAAATGGAATGCTCTGCTAACTGGCATGTCCTCCATTAGCCCATACAAAATCCTCCTCAAATATCCGGAACGATTTCTGGATCTCCGGCTTCTTACATCTGCTTATTTCAGTAGCTCTGTATAGCGCAGAGAGTGTGTACTCTGTTACTGTAAACATCTGCTGTAGTGGAAAAATAGTATGTTGCCTTTGCTTGTTCTATAAGCTTTAGAGTTATTGATTACTGGTTTTCCCCCAACTTACTGTATTTAAGGGTTAGGTTCTGCACAGCCTTACCCTAGTAGAAATTCACATTCTGTACCTCCAGCAAAGAGAACTGCAAACAATTATGTACCAGAACTTTACATGCCTTACTTCCTAGTGTCAGCTTGATTTTCCCATCACTAGAATGGTTTACAGCCACGACTAAAAGAGTAATGCTGCAAACGCACAACGGGAATTACTCTAGACAATGCATAGTGCTCCGGACATCGTGTAAGAGACGATATGCACAGCAGGTGGAACAGCTGAGGCCACATCCAATGTTTACACAAAGTCAAGATGCAAAGTTTTATTTCAAAGGGAAGTGCTGTGATACTTAAATCCTGAGTAACTGGCATGTTTGGCTGTCAAGTGGTTCTCATTCCTCGTGGATGCTTGACAGTGATGTTTTTATTCTAGTAATGCTAGCTTTCTGTTCTGGTCTGGTTTCGTTTCCAGGCTGGGCCTGCATTTAGCAAGAATGGCATGCAGCAGGCTGCAGTCTAGGCTTTAGTATTCCCAAGGGTTATGGCAGTGGGGGTGCCATTTATTTTAATTAACTTCTTTCAGGGGCAGCAGCTAAGAAGAAAAAGTCTGTGACCTACATGCATGATTCCTAGTTTGTTCATGCTGGAAGATGTTTAAAATATCTATATTATGTGACTATTTTTATGCGGCTAAAAATTCGACAACATAAGAGATGCAAACTGAAAAGAGCTTGCATTTCACTGTTGGCTTCAGTGAAATGTGTGCCTTCAGTCTTTGTGCCTTTTTTCTGCTCCCTATATGGCCTGTCAGCTGCTTCATGTCTTCAACTGACATGGGATCCCAAGTACGAGACAAAGTCCTTTTAACTAATTATTATTAAAATACTGTCAGGACAACCCATTGGCTGTTAAAAAGAACACACTTGAATGTTTTTTGCTAAATATATATGTGGATGATTTGCTCATTGTGGCTGCTGTTTGTGGTTGTCTATCTGCAGATCACAGATTATTTTGTACTCTACATTGCTGTGATCACCAAGTGATTGTTCTCAGCAACAGCTGCCATTTTTGTTTTCGTCATATCTGTCCTCCAGGATGAGCTGTAACAGGATTGCTAAATATATGGTTTTAACGTCTGAATGTAAGAAACACAAGAACACTCTGAACATATGAAAAGTTCCGCATGTGAGGAGGTCACATAGTTAGAAGCAAAGAGGTATTGAGTCTCTTGTCCAACCTTTGTCCAAGAAGCCAGGGTTGACTTGGTGACTTGCTCCAGACATCAGACCTTTGTATAAATAAAAAAATTATCTTGTTTTAAGCTCAAATTCACTGCCTCATAGTAGACAAAACTGATTCTATAATTGTACGAAGCAGAATTTTTATGCAGTAAAATCAGATCTGATGTTTTTTTTATTTAACCATTTTGCAGTTGTCTGCCGCAAACCCTGTACATATAATCAGAATGGCCTCTTCTCATTTGAAAGCTTTCAGCCCATCCTTCCTGATTGGTTGCTTCCAGCACCATCTTGAGAGAAACGAGCATTGTGCATGCTAATATCCATCCTTGTGTTTCGGCAGTTTCCTTTGCGTGAAATTTCCTGTGAAAATGAAAGAATAGACAGGATTCACATGAATGGAGGCTGTAATGGGAGATCTTTTTTTTTATTAATGCATTTTAACAGTGGGTTGAACAGTGATCTTGTGTGTCATCTCATTATACTAGTCCTTTAAGAACATAAGAAATGTTCATTCCATTTGGCCCAGCTTGCACACTTTATATATATATACGTTCCATAACTGACTATAAAAATGAAATAAGCACTCAGCACAGAAATTTATCAATTATTTAAGGCCTGTTTACACTCTTTGCTGTCAGGCTTAATGACACAACTCCATTACATCATTGCCATCCCGCATAGCTCTTGGTTGGGGGAGGATGAACAGCGCAGCAGAGAAAGCTGCCCTTTAAATCAATTTCCCAGAATTACTGGAGACCATCTGCTTTGTCTGGGAATCTGCATCCCTTGGGTCCCTTGCTCTGACTCCCAAGTATGCGCTCACTCAGGATGAGTATCTGGGATTCCCCGGGCAGTAGAGCACATTTGGTTCAGTGCTGCTTGGGTAGGATTGGGATTAGCCGGCCAGTTCAGTGGAAGAGTGATCTCGCAGCTTTCCCTGGCTTCCAGGTCACGGAGAAACGCACCTCTCTTTCAGTGGCCACTGACCCTTCTGTATGTTTTGGTGATGTTTGTGCCAGGGCAAATGAGTATCTCAGCGTGTGGGTGGGCTCAAGGAAGCTGGACAGGGGCTGTTGCTGTGAGGCACAATGATAAAATTGGCATTTTCGACCCGGAGAAAAGAAAGGGTTAAACCGCTAATGGGGCACAGTGGGGAGTGCATCTGTGGCACGAAACTGCACTGGAAGTTGTCTGTGGCCTGGGGGCAGGTCCTGTGCCTTTAAGCATAGAGAGTATTCGTTTCATCCATGTGGATTTGGATCTATCACAGCGTTGCACTATTAAAGTGTTTTTAACTGTATTGTACTTCAAAATTTCAGATGCTGTTAGATTTTGCTATGTAGTGAAGTTTCTTCGGTGAGTGAAATATAATGTACTCATACCTAAGTGTGCTTTCTGTGCGCCATGTCATATAGACAATAATATAGATATTACAGAGTGCATCATGATTGCAGTTTTGAGTTTTTGGTGGGGTTTATCTTTCATTGTGACATCCCTTTAAATGTGTCTTTGACTGACTTTAAATGTTTCCCATTTTAAAACACCAAAACTATGCCAATTCCAGAAGTAGGTGCTTTACTTTTTCGTAACGTCACAGCTGCTGGGCATTTTACCACATTCATTTCTCAAGTAAAATTTACAGGTGATGCTGTCAGAGCTGCATTTTACCAACTGTTATTGAATGTTCCAATCTATTCTATTCATTAGAACAGGGATGTTTTTAGTGTTCAGTAGTCATAACTGTGATATTTTGTAATGAGAATCCTTTATCTAGAAGGCAATTAATACTTTTCTCTTAACTGAGTTCTAGTCAAGAGGCAATGGCTGCTAATTTTGATGAGAGGTCTGTTGTAAAACAAACACTAAGTATGGTGTATTGATCTCTACATTATAGTCTTAGCTGGGAATGCTTATAAACTATGTAAGGAGCTAAGAACATTAGAAAGGTTACAGACAAGAGAAGGTCATTTGATCCATTGTGCACATTTTGTTGCTTGTAGATTATTGATCCACATAGCTGTTTATTGAGAGATCATGAATCAGCTTTGGCGGTGCAGCTGGTCAGGCACTTGTCCCCATCTTGTGAGGTTAAAACATTATGAAACATACTGTACTCTTTTCATGGAAATAGTTTTCATGCCAAAATGTCAGCGAACTAGTAATAGTATGTACCAGTACTGTGGGGGTTGTAAGGGAACAGTCAAGGAATATATCTGGTCTGGATATGAAGTGGAGAATTAAACTGTCCAAGCAATTATTAAATACTACCAATTGCACTTAAAGACATCAACATGCAAACTACTGACGCATTCGTGAATTCCTGCACTAGTATTGATATTGTTCAATATGGTTTTATTGTTGCAGGACATCACCAGAGACCTGGATCAGACTTCTCTATGTGCCACAGAAATTAGTGGCTGGCAGTTATCGTATGACATTGTTAGAATAATGTTAAAAACCTTTGGAAAACAAGGTGGTGACATTTCTGTTTTTCAAACAGAAGATAATATCAAGTTTCTCTCTAAAACTTTAATTTGGAAATATATGCATTTTTCCAGTGCACAGCTTAATTATTATTTTTAATTCCAGGGGGTCTTTGAAAACCTTAATTCACACTGTACACCTACTTCAGAAGCAGACCGATTTGGGACGCTTGCCAGTAGCTGATGTCCTTTATAGGTAAGTAAATATGTATGGCTGGCCAAAAGCAAGCTTCCATTTTTTCCATTAGCTTTGTTTTTTTGTTTTGTTTATATTGATATGTATAGTTGCTGGCATTGGTCATGTATCACTGAAGGCAATAGCAAACCAGGCTGATCTATCAACTGGCACCACCTCAAGGGTTTACAGACAGTGAATGCATTGCTGGAATAAAAAAAAAAAATGATTTTATTGGCTCTTCCTTGGCAGGTTACTGTTACTGGAGGGGGGACCTGGGTCCCCATCATGTCTGCTAGGTGGCAAACACATCGTCTCCTGGGGCTTTGAGGACATGCTGCCCGCGCCTGACAGCAGCGCTGCAGGGAATGACAGTAAAGGTGCGTCTGCCCTTCATGTGTGAGAGCGGGTGTCTGATCTCATGTAATATGGCAATTGAGAAGATTCCAGGGCTTTACGCATCGTTACAGAGTACAGTGTGCTGTATTAATGTAGTGCGCCCAGTTCGGTTCATCGCAAACCAGGACACAACTTACTGTACAGCAGGTACTGACTGAACATGGTAGCATTTAGTAGAAAATTTACTTGCCTTAATTGTACGTAGCCTAACTGCTAATGAATCCCTGGGTTTCTCCTGTTTCTTACATGCCTTGTCTTGATCCCAAATTAACAAAGCTTGACCACAAGTCACTGGCCTGTATTGACTTCTTGCTAACCATGAGTGCATCTGATATGACATTCCTAGCAGTAGACCAATGTAAGCAGTGATTTGTGGTCTGAGAGCTTTTAAATTTAACACAGTCAGCTTACTTTGTACCTGTTTACCCTTGCTACAATATAGTTTGCAATTAAAACTCTTGATTTTTTTTCCCGTTGCACGATGGTTTCATTTTGAATTTAGCTGAATTTACATGATTGATTGAATAACAGCCACTCGTACAAGGCTCCTTTGTATCCTACAGTATAATCCTCCTTCAGTTTACAGAACCCATTCAGCTAGAAGGAAGCGTGTCTCATCAGTCCAGTTCTGAACGTCCAGAGCTGTCCGATACTGCTTTCCAAGAAACATTGTTACTAGTTGTTTTGTACCTTCCTGTAAAGCAAACAATCTACGTGGGTCTTTAAGTGCTATTTGTGTTGTATTTAATTTCCATGAGGTTTATCGATGTTTCTTATCCAGCAATATGTTTTTTCCTTTTAGCTTTTTTTAAAAGTAATGTTTTTCAGGTGTTAAGGGAAGAAGCATTAATCCTAGAAATAGCCTGTTAGGATGATTTCTGCCAAGCAGGGAAAGTAGTTCAGTTTTATGCTAATGTGCTCTCGGTTCCATAATCTTCTAAATAGCTCATCTTATGTTTTCCTGCTTTAGAAAGTCTTTATCCCTTATTGGTATACATCTGTTTTTTGTAGTGGCGATGTGTGATGATAAGGTGGTGCTGCAAATCAAAACGTTTTCCACTTGAACAGAATAGTTCAATTTAAAAACAGTGTTCTTCACACAGCTTCAGCAGATACCATCCAAGCACTTCTGTGTTGGACTCCTTGCAGCCAGAACATTGTTTCTGCTAAGCCAAGCATCATAGGTCCATTGTTTTTCTTGAGTTCTTGCACTTGTTTTGGAAAGGAGCAGAATGTGTAAAAATGGTCATAATTCATTTTTGGTATTGTGCGGTGATGAACAAGCTAGGACGGCATGGTTCAGCCGCAGTAAGATGGTGATTTGAGTAACTGGCTGACGCGGGCAGCCTGTTCAGCACCTGGGGCCCAGCAGTGTGCTGACCCTGCTGTGGAAGACTCTTCAGGGGGCTGCTGTGTGGCGGGATCAGGGCGGGAGAGAGAAGGCACTTGTCTCCAGAGCCAGGTCTGGACAGTGACGGCTCGGGGGCAAGTGGGAGGACTGATGGGTCCCAGGATACCAGGTTTAGTGGGAGCAGTCACTGTGGGGGGCTCATTTATCAGAAGCATAGACAGTTTAGTATGTGCAAACAAAAGAGATTCTCAGATTCTGTCTGCCTGCTGTGCATAGGCTGTAGACCTCCCTAAATGAGTGGACAGGCTTTGTTTCAGCATCTTGCATAAATGATGTAAGTAAGAGCTCGGTAGATCAAGAGTTATATCTCTTAACAAGAGATTAGTTTTAATCAGAAGGCTCTGTGACAACCATTCAGAGGGGCAAGCACTTTTTATATGGATATGCATTCCATTGATATTTTAATGTCAATAATAGCCATATTTCAATTTCGATTAATAACAATTTAACATGAAATAATATCTAAAATTAATGAATTAATATACACATTTTACCATATATTGTGATTCTTGGCCTTACTTTTCCCTGCTGAATTCTCTAATCTCAGGCTCGGTGCAGGGTTTGAAACTGCCGGTATGTCAACGCAGCTCGAGCAACCAGAAAATTCACTATTTTCGCCACTGTAGTCATCACATAATTAAACTCATTACTTGAAATCTTGGCCCAAAGATTTTCCTGACAGATAATACAATTAACATCTGCTGTGGGGTGACCAATGGTCAATGCCTGATAATCCCAGAGCAGTAAATTAGTCAACACAATCCATTTTATTTCAGGCATTGTGGTCGTGTCCTGTCGTTGTCTTTGCAGATGCAGATTTGGGGCGGTGTCTTGCCACCGATGGGCTGTATCTTTATACGACAAACTCCTTTGGAAAGGGAATCAGCAAGCTTGGCTCAGGGCTTCATGGGACTCTAAGGTAATGCAATGCTTTATTTATAGAAATGAAGGAATCTGGAGACCCTATAAATATTAATTCACAACCATTTACATAAAAGCAACAAATTATCTGCTGACCAACTAGCCAGGACTCTTGCTTCAGAAATGTGTTGGGATATCTTACACTTTTACGGTTATTGAAGATGCTTTCTTTTTATCACGCTAAGATTTACAGTAGAGCTTCAAAATACCCTAATTGGGACTCACTCTTTTGTGTACTGAAAATAATTGGTGGACCAGAAGTATTGCAAAATGTGTTCAGTCTTTTTGGCAAATGAAGTTTGGGTAGACACGCTTCCAATCATGTTTTGCAAGCATGTGAAATTTTAGATTAAAATAGCTGGGCTTGGCTGTTCATCTCATCCATGCCGTCATAAGGCTGAGTTGACAAAATAGTCAAGAGAACCTTTTTAACTGTAAAAAGAGGCTGCAATCGCTAGTTTCCTTTGGCCTGGATTCACGAAGTGTGGCACATGATTGGGTGAGCACTGCCAGGGACAGGCTTCGGACTGGTTGGCATTGCACTTGTCAGCTTGCAGTGATGTCATTGACAACACATCCGCTCCTCCAGTTCAGGCTAACTCACCTGTGAGGCACTGTAGCGCTCGCAGGGTGCCCAAAGATGAACGGCTGTCATGAGTAACTGGGCTGCAGGAACTTGTCTGCCCTGCCTCGTTCTCCCTGGAAGGGTGCAGGAGTCATTGCAGTGAGCTGAGAAATAAGGAACCAAATTGTAATTTCGAATGGATGTGGATCTGGAGAAAAACAGAATTCCACATTGGAAGAAGATGATGACAGTTGGAAGAACTGTGCTATTGGATGTTGCGTTTCCATGTCTTCCTGTTATTTATATTCAGGAACAGGTGTAATAAATGCTAACGTATTCAAGAAGGCCTCTTCACATTACTTTTTGTGAAAGACTCAATCTCAGAGGATCCCATCCTTGTGTCCTTGTGTTAATCCCGAACTTGTCCCTCAGGGGTTTCGTGTACTGTCGGAATGAGGAGCTGGAACCCGGCTGGATAGCGTTCGGCAGCGGCAGACTCCTGCACCGGCCCGCCTCCTTCGATAGCAAACCTCATTACCTCTTCCAGGTCATTGACCCCTTCAGCCTTCAGGTACGAGTCACCTGATGTCACCTGCCCATCAGGAGAGTGAAAATGACAGGTGGCGCTGTGACACTTCTCAGACCTCGTCTCGCTGGTCTACGAGCAATTCTGAAAGCTTGTAGGGATCACCTCTGCCATTACGCCACCTTAGACTTTCTGAATTGCAGTTAAGCTAGGTTTTGCATTGTTGTAGATGAATCTTTCAACATATTTTCATTAAGGATAAGATTTTAATGTTGTTGTTTTTTTAATTGAGACTATAAATTATTGCTTTGTCTAACCCTGTTGCTTTCCTATCCTGGTCTCTATTGCTTTTTTGCTGGCTATTTTATAGTTTGTCATTGTTTGTCAGGTGATTTGTAAAAAAGCAGCCGTTTTGAAGGCCTTAACTCATAAAATAGCACCTTTTCCTAAACTGAGACCTGAGCACTGTAAATACACCAGAGCATGTTGTAAGACCTGAAGGCTGTTAAAGTCCGTGTGGCAGACTGGAGAAGGATACATACTTTGCAGGCCTCCTAGTATATGTTCTGGTCACACCTTCTACCACGCAGTATTTTCAGATTTCATATGCATCTTGTGACTATAATAAGGTGTTCAGTAATCTTGAGATATTGACTAACCTAGTAGTTTTTGTTCAGAATTAAAGAGTAGTATCACACTAAAGATTTTACTTTTTTTCCTGGACAGTAGCAGAAATCTTCATTTGGATTCAGTTTGGTTTGCCTGGGGTGTTGCCGATGTCATTGGAGACGGGGTTGTGTTCTCTTGTGTTTCTGCAGGTGTGCCAGATTGTCCCAATGCCCGCAAATCACTTCCCTGTTGGCAGCAGCATGACCACGGTGCACCTTTGCTCTGATGGCACCTATGTGTACTGGATCTGGTCCCCAGCAAGCCTCAATGAGAAGACACACAAAGGGCACTCGGTGTTCATGGACGTGTTTGAGCTAGCGGTATTTCTGCTTTCATTGATGTCAGCGTGTTATGTCAGTGATGAGTTATTATATGAGTCACTTGCGATAGCTGTACGTGTTTGCTTGCTTTCGGTGATTATTCAGGTTTTGTTTTTTTGATGCGGTGGCATGCATGAACACATATTTAAACTACAATTTACATTACAATTCAATAAAGATTCTTGTTGAGGAAATTAATAAGTAGAAAGAGGGAACTTATCAGGGGATTTTATTTTTTCTTACTGCTGCATTTTAGATTTATACTGCAGAGTGTGTTTGATTTTAATGTTTTTCTTAATGTCCTCTTGGTCCAGTACAGTGTATGAAGGTGAACAATATGCACCTTTAGCTGATCTGCATCTTAACTTGAAAGTTAATTTCCCATTAGAAATGTTCTTTTTGTAGTGCTTTATTTGGTGTTTTTTTCCAAAATGTACCTTAGGTGTCATGCCTTAGCTCATTATTTAGAAGATTTTGTATGATGTATTTCTCCTCCCACAGACGCAGAATGGCACGTGTTCTGCCGGGGTCCTGCAAGAGAGGACCATCCTGATGAGGAAGGAGGGGGAGTCTTCCAAGTGCCTGAACGAGCTGCTGCTGAGCCGCATGTCTCGCTTCAGGGCGTCCCACTCGGCGACGCTGGCCGCGCTCACCGGCTCCACCATCACCAACACGCTCAAGGAGGAGCAGTCCGGTAGGCGTGGCAGCGGCCGTGCCCCCCCACAGACTGGCCGCGTGGCGCCAGCTCCCCCTCTCCCTCCTCTGTCAAGTCAGCTTAGCGTGGGGAATGTGTTTCATGGGGTTAGAGGCTCTTGAACGTTACCCAAGGGGGTGTTCGAGCTGCTGAGCTCAAGGTGGACACAAGCATCCCAGTCCTGAGCTTTTGTGGCTTTCCAGCTTTCATTTACATACCTGATGGATCCTCATTACGAATCAGTGAGAAGCTCAGTGTTAGACCTGCTTCCTTCTCTGCAGTGATGACTTTCATCTAACTGTTGCAATCAGCAGCATATTGTAGCAGCTCTTATAGGCCTCACAGGATTCGATAAGAAAATGCTGTCTTGGGCCATGCCGTAGAAGACCCTCAGAATGCTTGTATATTCTTGTATATAATAATAATTGCTTACACTTATATAGCGCTTTTCTGGACACTCCACTCAAAGCGCTTTACAGGTAATGGGGACTCCCCTCCACCACCACCAATGTGCAGCATCCACCTGGATGATGCGTAGGCAGCCATAGTGCACCAGAACGCTCACCACACATCAGCTAGAAGTCTTTCTCCCCGTCGGGTTAGGGAATACTTACCACTATACTAACGAGGAGTTGTTAAACTCCTATGTTTCTTGGCTTGCCTTAAATTCGACATTGACCCCCAGTGGCAAGCTATAGGATATTTTCTTGATTCATTCTGCACGGCTCTGAAGTGAAGGAGGCTTCTTGAGAGTACTCAGGGGGAAAATTGCAGCCTCTGAGGAAAGGCTGTGTTGTGGGATATTTTAATCAGTCTGTGACACTGCTGTCAGCACATCCATTTCAAGCAAGAACATGAAATTAGGAGGTGATTGTGCTGGTGCTTAATTTGATCAATAATTTAAAATGACGAGAGAGAGACAGGAATAATTCTTGGAGTTTTTTGTTCGGAAATGCAGATATGTGCATGCGAAAAATCTGAAATATGATCATTTTGCCCTAAAAGCTATAAATTAGACACCAGAGACCAGTGCAAGTATGGTTTACTTAGAGGACTTGGAGAACTATCATCATGAAAGACATGACAGTAATACAGCCTTCTTCAAATCCGTTCATAAGATTTGTGGAAATTATCTCTTTAAATGTGTGACGCACATCTATAAATACGTTGACTGCCAGTTTCCACAGGTCTGTGTTTCTGACAAGCCTCTGGGTGTTGTATTCTGTTTGCCCCCAGCTGTGAACACCAGCTGTGGGCTTCCGCTGAAGACCCTGCGTAAGACCCCCATGTACACCTGCGGCACCTACCTGGTCATGCTGGTCTCTCCCCCAGGGGTGTCTGGGAGCTCCGCCACTCGTTCCCTGTTCGGGGGCACCAGTGGGCTGTCGTCTCTGAAGAGTAAGAGTAAATTATTGTATTGAAATACAATCATTTAAAATTCATTTTAAATGCTTTTTATATGTTATGAAGTGATTTTTTAACTGAACTGTATCCTCCATTATGAGATGCTAACAATGCAGTTAAAATTAACTGACAGAATTGGGCTATACATTAGTAACAGTACAGACCTGGGCACTACTGTGTGATACAGAAGTAATAACACAAGTCCTATTTGAGTTTTCTTCCCTGTCTGCTTAATAGTGTCATGGGATTAGGTTTCAAAAATGAAACAAAGCAGTTGATACTTCCTGGAGTAGATTCTGTCTTGGTCTTAGATGAACTGTAATCACTGAAGAAAACCCACAGTTGGCACTGCTTCACAGTGTTGGTGGGGTTGGTGGGATTTCATAGGCTTCTTGAGAAGCAGAGTCCAAACCTTGAGTTTCAGGGACAGACACTTCATGCTTTTTGATCATATTGGTAGGTTTCTCACCATGCACAGACAGGTTCTATGGCTCCTTTTCTTCAGCATTCAGTCAAGGGTCTTGTGCTTTTCCAAACAATCAGGGTATTCTGGCCAGAGCTCGCCTTACTACATTCATCTCCACTGTTCTCTCATTAAGAGCAGTTTACAATCTAGTTGTCATAATGCATTCAAGCTAGTGGCACATCCCAAAGGATTAAAAATCATTTGATTGAGGCAACACTGCATGGAAAATGTGAATGTGATGATAAAGACATTAAGCTGTCTAGTGGGACTGACATCTCAAATACAGTATTGTTGTTCAGATCTAGAAAGGGTGGCTTATAGACCCTCAATGACAGAGAAATTAGCCAGCTAACTAATTTGCCAACTAGGAATAACATAAAAGAATAAAATGTTACAAAGATTATGTAATATTGTTATAAACCTAACTCTTTTTATCCCGATCATTAGTCTTGTCATTTGCAAGAAGTGTATGCAGATCTGTGCTTACTAAGCACTTGCTCAGAATTAAAAGCCTAGATATGTTACAAAGGTGGAAAAGGTACTGTATGTCTTAACAGGCATAAATAATTGAGTTTAATTAAATGAATTAGGCTTACGGATCAGTGCATGGTTAAGGAATAAGTATATGTACCTGTTATTCTAAAGTTGACAGCTCAGGGACGTTTGTTACTCTGTTGTGTGATGCAACTAAATACCATTGCTAAATATAAAACATCCTTTGTGTTTTCTCTGCTGTTATATTAATAGCTTCTGCTTACATGTGGGATTGACATATTTGCACTATATCTGCCATCACCTTTTACCCTATTTTAGGCTTCATTTGTTCTCAGCATTGCAGTTAGTGCCTGTGCTTTCATCTTTCCATGTCTAGTAAGTCCATACAGTCAGGGAGCTTGTCACATTTCTTACAGAGTTTTGTGTCCCAGGTCCCTGTTTAATTGCCTAACTTTTTTCAACCTATTCCCTAAACTCATATTCATTTTTTCTTTAATATTGCAGAAACAGCTGTACATACCACATTAAACCATCAGTTCATTGGCCACCGTTGTCTGTAACATAACGATACACTGCTTGTGTTTGGTGAAAAACCAGAAGCTTACAAATCGCTATGGTTAGAAAAAGAGGTGTTCCATGTGATATAAGAAGAGATATTGGAGTGAATATTTGTAAATTAATGAAAAATACACCCTTCAGGCTGTGCTTGCAATAATAGACTTACAAATACACTGGGTAAAAGACTTCTGTTTAATATTTCCTTCGTATTGTGCTTTGGGCATGTAGTGGACTTTTGACCAGACACTGGAATTGTACAAATTCATCTTGACGACTGTGTAAAATTCATGGCTTTCTTCTCTCACGTCAGTCCTTTCCTCTAGTCTGGTGTTCAGCATTGCTGATGGCCAGTTCACCAGCCGCGCTGACCTCATCGATGCAGCAGGAAGCTCTCTGGGTCGGGGAGCCCTGGTGCCCGGACTGGGTAAGGTATACACTGACTGTAAGGACCGAGGCCACAGCCTCTGACCCGCCCATCAATGCAGTTGTTCTGGAAACAAGATGATAACTTAAATGTAATGTGGCTAACAAGCATTATATTCCTACCTAAAATGTTCCTCAGGGAATCTTTTTGATGCTTTTGTCAGTGTAGTTATTCAGTGTGGTTTTCAATGAGTTATTCAGTTAAACAAATGACATGATGTGCCACTGTGGAAATGGATTGTACTGAATGCTTTCAGATGTTGGATTTGTTCATGGGAGAAGATGAATGTTTTTTAAAATAACATTTTTTTTATGCTGTTGAAACTGTGAAGCTGCTTGTATTTAAACAAAGACTGGGCAGAAGGTCCTGTGACTGTAGCACCCAGGCAGAAGACTTCTTGCAGGTTGGCACTGGTCAGAATATTCCACCGGGGAGCTTCGTTCTCTGAAGCCATGTTTCTGCTGTCCAGGTGCCTGCTATGATGCGCTGAACAACCTGATCTGGACTTGCTCCAGCGATTACATGGACCAGTGGTCGAATCCAGGGAACCAGGCTTTCCATCATGTCTGCCAGAGGCTGGGTGTGAGCCACATCATCAAAGAACCCAAAGGTGAGGTGAACAGCAGTAAGGCGAGTACAGACTCCTTACACGTAGCCCTGTACTCCACATCCATCTGCCTGCCATGCTGCTTCAGCTTTCAAGTCACTGTAGCCTTGTTGTAAAGTATAACCTCCCCAGAGAGCAAAAACTGCTGAGGGTTGCTGTGTTACTTTGCTATTTTCTTCTGAGAACTTTAAAATTCCGTTGACAGTATAAATTAAGAAAAATAATATGGACAATGATATATTTATGGATTTACCTGTAAGTAAAGTCATTAAGAATTAAACAACCATCTTAACAGTCGATTTGAAAGCAGCTTTGATGTAAAAGTTACATTGCAGTGTGTCCTCCTTATGTGAGTAAATAGTATCACATAATTGCTGGACCTAATGTATGTAGGTAGTGTCATTTCTCCAGCAAACTACTCGGTTAAAGAGTGCTATCGAATTATATTTGTACCTGAATCTGAAAGGTAAATTAAATGTAGAATTTCAATGAGTCTGAAACAAGAATATTGCTATTGGTTGGTGTCTGTTTTTCTCATTTCCAGTACTGTACATTTCTGTCCAGGAAAAAAAAAATATTGTGGCAGTCTTTAGTTTCCTTTCTGCATTGTGTCATAGACTTTTGTGCTTATTTGTACCTCTGTTCTTCATGTGTGTGATTGATGTGGTCTGGTCCTGATAAGGATGGTCGTAAACTGCATTATTTGCAGCAGATGTCTTCAGTGACTAAATTATAGTGAATTGAATGTGCAGTTGTCCGGATGAGAATAGCTATTGACTCTTGAGGATGGTAGGTGAAAGCAACAGGAGTAATGAATATGTGGGCATTGACTATTATCTACAAGCATCAAATCTTAAATTAAAGTGTTGAGTGTTCAGTAAAAGCATACCTTAATCTTAATGTAATTTTAGTTTTCAGGTTTGCAGTCTTTTGCCATTTTTTCCATATTCCACTTTTAATTCATGAAATCTGCATGAAGTGTAGCATTTAATTTGTTCTTGGAGATTCAACTCCTCTGCAGCACTGAAGGTTTAAAATTGCATGTCATCTCATGCTTGAAAACAAATATGAGGGTTATGAGAAATAATATCTTACAATCTCTGGGTCTTTAAACAGCGAATGGACTGTGAAAAAGAGTATTTGGTAGCGGCATGAGAAAAATTATCGTGTAACGGTTTCACTCCTTTGCTGTTGCTACAATCATCAGGGATTTTTGTCTTTTTTCTCTTTCTTACATGATGATGTCTCTTTACCTCTTTACCTTTACATGAGTATGTTCTCAAAGTCCTCCTGTCTTTACTCTGGGTCTTCCCCCCCATGTCCTCCAGAAGAGGCAGTGCACACCAGCGATGTGATCAACCAGCTACTGCACCATGTGGGTGCCATGTGTATCCACCAGCTGAATGTCCTGGCTGCCAGCAGCAACATAGCAATCAGCACATTCCTGGGAAAGCAGCATCCAATAGAAGCACAGCATTTCAGCAGCATCTGTGACATCATGGAGAAGGCCATGGTGAATGGAGACACCTGCATAATCCGCTGCATTCTGGTCGTGTTTCAGGTATGAGCAAGCCGCAGAAGTGAAATGTGTTTAAACAATGTCTTGTTGGACATTTTTTGCTTTCCCGACCACGAGTGTGGGTTTCCCGTCCGGACCAGCCTCCACCATATTCTTTTTGCATTCCTGTTTTAAATCCCTGCCTTCAATCCTGTTCGAGCTGTGAATTGCTTGTAAAGGTATTGAGCATTTTAATTATTACCAAATAGTGTCTGCACATTTCATCTCACTCTCTGCCTAGGTGGTCTTCAGGTTCTTCAGTCCTCAGACAGAGCAGAATCAGGAGATGGTACGTCGTGCCGGACTGCTGCTCTGGCAGTTGCTAATGGCCCCAATTGATCAGATTGGTGCTGAAATACAGAAGGAGGTGTGCCTTGCAATCAGGTAATGGACACAAATTCATGACATCACACCTAGGCCTCCACCACCCAGTAATTCTACAAGCTCTGAACCCACATAAGAATGTATGAAAAACTGATGATGTGGACCTTATTTACACTCTTAGTTTCCTTACACAATTAGAGATTCTGTGTTGAGTGAAAAAGTACAAATGTGTATTATAAACCAGCTGTTAACCCAGAAAAAAAGTCTGCAAATGGTTCCATAGTTTTCTTATTTTTTACCAAATCTAATAAACGTGTGAAGCCATATGAAGGAATGAGACCTGTCTGTGTGCATGGCATGTCTGCCCTGATTGACCTCATGCAGCACAGGAGTCTTTACTGTAGGCCAAAATGTGAATAAACACCAAGCAACTCCAAACTGGATATTACATGAAAAATTAACTTTGCAAAAAATGTTGATGCAAAAAATTGATTTTGTTTTGTTTCAGTTCTGGATTAAACACCTTGTATCACGGGGAGGCAGAGCTTAATAACCTCTTGAAGTTGGTCTTGACAGAAGGTAAGCAAACGTGGTAAAGGAAATGAAAATGCAGTCTGTTTATCTGCCAGCTCACAACAAAGCAGTTGATTGTTAGAAATAATTATGGAAAAAGAGGATATAGAATATAAAGTTGTGAAATGGACCAGCTGTACTTGGTTTGCCAATACTGGGTCGAGTTAATTTCATCTGAGAATTCTAGTACAGTGCCAGGAAAAGGTTAATTCTGTTTATTTACATATAAACAGGTCTCAGTATATCACAGCTGTGTATAATTCAATGTTTATAAGGCTGAAGAGTCATCAGGAAGGTGGTTCGAAAGTTGGGAGAATTTTGGCCATGAATACCAATTGTTAAAGAGAATTATCTTTTGACAGATGTGAAAGAAAGGGTTTATCTTGGTTTTTTTAGCTGCACTTGGAGTAAGAAAAGAAGGATTTCCATTGTTCATCTTCTAGGACAGGTTGTGGCTTGCTTCCAAACATGCGTTTTTCCTTGATGTAGGAAAATACCACAGTTGAGCTCCCTCTCCAAGCTGTCAGTTTGTTCCTTTGAGACGGAGGTGAGAGCTTCCCTATGGACAGCTTGCAACTGGTCTGATGGTGCTAGACAAACCCTTAAGTACCCTGCGAAAGTATTTTCTCATTTTGATACTTTAAAGCTTGCAGTCATGACCTTTTGAAGTAGCAATTAATATTACTTTATATGCACAGCCTACATCAAACATTCAAAGCATTAAAACAAAAAAGTAAAGAGATGGGGAAAATGGAAAAAATAATTGCATAAGTTTTCTAGCCCTTTCCTGTAGGTTAACAAGATGAGAGAATTAGATAAGAGGCCTCTGTGTCCAATAATAATGGCTCTTACTATTTCAGAATATGACATTTCTGACAAGTTCCTTTATCAGGTAGTGAGTTTCAGGCAAAGACTCAACCATGAAGACTCTAAAAGTCAAGGATAAAGTCATGGAAAAGCACAGATCAACAGAAGGGTTAAAAAAATATTGAGGACTGAATATCCCTAGGAGCACAGTTTACACAGCACTAAGAAATGGAAGGTGTAGTGTACCACCCTGACACTGGTTAGGCCAGGCTGTTCCTCCAGACAGAGCAGCCAGAGCACACTGGTGAGGGCAACAGCCACTAGGAAAGACACTCTGTATCCTTGGGTGTTTTCAGTGTGAGCATTTCAGTTTTGACATTGAGTTTAAAAAAATGTGTATGCCTTATTTTGCATTTTCACAAAATGGGACACCATAGGAAGGCTCTGAAGACTTTTAAATGGAAGTGTAAGTACAGGCTGTGATGTGTTTTTAGTTTGAAATTCATAGTGACCACACTGGCTCCTGGGAAGGAAATAAAAGTTTAAAGAAAGCTAGTACTGTTGCCAGTGAATGTGGTCGTGGAAGAAAATTCAAACTTTCTAAATGTGATGTATTATGTGACAGATATTATAGTACTGTAAGTACAGGTGTTAATGTTTTTTCAAGAACAGAAAGAAAACCTTTAGAGCACCATGATCTTAATGGCTGTGCAGCTGCTTGGAACACTACACTTATAAGATGAAAAAAGTGATCTTTATAGAAGAGTCCAGGTTTGAGCTGTTTGGCAGTAATCAACATCAGCTTGTTTAAAGTCAAGGCTAACTTAAAATCTAAGTTACCTTGACTGCCAAGAGGTCCAGGCAGGTTCTGATCCACCATGCCTTTCCCTCTGGAACATGTTTCATTGGGCATCCGATTTCAACATAAGCACACTGCCAAAGTACTGAACCCCTATTTGAAACATAAAAGCTTGAAAAGACCTTCACAAAGACATTGTGGCCTGACAGATCCCTGATATGAAAATCATTAAAGCCATATGGGCTGTGTGGATGCTGAGAACATTAGGTTACAACCACATAACTTAAATGGAAAGTGTTGCAGGACCTTTTGAATAAAATAACACATCATTGATTTAAACCACACGTCAACCTTTGTATAAAGCAGAAGGCTCACATCCAAGGTTAATCTTGTTAATATTGTTTTCTTTGTCTTTGCATATTTTCGGTAATAAGGAATTGTGCTTGTGGTTATATATGCATTTGCTTAATGCTGTTTGTGTTTTACACACTCTTTATTCTGTTTACAGTGCCAGATATGATATCTCCTTAAAATATTTCTAAGCCGCAGTTCAATATACAGAGAGAACATGGCCCCTCATTGAAATTTAATGATGGAAATCTGATAAGGACGGTTATTTCTATTGCAAAATCACCATAAAAATCTTATCCCCAAAATGTTACCATAAAAATATAATCAGCAAAATGTTGTATTCCATTCCTCAATGTTTCACTGCTACTCCTAGCAGGGCAGATTAAATTTAGCTATTGTATTTTTCTTCCTCTTGTCCAAGGAGATACTGTAGCCAGTGTAATTCTGATCATGTACTTGGAATCCCTCCTAAACATGGCTGTGCAGTCCCCAAACCTTTATAGCTGAAGACACAGGACCCTTGATTAGAGATGCTGTTTAGCATGGCTCAGGGCACCTTGTTTTATTAGCTCAGTGTTACACAGTATTATTGTTATATTTGCACAGGGACACTGAAGTGTTGAAACTGGTCACAAAACTGTTTCTCTTTGTTTGTCAGATGTAGAGCTCAGGCATGTTGATACCAACATTGTCCGCTGTAGAGAAGTCATTAATTAGTCTCATTACTTAAAAGCAGGGGTGGTGCCATGTGGTAGGAGAGCTGTTTTTTAATACCATATGATCTAGTTGTCCTCCTGTTTCAGCCTGGTCTTTATTGTGTTGCTGTTGTCCGCTGATTGTAAATGTATTCTTAATATTTAAAATATGCAATTATTATTATTATTATTAGAAGTCATTATTAAAAGTGGTGATTAATGTAACGTGATCTTCTCGTAGTCTAGGTTCATTTTCATGCCCATGTTTGTTTCAGGTGTTTGCCTGAATTTCCAAGCATCTACTGAAGCTCCTTTTGACCATTTTGTTAAGATAAAAGATAAAAGAACCCAACATTGAGAATTGACCTTGGAGAGTCTAGTATTGGGAGAAAAGGTCACCCAATTATTTAATACATCTTATGTCTGTAACAGGGGATTCACTATTAAATACAGTTAGTACAGTCAAATCAAAGAAATGAATGATGAAGCAATGATCAAGGGGATAATAAGACTGTCTTCATTCTTCAACTTAAACTCAGAGAGAAGAAATTGGGTCAGGCCATATTAAAATAAACTGAAAGACTAAGACATTTTAAAATATGCTCATTCCCAGAAGAAATTCAATAAAGCATCATGGCACATCTGCATTTGTTGGTTAAATTATATGATTTTTTAAAGGGTCTTACCTTAATAGCTGATGCTGTTTTCTTTTGTTAGATGTGAGGTAGCCCTGCGCAAGTGTTCTTGAATGAGAAAGGCAGTCATGTGTGTTTTCAGGTGAGCGAAACGACGGCCTGTCACAGCTCCGAGATGTGATCCTCACCCACCTGGCAGACCAGCTTCAGAAGAGCAGGTTTGGGAGTGAGGATGATGAACATTATAGGTAAGAAAAAAAAAGCTTAAATGCGTTGAATTTGCTTTTTCTGAGAGCCTGCTGTTGTTTTTAATAGAATCGCCAGTTATATTTTCATCTCCATCATGGAACTGCCAGTTGTTTTAGGGCTGACTCTGCAGCCGGGACTTGCACACTCAAGCAGGGCAGAAGGAACGGGCAGATGTGTCCATCGTGCCCAGGTGCAGAGCTGTTTGGCACTTGCCATGTTGCAGCTCCACAGAGAGTTAGCATGTATAGGAGGGATGAAGCATGTCACACTGCTGTCATCACAGGTCGTCCAAGGCCTGAGAGCCCTGGACAGCCTAATCCCAGTCACAGTTAGCTAGTGATTTGACTCAGTCTTGGGTTAGTCTGGATCACTGAGCTCCGCCTGTGTGCTACAAGAGCATCTTCACTGTGTAGCCCCCTGGCCTACAGTACTATAAGTTCTGTCCCTCTCGTGTTGGGGTATACAATGACAATAACACAGAGAGTAGTTAAGTACTTCTCATATTATAAATGCGTTCTGATCCACACTGATCAGTTTGTCTTCCACTCTTTTTCTGCCTGGCAGGCTGAATGATGAATTGCTTCACTATATCCTGAAAACCGTGGTTCGAGAGTCCTGTATTCTTATCACCAAGTGCCAAACAGTCTCTAAGGATGACTTCCAAAAGCTGCTTTCCACAGTGCCAGTGAGTAATACACCACCCAGATGGTTTCAGTTCTATCAGCGTCTTTCGTGACTGAAAATGTTTGATTTTCTTAAAGGTAAAAGTGTAGGGGCCACATTTGTCTGTGTAAGCATGCAAACATGAGACCAAATTTTTTTAATAAGATTCATTTGCATTGTTGGGCTTGTTAACCTTGAACATCTGCTTAACTGTGCGCACCTTTTCAAAGAAAAAATGTCCTAAAGCTGCTGTAGATGTTTGCCTCCCTAATGGGACATCACAGTAGAACTTTACTTTCTGATTTCTTGAGATGTGGTGGGTTCACATCTTGTTAGGAATAACAACACTGAACTAATATATAAAATATTTACAGTTTTATACTTTAAAAGGATAGACAAATTATGGCTTTGATAGTGTCTCATCACAGATAAGATCCTAACTGCACCTGATGACAGTGGCTCTACAGAACCGTTAAACATACAGCAGTGTGTACTCAACTGTGCGTGGAAAAGTCACCAGTCACCATGAGTGAAGACCTATAGAATTCTTATAAGATCTTCTCCTACAGTGACATATTCCGTTGATAGGTCTGATTTGCTGTCATCTTGTGCCAGGTTGTCATGGCACATGGATCCCCGACACTCTTCCTGTCCAGGGGAGGTCTAGTCTGGGAGGCAGCTGACTCGAGCTCCTCTTTGCGGCTCTCTTGTGTTTCAGGTAGCCTCCCCCAGCCTGTGTTACCTCATGGCAGTTCAGAACCACCTCCTGAGCAACACGGTTCTGATCCGGCCCGACGAGAACGATGACAGTGACAGCTCCCTGCAGGGGGAGACAATGAAGGTACAGGTAAACATCCCCTTTAATACCCATTCTGCTCCGTTTCTCTGTCTGTGCAGCTCTGCGTCTGCGAGGCAGTGTGGGAGAATGAGTGTGCTGCGTGTGCATAAAGGTTGTGACTCAGGCCTTATGTATTTTATATATTTATAATATATGCATTTCAATTAAAGATTCAGATTGCCCCTTTGAGGAAAATATGTTGTTAAAACCGTAGATGGCTACAGTTTGAAATACTTTTAAAAGTTTTAAAATTAATACATATTTTAATGTATACATGTAAAAACCATATGTAATACCAATTTAATCTTCAGATGTTTATATGCAGTGGCAGAGAATGAATAAATCCACTGCATGTCCTACATAATCAATATTTGTATTGAAACATACATTTTAATGTTGATTATGTAGTTAAATTCGGATGTCTGTATCCCAGTTACAAGGAATAATTGTTGCAGAGCCTGCTATAATGTGTATGATTTGTGTACTTGAGCTTGTCCGTCCTGTATTTATTTGCTGTTTTATGTTGTATTATTTATTGTTTAATTAACAAGGTATTCTACATATAAAAAAAAAGTAAATTCTTATAGGATTGTGACAGACCCTATCCTAGGGGTTCTGTACACATTGGAACCCACAATGACCTTTATATTAGCCTTTTTCAAGGCTTACAAATAAGAAGGCAAAATTCAGAATCCCCAACCCTGTCTAACACCGTTTTGAGAATGTGCACTTTTTCCACTATTCACTGGTAGTATATCACATTATTGACACCCATTGAGTCTATTTACAGAAGGAAGCCCTTTTGTGTCTATTGACAGGTCAGCTGTAATAGCAGTTATAATAATGCCTGCCTATATCCTGTCCTTTATATAAAATTACTAATACAATACAGATGGGGATGGAAAAAAATCTTTTTTTATAAGCACTATTATCTTATTACTAATGTTGCATTATTTTCCTTAATTATCATTCTCTTGCTAATTATAGATGCCCATTTTCCCCATTTTGTGACTTGGCACGTTCTTTGCCACAGCCCTACTGTTTGATTTACTTTGTCTTGTACACATTTCCCAAGTGCAGTAAAAATTCAGTGAAATTCAAGTTTCTGTCACACTAATCTTTTTGTGAAAGTGGCATTCCTCCCCACTTACTCAGCAACGCTAGCTTAAATATTTTTTCCCCTTAGACTGTGCAGCAAAAAAGTGCCCTACTTTTTTGTAATTCCAGTATAGTTTGAAATTATGAACTTGTTTTTAAATCTTCTCTGCCTAGGAACTTCAAACCAGCATTTTGTCTCTTGCCACCAAGATCCTAGTAGGATGCGATGAAGTCCTGGAGACACTTCAGCAGGTCACTACAGCTCTGATCAACAGTGATATTCAGGACAGGGAGAGCAGGTAATCCAGTCTTTCCTGAAGCTGCATTTAAAAACAGAAACAGAGTAACAACTGTCTCATCTCTTTCAGTCACCCAAGGCAGTTTTGCCCTCACTTTATCCTTCTTCTGGAGCCTGCATGTCATAGGGACTGTTATACGATTACAGAGTCTGTTCTAATTTTCAAATTACACATCAGGTGGTGACAATTGTAGTGATTCCTTTCCTTAGTATCTGTCTCCCCCCTTGAGACTTGCGTTAACACCTGTGCTCCTTATTTGTGTAAATAGTTCTGTTCAGTTAGAGCAGGTTTTCTTGCTTCTCCTTACCTGTTGTGTAGCTGCTGTGTTTCAGGTAGGGGCTGCATTTCAGTGGTGTGGGTCACCTCCTATATGTAACATGTATGTGCCTCAGGATCCTCTGGGGCAAACAGTGCTTTATAAGAGCAATTATTTTTAACATGAACCTCAGTGTGAACATGAACCTCAATATCCCAGTACAGTACAGAACTCTGAGAAAACTCCTTTTTATGGGGGGGAAAAAAAAGTTGTGAATTGTCTTTCCATTGCTTGGCTTATTTGTGTATCAATTGGGAATTGTACGTGTATTTTAGCTGGTGTAAGGCTCCACAGCAATCACTTGCTTTAAAATAATTGTTTCCGGAGGATTGTAAGCACAGTCCTTTATGCCTGCGCTTCATGCTGCATTGTTGTAAAACAGTGATCATAAGCTCCTGGATCAGTCAGCCTCTGATGACAGAAGTAGCCGCTTCAGTCCAAAACAGTTTATAGTACAGAGGAGTGCCCAGTCATTGATAAGGCCATTGGTTTTGTCTGAGCTGAAGGCTCAGTAACTAGGTCATGGTGAGATGTGGGCAGACAAGGCTTCACCCCTTCTTATAACAAAGCCATTCCCTTCACCTGAACATGCAGTTTTCCCTGAACCTTTTAATGACCTGTCTCCTGGCTTCTCCTAGGCTGGCCCTGGTCACAGTGCCAGTGATAAAGTTGGTGGCATCCTCTCCACAGATGGCCATGGAAGCATCTATACCAGCTGGTTCGTACTGACAGTACTCCAGTGACAGACAGTTCATGTGTGTCTTTTCGTAGGCTGAAAGGTCTGGAGCAGGTGACCAAGGCCACCATGCTTGGGCACCTGCTGCCAGTTCTGCTGACCTCCCTGATGCATCCCAACCTCCAGACCCTCATCCTGGCCGACGCGCTGATGCCACAGCTGGTCCAGCTGGTCCTCTACACCAGCCAGGTGGGTCGTCGCCACACAAGCTGCCAGCTTTCACAGCGCTGAACTCGGAAACCACCGCCAGCTGCCTGCACTAGCCAATTGGTTAACTGCTCCCATATATATCCTGCTCATGCCAGCATTGGCTGTTAAACAGAGCACATTCCAGGATTTTCCTCCTCCCAAGAAACACCTCGCTTTCTTCTCGTGTGCTTTCTGACCTGTTGGCACAAATGTCAATTAGTGTTGTGACACTGAAACACGTATAACCCTATAACACTTACGTCTTACTAATGTAGGTTCTAAGTTCATTGATAACTACAATTATTAACTTAATTAAAATACCAGCTTTGTACTTTCAAAAACAGGGTTAGGGTGGTATAATGGGTCTGGAGGGCCAGCATGTCTGCACACTGCAGGTTTTTATTCCAACTCTTAACACTGTTTTAGTTGGCATTTTAGTTTTAAGATTGATTCTTTTATGTGTGCTGTTCTTTATGAACAGTTAGGTTCCTGCCAGCTGGTAACATTTGTAAATTAAGAGGCCCTCTATATTGTACCTGACTCCGAGGGATCATGCAGTATTTCTTTCTAATTCTTTTATATTATGTAGATCATTTTTGTGTTTTTTTTTGTAGTTTGAACAAATTCGGAGGCAGCTTTAGCCAAGTTGATTTAGCAAAGAAAATGAAAAGACATTTCGGTATTTATGAATTAGTGTATGAAAAGGAGTACCAATAAATTAACAGCATTGCTACAAATTGTGTATATAAATATTATCTAAATACATAATGTTCAAAACAATTCATACTCTGTAATACAGTATATATTGAAAGTAAACGATCATTTCAGAGAGCCTGAGAACATTTTTACAATATTCCAAAGTCATCTTGACTGCCAGTGGGTATTAAAGGAGATTTAACACTGAAGAAGATACTCAAGACAGTACTATCATGGGGAGTATGAGAATTGTCCCTAAAAATAAAAGGTTATTGACCAGTACCGAAAAGGTATCAACTAGTACCAAATGGGCTAGATTGGGCTGATAGCCCTCCTCTCATTGTAGCTGTCCTGATGACCAGTTTCTATCAAACAAGTGCCGGTTGTCCACATGGATTTTCATGCTGTATCTGCTTGTAGCTGGTATCATCTGCCTTTGTAAATGTCTTCAATTCAGTCAAGCACAAGTGAAGAACACCCGTCCCAACAAGCTGATTTAGACCTTATTTTCCGATCGGAGCAGCGCGAGGTGTGAGGGGGTTTGAGGTCGGTGACTCCCGTGTTTGTGTGCTGCAGACGGCCCTCCTGTTGAAGACGCAGGCCCCACTGTTCTCGGACCCATCCCCACAGCCTGGGGGAGCCACGCTGCACAGCGCCAAGCTGCCCGTTGCGGACGACAGGTCAGCATGCTTGCAAGTGTCCGGGTGGTATCCCGTGTGTGGGGGTCCCTAAATCTGATTTGGCCTGATGCCTCCCATTTTCATAATGTGAAAGCTTGACCTGTCGTTCTGTGCCAACCTGTTTCAATTTAATGGAATGATTTTGAGACAACGCATAACTATTTTAATGCTAACATTTAACAAGCAGTACGAGTTAAACTGCAAATGATACCACAAAGTTTAAGACTTTTAAAGAATAAAATTTATATAAGAGTGTGTGTGGTGTTAGAAAAGGCTCTTGTTTTGCTCAAGAGCTGACTGTAGTTGTTTTGGGTGTTGAACCTCTAGCAGTGTTTTTGGGGATCTGTATTCTTGCGCTGTGGTTTGTGTTTTTGCTCCTTTGATGGCGGGAGAGAGATGAGGGGTGAGGGTGATTGGAAGATGGCTTTTGATCTGTAGAGTTTGCCAGGCTGTTGAAGGTGGGTTTTTATCCCCACTGGGGTAGTTTGTTACCAGAAGGCACTTCCACATCTTTTCATGAAAGGTTTGCCAGCTCTAAGTGCAATTCTGTTCCCTGACCCACAATGAGGTGCTGAGTAATTTGGCACACCTGTCTGCTCAGCTTTCATATCCTGGAGGAACGGGAGGAGCCCGGCTTTCTCACAGGCCTTAAGATCCCCGCCCCCTGGGCAGCGGGCAAGACCGTGGAGACCGTCCACCCCGTCAGGGACAACTACAAGTTCAAGGAGACGGTGCACATCCCTGGGGCGCGCTGCCTCTACCTGCGCTTCGACCCCCGCTGCTCCTCGCAGTACGACTACGACAAGGTGAGCACGCGGCCGCCACGCCTCCCCGCGTTTGCGCTTCCTGGCCCGGGACGCACCAGCTGGAGCACATCGCCTTCAGCAGAATGGCTTCCGATCTGGTTACACATTCCAGCAGACGTCCACTTGTGATCCGGAGAGGAGGTGGATTGATACTCGCGTGCTGAATATGCTGTACTGTAATGTAATCTGCAGTGGAATTGAGATTCATATTTCAAGTGGTTCTGAAAAGGATTGTGTTCGTTGTTCTGGGGATCTTGCATTGTGGTAACCTCCACAGTTGATCTAGTTAACTAGAGTTAAGCCCAGTTCTTCAAGATTTCAATGTGTTTCTTTTCCAAAACTGCAGCAGATTAAATATAACCTAACCTTGTGAAGATTTCCCACTGGAGTCAATAATGTACACTTTGAAAAGATCATGTTGAGAGACAGAGATTGCAAGATACCCGATTCATTTTAAGTCTCTTGCATAAGAATTTAAGTGATATGGACATTGAGCTTTCCACATAAAAACATTCAGGCAGAATATTTTCTCCTTTTATGGTGAGATAAATAGCTACTGACAGAAAAATAATCTAACCTGTTATTGTTGCTTCCGAAGTTCACAGTTGCACAATTTGAGTATAAGATGATAAAACATTCAGTGTCCTGTATGTATCAATTAAGATTTACCTTATACCTAAATGTATGTGTAAATTGACTACTGTGACTGCAGACTGAAGCTGACGTAGTTTTTTATCACAGCTGTCATTTGATATAGTATTGTTCCAGAAGCAGCAATTTTTTTCAGAAAAGTCTTATAGTAGAAAGGCACATGGACTTCTTTCTTCATGGCTTGACTAAGAATGACTTGACTTTCCTTGTCCTTAGCTGGTGATCTATGCAGGCCCGAACACCAACAGCAGAAAAGTTGCGGAATATGGTGGAAACACTCTTGGATATGGAAGCCGCAGTGTCTTGGGCACAGGGTGGCCCAAAGACTTAGTCAAGGTAGAGAAAATTGGTTGATTTCAGCTCCATATTAAAGCATGTGATTTAGCCAAAATTGATTCTTTATTACATACAGTGACAGATTTAAGCTCCAAGAATGAGGAGGTCATCTTGCTACTTTGGTTATTAGTAGCTGCTTGATCTGAGGATCCCACCTTGTCAGTATAAAGAAATGTTTTTCTAATATTCTTTTTTCTTCCAGGGAAGAATGATGTTAACAAACTGGGTTAAATTACTTGTGACAGTGGTTTGTGAAATATTGCTGCATGTATTTCAGACATGTCTCTGTTGTCAGGTTGAGGGAGATACGGTCACTTTTTCATTTGAGATGAGAAGCGGCAGGGAGCACAACACTCCAGATAAAGCCATGTGGGGCTTCTCTTGTACCGTCAGAGCCCAGGTAATCATCCCCTTGGAATTTCAGAAATTTGATCAGTACTTTGAACTGTCTCCTTTAAAGCAGTCTTATTTTTTAAAGACCTTCATAAAGACAATTTCACAGTAACATGTTTAGTCATAAATGTCATATAATGCTTTTTAACCCCTTTTCACATATCAAGTATTAATGGTGATTTTAGTCTTACAACATAACTCTTCAGCTATGACAACTATTGTGCATTACACTGATGTACCTCTTATGTCTTTTCAAACAATGGTGAACATCATTGTAGCCTTTTATATAAAGTCTGTGAAGGTGTTAGCCTGGCTACATAAGACTGCAATCAAATAAAGCCATCGTTCGGTTGCTTGGATGATGCTTTATTAAAATAAACCTCCAAACTCCAACCCCATGCTTTCATATTTTATTTACTGGTTTGAATCCAATATAAGACTGTAACAAACTAAGTAACAAGTAAAGGTTTATTCCATGCTGAAAAGAGAAGTAAAGAAACGCATTTCGGCTGTAGAGCCTTCTTCGGGTGTGAAAAACCTTTACTTGTTCCTTCATAGCCTACGCGTGCTGACGCAGCTGCCTACTTGAACTAAGTTTTTTTTTTTAACTCAATCAAATACAAAGCACTGCTCGCCGCAGTGAATGATCAGAGCAGCTCCAGTGAACCCTCTCGGTTTGGAAGAGCAGTTCTTGTTAGATCTGGTGAGGCTGTGTGTTGCGGTCAAGCTCACGGTGCGCGTGCCAGTCCTGGACTCCTTGGCTGGAGGTGCCGCGGTGGCTGAGTGTTGTGTCCTTGCAGGAGTCCTCGGAAGACGTGTCCGGTGGCCTCCCGTTCCTGGCGGACCTGGCCCTGGGGCTGTCCGTCCTGGCCTGCTCCATGCTGCGCATTCTCTACAGCGGGCCGGAGATCACCCGCGAGGAGGAGGCCTGCCAGGACCTGCTGTGCTCCAAGCTGCTGCAGAGGTCCGAGCGCACGGCCGCAGGGCGGAGCATTCACAACACCCGGCACCTTGGCTTTGCAGAGCTTCTCTACACTGTGTGCCTGCTGCTGTCACTGCAGCTTCATAGATCACTTAAAAACATAGGAAAGGTCATGGATGAGAGGAGGCCAGTCGAGCCTGTTGGATAGTTAGTAGCGTATTGATCCCAAGATCTCATCCAGCCTTGAAGGAAGCCAATGTGTTGTGTGCTTTTTAAAGGCCATCAGTTACACCTGAGCTGATTTAGGACTGCTATCACAAGATGGTTGGACACTTATCCGATCTAACTTATTTCATTTTATGTTTTTAATTTGTAGATTAATGAAAGAAATTACAGGCTATAAGGCAAAGAAAAGTGAAAAATTTTAACGGGATGTAGAGTTTCTATTGGCACTTTAAATTAATATATAAATTCAGTATTGAATTATAACACTATACCTTTAGAATGTTTGAAAATGAGTCTGACACGCACAGATTCAGAGATTCATAATTCCTCTAGGTTTACTTCCTAAACAGGACTACTCTTTTTGATATGTAGTGCTACATCTCCCCCTCTTCTGTCTTTCCTGCCTCTCCAGAACAGACTTTATCCTTCACTATGTTTCTGTGATCCCAATTATGTCCTAATTACTTAAACCACAACTCCTTGTTTTTTGGTAAAAAGAAATTTAGCTTGCTGTATATTTCGACAGGTAATAGAAAGTTTCTGATGAGATTCTTCTGTTGGCGTTTCCAGGTGCCAGTGGCAGGTGGAGGCCAATGGAGCCATCTCCCCGGCTCTGACCCCCAGCCCCTCCCCGCTGCCCCTGACCATCGAGGAGGACCGCGAGTTCACCTACCCCTCTGACATCCTGATCCCCCCACTGGGGCCCCTCTCGGGGGGCCACTTCGACTTGCCACGCATCCGCCTGCCTCCGGGCATCATGGGCCGTCTTCGGGAGATATCGGGTCGCGCGCGCCCACAGTTCAGGCCCAGCATCAAGTAAATTCCTGCTCGCTCCGCTTTGTTTATGTTCCAGTCCGAGTTTCAGAGTAAAGTTCTTTAAACCGAGCTTGGAGTAAAACAAAAAAAAAATTTTACTGTGAAGAATTTTGCAAAATGAGAGAGCTGCTGCTTTGGGTCCACAGCAAACCAGGTGCTGTCCTGGTTGCCCCTGTGGAGTTGGCCACAGTGTAGACGCCTCATGAGGCCATGTGGTGTCTACCCACTTCTTTATCTGTCCGTATCTCCCAAACAGCTTCACCGCGCAGTACAAACCAGGAAACCACCCTTTTGTGTTTTATTGATTAGATGGCAAAGCATCGTGCCCAAACCCGGTATGTTTAGTAAGTATATTTAGGCCTTTGTGCTGAATTTCAGAGTATTGTCTGTTTTCCCCCATCCCAGGGAAGTAATCCAGCCAGATGTGATGGAGGAGGTGATCGTCTCCTGTGTGATTAAGCATTTGACCCTCATCGATGCCCTGCAGTCTCTTGTCAACTTCCAGTACCGCGAGGAGCATGGCGAGGAGTATGACCTGCTCTGCAAGATCATGGCCGAGACTTTCAAAAAGATCAATGCCATGGAGCGCCAGTTGCAGGTCAGACAGCTCTGCTCATTTCCCAGTTCAATACCGACACGTGCCCCTCAGACACATATTGAAGAATGCACATCTTTGAACCGTTTTCCAGTTAAGCAATAAAAATCATAAATCTTTAAGAACAGGCGGCCTACAGTGAAAATACAGAATTTCTCAGGTCTTTCTCTTGCACTTCAGTGCTAGTATTTGCAGTGCAGTGTGATGGTGAGCTTTGTATTTAATTGACCCTACCATAGCTTGCCCGTGAAATTTCCTTCAATGAGAGGTCATTTTGGCAACACACAAGAAACCACATTTTGTTGTCAGTCATGCAGCCTAAAGCTTCTGCACTAAAAGAAGTAAATTTTCTATAACGGCAAAACATGTTCTGTCTGGAATGACACAGCAAGCACTGAAGTATGTTGTTAATAATTTCTAGTAGTCTTTATCTAGTACTGGCTGACTGTGTATATAGAATTTTGCACCTGTGCAAGATTCCAGAATGTGGACCTGACCATGTTTTTATTGCACAAGATTCTGTTCCTCCAGTATAGCACACCTCCATTTGAGGATATGACAGTTTGGGAGATTGAGGTGCACAGGGTCCTCATGTGTACTGCTTGACAACGCAGCTTGTTCTCTGAATGTTTGCCTGTGTCCTCAGAGTGTGGCTGAGCTGGAGCAGAAGTGGCAGAGCGAGGTGGACGAGGCCCAGCAGGGAAAACTGGAGAACAACGCCCCCTTCTTTCACGACTATCACTTCTTTGAGGTGAGAGCTCTCCTAGGGGTGCCCCTTGGGTAGATACCTGCTGTGCTGTTGAAGCTAAACTGAGGCTCCTTCAATCTTTAGCGTCTGAAGGCGAAATTATTCTCCTTTGGAAGGTGTCGAAAGTTGGGATCTTCTGTCTCTGTGTTTTCAGCACCTCCCATTATCAGCTCAGTTTAATTTTATACATCTTTTATAAATTCAGCTCCCTTCATTGCAGCTAATCTTGCAATAGCACTTCAAATGTGAAGACCATACGCATATCCTCTGAGACAGAGGTTCTAATGTGTTTTGCCACGTTTTAAGAATTATTTACTTTGAATAGAAAGCAAAAATAGCAGAAATATAGATTACGTTTGTTCATAAAATATTTAATGAGTACAGTGCCAGTGCGATTAATGTATGTGTGGTACATAGTGGCAAAACATTGACATTATTTATGTATACACCTCTTGTAAACCATTGTTCCTGTCAGTGCTGCTTGTTCTAGATAATGTTTCCCAGAAGGGAAGTGGAAATGTACACTCCTTTGGAATAGAACAGCTTGAACAACTTGTACAACTATTTATTTTGTTCTGATAAAAGGCACAGTAGGATAACAGTTTAACTAAAGGTTATTTAGAGCAGTGTCCACCTCTAGCGTTTTGTTTGCTTGGCTTACAGTGTTGCTCTTTCTCATGTTTTGTGTCCAGCACATTGTTAGGAGGCCTTAAGGCAGTATTTCACTGTCATTCTTCTCTGAAGACGTTATACATTTCTAAACCTTTCTCATTCAGAACAAGATGAAGGAATTGGAATTGCTTTGCTCCCTGAAGGAAGTTCTATTTGATTGCAGTGATTTGGAAAATGTTGTTCTAACCCTGAGGTAAGATGATACCATCTGTTTACATCAATCTGGGGAAGTGCAGCTCCTGTCATTGGGAAAACTGTGGTGTCTGCAGATTCTCATCCCACCTGAGCTCTTAGCTACCCAACTGATGTGTTTTTTGGTCCAGCTGAACCAGTTTAATACCTTTTCCCAGTTCATTAAGTGCTGGTGAAATAGAGACCTGTGAGACAGCTGGATTGCAGTCCTTCAAGACTGAAGTTGGGCATCCCTGCATCAGTCCATAAGAAAACAGAGGATTTCATGGGAAGCATCATGCTTGTTAGAGGACATAAGATGAGAGATCCTACTCTATACTGCCATACAAGGCACATTCTTTTATTTTATGTGGATTATTATGTACATCCTACCATAATCACTCATTCTTGCTGATGAAACTGGAACATAAAATTGAACTTCAATAAATGCATAATTGAGCATTTATTAAGTTAATCCGTTGGCAGTGTTTAAAGGTTTTAGGTATCTTGTAGATTTAATGTCCTCATCTGGACTTCATGTTGCACTTGTTGATAAAGCCAGTTGGATGTTTGGGTACAGAGCTGGGAGTGTAGAAATCTAGAAAAGGTCCGATTAATATTGTAACACCCTCGTCAGCTAAAATACCATATCATTTTTCCCTCTTGCCATGCAGAATGTGTATATGACTTCCAAAACAGAAAATGGCATCTGGCTTTATACCTGGTTAAAATTGGTTCTGTGTATTGTAAGGTAAAACTTCTGCCTATGATGGAGCTCAGTGAAGCCTTGAGACAACATTTAGAAATGTTGACTGGGTTCTTAATAAAGTAAGATATGCCACAAAAAAATTAAATCGACATGCATCTTTTGAGCAAGCTCTACAGAGCCTAACAAGAGAATCGGTGCGGATGGGATGAGCAGTTCACCTCTTGCTGACGTCACCTCAAGCATGCTGACTCCCCTCAGTCTGAATAATCCCAGCCCCCTGGCGATGCTCAGCCAGGAGCTGCAGCATCCTGGGGAATCCTGGTCATAGCTAGCTGGCTAGTGGCCTGCCCCAGACCTGACCTTGCAATGTCTAGTTAAGAGAGACCAGCCTGTGTAAGGTTTGTTTTTCTCTGCCATAAGTGCAAATCAGATGTACTGTAGAGACAGAAGCTGCCGTTGCTTTTGTCGGGAACAGGGAGAAGTTCTTCCAAGAAGTGAACTCTCTGCAGCAGAAGGCAGTGGCACCTCTGGCCAAAACCAAAGCCTTGGTGAGGAGCCTGATGAACCGGACAGAGCTGCTGCTCCACGTGACCATTGCAGCTCACTCCCGGAGCACGACGGGAACCCCAGTGGACACGCCAGGTACTGCCCTCTTCCCACACACAAGACCCAGGGCGTGGCACTTCAGAGCACAAGCCCTGCGCGCTTGGCCCCCGTGGTTCGGATTTCTGTTTTGTCCAGCTTTGCCAAGTCATGTCCGAAGAAACACTACTAAGAAACCTGTTAATCACAGAACTGAGGAGATGTTTGATGGTTTGTAAGAAACTGTGTGTCTGGGTAGTGTAAGTAGGCCAGGAATAATTGATACTGGATTATTGTGCAGAATTAGGGATGGGTCACTAGCTCTTATGACGAAGTGCAGTAGTTACAGTACACAGTATGTCATGTAGGACCTGTCTACAATCAGACTTGCCTAAAATCTGCGCTCTTGAAAACGGTACAGTATTTCATGCCTTCTTATTTCTTCTCGTCCCTGTATTTGCAAACATTTTCATGATAAAAATATTTCCTTTATATTAACTATAACATTTACTAAAAACATTTTATTCCGGTTTGCAGTTTTGATCAAACTTTAATGGTGTGTGTGTGTAATGTTGATTTTGACTCTGAATTATGAATATTTTCTAGAGTTTAGTATTACCAGGAGCAGAGAACAACAAAATCAGTGAGGGAAGCTACCTCACTTGTTCATTTTAAATCACCAGTTATTTTCTTTTCTAAGGGTTAAGTATAGAGGATTGTTTAAATCCAAATAAAAAACAATTAAGGGAATAGAAGAATAACCAGTCGTTAAGAAGGTTTGGAAAAATCACCAGAGTAGTACAATGCTTTGTTGGTTACAGCTTGCAAGTCTGCCTCGGAGACCAAGGCCATGACCCATACTGTGAAACAGCCCGTCTTTCTGCGCAGCATGTCTGCCCCTTCTGACCTGGAAATGATCGCGAACGAGGACCTAGAGTTCACGAGAGGGAGTCAGAGGTCAGTTACCCAGAAATCCTACATACATAAATGCTAAGAACAATCTCCTGTAAACAAAATTCCTTCAGTGTGATGTGGGCGGGGTGATTTTTTTCCCCTCGAGAGCTCTCCATCGTAGCGCGTTGTGCCCATGTTCTTCCAGCAGGAGGCGTCATCACCCCACGAGCCACCGCAGCAGCTCCTTCACCCTGCTGCAGTCCCTGGCCATCGAGGACAGCCGGGACAAGCCCACCTACAGCGTGCTGCTGGGCCAGCTCTTCGCCTTCATTGGGACCACCCCTGACCAGGCGGTAAGCTCCAGCCCCAGAATGCCCGCTGACAGGAAGCACTGCTCCTCTCAAGTGTTTACACGCGGCTGAGCCTTTGTGACTGAACTTGGCAATACTGACTGTGACCGTCTTTCAGTTTGGCTCTAGTTGTGCAACTTGTTGGAACTTCGCAGGGAACTCTCCACCTAAAAAGCATTAATGTTGCTTTCCATTCCATTAAAATGAAAATTCAACAGCTGAATTTCGCTCAGTTAACACTGTGAGGGTTCAGAGTTTGGCACAGTTTCTGATCAGCCTTAAGTCCTGTGAACACAGCAATTCAATTTGGTCAATTGAACCACGTCCATGATTTATAACATGTGCTTTTCTCACAGTTTGAAAAGCGAATGGTAAGAAATGTGTGAATTTCTTCAGTTGTTTAGTGTGAAACTCCTTTAAGGAAGGCACTGCATATTGTTAGTCTCGTGTCATATTCCAGACGACAATCTTCTTCCCTTAAGCAGCTTTCTTAAAGCACTACACAACATTTCCAGTGTTAGCCATTTTGAACATGCACTATATATATATATGCCCATTTTAAGGCAAAGTGCATTTTTAATTTTAATTTCCCCTAAGGTAGTCTTAAACGGAAATGAAAATTCTTGGCCTCACTCAGAAAAAAGACTGGCTGCTGCTTTTTACATACTCGCCTTGCTCGAAGGTTGCTGCTGAGGAGGTTTAAAATTAAAATTGCTTTTATGGTTCGCTGAGCTTGCGGGTTCATTCTACAGTGCCCTGTAGGAGAGTTACACTATATGAGTGACGCCATAAGCTAGAAAACACCCCGCCTTCCTTGGTGGCGCTCTGCCAGGTGCCTGGGGCCCGGTCACTGTCGGCTCGGGGGCCTGACCCAGCTCAGGTCAGCGATGCTCTGAAGCCGGTATCGCTCCAGGACGGGACTGCGATGCGCTCTGTCTCACAGGTCTCTGGCAGCAGTTTCCTGTCGGCAGCGCAGACGCGTTGGCGGCGCGGAAGCACCCGGAAGCAGGCGCTGGTCCACATGCGGGAGCTGCTGACGGCCGCGGTGCGGGTGGGAGGGGTCACTCACCTGGTGGGACCGGTCACCATGGTACTGCAGGGGGGGCCCAGGTACGTCTCACTGCAAACCACACGCTGCCATTATACTGTATGACGGATATAAAATCATGTGATTTGGGAAGATATGGAGCTACATAGGAATCATGAGAAATCTGTAAATAATCTGGTCTATAGATACCCCCATATTTTTTATTTATAGCTTTCAAAGCATGCAAGATGTCCGTGTTTAAACTTGTGTGTGCAGAGTGCTTGTGACTGTTGGTCTTGTGATGAGTCGAGTGCCGGTTGAGTGCGGACAAGCAGTGCTGGTGGGGTGAAACCCTGTGTTTGTGCCAGGATCGAGGAGCTGACCTGTGGCGGGATGGTGGACCAGGTGCAGGAAGCCTTTGGAGAGACCATGACGTCTGTGGTGTCGCTGTGTGCCCGCTACCCCATCGCCTGTGCCAACAGCATTGGCCTGCTCTGCACTATCCCATATACCAGGCAAGCACACGCCCTGCTTGTCACCACGTTGGGCAGCTCAAGGAAGTGATGTGACCTGGAAATCCACAGATCCTTGCAGTCCTATCCCACCCTTAACCTGCCTGCATCAAGGAGGTGGCAGTGACTGTATAGTGCATGGGGTCGTCATGATTTTTTAGTTCAATTTATCCAGAATAGTCCTGTCCTAATCTTTTAAGTAGCGTTTAAATTGCTGCCCATATATTGGTGTGTCCTCATATATCGTTTGCGCGGGGGAGGCGGGTCCTAGGTGTGTGTGCGTGCGTGGAGGGGGAGGTGGGTCCTCGGTGTGTGTGTGTGCGTGCGCAGAGGGGGAGGCGGGTCCTCGGTGTGGTGTGTGTGTGCGTGCGCGGGGGGGGGAGGCGGGTCCTCGGTGTGTGTGTGCGTGCGCGGAGGGGGGAGGCGGGTCCTCGGTGTGTGTGTGTGTGTGTGTGCGTGCGCCGGGGGGGGAGGCGGGTCCTCGGTGTGTGTGTGTGCGTGCGTGCGTTCGCGGGGGGGGAGGCGGGTCCTCGGTGTGTGTGTGCGTGCGCGGGGGGGGGAGGCGGGTCCTCGGTGTGTGTGTGTGCGTGTGCGGGGGGGGAAGCGGGTCCTCGGTGTGTGTGTGCGTGGGGGGGGGAGGCGGGTCCTCGGTGTGTGTGTGTGTGCGTGCGCGGGGGGGGGAGGCGGGTCCTCGGTGTGTGTGTGTGTGTGCGTGCGCGGGGGGGGAGGCGGGTCCTCGGTGTGTGTGCGTGCGCGGGGGGGGGAGGCGGGTCCTCGGTGTGTGTGTGTGTGCGTGCGCGGGGGGGGAGGCGGGTCCTCGGTGTGTGTGTGCGTGCGCGGGGGGGGAGGCGGGTCCCCGGTGTGTGTGTGCGCTCGGAGGGGGGGGAGGCGGGTCCTCGGTGTGTGTGTGCGCGCGGAGGGGGGGGAGGCAGGTCCTCGGTGCGTGTGCGGAGGGGGAGGGGTGGAGCGGGTCCTCGGTGTGTGTGTGCGCGCGGAGGGGGGAGGCGGGTCCTCGGTGTGTGTGTGTGTGCGGAGGGGGGAGGCGGGTCCTCGGTGTGTGTGCGCGCGCGGAGGGGGAGGGGGGAGGCGGGTCCCCGGTGTGCGAGGGCAGGTGAGAGCGCGCTGTCTCTGTTCCCCCTGCAGGAGCGAGGAGAAGTGCCTGGTGCGGAGCGGGCTCGTGCAGCTCATGGACCGCCTCTGCAGCCTGAGCGGCCAGCGAGACTGCAGCTCCAATGACAAGCAGACCAAGAAGCAGAAAGTCGCCACCATGGCCTGGGCAGCCTTCCAGGTCCTGGCCAA
Organism: Lepisosteus platostomus; assembly: GCF_059453375.1. Taxonomy (NCBI): domain Eukaryota; kingdom Metazoa; phylum Chordata; class Actinopteri; order Semionotiformes; family Lepisosteidae; genus Lepisosteus; species Lepisosteus platostomus. Next base: position 14,840,655 of record NC_142634.1, read on the forward strand.
CCGCTGCATCGAGTGGGAGAAAGTGGAAGGTGTGGCTGCAAAGATGTCACTGACTGTCACTGGATTGCAGGGAGAGAGATGTTTTATTGGACGCAGTCAAATTGAGCTTTTTATTTCGATACGAGAAGGCCCGCCATGATAGAGCATCTTATTTTCACCATACTTCCCCTGATCTGAAATCTCATTTCTCGCTATCAGTTTTCATATTTTTAGCACTGAAGAATTCATTTGGTTGACATTGCAGGTCACCTCTTTACCACTGGTGAATCCAGGAGATTTTCCAATGCTTTGTTGCTTGCTGTCTAGTTTGTAAGGCTTGGCCAAAATTTCTTCGGTTTCATTTAGTTGGGAATCTGTTAGACAAATTCTGTGAGACAGGTGTTCCTGGACCCATCTGGTTGTTGTTTCTCTACAATACAGCTCTTTATAAGCACCACCATGTTTGGAAGTCTGACTTTGCCCCCTATGTGGGAGTTTGGTTAATGTCTTCAGCTTTTAAAATATCAGGTTCACTTGGTGGAAATTTTGCTAGTCTTCAAAAATCTCCAGAAAAAAAATCATTTCGTACTTTGACTTAACCTTACATTAATTCAACTCTGCATGTCTGCACACGTATATATGTATTTTATTTAGAAGTGGTTGTTAGTATTAGGTGTTGGCTTGAGACCGAGCAAACCAGGATGAATGACACCTAGTGTAGAGTCCTTACTTTTCCTTCATTACATTTTTTGCCTACTTTTAAGCAGTAAAGCAACCAAGCAAACTTGACTTTATAGCCCTACTTTATAAATGGTTTTCCTAAAAAATACTTTTTTGTTCAATCCATATATTTTATAGGTATTCTGAAACGGGCAAGGCACAGAAGATCAGGTCAAGATGTTATGTTGGAGTAAAGTGATGTATGAATTAGCCCAGAATGTGGAGAAGGACGTGCATGGCACTTGAATGAAAGCACAATATTTAAGGCATCAAATTGTTTTATAAATGAAAATGATAGCTGAAACAGTGCCCATAGAGAAATTGTACACATTATACAATATTTTTCTAAATGACTTTGATGGTTATTGTAATAATAGAAAAGGGAGTAGAATAAACCGTGAAGAAATGAGGTGGTTCGATCTGAAATTCATGCGATGCAGGGTGGAAGTTAATAATCCAGCAGTGATGCTGTCGCTTTTTATTCCAAAGGAGGGTCCACAGATGCAGTGCATTCTGGGTTGGCCCGTCAAGTCTCCAGCCTGCTGACCAATCATTTGGCTCGGGCCACAGAATGTTGTGGGAACCAGGCAGCTGGAAATGACGCCCTGCAGGATGTGCTCAGCCTTCTGAATGACTTGTCCAGGTACTGAAGTCTCAGCAACTGATGGCCTTTTTTGTTCTGCACTTATTTGTCTTTAAATTTGAGTTTGCCAATTTTATTCATTTCATCTCAGCACTCCTACTGACACTCAAGGGTAAAGTACAGCATGCATGTGTTCTCCGAAACGGGCTCTCGGGTCATCTGTGTACTTTTATTCTCTTGAGTGCGCAGCCCTAACGGCAGCGCTAAGGATCCCAATGGACGACTGGCCCAGGTTCAAACCCACAGCCTCTGGACTGGGCTCTCCCCGTGCTCTGAGCGGAAGCTCTTGGGGAGTCTGTCCTGTGGGAGTGGGCCAAGCGGGCAATGGCCAGTGCAGACAGCATGGATAATAAGAAATGTTAATCAGAACTGGTTTAAAGCTTCACAACAGCAAAAGCACATGTTATTCAACATTAAAACATAAGGAAAAATAACTGCAGCAAATAGGTCCAAATGCTTTGGTGATTAAGTGCTGAACAGGAGGTTGTCAGGCAAAAGCTTATTCATCTCAAGCTCGGTCAGAGTGACTTTTTGTTTCCCTAGACATGAAAATCTTGTTTTTTTTTAATATGGTTACAGGTTTCATTTTGGCTTTGACATCTTCAAGAGTAGCATTCTTTACTCTGCTTGCATTTGCTGTTTGTGCATACGATCTGTAAATACAGCAACATATCTACAGCTTCAAACATTTCTTGCAACACATCTAAAATGCATTTTCCTTCAATGGGGGCGGTCTGTATGAGGTGTTCCGATGGATTTGTGTGTCAGGAGTCACATTGGGAAGGCCATCCTGAGTCAGCCGGCCTGCGTGTCCAAGCTGCTGTCTCTGCTGCTGGACCAGCGCCCCTCCCCCAAGCTGGTCCTCATCATCCTGCAGCTCTGCCGGGCTGCCCTGCCCCTCATGAGCGTGGAGGACTGTGGGAATGTGGAGCTGCCCCCGTGGAGCTACTCCATTCACACCCTGGACAACGAGCAGGAAGACTCCAGCGATCCGGCCTCCAAAATCGCGTCCCTGCTGCTGGCCAAGTTGGCGGACTACGTGGTGCCAGGTGGGGAGACGCCTTAGCTTATGCTAAAATGAGAAGCAAAGAATCCTGGTATCTTACGCAGTTTCACCATATGTCTGGTTTTGAAATGCACAGATCCAAAGTGATGACAAATGCCTTTAGCTGCATTGACTTGAGCTACATAGTATTACAATTAAATCCCTAATAATGTTAGCTTCGCTTGCGACGGCACTGTTGTGTGGACCAGGATTCAGCTGCATAGATCTCCTTACGTAGTAAGGCAGCACCTAAAGTATTCTTTATGCGTTTTGTGCTCTTAACCCGTTTAAGTTCATCTTGTAAGTTGATGTGTTCTGTGCAACCAAAACTTGAACTTAAGAGAAATCTAAGGTGAAATTAACACAAGGCGTGTTATGGAGTTGGCAAAAACAATATTCAGCTGATGATTATAATTGGGTTGGAACTAAACTTTGGTACTGATACTTGGCGGTCAAAGGTTACCATTGAGGCCCTTTTTTTTGTTTTTGTGGTCTGCAGCTTCTGGCAAAGTGGTTACTTAATTCTACATGCGATCTTTAGATGTTTTCACAAGACTGCTGTTCAGACTCACACTCGTTTTTCCACAGTCTAGTATGTTTTCTAAAAGGTGCAGCACTCAGAGTGAGCGGAAACCGCTTCTTTGTGAGCCTTGTTCCCCACGGTGGACGTGCCGGCAGGCCTGTTGCTGTTCGCCTGGTCCTTGCCGCAGTGTGTAATTCGGTTTTCGTTGCGAAGGCTGCCAGACGCTGCTGTCGCCCAGCTCTTCAGAGCCCGACACCAGCCTGACGCGCGCCAGCCCAAAGAGCTCCCTGAAGGTGGAGAAGGACGCGGGGGAGGAGGGCGAGGCCGTGGACGGCAAGCTGTCCATCTTCATCCACAAGCGGGAAGACCAGTCTTCCCATGAGGTGCTGCAGCCGCTGCTCAGGTAGGGAGTCTGTGGGCCCAGAGAGGCCTTGGAGTCTCCAGCAGTGCAAGCAGTAGAGTTACACTTCCACCACAGCGGAGATAACTGTGCCAAGTCACCCTCACTGCAGTCTAAGCCATTGTGAAGTGTCCCCTTCTGTAGGTGAACTGCTTTGAGATGAAAAACAGTGCAAGCAGTCAATTTATCACTTGGATCCTATGCTTTTTTCTGTTAAATATGAAAGTATGGGTTTACTTTTGGACAGTACGAGTTTGTATTTTTGCACACACCTATTTCGTGCAATGGGGTCTGAAAAGAAAAAAGTGTTTCCTTAACACCTCATTATTCTGTGGAAATGCGGTTCCATGATTAAGATAACGTGCTTAAGTCATCCCAGCTAAGTAATTTGTAAGAACTTCTACCTCCCCTTTGATTACATAAAGTAATATGATTATTCCTAGCCTTTAATTCAGTCAACCAAAAGCTAACTACTTGTATATCAGACCATTCTTTAATTTCTTTGCTCAATGCTTTAATTGCTTTATTGACATTCATTCATTTACACTATGTATGTAATTTAAGGCAGCAGTGCTTAGTCTATTCTGGATGATAAAAATTTCACGCAAAAACGGTCAGTTTTATTGGGTTTTTTTTTCTTAACCTGTCTGTGAACTCCTTTGACTAGCGGTTGGCCTCCCTTTTGGGAGAACTACCGCTTAGAGGTCAAATAGTGTGCTTCCAGCAAGTGCACCTTTGTATCCAGGATTAGCTGTTTAAACAAGATACTGTAATGTAATTCATATCATCCTTGTCCAGTGAGGGGAGTCACAGTGTTTCTCGGTAGTTACCCAAAAACATCATTTTCAGTTTTGAAACAGTTGCATTCATTAAATTTTGCAACCTGTTTAAGTACTCTCAAAATGATGAGGGGAACTTTTGGCTTGGGAGGTATGTGTAACTTTCACCAGTCCTGCAGTGGTTTGAGAACGCTCAGTGTGTTTTTAAAGTCTCAGCCTATGTTTTTCTTTTTCTGTCCCATGCTGCTCTGCAGTAGCTCAGAGGGCCGGCCCTTCCGCCTGGGCACAGGGGCCAACATGGAGAAAGTGGTGAAGATGGACAGGGACATGACCAAGGTGAGCAGGGCACAGGCAGACAGCAGGTCCTAGGGCTGCAGATAGTACCGATGATTGCACCTCTTCTCAATGCAATGAGTCAGAGACTGTACATTATAATATTCTGACTGAAAAAAATATCAATTATAAACCTGTAGTAACATGAAAATCAAAAATAAATTTTCTTAAATGAGTTCTGTTGTACTTTTTAAAGATTTGCACTTAAGTTCTTCGTCTATGTTTTCTACTTATGTTTATTAGGGAATTTAAAGTCTTTTTTATACATTTTGGAGACGTGTAAGGGAACATACAAGGTAGACCATTCACAGAAAAGCAGGAGAGGAGGTGATCGTTATGATGCCACCCTTTGCTGGATTTAAGGCACCAGCGTCCGGCCAGGTTATGTAGATAAGGTCATGGGTTGTGGCCTTCTGGAAAGCAGGAAAAGTATCTGTATTGAGACTCAAGAAGTGGGTTTGCTGGAATATTTTATCAGGCGCCAGTCCAAGAAATGATTCGTGTTCACTGGAATTTGTGTGCGCTACTTGGTAAAGCTGTAAGTGCTTGTACACTGTGAGCTAGGGCACTGCTTTAATGAAGAATAGTTTTTCTTTGGATGGCTAACTATTGGCGTTTCAGCCCAATGATCCTAAAAAATCTTATTTTAGCTTAGAAGTTTCATTGTTTCAGTGGAAGGTGAGAAAATGCTTACACACCTTTCCTGTAGGAGAATCAATGAAAGGCAAATAAATTACATTTTTAGCCAAGTCTTATCATTAGTTTTCAATCCAATTAATCCCCTCTACTCTAAAGAGCAAAATCCATATTTAATCTGACATTTTCAGATCTGCCTAGTGTTGACCAATTTGTTGACCAAAAGTCAAATTTTTTCTATGTTGCAATTAAACAGTTTTAACAAGAGCCTCAGAGATGCACTACAGGCAAACCCTTAAGGATGTCCCCTAGTACTTGTTTTGCTTCAGGCACCAAAAAAGCATTCCAGCAGGGGTCCCATCTGCGAGCTTGTCTAGCAGTGCTCTCATGGCTCTGTGTTGTAGAGTGGTCACTGTGAGGTCATCACAGAGGAGGCAGCAGCAGCCCTGCGCAAGGCCACCAAGTGGGCACAGTCGGGGCTGATAGTCAGCGTGGGGCCGCCCGTGGAGACCCTCAGCCAGGAGAACGCCAGCGGCCTGTCCACTGGGGACAAGAAGAAAACAGCCCAGACTGCTATTTGCAGAGAGAGAAACACTGAACTGGCAAGGTGAGAAAGGGCTCAAAAGACAGGGCCTGGTAAAACTTAATTTGTAAAATGCATTTCCATTCCATAACCAGACATTTAATCATCAAGCTGGTTTTCCAAGTTTCATTTTATTGCGTTTCTTTACAATTGTCTGCCAAGTGTTCTGCCTGTTCTTCTGTGAGGACACTCCCATTCGCGGTTTTGTAAAACACTTGAACTGTGGACTAGCTGTTCTAGGACAGAGGGACATGACTGCTACCTTTATTTTTCCACGTGTGAAAGAGGCCTTGCTCTCTGCAGGTCGGATCCAGTCAGACCCTTCATCAGCGGCCATGTGGCCAACAGCATGGCGGCGGAGGTGATCGCCCTACTGCACGGGCTCCTCACAGCGCCAGAATCCAACACCGCCCAGATCTGGACAAGCACTGCTGAAAAGGTCATCACCAGCTGAACGGCATGTTGTTGTGGAGTTCAAAACAGTCACACAATTAATGAAAAACAGTGTGCATGGGTTACTAATGGATGAATTGTGGAATCTATTTCCAGACATTCTATAGTACCTTTCCTTAAAATGTAACTCTCCTACCCATTTAATCCTTATGTCCCATCAGTCATACCCAGCAGCCATATCACTCTGCAACTCACAACTGGCAACCCACTGAAGCTAAGCAGGTGTGAGCCTGGTCAGTACCTGCATGAGAGACCTCCTGGGAAAAACTAAGGTTGCTGCTGGGTTGTTAGTGGGGCCAGCAGGGGGCGCTCACCCTGCGGTCCATGTGGGTCCTAATGCCCCAGTATAGTGACGGGGACACTATACTGTAAACAGGCGCCATCCTTCGGATGAGACGTAAAACCGAGGTCTTGACTCTCTGTGGTCAAAATCCCAGGGCCTTTCCTGATGGTTTCTGAGTGACCAGCAACTGGTCGAGCGGTGTGCAAGAGGCACACTGTGGCCTCTTTTCTATTGCTCCTCGTTGTGTATTGGGAATGTTCAACAAACACGTAGCTGCCGACTGGTGCCGGTGCCGCTGCAGTGGACCTAGCGTGTGTCTGTGCTGTCGACAGGTGCTCTCTCGGGCTCTGATGTACATCCCCCAGCTGGGAAAGTATGCGGAGAGCATCCTGGAGAACGGCAGCAGCAGCGGCCGGAAGCTGGCCAGGCTGCAGGCCACGGCTCGCCAGGCTGTGGCGGCTCTGTGCGCCCTGGGAGGATTCAAGGAGACCATCAAGATTGGGTCGGAAGTCCAGGTGAGATCGAGCAGCTGCGCCACTTACGTCTTGGAGGTTTAAGACAACATGGTTTAATGTTTAATCAACATTGATTTACCACAGTATGCAGATTGTGCATGTTTTCTAAACTGCTGAAATAAATCCTTTAGAATTTATTTTTTAGGACTGCAGTGGGGAACAAAATGAACATTTCTGGTTAAGCGTACATAGTTTTATTACTTTATGATGAGTTATTCTTTAATACTTAATGCATTGGTTCAAAGCTTCATTAATTATCAAATCTGCAAAGGAATGTAAAAAAATCATTCCTCGGCTCATCCATGTTTTTGAATTTCAGTCATTAGTAAAAGCAATGAGTGACAAACCACTCCCTGGCTCGGCCTATTCTCCTGCTGTCCCACAGGTGGTGGGCAAGGGCATCCTGGGCAGCGTGGGTGCTGTAATGTCCATCAACGAGCAGGAAGGCATCGCCACCGTGAAGTTCCCCTCCTCGGACTACAGGAAGGACTGCAAGGCCTCCGACGTTCTGACTGTCCCAATATCCCGTCTCTGCACCCCCCGATCAGAGGTGATTCTCGTCTGCATGCTTCCAGGAAGTGCAACGTAAAGCTGTTTCTGCACGGGAATGTTCCATTGTAAATAACATATTCCTACTTTTCAAAAGGTTCACAGTATTTTAGACTGATTTTCTCATGAAACAGCAGAGAAACAGCACCCCCTGCAGGCTGTCAGTGACATAAGCGAGGGACTCTTCCAGACAGCTCTGAATCTCCTGTGCATCTCTGTTGAACTTGCAGTGTGTCAGATGGAACGGCCATTCTAAAATTAAAAATGAAAAGGTCTTGAAGGTTGCACATTTAAACTAGGAGGTGTGAACCCCCCCCCGGCTCCTGTAAATGACGTCGGTGTGTGCTCTTGTAGGCTCTGCCGCTGTACAAGCTGTCCATCACAGAGAAGGTGGTTCAGGCGGTGCAGTCCATGCTGCTGCCACAGGAGGGCAGCCTGTCGATTCACACCTCCCTGCCTGCCTCGGGCGACGGCTCCAGCCCTGTCATGGCTGCTGTTCGCCTCCTGGCGGAGATCAGAACCAGGTGAGTTCCCCCTCAGAACAGTAGAGCTAGTTGCAGTTTAACTTTGACCATTGTAACTCTGTGCTATTAGTCCAGGCACAGGGCTCCTTTAATCCACAGATTGTTTGATATTGTTCCTAAAATAAAACAAACGTTTCTTTGCTGGCGCCCGGATAGTGACATTTTTAATTTGCCGCTGTCATCTCGTGATTAAATGTCGCCTGGCCGGCCCCCATGCTCTCTGTTCTGCGTGCCCCAGGGCCTGTCTGGTGATGGCGCAGCTCCTGGAGGACAGCTCCTTCTGCGAGGAGTTTATCCAGCAGTGCCCCGCTGCAGTGGAGGTGCTCAACCTCGTGGCCCAGGAGTGCAGCCCTGGTGAGCGTCACCCGCAGAGCGCAGACAGAACACGGCCCCTCTCTCTCTCTCTCTCTCCGCGCACCCAGAACTGTCCGCCACCCTGGTCCCTCACTGTTAGTGTCTTTTTTCTCATGTTGAAAGGCCACAAAGTGCCTGCAGAGTTGCAGATTGTAAGTAGCTGCTTACTGTAATTGTGTAACTCACCTGCAGTATTCACTTCTGCTTGGTAGGTATCTGTGCTCACGTTGAGGCACAGTTAAATGAAAATTAAAACCACGGAAGTGGACCTAACATTTTTTTGGTAGCCCATATAGATAAACAAGCTGTCAAGTGATTTAGCAACTACAGACCAGTTCTGCCGTAACAGGGGCTTATCAGTACACTTTGCTCTGGTTTCATTTTTCATGACATATCTAGATTTGTGTAAAGACAGGCTGGCAGAGAGGGGGTAATAACCAGTAACTGAGCAGTTGTTCGATTCCCAGGAGAGAGGCTGAGTGTGGTGGAGGCTCAGTGTGAGAGAGTCCGGATGCTGTATCGTGACTGCGCACGCCCCCCTCCTCCTCCTCTTCAGACCGACAGGACGCAGGTGAGAGGAACCTGCATTTCACCGCGGGCTCGGGTTGACACGTATTCAAATAAAACTCGTTTTCTTAAAATACATGCAATGCATTTTGACATCCACTATCCTGGAGAAGGATCCGTAAAAAGTACTATATTCTACTCATGTGTTCAGACTGTACAGAATATGCGGCGGATGGGTATGGGAGGGCATTGGACCATAGTGGCGGCATTCTGGTCTCATAACTTGGGTCTTGGGTTCAAGCCCCCCACTATTGTACCTTGAATGAGGTGCTGTACTGTTTGCTCCAGCTCTCCCAGTTCTGTAAGTGGAGCCCTGCATTGCTTGGGGTTCACCCCTGCACTGGATCAGCAGAGGGAGGCACTGTAGTCCACTCAAGCCCACAGAAATCAGGAAAAGCTCTGGCCTGATTAGCCAGTGTGGTTTGGACACTTTGTAGAAGTGAAGGAATATCATTCTTAAAAGCACAACAGCATCTACTTTTTTTTTCTGGTGTGCTTGCGAAGTCACTTGAGGCAATGCAATTATATTTCAGTCATACAGAAGTACAGTATCTTGAAGACTGTTCTGTACCCAGATCGTGCTCTGCATGCTTTTTAAAAATGCATAAGATTAATTTTCCAATCTATGGTTTATGTATTCAACCAAATGTTGCAAATTGATTTAATCAATATTTAATTTCATTTTTATGCATTTCATTTATTGCATTTTACCTATTAATTCCTTAGGGCGCTTACTGCTTCCCTGTTTTCACAAGTTTATTTGCTGCCCTGACTTTGTGCATGTACATGCTGCACCAAAAAATATAATCAAAGTTATATAACAGCATGTGCTGAATTTGACAATAATCCCAGATATTTTAAAAGGGAAGTGGGTGCTGATTCTTGTGGTTTTGTTCCTGTGTGATTGTCGTAGCGACCCCACACTTCTGACCAGTCCATACAAACAAGTAGATAAGGTCAGTCTCATTAAGAAACAGAGTTTTTGTTCAACACTTTAGAAGTTATTCGTCCTATTCCAAACAAGGGGCGGACCATCTCAGTGTTGTCTTCACTGATTCCCACCCGGTCAATTGTGAGAATATTACTGTTAATGAAAAGAGTTTTAAAAAAAAACAGCTCAGTTTTACGGATGCTCAAGAGCCATGTAGAGAACTGCAGGTGTGCTGCCGTTGTGAACATGTCCAGATTTCCCTGTCTGGTGTCTTCGCAGCCCAAGGAGATCACGTGGAGCCCGTCTCGCGTGTTCCCCCCGGTGCGCGCCTGCATGTTCTCCTCTCGCCTGACCTCCGTCACTTTCCTGGCTGACCCCAGCGCCGGAGGGGGTCTTCCCCGCGGCACCTTCATCTACGCCACCTCCCCTGTCCCCGTTCAGGTGAGCAGCAGGCCCTGACTTGAAGGTGCCCGGCTTTAGCTTGGAACAGGGGGAGGGGACTTGACCACTTGCAGGCAAGCTCTGGCTCAGCTGTGGTGCTTGTCTGCTTGTATCCTGCCAGGCTCCTTCTTTCTACTGGGAGATCGAGATCGTTTCCTATGGAGATTCAGATGACGACAGCGGACCCATTGTGTCCTTTGGCTTTGCTACCGAAGCTGAGAAGAGAGATGGCGCCTGGACAAATCCCGTGGGCACCTGCCTTTTCCACAAGTGGGTGCCGATGTGAATTAGTGCGAAGTAGACACCAGAGGCGTCTTTCTTGAACTTAGATCTGATGGGAAAAGTTAGAATCTGCTCTGGGTTTTGACTGACTGTTAAAAACCCAGTGGCTGTGGGCAGGCACTTGTCATCATGGCGGTATCTGTTGCTCTGTTGCAGCAATGGAAGGGCGGTGCACTACAACGGCTCCAGCCTGCTGCAGTGGAAAAGCGTGAGGCTGGATGTGGCTCTTGTCCCTGGTAAGAAGCTCTGCCGTTTTTCCTTTTGGTGCTTCAGTGCAGGTTCGGTTTCTCAGTTCTCACTGAAACTGGAATAGGCGTCAGCAGTTGAAAGTAAGGTGAAAGTAGGGGCTCTCGGCTTGGGATCCAAAGAAACGTTTGTTTCAGAAATGTGCTCTCCAGGGGGAAGGGGGTGGTCTGACGGTCTGCCTCTCCCCTCAGGTGACGTTGCAGGGATTGGCTGGGAGCGCTCCGAAGGGACACCCCCTCCCCCGGGGCAGGCCGCCAAGGGCAGGGTCTACTTCACCTACTGCGGTCAGCGCCTGGCCCCCTTCCTGGAGGACGTGTCCGGGGGCATGTGGCCGCTGGTTCACATCCAGAAGAAGGTTGGTGACGGGGCATGCCTGGCTGCTCAGGAAGTACTCCGGAGCGCTGGAAGTCTGACGTCCTGTTGTCTCATCTGTTCACTTTCGTTCGCTTCCACGACCAGCTGTAGGAAAAGAATTGCATGGGGTAATTTCAGAACTGCTCGGGGTGGCGGTAGTTGCAGCTGAGGAAGATCCTATCGTTAATGTTGTTTTCTAGCCTGTTCACCAGAGTTGCAGTGTTGGAGCTCAGAGTGCAGTTCTATGTAATGTGAATCAGATATGGCACAACGGTTGTACATCATAAATCCATGCTGATAATTTAGGATTTTATTATACAGCCACCCAACATGGAATCACCAGTTGTTTGCGTTACCCTCTGGCTCGCCTACTGGTGCTCATCTTCTGACGTGCAGCAAACTCCACCGCTCCGGACTGGAAGGAGTCAAACGGCACAATGTCATATTTCACTGTAGGAGTGAGTTGGGGGGGTAAAGGAGTCACATTAACCTCTTTCCTGGTTCTTATACACACTTTCATGTTTTCATATGTTTTTTTAATTGTAAAAAAGATTATTTCTTCTGCTCCAGAACACCAAAATCCGCGCCAACTTCGGGTGCCGCCCGTTCGCGTTCGCGGAGGGCCAGGCGCATCGGAACGCGGCGGACATGTGCATTGACCTGGCCGAGGAGATCAGTGCCAACTTCGAGGCGCTGCCCTTTGCGATGGCCTCCGACAGCGACAACGACGCCGGCGCCAGCGTGGCATCGGACCCGGGGTCACACGGACCGCCCTGCAGGATCGCCGCGGTCGCCACTGCCCTGCAACGTCTGTTCCACGTTTTGATAACTTCTGAAAACCTAGGGGTTCTTTCGGGTGTTAGAAGTACAGAACAGTTCAGAGCAGAATATGACAAATCTCTGTGGGTATATCATTGTGTTGTTCGTTATCTGAGGTGAGGGTAAGTCGATAGTCAGTCTGTTACGCTGTGAAGAGCGTTTGAAGTTGATGTGATGTAACAGTCTACGCCCTGTCTGCCATCCCTGGGCAACCACACTGACATCCTGCTGCTTCCTGATGTAAAGCGGTACCAGAGTTATAACTACAACCAGTGTAGTCTGAACATATCCAGAAGTCATTGATTATTGATTTAGTTTGGAAACTAACAAACTCCCTCATCAAGGGGGAGCAGCTTAAAGTTGGCCGGTCTGTGTCAGCATTTCTGTGTGCCCTCTGCCTGCTATCTGTGGAAGTCTGTGAAAGGCTGACCCTGTCTCCTGTCCTGCAGAGTACAACAGTGGCGACTCCTGCCACTACAAGCTGGAGCTGAGCTACGAGAACCTCATCACCTCGGGGCCGGACCCCCACCCCCCTCCCATCGCCGACGACGAAAGCGACGATGACGAAGATGACGATATCCCGAGGGTGAGTGACTCTCGGGGGCTAGCCGTAATAAATGTGGTGCACCAGTGGTGGTGTGGAGTTTGGATGCCACGTTACAAAAGGATTTTGACTGGGCCCCTTCATAATCTTCTCTGTTGAAGTTTTAAAAGGTCCAGGTCATTCAGCCAGTCAGTGTTGGACAGTCCTTCAAGCATTGGACTGTGTCTGGTTGTTCTTCTCTGGACTGATTCAGCGCAGCAATTTTTCTGTGAAGTACTGACCAAACTTGTATACAGTATTCTGAATGACCCTGACTTATACATTATTTGTACATAACATCACTTGCTTCCAACAATATATCATATAATTTTGTTTACCTTTTTACTTGCTTCCCCATCTTGTCTAAAAGATGTAAATGATGTGTCAGCATAAAGTAGCCTCTTCTATCAGTGCTTCTTATTTTGTGTGTTTAGTTTGTTTTTGCTACTGTACCTGCATGTAAAACCCGCGTATTTCTGTCCCAGGTGGAAAGAAACTAAACAGGCCTGTCTCTTGCAGGAGGACCACTACGCCCTACTAGTCAAGGCCTGGGAGACCAAGGTCTTTCCAACCATTCGCAGGCGATTCCGCAACGAAGCCGAGAGGAAGTCCGGTCTGGATCAAATCAAAGGAGCGCTGCAGCTTGGTGAGCTCAGGCACAGCTGTCTGTTTGAGCCTTTGAGTTTGCTGTGTGCCACCATGCAGGGCTTGGACCGACCAAAGAGTTATGCGTTCTTCATGTTATGATCAGCAGTGACTTATCTGTCAGTAATCACTATTATACTGTCTGGATGCCATCTTGTGTCTTTGTCTTTATGCCAGCTATCCTATGGTGCAAAAACAGCTAATTTTACTCATGGCGCCAGTGAGCAGACAGACATATTTTGAGTTAGAAGTCATCTCAATTTTAAGACTTAGACATGGTGATTAACATGAGGGTAAACAACATATCATGGTGTCCACAATTTAGTATTTAGATATATCCCCCACATTGACCTATATCCGATTCCAAACACTGGTGCAAGCCTACAGGGCTTCCATTTGGACTGCACCAGCATTCCTGCAGAGAGCTGGTGTCTCAGGCCGACTGGTAATGCTGATACTGCAGGGCTGCAAGTCAAAGGTCTCTTCTGCTGGCCCACTGTGGAGGAATGACCTACCTGCCACAGTCAGAGCCAGAGACTCACTCACCAACCTCTGAGAAACTGAAAACTCATCTCTTCAAGTCATACTTAACCCCAGAGGCCCATGACTGACCCCACTTACTGACTGTGCCCCATGTTGTTCCTCCCTGTCTGTCAGGCAGCACTAAAAAACCCATCACACTGGACAACATCCTCCTGCTTACTTAAGGTTGAGATTGCTGTTTTCTGTGGTTTTATTGTTTTATGGTGCTGTTGTATGCACACTTGTATACATCTTGGCTGGATGCAATTGTAAGACAGTTTGGGTGCACGTGTCTGCTAAATGAACAGATGTATTTGCTGAAATAAAAGTGGCTTGAAAGCAGTCTGTAATTTATCAGACTTGTGTGGTGGAAGGGTGGTTGGCATGATGTCTGTAAATCCTCTGCAGGTATGGTGGACATTGCTCGGCAGACCGTGGAGTTTCTCTATGAGGAGAATGGTGGGATTCCAAGAGACCTGTACCTCCCCACCATTGAAGACATCAAAGATGAGGCCAACAAATTCACTATTGATAAAGTTCGTAAAGGTAAAGATCACCCCTGGCATCTAGATGCAGAAGAGCATCCAGTCTAGCTTTCTCAGGAGAATGTAAACAACCTTTTCAGAAATTCAAACCCATAGTCCCACAATGGTGTAAAATTGTACATGAAGTCAGGCTGCTCATATAAAGACCAGTATTACCCAGTTTGTTTTGTTACCCTCCTCGCATCACTAGATCCATCCAGATAATGACATACTGAAAATACAGTTGATTGTTCCCCCTCCCTAGGGCTGACAGTGGTCATCCGCTGTCCAGACAGCAACAACACCAATAGCACCACTGGAGGAACAGCATTGCCGAAATTCGCCATCAGAGGGATGTTAAAGACCTTCGGGCTCCATGGAGTGGTCCTTGATGTTGACTCAGTAAGTACAAAACCCATGAGAGGAGGCCGTTTGGCCCATAGGTTGCAAGTTTCATTCAAGACAATTACAAATTCAAAATTAAGTAACTATATAAGCAACAATAGTTTAAAACTTGTTAAAAACATAGAGCCCTCTGACTCTGATCACGGGCTCAAGCCTGGATCATGTCACTAGCCGACTATGACTGGATTGCACAAGCAATGGCGCACAAGTGGCATTGGGGGCAGGGTGCTGTCTGTCAGCCAGGGCTCTCTAAGCTCTGAGCAGTACAGTGGCCGTCCAGGCTCCGGCAGTCCAAAGTCCAAATTTATTGAAAAAAATAAAAAGAGGGGCTTAATGTCAGTCAAACGTCTGTGACATTAAAGCATTCAAAGTGTTACAGTGATATATGTTTTGGTGGAAAAATATACAGTAAGCCTATAGCGTAAATCTGTCTTGAAGTAGGGCGTTGATGTTTTGTTTCATTTAGTGGCCAGTGGTGGGATAGCCAATACTCTCCTGGTTTCTGGGCCTTTTTTAGATGAACGAGCTGGTGCAGGTGGAGACGTACCTGCGCAGCGAAGGAGTGCTGGTGCGCTACTGGTATCCCATCGACATGCTGGAGAGGCCACCGGCCGGGTCCAGGCGCACAGCCGCCAACGGGCTGGTCACTCTGGACAGCACCAACATTCAGATCCACAGGTAACGGCTGCTGCCGGCCGCTCGACACGAGGACTGCAGTGTGCACCGAGCGTCCAGCCCACGTGTCACAGTACTGAAGCAGAGGCAGGAGCACAGGAGCACCATTACCTATAGAAGGGCTTCACCTGTGCTGGAATAATATATGACAACGTGTGTCATCACATTAAGATAGAACATTTTGTGGGTTGTCGGAGCCATTGTGTGAAAGATAAGCTTGTTATAGTTTAAATTTGCAAATTAAAATATATATATAAGTAAAAGTGGGTTGATTTGCACTTGGTTCCCAGACTGTTGTATGAATCTAAGGTTCTCCAGCGTTTGTGTCCCGCTGGAGAGGAGCAGGGGCAGTGCAGTGACCCACACGCTCTGCCCCCCGTGTTCCTGCAGGGAGCTGCTGCGCTGTGAGGGAGCCCTGGCCAGGCTGTACTGTCGCATGGCTCTCCTCAACATCTTCGCCCCCAAGTCCCCGCACACCTTCACCCGCCTCTTCCACATCCCCGCCATCAGGGACATCACGCTGGAGCACCTGCAGCTCCTGTCCAATCAGCTGCTCGCCCCCCCTCTTCCAGGTGATGTCCTGTCAACCCCAGTGTCGCCTGGGCTGTTTCAGATTTCCGTCTCATAAATGAGTGTTGAATTTGTTCTGTCCAGCTCCCAAAAAACATCCTTATGTTTCTTTATAGAATGCATCGCCTGCAATATGTGTATGATGATAGAGATAATTCTTTCCTGTATATTACAGCAAATTAGATGAAAATAATCAGATTATGCAAAATAATATTTCTAAAAAAAAAGGCATTGTTAAATTCAGTACAAGCAGAGAACAGTTTTTCAGAATTCCTTTAAAAAGCTGCTGATAAATTTAATTAGATTTAGTGAAAGCAGACCAACCTGAGAGAACTGAGTGTTTTGAAGCTGACTTCAAAACTTGTTGAAGATTTGAAGACCTCCTCCACTCCTCCAGCTGATTGCAGTTGTATTCTGCAGATGGGACGATCAGCTCCAGCTCCATCCTGCTGGCCCAGTCCCTGCAGCACATCATACAGGGTCAGAACTGCTCTCCCACTGACCTCTTCTACCAAGGCAACGCTCAGCCCATCAGAGAGTGGCTCACCGTGGCCATCACACGGGCCCTGCACCAAGGAGAGGAGAGCTTACTGGACCTCACCAAGCAGATCTGCTCTTTCCTACAGGTAAGACAGGCAGCGTGTTCATGGTGCTGCACATGACTGTGAGCAGCAGGCCGTGGTGCAGGCGAAACTGATAGTGGAGCAACACCCAAGCAGTCATCTGGAGTCTAAACTCAAGGAGTGCTGTCTCCTGCCCAGGCACAGAAAGAGCAGAGCTGCTTACAAGTGACATGTTAGAATTTAATACCCAAATGAAAAAGAAAGGATATAGTTTGCGTGGCACAAAATTGTCCTAATTAATCATGTATACAGTTCACAACTACAAAGGCAATGGTGAGGCTTATACATTTAATAATACAAAGTTACATTTTATAAAACATCTTTCATAAATGGCTTATGGTGCTATACATCAAAGAATATTCACACCAATGTATGATAGTTTGCCACTTTTTAATTCGGTAATTAAGGGGTAATTTGCCATTGTATAACATGTGGCAAAAAGTCCATTATTAATTATTATTAATATTCCTAAATGTTTACAGAATGCTCCAGAGCAGTTTCCTTCCGAAGAGTTTCCCGTTTCCGAGTCAAAGGTCAGCATGGATGTGAATTTTCCCGGGGCGGCGTTTGTGGTGATCTCGTGCAAGGAGAGCACTCAAGGCTTCCGCAAAGAGTGAGTGAACACACTGCTGTGCCAGTAAAGGATCCAGAGACCTCTGCTATTTTTATATCACGGTTTATTTCTAGCCAAACACTTAACAACACTTACACTTTTCTCTTGTGCTTTTATAGAATTTTGAGGATATGCTAAAGTATATGCATTTTGTTTTTCTTTACAAAGTAGTGAAAACCAAGTTTTTTGCATCTTTGTTAAAATACTGTAGCTGTGTTAAGTTCTTAGGCACAAACAGTGATCGTAGGTCTGCATCTTAAGTCTGGTTACATTTCCAGTTCTTTTCTGTTCATGTGAGAGATCCCTAAGCATGATTAGCATTTTCAACTGTTTTGGAACACGAGTCCACATTTTGTCAAGTCTGACATAACAGGATTAACACAACAGGCCTGAATCTTCTCTGTGTTTCTTTCCAGCTCTTCTCTTTACAAGGCCCCCTGGGCAAGAGTCATGATTTATGGCCTGGGACACAAAGTGCGCCGCAATGGGCAGCTCAACCTCATGGAAGCAGTCTGCTACCCCCTGGACGCTTCCCCCTCAAACACGGGGCTCACCCCACCTCCCACCACCAACCAGTACCCCTCCGCCATCATCCCTACAGACAAGGTGCACATTAAGCTAGGTGAGAGTCTGCCAGGACTGTCTGTCTGAGCGGTTTATAAAATACTCTTTCTGTCTTTACAACTTGCTGACCAACAGTGGCCCAGCGTTTAATGGATTGGCTGTGAGAGTTTTTGTTGTTGTTCACAGGCGTGTCTCCCCCTCCTGGTGCTGTGCTGGTACTGCACTCGCTGCCCCTGGAGTTCCCCCTCGCCATGGCGTTCGCAGAGCAGCTGTTGACATGGAAGCTTGGCGAGGGCAACGGGCGATCAGAGGATGAGCTTGACACCATCCCGGCCTCTGTGCTGCTGCAGGTCGTGGAGCTTCTTGGTAAGTAGTGTTACCCTGCTAGCCAGTGGGAAGCCATTGTGTAGAAACAGCCAGTCTGTGCATCTGTGCAGCACCTGTGTACAATATGTCAGCACCCAAAGGGCTGTGTGTTGATAGGATTAAAGATCCGTATGTATTTGGTTTCATCCCAGTGAATTATCTGATGTTACTTTTCTAATTCCTGTAGCTACTATAAAATTTTGCCTTGCATGTCATTTTGTCTCAGAATCATGTTTTGTAGTTTTCTGATAACATAGATACTGTTGTTCCCACTGCCATGCTAGTTGTAATTTTTTTTGGCTAAATTGACTTCCAGTGTACTACCAGGTGCATGTCAGCATACATTGACAGAACACTACACTGTATTAACTCAACACTACACAAAAAACCTGCTAGGTATTTTTTCAGGTTTATTTATATACAAATATGCATCAAAAATTAATAGAGAACAGAACAGTGAGAAAAAGATTCAAGAGAACGAGGGGTGAAAAGTCAGATATGAGATATCTGTGCTCAAATACAAAACTCATGGAGTTTTTAAGACAACCCTTCAGATATCTAAAAACTTAAGCCTGAGTTATGCTGATTTTTAGAAATGTGGGGCATGCTTGCATGCAATGATACTGCAACAATCAGGTTACAAAATAGATCACATCTGGATATTCAAAACGGGTCGACACAGATCATGGAGACTTACCAATATGGTGGTGTTACAACACAAGTGGCAATTAATAAATGCATTGTACATTTATTCACTAATGGTTATGAATAACAGAAGCATAAAGAAATGAAGCAGTCTGTTCATTTAGAAGATCCCCTATGGATCACCGGTTTCACATCGTGTGCAATGCTTTGACGCACGCTCTTTCTCCTTCTGCATCTCAGGAGGTCTGCTGTGGACCACGGACCTGGCCGCCTCCGTCAAAGAGCTGATCTTCCACTTGCTGTCTGAACTGTTCCGCAAGATCCATCACCTGGAGCAGCGCAAGATGCCCACGGGGCTGTCCAGCTCCATTGCCCTGCTGCTGAACCCCTGCCTGGCGGTGCTGATGGCCTTGCAGACGGAGCTGCGGAAGCTCTACGACAAGGAGACCCAGGGCTGGGTGGCAGCAGGAGGAAACCCCTCTCCCGGAGGGGGGCTGGCCTTGGGGAATGAACAGAGCCGCTTCTCCACCTACTTCCACGCCCTAATGGAGGTGTGCCTGGCCGTGGCTGAGGTGACGCTGCCTATTAACATGGGCAGTAGCACTGTGGGCGCGCTGTCCTCCAGCAGTGCTCCCAACCTCAGCGACTCCTCCTCCTCCTCTTCCTCCTCTCCTGGGCAGACGCCCCAGAGCCCCAGCCTGCTCTCCAAGCGCAAGAAGGTCAAGATGAAAAGGGAGCGCACGGCTGCCGCCGTGGCTGCCGCCTCGGGGAAGAGGGCTTCCGCCTCCGCTGGGTCTCGGCTTTCGGAAAGTGACAGTGCCCTCCTCAATATGGGTGGAGGAAAGCCGGAGGACATGTTGTGGTTCCATCGGGGCCTCACCCTGCTCATGATCCTCCGGCACCTGGCCAACAAGGACCCGCAGGGTCTGGGGGTCACCAGCGATGCCGTCACTGATGCGTGTCAGGCTCTGGTGGGGCCCACTGCCCACAGTCGTCTTCTGGTCATATCGGGCATCCCTACCCACCTGGAGGAGAGCGTGGTGCGAAGTGCCATACGCAGGGCCTGCAACGCCCACGGTGGGCTCTTCAAAGACGAGATCTACATTCCCCTTCAGGAGGAGGACCCCAAGAAGCCCAAGTGTGGTGCTGTTGGCACTGCTGCCCTGGAGTGCAAGATCCCTGAGCCAGAGCGGCCCTTTCCAGTTCGCAGCAATAGCCCTGACAGCTCCAGTAGCGTCACGCCAGCCATGAGCGTCAGCGCCTCTGCTTCCACCAGCCAGACCTCCATCTGCAGCTCCTCTCAAGGAGTTTCTCGCACGGCCAGCGAGCTGTCGGTGGATCAGGAGCTGCCTCCTGCCCCTGTGGCTGTTCCGCAGCAGCAGGGAGCGCTGGACCCACACACTGTGTCCAGCCAGGAGAGCCTGGACATCTCTCTGTGTAGCACTGGCAGCCTGGGCAGCTTGGGCAGCCTGGGGGAACCCCTGGACAGTGCGGACACTGCCTCTGTCTCCGATGGGGGCTCTATGTACACTGTCACCTCCCTGGACAACAATGCCGTCATGGCTCGGCCCATCAAGGGGTATGCTGTCATTGAGGTACGTCGTACGCCTTCAGGCATGGCTTTCTGTTTTGGCAGTTTTCCTGTTAACTGCGATGGAGCTAGCAATGAAGAAATACAGTGCTTTAAGAATAAGATTTAAAAACTTGAGTGCAAAGTATTGCAATGTAGGGAATTTAGCACCAATGTAACACAACATCTAGTGAGATAACTGGTGTACTGGAGTCCCCTGTACAGCAGAGGAGATGATAAAATCTTGTTTATTTAAATGTTTGTTTTGCTGTAGTTCATAATTTCCCTTCCTTGCTTTATTAATGAGCTACACCATCACAGTGCACAGACAAAGCCCTGTGCTCTATATCAGTCATGTGCGGTTTCAGTTTTTTTTAGCAATGATGTGTGATAAATGATAAAAATAATTGTGTATTTGTGGATTGCGGTTTATCACCCATGTTGTTGCCCGGGGAGAAATGAGCCAGACTGTGTAATGCAACGAGTGATTGTTCTGATTGCTGTCCACTACCTTCAGGAACGGTCTTGGTAGGTCTGAGCGCTATAAAGCAGAGCTCTGTAGCCCCAGCCGTAGTTTCACCCCTGTGACACCCTTGTGGCAGGTGCGCGCCCGAGCGAAGGTGGAGAAGATCCGTGCCAGTCTCTTTAACAGCAGCGACCTGATTGGCCTGTCCAGCCTCGAGGGGGAGGAGGAGCTGATGGAGATGACCAATGAGGAGATCCTCACAGCCTCCAGTGTGAACCAGAGCCTGTTCGACACGCAGGGCAGCTCCGCTCTGGAAGACTTTTTCATGGACAAGTCCATCAAAGGTCGTGCCTTTACTTCGAGGCTGTAGTCACGCTTGACTTAAAAGACAAGTAGATACTGTATATGTTGAATTTCCACAGGGGTTTTTATATCCCTTTTAAAGTATTTAAAATGAGTAGTCGGTCGATATTGGTCAGTAAATAGTAGTAAATGATAATTGCCATATCTTTAGCAAGCGGCATATCTAAGCCTGTTAATCTAGAACCTCTTCTGTGTTCTCCAACAGGAGACAAGTTGGTGCCTGGTGCTCGGGATGTCTTGACAGACATCTTTAAAAGCTGTGTCCACTCTGAGCAAATGCTGAGTCTGACCCCTGCCAAGCCCATCAAAGTGTCCGATATTTACCTGAGCAAGGAGCAGATCAATGCCCAGACCCCGGGGAACTTACTCCATGTGTTTTTCACCAACGTGCGCCCGCCGAAGAAGGTGCTGGAAGACCAGCTCACACAGGTACACGCCGTCAATGGGCTCTTGGTGGGCCACCGCCTCTCGGGTAAGAGGAGTAGAGGAGTAGGCTGCCTGCTGTGCTCAGCACCTGAATTTACACATCAGAGATATGCGGAATAGTGTTAGTGTCCATAATTCTAACTAAACCTTCAATCATGCAATCTAAAGAATAAGCCATCTTCGCGTTCATATTGGTGCAGGCTGAATGCATCATAAAATAGGCCGTCTCCAAAACACTTTCTGAACTTCATCCAGACGTCAGAAGGCTTTCATTTGCCTTTTGTGTGTGTGTTATGGGCAGATTGTGGAATTTCCCCATAACTTACATAAAAAGGCAAGTTAAAACATACTTTGCAAAATGGCGGACATAATGAGAGGTCTGTGAAGTACTTGAAAGCCTGTTAATTTAAAGTATATTGGTTCTTTTTTGTTACAATTGACTGCACATGTTTTAGAGTGTTCTTAATATGATGATTCTTTCATGATGAAGGATGCAGTTTGGGCACGTTATTGTTCCAAACAGAGGTGGACCACATTCTTCAAGTATCTGAAGTAATTTTAATAAGTATGAATTAAAATTGTACTCTAATACAAACAAGCTGTTTATATAAATTCCAAACAGTGTTCTGCGTTTTATGTGTTTGAAACACATCAATTTGAAATACTCTGCCATTTTCAGTGTATTTCAACGAACACATTTTTGTCTGCATTTCTTGGTAAATTCAAAAAACAAAGCAATGGCCAACAGCATGAATTATAAGTCAAAACATGCAATACGCACAGTCAATTAACTGATTTCCCCAATCATGTTACATAAAGCTAGATAAAGTTAATTTAAATAATGATTTTATAAATAATTTAAATATATACAGACTTAAGAAATGCTGTTGGTTCCAATACTATTGATGAACATTGTAGAATTCTCAGAAATGTGTGTTACACTATGGTTTAATTTATAATAATTTGTAGATAATTGCAAATTATCTCCAAATTTGGGTATTAGGCATTTCATTAAATGCTTAAACAGCTATTTCCAGTAAATTTGTAAAATGATAGCCTGCTTGTAACATTGAATATATTCATGTAGAAATCTAAAACAGACAAGGTTAGTGTGGGCATAAATAAACCAGATGTACTCAATTGCCATCATACATCTAATGAAATATTTGAGTTAGAATACAAAGAAAACTGTAATATAAATTGAAAATGTTCTGCAGTTAGTTGCAAGCTAATGTTAAGAATGTTAAATTAATAATTCTGCAGACAAAACCTCTCTGGATTGGAGGCAGATGACCTAATCCTTTTGCTCCGACACATTTATTCGTATCTAGATTCTTAGGAAGTATGGAGTCTCCAAACCCAACAAAAGCAAGTACAGCAAAGCCAGCAAGGAGCAGCATCAGGGCAAAGTGGTCAGCACCAAGAGACCCATCACCAAGCCTCCTACAAAGGAGAAGTCTGTGCTGAACACAGTCAGGTAAGTGAGAGGCTCAGTGTGTTTCCGCATAACTTTCAGTTGAGTGAATATGTGGTAGCATGCATTTTTACTCCATGTACAAACCATTTTCTGGCATTGCAAATGTTAAACTGGGCGGTGATTTCTGCTGTGGTGAGGTGCTCAGCAGGTACGTGCTTTGAAATCCAGGTCTTCCACACACAGCTCAGGATCTGCGCAGTTCTCTTCTCTTCGGTCTAGGAGAGGGCACTTTGACTTGCTGAGCCTGTGGACCGTGCTGGTCTTGGCACTGACTTCACATCAAGCTTTCTTAAAACAGGACTTTTGGCCAACCTGACAGTGCGGGATGTCTTTGTTACAGTTTTTGTCTTCTGGAAAAAGATAAAACGTGTGTGAATCAGCACCAAATAAACTCACTCTCTCCACTTTTCAAAATGTTTTTTTGGCTTATTTTTATGTACAAAAACATAAATCTTTATTTATATGTGAAAAAAGTGTGATCTTTTTGTAAATTAAGCAGAGAATTGTGGTCATTCTAATTTCTGTCATTTTTGTCTGGACTTTGTGAGTGTGTATTTAGTCCGTCAGGGGTTTAAAGATTTTTTTCTGTAGAGCCAGCTTTGGTCTCTGAGAGTTACTCTAAAGATTTCATTAATGAATTGCTCCCTCTATTTCTGAGATGACAACATTTTTAAAAATCTGTCTGCTTATGAATTCCACAATAACGAAGGTCACGGGAAGCAGCCTTTTCTGATGACTTCTTCAATTTTACCTTTAAAAATTAAGTATTTTTTTCCCTGCTAAAGCTCCAATGTGGTTTCATTGATAGTGTCCTCTCCTCTGCTGCCAGCAGGACGGCTCTCAGTGAAAAAAAGCCGATCGTCAAGCCTAAGTCTCCAGAGAAGTCCAGACCTGAGGAGAAGGACTCTGAGAAATCCCCTACCAAGAAACAAGAAGGTGCCTTTCATTTACCGCCCCTCTTACTGTGGTGTCGAAGTGAAACCTCTTCTCTTCTGTGGACTCGTGTCCTAACTCTGCTTCTCTGAGATCCCTAGCTAACAACTTTAAAACCACAGGCTGCTGTTCTTCTTTTCCTTAGTCTTCAGCCTCTAGCTAATGATGTTTAGAGTCCCCCAAGGTCTTTTGACAACGTAAGTGTCATAAGTTTGCTCAAATGTCTGTAGAGTTCTGAATCAGGGTACAAAAATGTTTTATCCCTCGAAATAAGGGCAGGGGAATTACATACTAAGATCGTGGAACTAAATGATCATGTCTAGGTGCGTGCTCCGCTGTGAGGCCGTGTGTGTGTGTAGGGGAGGTATCATGTGGTATAATGTGCTGGCCCATTCCTTCTGCAGTTCCAGAGGAAAAGTACTTGACGCTGGAAGGGTTCCACAGGTTTGCGGTGGACCGAGCCAAGCAGGACATCCGCAGTGTGTGGAGAGCCATTCTGGCCTGCGGCTATGACCTGCACTTTGAAAGGTTGGGGGAAAATCTAGTTTAGGTTAATTCTTTCCTAACATATTACAAAAAATCCATGTAGAGCAATAACTGTATATGAATTAATGCATATCATCCAGTTCAGCAGTTTCAGATGTTCGGCTGCTGCCACTTTCATTAATAATGGTGTTGGGCTTGAAGGAAGTTGAAAAGTTTCTGGTTTTTAACAGAAACAGTTTAAAACATTTTTCTTTCTGCTTAGGGGCTTCATTAATAGGTTTTTTTTTTGCTTATTAGTTAAATTATATCAGGAGCTTCATCTCCCAAAGCTGTGCCTTTGCTAAGCCAGTCCTGCCGGTGCTGAGTGCTGCGTGTGCCCCCTCTGCAGGTGCACCTGCATCGACACGCGCCACGCCCAGAAGGCCTGCAGGAGGTGGAGTCTGGAGATGGACGTGGCGCTGGTGCAGTACGTGAACAGGCTGTGTCGGCACCTGGCCATCACCCCAGCCCGCCTCCACCCGCACGAGGTCTACCTGGACCCCGCCGATACTGCCGACCCGAGAGTCTCCTGCCTGCTGAGTATGACCCCGCCCACTCTAGCTGGTTGCCCCCCTTCCTGGCCCCTGGCGGTGGGCTTTGTGCTGAAAGCACCTCATTACGCACCCCTAGAGTGATAGACACTCATCTGCATCATGGGCCCTGCTGAAATTTTTAAAAATGGCCAACCATTTAAAACATAGTCACCATGCTTTCACAAAAGTAAGACTTCTACTGATATATACAGTATACATTTTTTAAAAGCAGGGACAGATTCCAAGAAAGCAGCATTTCTTAAACGAATATGTAATTCCAACAACGGGATTTCTGACCTCATTAGCTTATTCTCCAAAAACAATATTTTACTGGATATTTTTGAAGGCATAGAGCTGATACGCAGGCCTGACAATTAACAAAGGTGAACATGGCGAGGAAATGCACCCTTTATTTCCATTAAATGTACATCAAATTTAAAAAATCCAAATTTTGTGCCTGCAAAACCCCTGAAATTACTGAAAAATAAATGCGGGCTTAAAAATAAACACGGAACAACAACAGAAACCCTAAATGTGACTTTCGGTGTGCACGTGGTTCTCTGTGTGCTTGGTCACTGACCTTCCTCCTCTGCCTCCTCCTAGATGTTCCCATGGAAAGCCTGAGACTGCGCTTTGCTCTGCTGCAGTCCCTGAATAACACACTGGAGACCTTCTTCCTTCCCCTAGTGGAGCTGCGAGCGACAGACACCTACCAGCACAGCATTGCCTCAATGCTCAGGGAGGCCAAGGGTGAGAATTCACAGTAGCGAATTCGCAGTGGTCACGTTCTGTGAAACAAAACAAAAAGACTGGATTCTACTTTTTGCAGCCTGTTGTGATCAGGTGGTTTTTTGAATAAAGAAAGCGCTTTGAAATGTAGTTCAAGTAGGGAGCTGCATCAGTCTCTGTAAGCTGCAAAGGAGCAGATTGAGGTTTATTCCATGCTGAATGGAAGAGAAAAGGCAACATAGATGAGTAATCACACTATGAGCTGCAAATTCAGGTGAGGTGTCTATTGAGCTTCGTCTTATAGATCGATTGACCTTTATTCTTCAGGGATACTTCATAATTAGTCAGTAGCTGATGACTTTATTACAGGCTGTTTCCACTATTTGTCTCTTTGGTGCTCATCGTTTTGCTTATTTGCTGCCAGTATACCGTGTTAAGGAATGATTTCACTCTTCTTTAAATGTGTTTTGTTTATTTGTGAATAGCAGTCGTTTTGTTGCACTTTCATCATGCAGACTATAGGAGGTCCTGTTTGTTGTCCTTTCTTTGTTTCCCATGCTTATACAGTGATGTGAAATGTCCCTGTTTTATTAAGGAATAATGATCAGTATTTGTTGATCAGTTTTGAACATTTGTACTGTGAAAGGTGCAGGGTAGAGATAGACAAAACCACAGTCACTCACATTATATTAGTTACTGTACAGAAAATGTGGGTTGTTAGGCTCTTGAACGCACCCTTATTCCATTGTTTTTTATGGCATAAAAATCCCTGATACTTCTCACAAAGGCGATTAAAGATCTTGTTGAAACGTATCCCCCCTTAATGACGTTCATTCTTAGGGGAAATAAATTCACATTCCACGAAATCTATTGCATTTTTCTCCAAAGTGTCTCTGAAGCATAACACGGATCCCCAGCATTTAGAGTTTGCCATTAGAGCGTGATCAGCCAGTAGCAGGCAGCTTGAGCAAGGCCTGCTGGCTGACGGGCTCCCTGACCCCCTTCTGCAGGCTTGGTGTTTTATGACACGAAGGTGGCTGTAATGAACCGAGTGCTGAATGCCACCGTGCAGAGAACAGCAGACCACGCCGCCCCCGAGATAACACTGGACCCTCTGGAGATTGTGGGAGGTGAGCTTTGCTTTAAACACCTGCCACTGTCATTCTGCCCTCTCTCTGATCGCCCGGTCTGCAAAATTTCAATTGCCCTGAAAGTCTTTAACTTGTTGCTGGTGTATCTGACCAACAGGAGAGATCCGTTCTTCTGAAAACACGTACTTCTGTCAGGCGGCACGGCAGCTGGCCTGTGTGCCGTCCTCTCAGCTGTGTGTCAAGCTGGCCAGCGGGGGCGACCCCACCTACGCCTTCAACATCCGCTTCACCGGGGAGGAGGTTCACGGCACCAGTAAGTCAGCCCCGCTGGTGTGCCTGTTTTTATTTCCACAGAGGGGAATGTGCCAGGAATGGGACTAAAACACACTCTTCAGCTGGAATGTAGTTTGATCACTGCAAAACGCAAGCAAAACAAAACAAAAGCATTTTTATTTACGCTGTTTAAGGAAAGACAGTGATGATTTGAATACGTTCAGTTTTTATCTTCCTTCATCTTAAATTGGGAGCGGAGGTCTGCAGGCCTGGTTTTGGTGAGCCCCAGTACAGTAGGGTTGAAGTTTGTTAAATTAATCGGTTTTTAATGATTTGTAAATTATTGATCAATTCAGCAAGAAATTTTCTAATTTAGGGAAACACTTCCTCGAAAGGTATAGATTGTCACAAATAATCTCTGAATGGCTTCATTAAATAAATTGCATGCTCAACTAATCACAGTTAAATTCCAAGTTCCAAGTCTTCAGATATTGGTGAAAAGTGACCATGAAATCCGTCTGGGTGGGATCTTCCCAGGAGCAAGACTGGAGACCATTTCCTGGTTTCTTCTCAGCTGTGGTCTTTTGTCTGCTGTCTGCTGTCCCGGGGTCCAGCCTGTGGCCTCTGTCTAACGTGAAGCTTGTTGTGTTCCTATTAGGCGGCTCCTTCAGGCACTTCCTGTGGCAGGTGTGCAAAGAGCTGCAGAGCTCCGCCCTCTCCCTGCTGCTGCCCTGCCCCAGCTCAGCAGCCAATAGGAATAAGGTACCGTCCTCTTCCCTCAAGGAAGGTCTGGCTTTAAGGTTAATAAATGAAAAACCGAGCTGTCACATGCTTTATAAACCCTTCTCTTCACTTATGGCTTTTGACTTCCAACTAGTTTTTTTTTAAGTTTTGCTGCCTTTCATACAAAATTATTGGAGTTCAATAACTTCTCCATAGATTCTTACAGTGGCAGAAATCGCCCACCTACAGCTGTGTTTTTCACTTCTAGATTTTCTTTGTGTAAATGAGAGGAGGCTGTTAAACTCTGTAGTAGTTAAGTCATGTATTAGGTGTCTTGACAGCTTTGACTGTTTTGTTGGGAATGTTTTGCTGAAAGCCAGGCCAACACTGGCTTGCTAATCCCAGCCCTTTCCCCTACAGCCTTGTTCAAGATCAGCCCTGGGTGACACGATCCAGGCTCCGTCCGCATCATAACTAACCAACTCATCCCCACAGTTTCTGTGCCCATCGTTGTACTGACGGAGGTTTTGTCTCTGGTCCGTTTTTCAGGGCAAGTATATCCTGACGCCAAGTCCCATCACCTATGCAGAGGAGCAGCTCCTGCACTTCTTCGGGCAGCTCCTGGGCATTGCCATTCGGGCAGACGTTCCACTGCCTCTCGATCTGCTGCCCTCCTTCTGGAAGGGCTTAGTGGGGGAGGTCCTGGACGAGGACACTGACCTGCAGGAGGCTGACCTGCTTACGTCCAACTACATCAAGAAATTTGAGAGCGTAAGTGCCGCCTGTACACTCAGCGCAGACAGTTCTGTTTTTCCTGTGAAGAGAGAGTGCAAGTACCAGATAAAGACAGGATAGAAGAGGAAGCTCAGGTCCTCACAGTACAAGGAGTGCACTAGTGATGACAAATGAGGTGCATGTTTAATCTGCTTTAGCAGTGATTACAATTTGGGAGTTCTATTTTTGCTAAGAATAACCAGTACTCTAATAAAGCAGTAGTCAAACTAATACAGCAATGGCAAGAACAGTGCAATGTGCACAGTGCACCTCCGAAATGCCATGGCTTGACATGGATCTCCTGTGTAAGCTGTTTTCATGTAGGACTGTTTTCCCAGGTCAACGATGAGGCAGAGCTGGATGCCTTGTGTGCAGAAATAACCTCTCAGCACCACTCCAGCGAGAGCCCCGAGTCTCCTAACAAGCCGTGCTGCAAATTCACGTATGTCACCATGATGGGGGATGAGGTGGAGCTGTGTTCAGGGGGCAGGAACATCACTGTCGGGTGAGTGAGTGTGTCCTTCTGAAAACAAAAATAGCTTCCTGTTTTCAGACCTTAGTGCTTATCCTAGTCATTTCCATTTGTGACCACAGGGCATCATTTCCCTAACTGGGCCTAATTAGCTCTTTAGCAATGCAATATTTAGTCTCTATACTGTAGGCAGGATCTAAATTTAACTTCTTGTTGATTTTAAATTTTCATTCATTGTGGGAAAGTGCCACCTACTGGTTTAACTATGTCTAGTAGCAATCTGATTATTGTTTAACATACATCCTTATATAGCTTCCAGATGTGATGCGTTCAGGCTTCAAAGTGGTAAAGCTGCTATAACAGGGATGTTTGTTCCTGCTTGTGCTAGCTGGGAGAACAAAGACATGTACGCATCTGCGATCAGGAGCCTGAGGATGCGAGAGCTGCAGAGCTCGCAGTGCATGACCGCGGTGCGAGCCGGACTGGGCTCCATCATCCCTCTGCAGCTCCTCACCATGCTCACTCCCCTGGAGATGGAGCTGAGGACCTGCGGCCTGCCCTACATCAACCTGGAGTTCCTCAAGGTAACCCTGGCATCGCATTCTCTCCACAGAGCATGCTGCTACTACACCTCCTCCCTGCATGCCTGATATCCGTGACGCTGCTGATAGTATTCCATGTTTTTGGGTCCTATCATGGGGATATGTCATGTGAGCGGGGCCTTGGTTCACAGTCATGTCTGTGAATCCCACCTTTTCTCAGTACGTTGTTGCTGTGCTTTTAGGCTCACACTATGTACCAGGTGGGTCTGATGGAGACAGACCAGCACATTGAGTTCTTCTGGACGGCGCTGGAAATGTTCACCCAGGAAGAGCTCTGCAAGTTCATCAAGTTTGCCTGCAACCAAGAACGCATTCCCTTCACCTGCCCCTGCAAGGACGGCGGTCCAGACACTGCCCACGTTCCCCCCTACCCCATGAAGATCGCCCCGCCTGACGGCGCTGCAGGTGAGAGCCACAGCTCGCACTGGGCAAGTGAGATCCTACAGGGCAGGCATGTCAGCTCTTGAGATTTTAAACACTGAAAGGGCCACTTTCTGTCCAGTTTGACACAGAATGCTCCAGAAAGGTTTATATGTAGTAATGATTTACAAAAACTAAAATCCGCAGGTGTCATATTTCAGAAATTGAAGCCATTTATGTTTGTGCGACTACAAATGTAGATGTCTTAGCTTTCTGATGCTTTGGCTCCAGAGTGTTTATTTCACTTAATGAACGAACAGCACATTGTCTTCTTCTTCGGTTATTTATTCTGTGTCTGTTTCTGGTGCTCTTTTTGGTACTCTTTCATCAAAACATTGAACAGTTTTGTTCAATGTAATAAAAGGTGAAGCACCAGTCTGTACAAGAAAGAGTTAAGCCAATGTCCTTGGGGTTGGAAACGGCCTGTCTGATTCCTCTCTGTATTAACCCCCACACTGTGTTTTTCCCCTCAGGCTCCCCTGATTCCAGGTACATCAGAGTGGAGACCTGCATGTTCATGATCAAGCTTCCGCAGTATTCCTCCCTGGAAGTGATGCTGGAAAAGCTGCGCTATGCCATTCACTACCGAGAAGACCCCCTGAGTGGCTGAGCCCTGCCTGCCAGCCCTGGTGCCCTTCACACAGCCCCCCGACCAGCGAGAAGACCCAGGCTCTCTCGGGCTTCCTCGGGGTCATCCAGCTGGCCTCTCCCAAGATACTCACCTTCTTGCAGAAAGAGGAGCCCGGCTCAGAGGGCTTGTGAAAGGTTGTTCGTAAATAGAAATACCGGCTAAAGGACACAGTGCTTTTGTGCTCTTTTTTGTTTAGCTCCATAAACAACATAGATGCTTTTGAATTGCCTGATTTCTTCTCCTGTTGGTTAATTTGCTCTGATCTTTTTGAGATCGGATAGTATTAAGACAGATTATATCAATTATACTTCACTGGCATGTTGACATGTTGTATCATTGCATATCGCATCCTTTTGACAGAAGACAGTGGGACACCTATCAGTAGATTTAAATTAGAATTGAAGGGTCCTTGTTATTCCTGTGCCTTTAATTGGGCGAGGTGGCTTTTTTTTGGGGGGGGTGCGGGGGGTTGCAGAAAAACCCCAGTCAAAGCCTTGTTCAGTTCCATCATAGCTCTGTGCAACGTGGCTCCCCCTCTCCCCCAAAGAGAACAAGGTGATGATTGTGATGATTGTAGACCGCAGGTGCGTTTTGTTCTAATAGCAGTAACCAATGCCAAACACTGACAGATATCAGGAACGAACAGTAGCCGACTGTGGAACAAAGAGGAAGTGAGATGTGAGCCTTCGGTAGAGTCAACTTGCCTCCAGCACAGTTAGTCCTCATGTCTGCTGATCTCCAGGCGGAATCTGAAGGCTGCCAATAGTAGTAGATGCTATTCAATTCCGAAAGCTTTCATATATTGATACCTGCCAAGAGACAGGGCCCGCTACAGGATACTTCATATCGGATGTTGCTGCTGATCACCAGTGCAGACGCGGCATCTGGATTCTGAAGGGCAGTGAAGCCGTCTCATTTGCAATCGCTGTATGCTACAGAATAAATAGATGCAGAAATCGTCCATTAATTTTAAAAAAGTCCAGCCTATTCAAAAGCCTTGAAAGTGCACATATATTTATTTAAATCTATAAAGAGGAGGGAATATATCTATTGTACAAATAAAAGCTATGTAAAAATAAATGCTCCCTTCAGATGCAGTGTCACCGATGGAGGTGATATTGTTCAGAGCTGACGCGGCACTCAGACCCGAGCTGCAGGGGGCGAACGCTGCTGTTGCAGCACAGCAAGTCCAGGGCAACAACGGGAGGTGTGTCTGACGCCCTGTTGTGCTATTTGTTGTTACTTTTTGCGGTTTTGTTTTTTTGGCGTGTGTATAAGCGTGAATGGAGAGTCAGGTCAACAGCTGCAGAGTGATTGGTATACACAATCTACATATGCACGGTGACATCAGAAGATTAACGCATAGATTTCCGCTTGTTGATGGCCTGTTCTTGCAGGCATGAATTCAACGTTTTGTTACACATGATGGAAATGTTGTAGCTGTGTAAAGATAATACTTTGTGAAAAGTGTAAATAGAATAAATGTCAAATCAAGCAGTTTTTTTTACTACTGTTCAGCTTTGTTTGGGAATGTTTTATTTATTTTTCATTTAAAGGTTTACGCTGTAAACTTCTTTAAAGATACGCTTGGATATTCAGCTGTGGGATTTATGCCCCTTGAATTGTTTTTTTCTCTCCTTGTTAGTATATCTTCATTTACAGCCTGTTACTCGAATGGGCTCCTGTGTTGATTCTCATCCCTGTGGAAATATGATTGCTTGTATATAAGGTTACTTCCTTGAGAGTTTCCAGACACGGTGTAAGTGGGAAAGAGTGGCGACGGTCCTGCTTGTGCGAGTTTAAGGTTGTGTATGCCAATTGATTGTTTTTGTTTGTTTTTTTAAGGTAGGCGATAGCTGTGACAGTTAACTGCTGCTAACGGGACTGCTCTTTCTCAGAGAGGGCAGGTTAAGGATTAAAAAGCATATCCACACACAGGCGTTACTATGTGTGCTGTACATTTACCTGATATTTATTACAATTATTTATGGTTGCATTAACTTAACTTTTACTCTGCTGTTTACCCTGTGTGCATCTGTATCTAACACAGTGATGTTTGAATGGATTCTACAGAGGACAAAAAAATCCAAGATTTCGGTGTCACATTAATAAATTGTCTTAATGCAATCCTTCTGAATGTCCCTTTATTCACTAAAAAAGCTGCAACTGTTATATTCTTCTCCTCATAGTAGTTATAAAAATAAGCTTTGGGTTGCCTTGGAAAATAGCCTTAGAAGAAGAGATGGGGTTAAACCTGATAGACCTTGAACATGGTGCATAAATACCAGAGGTCCTCAAGGCTAAATTATTTTGCATTTGATGTTTTTGCATTGCATTTCATTTTGTTCATTTTTACTTGAAAATTTGGGATTACCAGTTATTTTTTGTGTACAATGTACCCACCCCATTTGTAATCCGTAATTGTCTTTACAGCAAGAGCAGCCTATCTGCCTGGGGTGCAGGAGGAAGTGCAGCCTCCTGCCTTTCCTCCGCCTCTCTCACTATGAGGCTCCGTGCCAGTCGGACTGCCTGCGGTTGCCCAGGTCCAGCTGCAGCACAGTGGCAAAGAAATCACTTTTGGTGAACAGCGCCAGAGGTACAGTAATAGCTGTTAGAGGCTTGCAAAAGAAAGCTGGCGTTGTGGAGCTTATTTTAGACCCCCCCCACTACCACCCATTCAGAGACACTCATAACCAGAAATGTTTGGTGTCGTTTTGTCTGCTTCCCTCCCACGCTGGAGTGCAGAGGGGGGACTGGAGTGCAGAGGGTGCTCTTGCTCAGCAAGCCAAGGCAGCACTCAGGCAGGGGTGGTCAACCCTGGTCCTGGGGAGCCAAGTTTTATGGGTGAAACAAATTCAGATGTGCACCGAAGCAAGTCATTTGTCAAGCTAAACCCCAACACACTTGGGTCCCCTCTCAAGGGCTACAGTTCTCCATTATTGAATCGATTAAAGCAATGAAATGACTAAATTGATCAAAACTCACCTATGGTCCAATACGTTAGAAAAAAAAATATTTTTAAGGGGACCTTTCAGACCTTTGCACCGGTGGCTCAGTCGGTCCAGGGTTCGACCACACTCTGGTGGACCTCAAACTTCAAACCTGTTTAGGAACAAGTAATAGGTTTATTCCATGCTGAAAAAAAGAAGAAAGAAAACAACGTTTCAGCCGTGGAGCCTTTTTCAGGTGTGACACACCTGAAGAAGGCTCCACGGCTGAAACGATGTGTTTTCTTCTTTTTTTCAGCATGGAATAAACCTGTTACTTGTTCCTTTGCAGCCTACGCGTGCTGACGCAGCTCCCCACCTGAACTACTCAAACCCGTTTAGCCCTCCTGGCGTTCAGCCACTTTACAGTGAGATAATCGAGTCAGGAATTCCTCTCTGCTCAGCCAGCTCATGTGTTAAAGTGGTGATGCCAAATGTTTTCCTCCACTCACGTTGCTTTTCTTCTTTGATTAGAAATATTGACGATACATTTTGCTGTTGCATGTTCATATCTGGTTTTGCCAGAATCGTGTTCACTGTTCCATCGGCGTGCAGCTGATTGTCGCTGCAATGAATAGCAAGCTCTTAAAAGTTAAAAACCAGACATTTCTAGAGAGGTGACAAAAGGCTAAAAAAAGAGGGCATTTTGATGATGCATGCAGGCTTAAATTATTTAAAAAATCCTGTTACAGAAATACAGGCATTGTGACTTTGTGTTTTTTTTATAATTTGACCTTGTGTTTATTACCAGTTACTCTTCTTTATAGTTCTTTTTTACATTTAAAATGGACAATTATTTCTGGTATAAAGTCCCCTTAGGAGCAACAGCACAAGCCTGCAAGCACCCGGGAGGCCGCAGGGCATGATCCAGACACGCACCTGTGACTGCAGAGCTCAGCCTGCTTTTCAGCCGAGTGGCTCAGCAGGCCCTGCCAAGGTCGTCTAGGTGCCACGCCTGAACAGTCATGCGTGTTTCTACATCAGCTCTTGTCAGGAAGTTAACATACACAGAGTGACACACCACCCAATTGTTAAGCCCAGATTCCTGACATTACATCTAGGAGCTTAAGGTAAATGGTAAAAGGTGTTTGCTTTCAAACATTTGAGTAACTCAACTCCAGGAGGAAACTGGAGCGTCCAAAGGAAAGGCATGCAAACACAGGGAGAATATACAAATTCCAAGCAGGTTGAACCCAGGGCCCCACTGCTGCGAGGCCACAATGCTAACCGCTGCACTACCATGCCTCCCTTGTATTAAATGTGTTTCCTTTCTTACACTGGAGGTGATGTTAAGCTAAATATTATTCCAGATCACAGAAAGCAGATCTACTGTACGGCTCTTGGACAAGTAAATTTAAGCCTTATAACCTCTTCTCATCCGTAACCTTTTTTTTATGTTCTGATTTTCTCCATCAGATTTCTATCCAAGTCTGCATACTGCATTTATTAGTCAAGTTCATGTTTATCCTTCAGAAATGGAGTGAATCCATCTGGCTTCATGAAGTTGCTTTAGCCGTTCTCAGTTTGTCTTTCAGCATCAGTGTGAATTCCTCACGTTAGGCCCAGCTGTCTGTGTCTAACGTGAGAGCTCAGGGCTGGCTGTGCAGAAATGCCTGGACACATTCTGCCAGGCTCACTCTGGGCATGGCCAGTTTCAGCTGGATCCCTCTTGTCCAGTGTGACACGGTAGCTGTGCTATAAGTAGAGAATGCAGGATCATGCTTTGCCTCTGGGCAGCAGAATGCATGACAGGACTGCAAAGTGTTACATAATAGTATGTAATGCTTACAGGTGGCTTATTTGAATCTAGTGTCTCGTCTATACAAAACATTGGCAAACACTGTCCCGCTTGTATATTTTTGTAGTAACTTGAACATATGCTAAGTTTATTTTTTTTAATTACTTTTCCCCTGTACACTCCTGTATCCTTTAAATAAATTTCCCGAGACACAATTTGGAAGGGAAACAATCCTAAACTGGCAGCAACCCAGAGAGCACCCAATTAGGAAAACAGTCAAATTGTTTTCACTGCAGTACACAGTGATATTGTTAGTAACAGAGGCAGTTATTTCACATACAGTTCTTGTAGGCAGAAGCTTTAATTACAATGACAAATAAATGATCAGCCCACAGAAAGTTTTAAATTAATTGGTAAACAAACTTAAGCTGTGGTGTTAAACAGTTAAGTATGATGTGCATTGCAAAATTTAAAGCATAATGCAGTAATCCGCTAATAATACATCCTCATTGTAATCTCTCACTGTGCTTCTTCAGGGGTGCAATACTGATGTGAAACAGCAAGTGGTGATTTCTGTTATGTCTGCAAATGCTCTGCCTTCTATAACAAGCTGATTTTGTTGTCAAGTGTTGTAAACTAGAAAAACATTCTTTCCTGGGAGGTGTTCTTGGTGTCCTGCTAATCCTACAACTGATCCTTTGGGAACCAACGATTTCTTTTATCACCTTTTCCTGTGGCAAGTTTAATTGTTTTGGCAGCTTCCTCACAGTTGAAATCATTGAAGTTTTGTTTTTAGTTTTGTCCTTTAAGTTATAAAACAAATGAGACCCAGGCCTTGATAGCTGTGTTCCTAATGTTTGACCCTCACCTTGTTCACTACATAGTCTAGCAGAACATAAAGCTACAGTATGTCTGGTCACTTAATTTCTCTGTTCTTGCATCATTTTTCACATATTTTTGGGCAATCGAATCAAGCAGGGTGGATCTCAAGTGATCGTCGCACAGAATTATATATAATAGAATATTCCTGCATTATATTGTCAGTAATGTCTCGTGTATCCAATACCTGTAGCTTTTTTTAGAAAAAAAATCTTATTGACTTTGGAGGATTTTTTAATTATTACTGTAGATTCTCATGTTTTTATTTCTTAAATATTCAATTACTTATGAGTAGGGGAGTGTAATACACCATTCGCCATTTAATACACCATTTTCAAAAACAATATTTAACAAAGCAAGATTGTACAAAAATGTCAAGTACAATGTTTGCATCATCAAAGTATAATAAAACACATAATAAGCTGTATAAAATTAAAAGGAATTCAGATCCAACTAAATCTATAACTCTGATGCCTTAACATTTAAAATCAGAGGTAAACGTTACCAAGGCGCAAGGACTGCATGGTCTTGGTAATGACGGCATCGGTGAAAATGTACAAAGAAATCATGTCAGTCTAATGTTTGGCTGCATATCCAGCATGGTCCAATCCAGACGAACACACGAATCTGGACTAACTTGGCCCCAAGCTTGAATTTTTCCAGTTTTTCTTTTCGGACACCTTTCCTCATCTTTCACTGCTGTCAGCTCAGGGCTCTGTACCGACGGCAGTTCTTCTTTCCTGCCCTGGCCGCAGGTGGCAGTGGTGTGGGGAGGGAATTAGGCCGCGGTCAGGTTGGGGATGCTCAGCTGCTCCTTCAGCCTCTGCAGCTGCCCCAGGGTAATGTTGTTCCCCCCGCAGACGATGACCACCACGGGGCCCAGGTCACGGCAGAGCTTGCCTTCCTCTTGCAGTTTGCCGATGACGTTGTTGTAGACGGCCGCCAGGGCGGCGCCGCAGGCCGGCTCCACAAGGATCTTCTCGTCGTCTGCAGAGAGAGATCCCATCAGCCCAGACTCTCCCACGAACCTTCGCTTATGGGAGTCAGGCAAGCCGCTGTCTGGTGTCAATACATGGTTCGGATCTTGCTCTGATCCACATATTTTCTGCAAATTTTTAAAACCCTTTCTGCTGCCAAGAATCAAGTGCATGGACCTGAAGTAAGTCACATCTCCCAGCTGTCAGTCAAACGTAGGATTATTACCCACTGTTTTGTGGCCAGTGTCTCTGTGCCAGAGGTTACTTAGATGAGGTGTGTCAAACAGGTGAAATGTTTTGACGAGCCAGGTAGCATTATAAGAATGTCAGTGCTTCTGGCGGCTGCAGGTGTCCTCATCGTGCTTTTTAGTGATGGTGCCAGTTTAGCTACAGTACCTCAGTATTGTCAGCTCAGCCTGTGACACTCACCCACAAAACGCTCAATGGCTGCCACTGCCTCTCGGTCCGTCACCACCTCGGAGAACACAGGGTGCTCCGACACCAGCCTGAGCGTCTCCGCGGCCACGCGCTTGGCTCCCAGAGTCTTGGCCACACTGCATGACCAAGGAAGAGGAGTTACAGTGCAGCCACTCTCCCCTACCCGTGCGTACATGTACGGTCTTAAATCGAATGCGTTCTACTTGCATAATGTGCTATAAACTTGTTCTTCCTCGTTTAGTGGACAGAGTTGCCAGAGTACAGGACATGAAGAATGAAAGATGGTCACTGAGAAACTAGCGCGCGGAGTCCTACTGTGTCTGTCTGCTAGAAAGTCATGGCTGTGTGGAAGGATCACATGTAGGCTGTAATCACAGCAGCACTTCAAAGCCAGGGGAGCGGGATACTGTGAACAGTATTCTTACGGACAAATTCTCTCTCAGTTTAAATCTCCATAAAATTACTAGAAAATTTGCCAAGAAGAAAATGGTTGTTAGTGTAGACAAAATCTTATCAAAAGATAGTTGCAAAACTGTTTCTGCTCTGGTATCTTATACACTAGATAACTTGGTCAAAACTTAAAATAATTAAAACATTGCAAACTTAGATAATCTGCCACGCTACGCTTTACAGTAGAACATTAAAGTCTTTAACCAGCAAATCTTTTTGGTGTATTGAATTGTAAATATTAATGGTGATCTTTTTTGTTTTTAAAGCGGCTGCCCTCACTAAATCCCAGATCATTAACCTCCTTCTGACAAGGTGCGTCATAGATGAGTATGAAAATCCCGTGAATGTAAGATGTACCGGGAGGCAGTATAAACACAAGCAGTGGCATTGGTTCCCGTATTTCTGCTTCCGTGCCTCAGCTTGTGCATGTATGCAGTATGTGCAAGTACGTGTGCGCGCAGGCACGGCGGTGAGAAAAGCCTCGGCCCTCTGACGTACCTGGTGATCTCGGGCAGCGTCACCAGCTCGCCCGCCTGCACGGCAGCATGAAGGCTGTGCGCCCCCCTGGTTTCCATGGCGATGATGGGCACGTCCGCCCAGCCCACGTGCCGCAGTCCGCGCACCACCCCGCACAGCAGGCCGCCCCCGCCCACGGAGAGCACGATGGCCCCAGGGCGGCGCTCCATCGCCTCCTTCAGCTCCGCCACGAGGGACATGTGGCCCTCCCTGGGGGGGCACGAGAGCGTCACCCGTCTCGAGGAAACGGCGCCGGCCTTCGCAAACCGGCTTACCGATAAGAGCCACATCATTTCTGCCGTGTGCACTGTACAGTAAATGTTCACCCAGTCCAGATCGTTCCTCTCTTACGATGTTCCATTCCTGTCGATTATGGTGCAAAAAGCAGCCAGTGGCGTGTGGAGGAAGAGTGTGATGGTCTGTGAAGTGTCTGCACACTGAAAAGGGTCGGGATTCTAGACTGATAAGAATTGCCAGAGAGAAGTGTGGTATAGTTTGAAACCTCAACATTTTCTGCAGCCTCTAAAGAAACGTTGCTCTGAGCAGATAACAGTGTCATTAGGATTCGGTCGCCTGTGAAATTTGACGCGACTCAGCTGGACCACAGAGAGAGAGAGAGAAGAACCGACCAGTGATACAAACGCCTGGCTCTGCCAAAACTCCCGTCTCAGTGAGAGAGTTTCTCTGGTCTTCCGGCTGGCTTTCACTTGCACTCACCAGATCAGCGGGTTGTCGAAGGGCGGGATATAGACACAGCCAGGGTTGTTCTCTGCCAGCTTCACTGCCTGCTCGATGGTCTCGTCCAGCATCTGCAAACGACAGGCGTTTAATGGCAATCCTGTTTGCAGAGGATAAGAGCAAGAACCACAACTGGCCACCTATAACTAGCACACCATTCTATCAACAAAATCCGGATATTCTCCTTTTTAATGTAAAAATTATACGAAGGGCGCTATCTAGGGACAATCTGTTCAGGCACAGAAAGTGAGAACTGAAAATAGCCTGGTGACACCCCCATGAAAGGTCATTCAAAAAGCCTTTTGAGCCACAAAAATCAGTGCCCCTCGTTTTCAGAAAGGCTACAAAAATTAAAGATGTAGACATGGGGCAGGGTATAATTGAAAAGCATTTTTTTTTTACAGACCTCACAGAAGATTAGTTAAGGATTTCTTGTGGAGTCGGAGAAGTGGAGTGCATTTTGTACTGTTGGAAAGCTGGGCTCTGTATGACAATGCTCACCTCCCCCACCACTGTGACGGAGGCCCCCTCATCCTTCAGCCTCTGGATTGTGAAGGGGGGTGTGCTTGTGGGCACCAGGATGGTCGCGGGGACCCCCAGCTTCCGAGCAGAGTAGGCCGCGGCCATTCCAGCGTTGCCCCCTGCAGGTAAAGAAAAACACACGATCTGCTGGGGTTTCTTTTTAAACTAATGCAATTTCATGGAAGCTGGTATGCAGGCAGAGGGGAATGGCTTCATAGTGTTTTAGGACAGGGGGTCTGACCTTTGACCTAAAGCAGAGTTCAGTCCCTTTACGTGGAAAATGTGAATGAACTACAAATAGGAGTTTGTTTTTATCACAATAGCAAATTACATAATTAAGACCTGAAGGATTACAGTAACACAACTATAATTAATCCATTCAAGTGTAGCTGATCTAGCAGGATGATATTCGTTTTGGCCTTTAACAATGATCTCAAAGCGAAAAAAGTATCCTCACCTGAGGAGCAGACAAATTGTTGACAACCCCGTTCTGCCCACTGTAAGAGAAAAAAATACTGATGAGGAACAAAAAAAAAATAATCATCTGACAGCACTGGGCAAAGCTTTCACAAGAACAAAGCCAGTGGCAGCTTGAAAAGGGTACTCCTTTCTAGCTGGAAACTTTGGTGCAATTTCTTCTCTTGCGCACGACGGTTGCCATGCCGACCGGGATCCATGCTCCCAGATTCTGAATGTGCGCCCCCAACCTGCTTCAACCAGTCCAAGCTGGAGCAGCTGAACCCCCTCAACCCCACCAGTTGAGAGCCAGTGAGAGAGTGCGTGGCTTTGCATTAAAGAGCAAGTCGCATCATTCATGAAATATAGTGTTAAACATCACAATGGGTTACTGCACCGGCAGTTCTCTGCCTGCAATGGACATTCTTCACATTCTGATCTGCTTCTATATTTCTCACTTATACAGTAAAGTTGCATATTCACTGAAGACGCTTCAAACACATCAGTGGCAAGCCCTTAAGGTTGCTATTCACCTGATTCTATTCGCATCTACATGGAAATCGCTCTTAAAACTTTCAGCAAAAGGAAGCGCTGTGGTGTTTCTGAAAGCAGCCACAAGGGAAATCAGGCTGACAGCAGACAGCCCCCCAGCTTCACAGCCCTGCAGCCCTGGATGGAGGTAACCACTTCAAGTGGCTGCCCTGGAGTTTTTAGAAACTACAAATGACATCATTCAGACATTCAGGATGGTTCCCCTCTAGCTGGCACTGAGGTTTTCAGTCGTGTGTGCAGTCCTGCACTAATATTGAACACAAGCAATAATGCGGAAAATGTTAATGAACTGACTGGCAATGTTTTTCTCACAAAAGGCAATTACATGATTAAGACTTAAGGACTTATAGCACCGCCTGCTTATGCAATACATAAATAGGTATTGCAGTAACTTCAGAACTCCACCGATTCCAAATGCTTTGTTTTTGTCTGTTAGAGCAGGGCTGCTCGTTTTGCACTCATTTCACACTTACAAGAAGTACACATCTTATATGCTGTTAGAGAGGGCCCTAGGATGACTATATCAAGGTAGGCACCCACTGTTTTGCAGAGATGTCCGATGCCTCGGATTTTGAAGGAGCCCGTGGGCTGGGCAGTGTCCAGTTTGAGGTACACGGCAGTCCCAGCCACTTTGGTCAGGGGGACACTGTCCCTCAGAGGGGAGGCGATGTGGAGACTTCCTGTAGGGTTCATAGTGTGCAGTCAGGGAGAGGCAGGGCTGGAGAGAGAGAGAGGGGTCAACTTAATTCTTTACAGACATAGCTGAGAACTGACAATTTCCCGATGAATGATGGAAAGATCAACTGTAGATTCTCTGCCAGAAAAATAAAAAACAACTTCAGAAAACCCTTTCTTAATAATGTCATCATTCTAAATAAAAAATATAAGTAGAGATAAGATTAACAACAAATATACATACAGTCTATGCACTTTGATTACCAATAATGACCAAAAATAAATTTACGAGTGGTACAGTTAATTCTATTTTTAAAATATTATTTTTTATTTGTACATTTTCCCAAGTTAATATTTTCTTGATTATTTTAGTCGTATTCCTTTCTTAATAATATCATCATTCTAAATAAAAAATATAAGTAGAGATAAGAGTTTTTCCTCAAATTAACAACAAATATACATACAGTATACTGTATGCACTTTGATTACCAATAATGACCAAAAATAAATTTACGAGTGGTACAGTTAATTCTATTTTTTATTTGTATATGTATATGTTCCCAAGTTCATATTTTCTTAATTATTTTAGTCGTATTCCTACCGGATGTATTGTCCATCTTTCAGTTTATTTTCTGAACTTTCTAACAAATCTGCAGACATACATCCACAGCAAACTAACATACTGTATCCTCTACACACAACATGTTTTATTTATTTTTTTCCTTTACAGCATCCTTAATTCCTTCTTTTAAACGTGTTGTTATTCTCCCTAAAACCCTAATTAAATTATACAGCGTTGTTTACACTCTTGATAAGAACCATAATACTTACAGAATACGAACAAAAGATTATTCCCTTTTTTTGTCTTGAAGAAAAGACGGTTTTGTTGTGTTTTTTTTTGGTGATTGACAGTCTCTCTCCTTGCGCATCAGATCTTTTCGGAGTGGCTCTGACTTCATCATATTGTAAGTTACAATATATATGTCGAGGCCCTCCTACAGCAGCCAACCACGAAGCCGAGACTGTGGTACACCTCCGCACAGTCACTGTCTCCGCCCCTGCTCTGCACTCGCAACAGGTGGGACTCTTGACACCGGGCTGCGACGGTACTTTCAACGGCCTGGAGCGCAGAAAAGCGCGTCTTGTTTACAGCTCCGGTATTTTATGGGTTTTTACTTTGAGTCCGTGTATCGCATGAGTTTTCGGCAATTCACCTTTTGTTTTCAGCCCCCCGCTTTAATTCAGCTCAGTGTTTTTTTTTCCCCTGAGCCCAATAATGTTCACATCCGTAGACACAATTAGGTTTAAACATTACAATGCAAAGTAATATTGAAATAAAATAACTGTTTCCAAGCATTCAGATGGGTTAAGATAAAGACATGTTTTATGCCCTTATAGGTTTATATACTGTACACGTTCATTCGGTTTTGCTACAGTATATTATACAATATACTGTACAGAGTCATACAAACTCTCTCTTACATTGTGTATGGTGTAAAGTGCACACTTGTTTCCTTAAAGGTTTGCAGTTTTAAATAGTACATGCCTAGCCAGTTTTGGAAAGACCGCCAGGACTGTTTGACCACAGTGACCCTTTGAAACTAATGACCAGGCAGGAAACTTCTCTGCAAACGGAAATCGCTGTTAGTTATTATGTACTTAGCACAGTTCATCTGAGCAGTCGCCGTGTATTTTAGGTTATTTTAAACGGTTAGTCTTGTGATTATTTCTCATCACGAAGCAATTACTTGCCTGTAGCATGAAGGCGTTTGATAATTGTTCATGATGTACACATAAAACATAACTTGGATACCTGAATTGTCCATCCTAATAAGGCATCAAAAACTTTATGACTGATTACCGTGATCATTGGTAATGATCATCTTCTCGAGTTCTAAGACCAATGACATAAACATACAAATGAAACGACGTTTTGTTGTACGCTTTCAATGTTGACATTTCTAACCCACTTTTTTATTACGCGTCGTCGAGTGAAGATCCCCCAATTATCGTCCTACAACGTATTTAAAATAAGAGACCACGGTCCTGCAGAGAGCACAATTCAATTAATCATTTCCAAAAAGAGCTGCTTCTATTTTGGACGCGCGATTCCTAAAGCGGGGTGCTCGGATGGCGCAACGCCCGGCACAGTGTCGCAGCTGGGCGGACCCATTAACGCACCGCCGGCTCGCCTCTCTGCTTCATCTTCAAACCTGTCAGGTTCTGTTGACTCAGACCCTAGGAAACCGGCTCAAACCAGGCTGTGAGAGACGGGGGGGTAATTCATGTGTATAGTAAACGTTTCCTTTTCTCCCCCAGTTTT
This sequence comes from Lepisosteus platostomus, assembly GCF_059453375.1. Taxonomy (NCBI): domain Eukaryota; kingdom Metazoa; phylum Chordata; class Actinopteri; order Semionotiformes; family Lepisosteidae; genus Lepisosteus; species Lepisosteus platostomus. Next base: position 14,884,608 of record NC_142634.1, read on the forward strand.
TTTTTTTAAAAGATCCCTTGTGTCAGGACAAAAAGGAAAAACAAGAGACCCTGAACGCGAATGAACAGACAGAACGTTCTCCACCGCCCCAGACTGGCTCTCCCAGTCGGCGAGCCGAGACAAACAAGCTGTTTATCGGAATATTTTCATAAAGGGAGGCTGCTGCCTGCGTAAGCGTACAAAATGTAACACAGCCTGTGACAAGTGTGCATTGTCATTCAAATTGGGCACAATTCGTGACATAGCTGGCTTTAACTTGTCCTTCCAGTTTCTGAAAACATCTACGCCCGTGAAAAACAGTGGAGTACTTATTTGGAAATGTGCGATCGAACATTTTCTGAATGTTGTTGTATGATGAATACAATAGTGTGTATCGAGGTCCCGTCAGATTTGGCACAGCTCCCGATTTCGTTGTCTGGTGATACAGTGCATCGCTAGTCTGTACTCGATTAATATACCTGATCATTTAACCTTCGCACTTGTTGAGGCAGATCTTGCAGAACCAGGGAAAAGGGGTTGAAAAAGCCTTGAACTGGTTTCAGGCGGAGGAGAGGAAAAACCAAAGCTCGCAACAACTCGCCCTGCCTTTCACTGATTATCTGAAGTGAGTACGCACCGTTTGTTCAAAACAGCTTCCAGCTTTGAACTTGGACCGTCCGTTTACTGAACTGTACTGCAGCCTCGTTTGGGTCTCTCGTGAAAAACAGAAATATGACGTTAGACACTAATTTAATTATCTCTGATAATCCACAGGTGCGCTAACAAGTAAGCGCTTGAAAAGCACGTCAGTCGGATGTCAAAGGACAAAACCGAACAATCTTGTTTTTTCACTATACTTACATGTACTGTATGCTTACACATATCAGAACATTATCAATCATAACATTTTATTTTAGGATTTGAAAAGGACAGGGAAATATAGTAAAGCTGAAACATGTAAATAGCTTATAAATATCCAGATGTGGAGGTGAACCGAGCTGAACAGCCTTCAGCTTTGAACACTGAAATTACGGTCTAAAGCCCAGTGTAGAACTGCCTTCCTTTATCACAGCTGATCGTGTCTGACATGTTCCTCTGGGTGTAGACTACTTCAGATATACAGTACTCCCCGTCTTGAATAACGGTGACCTTGTTTACAGGAATGGCTGTTCCAGTTTTGTAAATTCGCTTCTATTCTTCTGCTGATGATTAGCATGATTAGCGCCCCCCACCGCACTCTCTACTAGATGAACACTTCACTTTCGTCAGAACTGATTTGTATTGGGAATGCACCTTCATGCCTTAATAATTTCTTGCGTTTTAATTCAAAATGTAGTGATACTTTCATCGGAATGAAACCCCCAAGAATAACTACAGTATGGATATGGGCTCATGTCATTTCAGTGCACCACTGCCAAAGACTGGAGCAATCTTCAGAGGAGAATGCACCTCTCCACTTGTATCTGAGGGTGTTTTCTTTTTGTTTCCGATTGTATGACTCAGTCTCTTCTTGCTGAACCCTGTACGTGTTAATACTACGTGTAAAGAAGTGTCTCCCGTTCTCGGTTTTTGATGCATTCCCACTTAGTTTTTCAGTTTGTGTCCTCTGGTGCATGTCTCACCGTTTATTCCAAAGACGACCACTGGGTTGATTATTACACTCAGCTGACTAAAAAACATTGCTTTGTTTGTCTAAAAAAAATCAAGTCACGAATTACAAGCAGGGAGCTCTCGACCGATTTGTGCACAGATGCTAGCTGGAGGTCCAGAGTTCGGGTGTTCTGGGTGTCTGGTTGTGGAGTGGGACAAATCGCAGCTCCAGCTGTAATAAAAACAGGGGTTCGTTCCAGGAACTTTGAGGCACCAACATGTCTGGTCATCCCTTCCACGTTGACACCCCCTTGCTGGAGAGCCTGGCACTGTCTAAAAGAGCAGGAACCCCTGTTTACCTCAAGATGGACAATGCCCAGCCCTCGGGCTCCTTCAAGATCCGGGGGATCGGACACCTGTGTCAGAAGGTAAGCACTGTAAGCGACAGAGGGCTTCACAGTCAGCCCACACCCCGTCCCTGTTTTCTGTTAGAACGACTTGCTCTCTTGTTTTTCTTAAAAAATTTTCTTTCTTTACTCGATACATTGTTATAATCACAATAATCACAGGAATGTTTTTGCGTCCACTAATCAGTGACTGCTGTAACGCACAGCTTCTCTATTTTATGGAGACACCCCATTCTTTATCCATTTCTATGGTCCGTCCAGTTGCTTACCCCTTCATAAACAGTTCCAACCTAGTTGTCTAGAAGTTTTAAGCTGACTCAATTATTTATCACCGATCATTTTATCAAAAATTAAAACCTTGACGAATTATTAATATTAAATATTGGTTGGAAAAGTTCAACAAAGTTGGACATCTTTAATATTTAATTATTACATCTTAATAAAGTTACTTTAGTAGCCTGTAGAAAGCATAAAGATAGCAAAGTGAAAGAATAAAAAAAACACCAGGTTCCATCTCACAGGTTTTAGTTCTCCGCGATTGCAACATCTTCAATTAGACACTGCCCTCTAGAGATATTCCGTGGAACTTCACGCGTTAATTTATTCCTGTGGTCAGGTCAGGCGTTACAGTGAACATTAAAGAAAGAAACGTGGTCTGGACCATCTCTCTAATCGAGGCTTACAGATTTCCAGTGACTAAGCGCGATAGTACTGTTTTTTTTTTTGGCTTGTTGTTTTTTTCCAAAACAAAATATGTCTGTATCCATTTATACAGCTGGGCATTTTACTTTAACTCTTTAGCAATATAATATCAATAATAATAGAGCTATGCGAATGCTTATAGACACTTAAAGCACTGTGCATGTTGACATTGCAGTATGGACATTGCATTAACCATCATCATCACATCACATTCAGTAACTGCTTATCCAGTTCAGGGTCACAGTGGCCTGGAGTCTATCCTGGGAAGCACTAGAGCCTATCCTGGCAAGCACTAGGCAAAAGATAGGACACCAGTCCATCGCAGGGCACAGACAGTTCCAAACATGCACACCCTCATACTAAGGGCCAGTTTACAGAACCAATGAGCCTACCTACAGTTAACCAATTAACACTTCAATCTGGCGAGAACATGCAGACTCCACACAGACAACACCCCAGGACCAGAACTGACCCCATGGCCCCAGCACAGTGAGGCAGGAATACTAACCATTGCACCTTTGACATTGTATTAATATAATTATTAATTTATTATTGAGAAAAAAAGTAATAGTGTTATTGTTTATTACTGAACATGAACATGAATCCGATCTTTTGTGCCTCTCAATGATTAAATTAGCAGGTGAAAATCTCTGGCATTTCACAGAGCTAATTCACGCACATAAAATCCCCTGTAAAAGCACTTATTACAGAACCCGGACCTTTAACAGACTGTAGGACATGAAGTGAGGTGACTGGGCTCTGGACATGAATTTGTGACATATACTTCAGATAAACACTATTTATATATTGCACATACTGTAAAAAGCAAGGGGCGGGTACACTTTATCTGACGCATGGCTTGTTTTAATTTAGAACAGTCAAGCCAATCTTGCCCTAAAACATTTCTCCTGTAAATTGGTCATGCCTTTTGTTTTTGCATTTCAGGCTGCAGTCTCTGGATGCAAGGGCTTTGTCTGCTCTTCAGGTAGGTTCCTTGGTTTATTGTAAAAAAAAAAACTGCAGTTGAAACTATAATCATGTAAGTACTTGGTAGTGCTGGATTTACACACGGGCAGTTTAACGGAGGTGAAATGAGACTCATGATTGTCTCTCGGGTGTCTGGAAGTAAATGAGCATGCTGGCTGACGAGGCAAGCACAGAGCTTCATGGGGGAATCTGACCTTGCTCAAGTCCAGCATTTGTTTTCTTCTTCCCATGAACATCCAGTCACTGGTTCTTCCCCATTCTTATCTATTTTATTGTTTGTAGCTGGCATTTACAGCCAGCACTCCTGCAGGTCATGGGGAAGGAGAGGGCCTGTGGATGTCCTCTGGTGTCCCACCTGTCGGAGCCCTTTCTATGGGGAAACCTTGCAGGAGAGCTGGGGCTCACATGGCCCTCGAGACCAGCCTGCTGGCCCACTACAGCGCTCACTCCCAGAAACCCCTGGCAGCTCAAGCCCAGAGCCCAGCAATCTCGGCTCGTTGTGTTATAAACAATCCAGGCCAAACACGGTGGCAAAATGATGGAGACCACCAAGTATTTATATTTTCATACGTGTCGTATGCACTCCATTTCTGCTTTCTGGAGCCCGGGCATGTTGTCAGACAGTCTGTGGACTTGGAGCTCTCTCCAGAAGCTAGTCAATGAGGGATTTCTTTATCTTCCCTCTCATGCCACAGCTGATGGGATTGCTGGTTTAAGGAAGTGGCTGGGTAGCGGATTCCAGAAACGGCTACACGTGTCCTTACTGCTGTTTTTGGTCAGCGTAGGCTGTGGAGGGAGCAGCATGTGCGCCTGTTTACACCCGCGCTGCAAACCGTTGGCCTAGCTCACTAGACAGGTCTGTGCCAGGAGCCATCCGCAAATGAGCTCGAAGGCTGCGGAGATTAGGAATTCTATATTGGGAAAAGTGGGTGAATATGAAACATTCATTATCCTTTGACAACGGCAGTAAGATGTTTTGCAGATTTGGAAATGTAACCCTCAGATGGTTTGATTTTTCCCCTGCAGGGGGAAATGCTGGCCTGGCTACAGCGTATGCAGCAAGGAAACTCAACATCCCGGCCACTATCGTCATACCCGGCTCAACCTCTGACCTTGTAGCCCAGAAACTCAGGGACCAGGGAGCCAATGTGCAGGTGTTCGGAAAAGTAAGCCGTAAACTGGGAACTGTGGTGTTCTGGGCCTTGGGCAGTTTAAGGTGGATCTCCAAATCTTTAATGAATTAAAAATGTTTTTAGCTAAATGGATTCAATTTTAAACCAGCCAGATGTTCACTCTTGGCACACTAATTCAGAGTTGCTAATCTGGGAGTTTAGAACACATCAAGAACTTGTTGAAGGCAGTACCACTTCTTTAAAGAAGTGACTGAGCGAGACCCGTGGATCAAATAGCTGCTAAAAACGAGCAAGATCAGCCAGATGGGCTGAAGGGCCAACCCTGCCTTCCTACAGTAAGTGCTAACAAACACTCACGCAAAGCAAGTGTTTCACAGACTTTCACTGCTGGGCTGTGCAGGTGTGGGATGATGCTAACGAGGAGGCCCAACGACTGTCTCAGACTGAGGGGCTGATGTTCATCCCGCCTTTTGATCACCCATTGGTCTGGTAAGGCAATCGCAAGATTTGTTTTGCATGTTAGCTACAGTACCTTTGCTGAAAGGGCACTGAATACATTGAGTGATGTGTTTTTATCTTTAACAGCTTCTTCCCCCAGCCTCGTTCACACAGTTTACAGTATGTCACAGTACACATTTCTGGGGCAGAGCTTTTAAAATTATCTTTGTCTGATGGTTATTGTACAGTCCCTGCTATGTGCGTGTGAAAGCTTTTATGTTTGCTACTTAAAAATGCCTTTGTCTTTTCTGTATATAACCAGGAGTCTGTGATTTAGAATATACTGATAATGATAGTCAGAATAGTGATGTACATTTATTTACTGTATCTGTTTGTTTTTTTCATTCAGGAATGATTTAATTGATTTATTTTTTGTTTTATTTTTGGATCACATTATATGCAAACAGCGCACAGTCAGTCTATTATAGGGTGCTTAAATGATTTAAGCAATTTCAGTAAATAAAACTGACACCTCATTGTAAAGCATTGCACAAAAGCACAAGCTGGTGTTAAATGAACTTCTAAAAACTTTTCTAGTCCTTCATGAGACCCATACAGGCCTTCCTTCTGTCTGTACTAAGCAGGATGAATTTCAGATTGTATTGATTTTATGGAGTACCAGTATGTGCACTTCCATGTCAAACATTATTAATAACAACAATATACGTATATACATATATATACAATATAGTGGATGCCTTTGTAGTATTTTCCACATGTTAGAACAGCAATGTTAAGGTTGTAATTTTTGTGAAAATGATATAGTACAGCTGACCAAGACATCCAGTTTGAAATTTAAGGATTTTGTAATAATCCATCTTTCTTCACAGGCAAGGCCATGCCAGCGTGGTGAGGGAGCTGAAGGCCTTCATGCCGTCCAAGCCTGGAGCTCTAGTAGTTGCAGTAGGGGGAGGGGGTCTGCTGTGCGGGGTGGTGAAAGGATTGAAAGAGGTGGGCTGGGATGACGTGCCAGTTATTGCCATGGAGACCAAAGGTGCTGATTGTCTGAATGCTGCAGTGACTGCTGGGAAGTTGGTCACTCTTCCAGACATCACCAGGTGACCATGAAAATATTTAATGCACTGACTTCAAAGGCCATTTTTAATACAGAAGTAGTCTTTAAGGCTTTAAAAAACTTGGATGAAAGCTAAAAGCATAGAGATGGGGATACTAAGTGACCTCTTTTTGCATTTCAATGATTAGATGGACAGATCTTACATGCTGGTATTTAAGGAGTAATGAACTTTCAAATTGAATACATGAATTCTGAAGCTTTTTCATAGACTTTAAAATGCAGTAAAAAGGTTTTCTCTGGAAAACAGCCTTGAAACTTCCTCCTTTGATACTTGTCTGTAGTGAAAAAATTTGAATTTTCCAAAGCCCCTTTAAAAGAACAGGAATACTATTGCCAGTAATTTTATCCATCGAAGCTTTCTGTTCCTGATTGTTATTGGCCATTTTCTGTGTTTGAGAATCTTTTTGTCTGACTGCTCATAATCTGGTACAGAGTTGCTGCTGCTCATGGAGAGGAAAATATTACAGTTCTAGCTTTTGTAAACCATCCAAGAAGATGCCTTAATGTCTGTAGGTATGAGCATGTGATTGCGTTTGTGTCTCTCAGCGAGGCCAAGTGTCTGGGGGCCAAGACTGTGTGCAGCCAAGCCTTTGACTACGCCAGGGAGGGAAACATCATCTCTGAAGTCGTCAGTGACCAAGACGCACTGCAGGCAGTGGAGCTCTTTCTAGGTAATTCTTTATCAATGAGGAGTTGACCCGTGACAGAGAGCTCTGGTATTACTGTTGTAATAACAACTTCGATTATATAATAATTTAGAACTCTTATTATATCCAACCATTTTCTATCCACTTTATCCACCCAGGTCAGGCTATCCTGGCAAGCAACGGGCACCAGGCAGGGTACACCCTCGCAGGACAGACAGACACAGACACACACACTCAAACCCGGGTCAATTAACCTACCAGTATGTTTTGGGGCCGTGAGAGGAAATCAGAGCACCCTGATGAAACCTACATGAACACGGGGAGAACATACAAACTCCACACAGACAGCACCCCAGGTCTGGGCCCCAGTGCTGTGAGGCAACAATGCTAAGCACTGCGCCAGTGTGCCTCACGCTAGTATTATACAATTTATAAAAACCTAATGTACAATAATAAAAGGAATACAATATATAAAATTATAAATAATAACAATTATTTAATCTAGAGGCCTGCTGGAACAGGCTCCAGCTCCCCCATAATCCTGTGCTGGATATACTGTAGTGTTTAGAAAATGGATGGATGGATATAGTTTAGCAGATGCTTGTATCCAGGGCAAACATTAATTGAACTACATCAGTAGAAACAAAAAGTTTACGCATGTGGCTGTATTGATTTATTGATTCGATCTTCAGTCCGCTGATCGTCGCGAGCAGTTCGCTGTAGTGGTCAGCTCTGGTGAGGAGGACATAAAAACCAGCACAGGCTGCCGCAGGGTGGCATCCAAGCCAGAACATGACGCTTGCTTGTGTCTGTTGCTTTCCCGTACCGCAGCCTTAGTCTGCAGTGCGTCCTGCGGCAGTCAGACTGTGTGTGGGGCGGCCCCAGGAGCTCACGGTCGGTGTGTCCCCCTCTGGCAGATGACGAGCGCGTTCTGGTGGAGCTGGCGTGTGGCGCCGGGCTGGCGGCCGTCTACACTGGGCTGATCCAGAGGCTGCAGGACCGGGCCCAGCTTCCCCGCCCACTGGGCCCGCTGGTCATCCTGGTGTGTGGAGGCAGCAGCATCAGCCTGGCCCAGCTAAACCACTACAGAAACAAGCTACAGGCCTGAACCCGCGAGACAGGGAGTCCAGAAGCAAGAAACCTGCTTCATTAAAGATCTTGTAAATATAGTACTGATTAGACATACATTATAGACTCAAGAAGTATTATCCAGCCAAAAGTCCCACCTGTCAACACAAACAGTACTCCGTTCTCTTTAAAACCCACTTTACTCTGTATAGAACTCCCAACTTTCAACATTCCACGCGAGAGGGACGTGACACTTGCTTTCGATTGGAATTAATTTAAATTTAAATTAATGACAATCACGAATTGCCAAAATTGAGACATGATCAGAAACGGAGTTTAGATTTAAAGTCAGTTTGCATGAGTGTCAACAGTGCAGTTGCGGTGCAGGAATGTTTTGCTGCGTATCTTTGCCTTGCTGTGCTGCAGCTTTCATGGAACTCCCTTTTCCTGAGTCGCATCAAGGAGGGAGGTGGAGAGTTTCTACCACAATCAGCATGAACAAGCCCATGCTTCTTACGTCTTTCCTCCAAACATAGCTGCAGAGAAAATGTTCATCTTTTAATTTAATTAATTTACAGTGAAAACATATATGTACCTTTGTATTTAATGGAAACACTTACAAGTTGTTAATGATCTAAAGTTCTTAGATGGGTGACAATAGGCAGGGTTAGAGCGTGACCTCTGAACATTCTTTAGCACTCTAAAATAGTTGTAGTTCAAATACTGGACAGAAGATGTCGCTATCACATTTTCCTCTTTCATTATGAACGCCTCTCCTCTCGACACAAGTCAGTGTCTTCTCTCTTTTTTCAGTTATAGATCCTGAGAGGTGCACATACTGTATCTGACACTCATGGTGCATATGTGGAATGCAAATATAGATGACTGGTATACTTTTAATTAATAAGTGCCAAGTCTCTATGAATCAAAATCATAAGAACAAAGCATCTTCTAATATGAATGTGATCACACCATTTTCTCCAGTGTTTTATGTCCACCTTCATCATTAATTGCTTGTCATCGATGGTGGCATTTTTAATAAAAATTTCTAATGCAATTTCCAATATTTACAGTCCGTACTTTCTACATCTCAGTAGCTGGAGAGGTGACTTTGCTTTACAGCTGTTTTTTGTCTTGTTTTCTTCCTCACAAACTGAAACGAGTCCAGTGCCTGAGGAGTCCAGGTGAGAACAACCATTTTGTGCTTCATTCAAAAACCTGATGTTGTTTTCATCCTGTGTTCAGGGCCTTTGTCACGTTGAAAAGTGACCCTCAGAGCAGAAAAGAACAAGCCATTGCTCTCTATTTGCTATTCGGCTGTATTTAAACCATTTTGGTTTAAATGTTTATGTTGCTGGTTTAGAAATTCTGGTTTCTTGCTGAAGCAAGACCAGATCATTATAGACCAATGTCCATGTGGGACCTTTTCGTTTAGAAACATTCACTTTCCTCCAAACAGATTGGGGTCCGTTTTTGATGAAAAAGAAAGATTGTAAATTTGCTTTCATTAGACCAAGGGATGCTGTCAAGAAGAAACTTGTGGTTTCTAAAAATATTGCTTTTGCAAGGTTTAAAGTGCTTGTCTTGCAGCATTTTTTTCTTTTTTCATGTTGTTCTTTTGACATTATTCAGGAATGTTCTTTTGACTTTTTTAAAATGTCATTTTCAGTTTTGTACTTTTCTGAAGAGTTGGTATAACCTTTCTTAATTTTGGAAAAAACATTCAATTATTTTCTGTTTTTATTTTTAATTAATTTAGTAAAATGTCTGGATTGTTTTTCTTTGACATTATAGAGTACTTTGTGTTGATGAGTGGCAAGAATTCTTAAAATAAATACATCCTGGTTCCATGCTGTAACAGAATAAAATGTGAACAAGTCCAAGGGGGTGAAGACTTTCTATAGACACTGTAGATTAAATAAATTCTATGTTATAATCTAATTTTACTAGAAACAGCATTAAAAAACATGAGAAAAGGGACTCAACATCTGATGATATCCCTCCCAACTTTTCTACCTGCCTGCCTTTCCCTGTGTATCCCCATAAGTCATCTTAAAATCTGTCCGTTTTGATATGTTCTGATTCAGAGTTAGCTTTTTAAGTATGTGTTGAGTATTTCTGTATACCTGCCATTTTATGCATGATGTCTCTGTGTGATCATTCTGCTTTGCTGTAACATTTCCCCAACTTTTTCATTGTCTACCTCTTTGTTCTTCAGGAAAAACAAGTAGTTTGAATCAAAATCTCAGGCCTGTCAGACTGCACAACTACAGTATATTCCATTTTCTTCTTGATTTTTGCCATGGTTCAAGCAGTGCTTTGATAAAGGGCGATTCGTTATGTTGAAAGCAGTCAGTGATAGTAGACATCTGACTACGTCCCACTGCTCATTCACATTGGGAGCTGCAACCCTGTACTCATTTTTGGAAAAGCCCCAATGTCATGTTCCACATCTGCCACATTGCTGAAGAGCAGTGACTGTAGTTTAAAGAAAATCGGTGAGGAAATCCAAACTGGAAAAATGAACATTTAAGGAAATATTCTGAAGGAATGTTTGAAATATGCTAAAATAGTTAAGTAAAATATTCATCTAATATGCAATGTTTCATTAACATTCTCAGGTTGAACCTGTTGCCTTGAACAAAAAAAAAAGTTTAAAGGACTTGTTACAAGTAACTAAAATCAGTGACTATTTTTATATTATTAAAGATAATCTGGAAGCAGGGTTTACGTAAATAAAACAATTTTAAAAAGCAAATATAATGTTTTGTAAAAATAAAACCTAAACTAAAAGTAGTAAAACTAAACAAAGTAGCAGCAAAACTAAGAAGGTAGCTATAGAACATAAGAGGAAAAGTAAAGAAAAAAACATCGCATTAGGTAATTATTTACTTTGGGCAAACAAATGTGGTTTGAAGGATGTTTTGAAAACAGTAGCATCCTATATAAATATGGGAAGAGCATTTTCCTGATTTAAGTGCAACATTCCAATACAAAAAATAGAGGGTAGCCTGGCATCTTGTTAAACAAGTTAAAAACATTTGATGTTAAAATCTCGTTGAGGCTTGATGGTGCCAACCCATTCATTGCTACAAGTAATAATAAGAAAATAAAATATTGAAAGATGCTGACAAAGTCAAACCAGAGAGCTATTTCATGAACAATACTGAAACAGTGACTAAAGGATACACGTGGAAAGTGTATTATAAGTAGGTGCATACGTATTGCTGAAAACAAGAGTCATTCATTAATAACCTGCTGTGGGTATATGGACCCCCAGTGTATTTACACAGACATTATTCTCGACACAGCTGGATGAGATCCTCCGATCACTCAGCTATAAGTGAGCAAAATGAACGAGATGGGCCAAATAGCTCCTCTCATTTGTAACCCAGTTTAAATTCTTATTCTAAAACGTGCCATCAGTCAATTTTGGCTGCGGGTTTAGTATTGAAAGTTGAACATAGAATTTTAAAACAATCCTGGGAAAACTACGAAGAACAAACTCGCTACTCCTTCGTCAATGTGTGTATCCTCTACGGGTTCACTAGTGGTCCTGGGGTTTTCTCGTGTGAGGCTGGTGTTGTTTTACAGGACCTGATAAAAAGTCAAATAAGCTCCATAGGGATGACACGGACTCACTCGAGTAGAATTCCTTGGCAAATTAGCTCGATACGTGAAAAACTTTTTTTTTTCCCTGGGAGCGAGTGGGGGTGCTCAAAGACAATAAATTCCTACATTTATTAATTCTCTGAACTATCCCTAAACTGAACCATCAAAGCGGGACTAATGTCAACGCACCAAAAAAAAAAAAACCAGAAACGACTGGCGGTTTACTCTATCATCGAGGTAACTCTACTCCGAACTGATGTCATTGTTAAGTGTAAAGTAGCTGTGCTGCTGCGGCCATATCCCATATCCCAGTCTCCGCAGGGAAAGCAAATCCGCTATAGCAACAGCTCTCACACACACACAAAAAAACGGGATTTGACAACATGGCGAACTTTTTCTGGGAAAAGCGTATTTTTGGACAGTGAGAAACTTGTCAAACTCCTTGGGATAACAGTTTACACCAAACTCCCTAACTCGCCCCACGGTTAAAACAGGCGGCGTAAGAATCGGACAGACTGTGCCGAAGGTGGTTTTCTTTTCTTTTTTTTTTCCGCTGTGAAGAATGTAACATAGAATGAAAGTTGCCCGTTGGAATAGCTGGATATTAAAGCACGAGAAAGCAGGATGGAGAAGCAAGCAGCGAGACGAGAGAAGGTAAAACAGCATTTACAGTACACGCTACCGCTGTGTCTGCATCGTTTGCAGGGACATTTACCGACACGATTTTCTTTTTACTTACTTTACAAACTACACGGGCAAGTATTGTCTCTGTGGTAAACTTCCTTGATCTCCCGGACACACTTCAAGAAACGTCAGAAGGGGGGGAAAAGTGTCTTTCTGGCATTATCTAAGCATGTAAGGCTAAAAAAATAAAATAAAGTGTATGTCTTGCAGGGACGCTGAATGCCACTGATATCTGCATTGTTCTGAGTAACTCATTGCCTGTTGTGGTTCTGGATTGTATAGGTAACCCTTACAGTACATTGTGACAATTGTTTCAATTCGTTTCCCCCAAGGACTGTCAGTGGGAGGTTCATATTAACTATTCGTGCACATATATCGGTAAAGTTGTTTGGCTTTATTGACCGTTTTAGAGCCGATGGCACAGCAGGTGGTGTTAATTAATAAGGTAATTTGTTAGAGTGAAAGGGGGCGGTAACAATTTATGGTTTTTATCCCCTCGTCAAAATAGGCCTCTGGCAAAGACTTTTTTCATTGCTATTTTTTCTGCTGCTCTCTCTTACTCTGTACGAAAGCGGCTGGGATTGATTCTAGACAGCTAGGTTTATGAAATTCATTGAAATATCCAACAAGTCGTCGGATTCAAAATTGTGATGCGTTCAGTAGGAATTTTGCATTGTAGTAGAACATATCAAATTCTAGTACTATTTCCAGTATAATATAGGATTTCACTTAAGGTGTGCATACTGTGTATGTAACTGACATAATGTGTTTCACAACACGTAATTCAGTCCAGCTGCCTGGACGTTGAGATTAGAATGTTATGTAGAAACTACTACTAATATAATATTTTCTCACTAACATGGCTAACTTACACACAACCAGTGGCAGATTTGTACCATTTTTATAAGAGGTAAAAGCAATGTAAAGGCAGGGTACTGAGATTCCTTCACTGTCTACTTGTTATATAATTTAGACAATTTCTGTGCCTGTAAAACCAGACGTTCAAACATAAATGCAGTGCACACTTAAAACAGAATTTACATTTGATAACCTTGGTCTTGGGCGAAGCAGGGATTGTTCTTATAAGCTTGCTCAGTGTCTAACACAGTTTAACAACTGTAAGGTACAAAAGCTTAATTTTCTACCCTGGATTGTTTTATTGAATTACTGGGGGACTGTGGCTGAGGGGGGTTGTATTAAAACTTCAGCATCCTCGCCAGTCAACTACAGGCCTATCTCTAGCTAGCTACTTAGTCCTGGGTTCAATTCTTGGGGTGTTATCTGTGCTCTTCCCATGTTTGCGTGGGTTTCCTCCCACTTTCCGAAGACACGCTGGTAGGTTAATCAGCTTCTGTAAAACTGGCCTTGGTGAATGTGAGTTTGTGTCTGTATGTGCCTAGTGATGACCTGGAGTCCAGTCCAGGGTGTATCCCACCTTGTGCCCATTACTTCCTGGGAAAGGGTTATGGGCTACCCCAAATTGTTAAGTGGTTATTGAAAATCTGATTAGCAATTACCCGGAACATTGTGGTGTCACCATAGCTATGGTCTGTTATGGCCAAAATGCTGATTTGTTTTTAAATGTAATACTGTAATAAAGTACAGTATTTGACCTGCTGAGAATGCTTTGATGAGTCATTGTCTACTTTAACTGTATTAGAGGTTTGCTAAGACCCATGGCAGTCATCTTTAAGCAGAGCCTCAAATCTATCAGATCTCATACTGTAGGTGTCTTCAGATGCCAAATATTCCATTTGTCTCAATGAATAAAGCCAATGAATGTGTTAAACGCTGCGAGCTGATATGAAATGAAAAAAAGCAAATCTTAAGGTTATTCAGAATCAGAACTAGAAACCTCTGTGACAAATCTAATTTTTTGTTCTTTGAGCCCCTGGATACTGTTCAGAAGCCCTATTTTTTGTGATCCCCATACAGACATCAACAACTAAATACGTGACCTTAGCTGTAGTCTTTAATTACAGTGTGGCTGAAAATCCAGCTAAGAATAGTTTTAGAAATGCTAATGGTAATTACATTTTATCAAATAATCCTGATAAATTATAGACACTATGAAAAGACTGCTAGTTGATCAATTGATTGCAAGCTCACAAAAAACAATCTGAAAGCAATTTTTAAAAATGTTAAAAGCCTCGTTTTACCTGTGTTTTTTAAGTAAACTTAGAAATGTAGACAGGAAACGTGCACAAGGAGAGACCAGACTGCTTGTGTTCTTCAAGCTGTGACAGTGTGGATTAGCCAGATCAAAGAGGTATTGCCATCCATTAGCTAAAGCACAACCCTTTGAAGTTCATCCTGGGTGACTGATAAACTCCCACTGCATACCTATGGGATCCATTTCAGGTTTTATGGGCATCAGGGTTTTGCTGTATGCTATAGGAAATCCATTTCATGCATGTCACTTCGTAGGTGCCTGTGTGAGATGGCATTCCATTGCGCATTCTGTATTTCCTCTTTTCCTGGCATTTCAGTCTGAGACCAAAGGCAAATTTGTAAAATGTGATCATGCTGTATTTACGGCAAACCTACAGTATCAAGTAATACAAGGGTTCTATGATTCATTGCTTTGAATATATTTGCTGAAACAGATGTTTGAAATACAAAATGGTGCTTACTTTGTTTTTATTTCATGCGAATTGTAAAATCCTAGACAGGGTAAAACTGGCAATGAACAATGGGGACCTTATATTTGTTCAAATGTAGGTAAGCATCGATGGATAACAAGTACGCAAACTGAGAGGCGTGCAAAAAGATCTTTTGAGCTACATTATAGGTGAAATTAAACAAAACAGTACAACACAAAAATTCACTGATGATGTGGTATTTGTCACCTGACCACAGCCGTTAATTAGTTTGAATCCAGATATTAATTTTCTCTCATGCGTGTTTTTAGGGAAAAAAATTAAATCATAGGCATTGTTTTTGAATGTCATGATTATCATATCTGCTATGTCTGTGTGCCCTTGGTTTCAGGTCACATAGATTCACTCAAAATGATAATCAGGCCTTAGTTTACCAGTGCTGTGAATTTGATTGGCACATCAACTGGCACAGCAGTGCTACTTATTTGAATGAGGAATATATTTTAATGCCATATTTTCATGATTTTACAGTACAGGTTATCATCTTAAATTTAAAGGACTATGTAAAGTAAATAATACCGTTTCCACCTATGAAATTGCCTGTCCGATATCTTTATACACCAGTAATTCTGGATACCACTTTTGTTTTTGTGCTGGTTTTTAATTTCGCTGTCTTCACATTAGAGCACCCAAACAGAAAGGCTCTGGGCACAGGGCTTTCCAGTGTCACTAGGGTGAAGGAAGCAGGTATAATGAACACTTAAGACCAAATGCAAGGCTCTGTTACCGCCACCTTACAGGATGTGATGAGAGAAACTGATTCAGCAGGATACAGAGGAAAGGAATTCTTTGCACTTGTTCACTGATACGACTTACACTATCGGTCCTAATTGTATTCAGAAAATTCAGTTCATGACCATCCACCCAGGGAATGATAATGTTTCCTTGACCATTGCTAGGTACTTTTGGCCCTACTTTATTGTTTTACCTAGTCCTTAATTATTGATATTCATCAAAAGGACCATCTAATTAATTAATTGTCAGTTCCTAGGCCCAGAGGAAGTACAGTATATGTTTGAATTGTCTTGCATTGTCATTGACTGGAATACATGGTTGCCTCCCTCTGTTCTAGTCAACTGAACCCGAGTCTGAATCATCACAGATTGATTTCATTCACGTCCAAAATTCCTGGTTTTGAATGGTACTGATTTCCACTGCTCAATTTATAAAACACTGAAAACTTGGGCCTCAGCTAATATGAAACAGTTGCTTTATCTAACATTGGTTTACTGTTTTATCAATTTTCCTGTTCTGTAAACTGTCAAGTATGTTTTTTTTCTTTTTTTGTTATTTTGAATTTGATCAGATTTTAAAAGTTTTTTTTTTTACAACAAATGCCACAATATCTTGTTGGAATTATGATTAATAATAATTTGGAAATATAAGCATTATAGAGTTGCTCAATTCACTGCCTGACTGAATTTTAGACTAGCGATCCTCATTGTTGGTCTTGGAGAGGCACAGAATCTTCTCGTTTTCATTATACTTGAGCTCTTGGTGACTTAATTCAAACAGTTATGGAAGTAGTCCTTGAGGTTGTGGGTAACCCATACATTCTGGAGGGCCAGTAGGGAGCAACGTTTCAGACTGTGTTGCTCTGGACTAGTGGGTCTGGAGTGAAGAGCTCTGCTGTGGAACATGTTGCTCTGTCCTAGTGGGTCTGGAGTGAGGAGCTCTGCTGTGGAACATGTATTAATAAAAAATACAAAATTGTGAGGGAATTTTGATTAGCTTTCCCAATGTTGACTTAACGTTTTTAGCAGTAATGTGCATAACATGAAAATAAATGACAGCATGACTTACAGTATATAGCTGAACTGAACGTTTGTGAATAATGCACACATTAATGTGAATAATTAGTTTTCTGGTTTGTTTCAAGTGCAGAAATAGCCTTTTCTTTATGGCAAAAGAAAATGACATCAACTATTCTAAATGAAATTATTGTTACTAGTTTCCTTTTTCCCATGAAATGCATAATCTGGACAACTGGCCAAGTTTTCAATGTGGATACAATTGGGAAAATTAGTTTTAAAATAAGCAAAATTCTAGTTGCAGCTTGGTGAAAAGGCATTCTTTTTAGTTTTTTATTGTGCAATTTTTGTTGTGTAATCATTTTTTAGCAGCGTGGCACTTTTTGTAAGGCTTTTAGTCTTTTATTCTGTTTTTCTTTTCAAGCTTTCATGACATTGAAAAAAGACTGTTTGCCCCTTTGCGATTTCTAGCCTGAATAATGCCAAGAATAGTAAAATCCAGTAGCTTTTTAGATCACACAGGTCTCCTCCTTGGCTGAGACAAAAATAAAAAGGAAACACATGTCTCTGTTTAGAATTGACTTCAGTAATGCCTTTCAAATAAGCTACTGGTTCCTCAAGGAAAAGCCAGGTAATTCAAAATGACTCCAGGGGACAGTGAAGATGATGATATTACAAAAAAGATGAAGCAGTGGTGAGTGGTGAGGATACTGCTGGGTTCCTGTGTTTGGGTATGTGAGGTGAAATTCTTTAAAGTTTGTGTATTTAAATTGTTCCTGTAAGTATGGGAAATGTTAAACTTGAAAAGTGTATTTTTGCTTTTATCCAAAATAACAGAATGTTTTCAGCAAATAATTTTTGTATCATTTTTTTGTCATGTTTTCAAACTACAGTACCAATGTCAATGACGGGGTTCTTTTCATCAGAGATTATGTTCCATTTTCTTATTTTGGATTGCCTGTGCTAAACTGCCATTCAAAGTGCTTACTTTTTAAAGCTTGTGCAATAACATTATATTGATTGGCACAGTACTGGATGTATGGAGGATTAATTCCTGTTTAGGTTACAGATACAGCACTCAAGGTTTGTGGTGATGCCTGTTTTTCCAGGAGGAGAGGGACAAGAAGAGAGATGGTTTAGAGAGAGGACAGTGCATTGGTACAAAGGAGCATGTCAGTTAGGGCCTGTCACTGGAAGAGTAGGTCTCCATAGGCTGAGCTGTAAAACAGAGCGCCAGGACTATCAGGAGGTGACAGAAAGGCAGGGGTTAGAAAGTTACACTCTCCACTCCACAGGTGCCTGAACACCTGTGTAGGGGACTGGATGTTACACTGACCCACCTACAGTGGTTTTTGGATTTGAGGGCCATGACACAGCTACCAAATCTTTGCAGCATTATGATACATCCCCAGAAACATCTGGAACAACTGATTCCTTGATTTGGCTGCTTCGTTTTTTTTTACCACATTGCTTAATTGTACAGATTTCTGGAATGTACAGGATGCTGCTTAATTTTGCAGTAATTGGCTTTTTAATCCCCACTTCAGGCCCCAATGAAGAATTAAGGTTTTTGCCAACAAAAACTGCTTGTCTTGTTGTCAGAAACCCTGACAAATGCTGTGTCCGAGTCGAGTTCAAAGCTTTTAGGCTGGCACACGTGCGTTGGAAGACTTCCTCTGATAATTCTCCCCCTTTAGTTTAAATTATGAGGATGGGGTTAACTTGCTTTTTCTCTGAAAAGTTGTCTGTTCTTTCGTTATTAACTCATTGTATTTTTATACTTAAATCATTGTTAGAACACTATTACTTTTATTTTATAAGCAATTATTTGACATTTAATTCTACTGGCTGTGAAATCTTTCTCTCCTTCGTGCCTCAGATAAGCATGAATATATAATTTTATATGGGTTGGCGTGATCTTCACTGACATCAGGAAATCATATACTGTATAACCTAAATAAATCAAAGCTGATCATGACAATTGGACATCCTACATGGAATCCAAGTTTATTTTGAATGACAAGCCTGTAGAATTTACCTATGTTTTATATTTTATGAAGGGAAGACATTTTTGTTTTAATATAATTTTGAGGTTCAGATTTATGCAAAACAGCAGAATGTGTTTTTTTCGGCAATATAGCACCCATTACAATAGTGAAACTACCAGGATTGTAAACCATGGTCATGACTTGGAAAACCCAACAAGACCTTGACATCTGGTAACATTTAGCATTTAGATGCGTACTGTGAAGAAAACAAAATTGGCCCTGTTTGTTCTTCAATCTCTAGAAATAGTTTTTCCTAAAATCTATTGTACATTTGTATTAGTATGTAATATAAAATACCTTGTAGCTGTATTGTAATTTTGATATTGCATAGGATTGCGAATTCTGGCAAGTTTTGTGTGTTACAGCCACTTAAAAATCAGCATTCACTTCAGTTTCATGTCTTCAGAAAAAAAAATATATTGATTTACTAACAACCAAGGTGCAAAATCTTGTGTCAGCAGATGATGGGTTCATGGAAATACCCAACATCTTCCTAAAATCCATTTTCTTTTTCTGGCTTTGTGCATGCAGCTGTTACAGTCTTTCAGCTTGCCCAGAAGATATTTTTCAGTCCAGAGATAATTGTGGTCACTCTTCTGGAGTCTTTATAGTGTAACAGTGTCATTTCAGTGGTATGGTGAGCAGCAGAGCACTGTACACTTTAAAGCATATTTTCACTGATTACAATTCCTCTTTTTTCTTGTAAAGGTCTTAACGAAGATCTCGTAAAGGATCCTGTGTAAGATTTCAATAAGCCTGCGCCATCTATTTACTATGTGTCATATTATTACAGTGTCTGCTTTAAGATATTAATTAGAAGATTTAGATTTAGTAGATTAAAAACACCTTTTTCAGGGAGGGCCTCTTCTAGTTTAGTGCTAGTCAGAAGTACTCACCTTACTACTAATCACTAAAGGTTAAATTGCTGTGCAAAATATTCAAATTGTGTGTGTTGTGCCAGGAGGGATATTTTCAAATTGAAAAACAGTCCTAGGCAGGATCCGTACTAGAGCACCAGTACTGTGGCACTACAGTGTTAATTCTTATGTGGAGGCTTCTGTGTATTTTGTGATCCAAAATGAATGTTCTAGTTGATAGTTTTAAGGGATTTGTGTATATACAAATGGCTGTCTTGAAAACTGCAAGCCCTTGATGTCTCTCAACAATCAGTCCAACATGTGGCACAGGGGTGGCCAAGCAGGGAGTCCTGAAGAGCCACAATCATGCAGGTCCTGTGGCTGTTCCAAAAATCATCAATTTGTAAACACTTGCAGCAATTTTATTGTTACCATGAAGCAGGTCAAATGTTTAATTAGGAGATTTGACTAAATGGAACCATTTACTGAGTTACTAAACTGATCAACATTGAAATCTATTCTAAGTCTTTGCAAATGAATGATTTAAAAGAGACCTACATGACCTGAATAGTATTCTGGTCAATCGCTTATACAACTGGGAGGACTGGAGGGTGAAGTACTTCGCTCAATTTGCAACAGTAAAATCTGCAGTAGCCTGTCAGTCGAGAGTCTAGAGACTTACCTACTATACTGTGCTGCATTTGGTTAATATATACACTTTTTTAAAAACAAATTGAAGTAGAGATATGGCTAATTTTTCAAAATCCTCAACACATAATGCAAATTTCCAATTAATGTCTTAATATGTCAAATACAAGACAATACAGTACATGCGTACCAAAAATTGGTTTTGTTTACGATATTTACCAAGAATAATCCTCTTGTTTCTACTGCTATGACAGAAATCCAGTCCGCATTGCAATACTTAGAAACAAATTATTTTGGCAGAAAAGACCATTTCTGGGGGTGAAATAAAGAGCCAATGCTCTGTTCAGTTGTGCAGTGATTGTGGTTAAAGGTCCTTTTCTGAGGTCATTCTGTCCGGAAAGAACACATTGCCATCCTTGACAGAAGCAGAAGTCGAACATCTGTTCATGGAAGTTCAAATCGTACACATTATGCGTTTAGTTGATTTGTCATTCAGCGTACTCACACCCTCACTGTTTTCAAGGCTTTACTGATGAGTGACCTGTGTGCTCACAAGCCGACACACTACCTCTGCCGAATGTCTACTATCCAAGCTTCTATCACACCTGTGACACTTTCTCCTTTTCCTTGTCTTTTATATGTTTTTAAAGTAAAGTTAGTTTTTTTCAAGAGAATTGAATGTGAATTTCCAGGAATTGCAGAGAAAACTGAGCCATGTCTTCCTGTTAGCATTTCTTTGTGTATTGCTTGTTTGTTGACATGGATCTTGAGTGTATCACATCGTGATTGGAGGTGAATGATCCAAGTCGGCTCGCAACATTGGTATTTTGTTACAAAACAAGTACATTTCATGTGCCTAATTTTTCCACCTTGATTTCTCTAGTGTGGAATACCATAGGATCTATAAAGACCAGTGAGCCAGTTCCAGAGGAAGTCATGTATACCCAAGCCATAATACTACCTCTGTCATTTGCAGCATCATTGGCAGCTCCTCTCTTTCTCTCCACATTTGCCTTTTCATCACTAAACTGAAGGTTTACTTTATCTCATTTGTCCATACAACTTTGTTCCAGAACTCTTGTGCCTTGCCTTTCTGTCTTTAGTGAATGAGGATACTTTCACTTTTGTGCTCTGGAAATTGTCTGCATCTCTGGCTGTTATTTTAGGGTTTCTGTGTAGTTCTAATGATTTTTCTGTCATCACTTGCTGGCATCTTTCTTTACAACCTAGTCTTTACCGTGTCTCACCTGGAATGGAGGGATGGACATTGTTCTGACACAGCTGAACATGTATGCAGAATAACACCCAGAAACACAAGCTTAAATTCTATACCTTTGCCTCTCATATTAATATTTTGGTTTGGACTACAAATCTCATTAATGCACAGCAAAAATGACAGTACGCTTTTCACTATACTAATGGATACATTCACATCACAGATGCAGTAATGTTATTCAGATATTAAGCACAAAGCCTTTTGTATCACTTTTTTTAATTTACTTAAAAAATAATCTTACTTATTGTACTTGGTATTCCTCATTTTAGTGTTCTCTACATTAGGGTGAACAAATTGTTGTGTATTTCCCTTCCGTTAATATTACGGTATTGTTGTATTGTTTCCTCAACCAGCATTAATTCAAGCAAACAGGACTTAAAGTGCTGCTGTTTCTCTTTGAAGCTGAATAGAAAATAATATTTTAGTTATTATATTCACTGCAGATCTCTTGTTCGGTGTGTAATTGAGGTATTGTATCTCTATTACTGTAAAATTCCATTAATAATAATATTCCAAAATGTATCCGTTCTGACTCGCTTGCTTTCTTGTGCATGAACTCCTAACTTTGGCACAATAAAATGTCCGCATTTTAATTTATTTTTCTACATAAGATGTAGTTACTGTTCCCCCCTTTCTTGCAGTGGAGAGCTGGAGACTGAGTTTGGAGCTGAATGCTAAATGCTTTAATGAACAAAAATGTAGCGCTGACCAGCACTGCCACAAAGCCAGGGCCATTAGACTCGGTCTGTGTTGTCAGGCTGAGCAGAGCTGACACACACACAGCTGCTGTTTTCTTCTTACTCACTGGAACACAGCGTATTAAAGGCTGTCTTTAAGATTGAGGCCCTAGAGGGGACATGATCCAAATATTCAAAATTCTCAAAGACATTGACACAGTCACCCAGAGAACATCTTCAGTGTCAACTGTGAAGCATGAACTCGAGGTCGCAGGTGGAATTGCCTTCAGGCTCGTTTTTACACACCTGGGGTGTGGAACAGGCTATCCAGCTACTGTATGTTGTTGAAGCCAAAACCATGGCTTCTTTCACTCATCTGGCTCAATGAGATCATTAGAATTAGCTACTAACTAAAAGGATAAGATGGGCTGAATGGCCTCTCATTTGTAACTTTTCTTACATTCTTGTGAGACCTTGCATGGTGACCACAAGGTGGTATTTTAAAGCTGGACTTACACACTCTGCTGCCTCTAACAATAACAGGATGCACAGCTGCACCAAACGTAAACTGCAGGCACTAAAGGTGAGGAGCTAGTAATCTGCCCAGATGTAACCAGAGGTAGCTTTCTTGATGTGTATTTCACACGCTTAAGCTTCAAAATTGATGTAGTTTACAAGTATTAAATGAAACACCTTAACCAGAGAGAATGTATGTTTTTTTTTTCATCTGTTCAGCGTGCTGTGTCTAGGTTCTGGATCTTGTGTAACCATGTGACAGTGTGATTATGGGCGTCTACGGTTGTAAATTAGAAAAGTATGCAATAGAGCTCATCGGGGCAGGGAACTGGAACTTTTAAATTGGGCCTTCACTGTGATTGCTGTGTAGCTCCTTCTCTGCTAGAGAGCATGAACATCCCATTGGTTTCCATTCCATCCATTACTGAATTGAACTGCTTATATGAACAAGATGTCAAGGTGCATGATTAATCAAGTGCTAATTGAAAAATACCTGTAAAACTATTTAAATATAGCCCTTAAGGATCTATAGTCCTGTTATAGCACACTGAGGGAATGCAGTATGTTCTACTTCATTTATTAACCTACTGTAGATGAGATCAGGCATAGATTGATTTAAAAAAATCCATGCAATAAACAGAATAGTGTTGTTGAATTCCTTCTTTGTCGAACAACCTACTTTTTAAATAACTGTCAAAAAGTATCATTATTCATATAATAACACAAGTGAAGGGGTCAGAGTAGAGAAATGACTGAGTTCTCGTGCATTTAGGGTTTGGCATTGTCCTGAGAGGACTGAGTGTTTAGGATTATTGAGTCTGGGTGGATGTGCCTGTGAAGCCATCAGATATCATGCAGAAGGAAAAATCTTGAAAAGATCATTTGTGCTTTATACAACATGGAGACAGTTTCATTTCATTGTTTTTAGCGGTGTGCTATCTTTCTCATTCCTTATTCAAAAACATATTTAATGTGATAGTAACCATTGGGTCAGTCATCAGGAAAACAGACAACCGAATGAAAACAAGGTTTCTGAAGTCATTTTATTTGGAAACTGTGGGTTTTGTTCCAACCAAAACAGCTGACATGGTTTATTTTAATGGCCTTGGTTTACTGTAATAGTTACATGTTTAAAATACTTTTTTATAAGCTTACTAGTGTATATTTTGAATTTTTGTTTGTCTTGTTACAAGATGTTTTGTGAAAGAACAGCTGGATGGCACTGTTGGACGAACCGATTATTCTGTGCTTCTGTCACCTTAGTTACGGTCTCTGAAGTTTTGACCTGGTTGGAAAACTGTACACGTTGCACTTGTTGTGAAAGAACAGAGACAGCCTCCAGGTGCTGGTTTAGGGGTCAGCAGCAGCCTTACTGCTGGGTGGGCTTTGATTCTGAGCAGACTGCCTCCTCTTCAAGGGGGCCTGGCTGTGATCACTAAATTGAGCCCTATAGTAGACCATGCAGCCCCCGCTGTCCGTCTCCCCAGCCATGAAGTGAAGAAGTTAAGCAATGGGCAGGTCCAAATTGTGAAGGTATTAAATAAGAAATAAGAGAAGCTGGTGAAAACAATACTGATAAGTAGCGCATTACTCTATGTGTGGGAACCTTGAAGTGCAAAAGTATCCATTCATTCGTTTCTCAAATGCTTTATACACTTCAAGGTCACATGGGATTCGGAGTCTATCCTGGCAAGCAACGGGCTTAAAGCAGGATACACCCTGGACGGGAGGCCAGTGCATCACAGGGCACACACAACAAACACGCACACGCACAGAGCCCATTTTCCCAGAAGCCAGTCCGTATACTAGTATGGCCTGTGGGAGGAAACCAGAGCACCTGGAGGAATCCATGCAAACACAGGGAGGACATACAGACTCCACAGGCCAGGCCTGGAGTTGAACCCGGGCCCCAGCCCTGTGAGGCGGCAACGCTAACCACTGTGAGTCCTTAAAATCTGCATTTAGTGTTCTTCTGCATACATAGTCTCTTGCTTAGTGTTGATTCTAAGCAATAAATAACAATAAAGTGATGTTAAGAATTTGTTATCCTCCTTCATCTGTGCAGTTATCTTTATGTTTTGTCATGCAGTTGAGATAATTGAAATGTATTTATAATCTAAACCACAGATGCATAGGATACTAAAGGCTCAATCCACACCTTACAAATAAATGAACACTCCTGAAAACCTTCCATCAGAGGAAGTCAATAACAATATTTTTTTTATTTTCAAATTTTGATTTTGGATTTAGATCAGTCATAATCTAATGAACTCACCTGCATTTCAGACAATCTGTACCTTTACAAATAGTAGAATTGGAGGAGTTCGGTTGTATTATACTTGGTTTAGAAACGGCCTAATCCTTAGGTTGTACACAGGCTCTTCTCCGGCTTGGCTGCAGTTCCTGTGCAGGGGTGCTCGGTACACTGTAAGCAAATCGGGCACCTTCAGCCTTGTAAGGAGTGTTGCTCTAGCAAGCTACTCATGGTACAGTATGTGGCCCCAACACTGGAAGACTTCTGGGTCTTCTGCTCTTCATGCAACATGAGTTCTTCATCACTTAATCTCTTACTTTACTTAAGACTTTGTTTCGACAGCTTTCAATTCTTAAAAATTTGTATTTTTTAAAATTTGATTGACTTAAACCCTGTGCCAGTTTCTGGGTTTCTGGTTTTGGCTCCCCTTCACTCTGGTGTCTGTAATTATGGCAGCTTTCCCCTGCAGAGCAAAAGGTGCTTAATGTTGTTAGCTTTTTAACAGAGTCTCTGCCTCCTGTGTCTAAACAATATATAGGGCCAGCTTTCAAGAGCTGCTTCGGCAGAGATAAGAGAGAAGTAACCACCGCAAGAAGAGAATGAAGAAAGTTCTGTTTGCTGAATTTTGAATTTTGAAACAAAGTTTTGAAGACGTTGTGAAGGTCTAATCAAGGAGGAAGGTCAGTTGAAGGTACCAGTTCATCTTAAATAATGAGGTAAGAGCTTGTTAGGAATGGAAACTAGAAGAGATGTGTTTGCCAGGACCAGGGCTGAGAACTCTCTTAGATGCTGCAGGGGTCCAAACTATTTGCTGTTTGCCACCTTCTCACTTGTAGCCTCCTAAGTGAAAAAATACCCAACTCCTGTAGTTATTTAAATAAATTAAAGTAAGGGGATTACAATATCAAGGAAGCCCACCAAAAGATATGTCCAAAGAGCTAGATATGTTGCTACTAGAACTAAAGAAGAATCCAACCCAAACAAGATTAAATATGTTAATCTAATCGGGGAATCTTATCTACATCAGGTTCAGAGTCACAAGTTGAAAATTAAGTGTGAAAATTAAGGGTGGGGTCATCTCATCTCATCTTGGGGGTAAAACAGGTTACTCAGGTTGAATGTGGAATTCTGAAGTTCATTGCAATTATAGATGTTTTTTGTAGCATACTTGTGCAGAGCCACTGCCCTGCAGGTTTTATAACAAACTCAGTGACTGAAGACCTGGAATTTAGATCTATTAAGTCAGTAGTTGATTAGGTTAAGACATTAAGAACTTAGGTAAAAAGAAAACCAGAAGACTCAGTGTCTCTTCAGGACCAGGACTGAGGGGCATTCTTTTAACCATATTTACGTACTGAATATAATACCAAAAGGAGCAGTGAAATAATGAAATGAACTAACGTATGCAGGGTATCGGGTTGCGACCCACTACGTTATTTGGTAACATCAATCAGGGAAATGTGAGTCACCAAGTATTCTGAATTAATGACTACTGATGTTGGATTTTCCATTCAGTTTCCTCAAAGAAGAGTAGCTTTTTTATAGTTTCTAAAGTTTTTGCAGATTGTTTTTGGCTTCGTGTTTGAAGTTAAAATGCAGATTAGCAACGTTGTCACATACTCAGGTTTGACCCACAGTCTGTTACAACTGGTAGGTAATAAATATAAAAATTGAATGGGGCTGGGGCCCACACAGAGCCCCATGGAAGTCTGCTGGGGCCTGTCTTCTCCACACACTTGTCCTGTGCCCAAGGACTTGTCTATCATGAAGTAACTCTTGAATACTCTTGACTTCTTTCCTGGTATTCGTGGTGTGCCACACAGTGTTGTAGGAAGCTCAGAGGTCCAGGGCTACAACGTCTGTTATCAGGACCTACTGGAGGAGGAAAGTGTCAGTACTTGGTCACATGTACATGTTTAATTTAAAATTCCACTTGGTTGGATATCCTAAGGATACCCTCTGTGGAGAATTAAGCGCTCAAGATCCTTGAATTTCTGTAATTATTGTCTAAAGCTTATTTAAAATTTTACTAGTATTGTAAAAAAGTACATTGTTGTACTGTAAAGTTTTAAAATTTCTGTGTTAAAAATCAAGAAGGAAACTAAGCACTGAAATTGTAGAAAGTCATTGTAACTTGTGCTTCCTAGATTTATTTAGTTTGGTTTGTGTCCCAGAAAACAAGACGATTTTTATTTTTAACAATGCTAGTGGGCTTTGTGTCAAGAGGTATCCCATGTTTTCTGTAATGTTTTAATCTTTTCATAGTAAATTTGAGTTATCGATGAAATGAATAAGGGGAATAATGATTTCTTAGTTAAATCATCCAGCTAATTTTTTAAACACCCACTGTGGCAATTGAGTAAACTAGTTAGTCTGTACTGGCAGATTTTTCTCAAACTCAAGACAAATATGCAGTTGTGCTGTCAGTTGAACAGATGGCCCAATTCATAAAAGAGAAATGCTGACAGAGCTTTTTACTACAATTGCAATACTTATAAACTTGAGCTATATTTTCTTAGCCGTTTTCTAGTCTTAGTCTCCTTCAGATGACGTGACAGTGACTGAAGTTATCTGTTCTGATTGTATCTGATTTTCATTTTCAAAAGCCATTTTTATCTGTGGTCCTTTTCTGTGAATGTGCGAAGAGTGAGCCATGTTTTCAGCTTGTGGGCAGTTGAGGGATCTGCAGAAAGCGCTGCAGTGGACTGCAAGGAGAGGAATGAAACCCACTCGGGCTTAACCACTCGGCTGCTGCTTGGGTTGGCGAGTGTTCAGTCCAGTTTGCCTTCAGCAATGAGTGAACAAAGGCAGTAGGAATAAAGCCCTGCCTTTTGTTGTTCCTGCCTTGCTGTTGTAGTTGCAAGGAATGTTCATATGTATTGGATTTTACAAGACTCCTTTCTATACTAAGGATGATATTCAGGCCACACCCTTACCCACACCAGGTGCACCACACCAGAAAGAGCTGCTGTGTACTACATATAACACACTCTTCGTACCGGGGATCAGCTCCTCTTCCTTTGGATACTTACAGTTAAAGCAGTCGTTATCAATTGTTAATGTCACTTAATATTATGCCAGGAGCCGGTCAGCACTACTTTAGAGAAACATGGGTGTAGAGCACAGTGTAATGAGGAGTGGCTGACCACCTCAAGTCTACAGAGAGGTCTGCCAGTTGCAGGCAATGATCCTGATGTGAAAATATTTATAAGGGCTGCATGGAGGCATGTTTCCAGGATCCTGAGCTCAATTCTGGCCTTGGGTGTACGTCTGTGTGCTGTTTGTTCACCTACTCTCTGCATGGGTTGGCAGGAGCAGGAGCTTCGAGTTTGATAAGCTAGTCTAAATTCCCTCGTTTTCTGTTACCCTTTGACGGACTGCTGTGAAAAGAATTAAAGTCCACCAACAGAAATGTCTATTTTTAATCTCAAATAACTGGCATAAGTATAACATGATGAGCAATATAAACTGAGTGACATACAGGTCTGTGGGATTTTTAAAAAAGTATTTGGAATATGCTGCTTTAAAGTATTTCTTTGGGTTATGCAAAATCCCGTTTCTCTCATGTTCATGATGATTTTATTGTGAGATGATGTAGTTTATATGAAAAAAAATGTTTAAATAAATTGCATTTACTTCAGTATTGTTCTTTTAGAATTGAACATGCAGTTGTGAGAATAATCCGTGACATATCCTCCAAAGTCAGGATATGTTAGAATGAGGAAAAAAATATAATTTCCTATGCTTTTCAGTGATGCAAGTTTAATAGGCGATTTTGAAAGGATAAGTAAAACTAGAATAAATTTCACCTACTAGATGTTTAAGATCACAAGGTCAACCAAGTCTACAATTGAAGCTTTATACTGGCGATTGCATGACCATAGTTATTTATTCCTCCATTGAAAGGCATAGAAAACTTTTTTCACTGTGATCGAGTGCAACAGGTCTAAATGTAAAGCAAATGTGCTTTATTAATCATGAACATTGAGCTAGAGTTCATATCAGTGGTTATGATCACAGAAATTCTTTGCTTTTGTTTTCATTTTTTTGGCAAACCATATTCCCCTGTTAACCATATTACTTAACCATGTTAACCACATTACTGTTGTGGAGGTTCTCCTCCAAGGACCTTGTCACTGATGCAGAGAGGCTGTGGGTGTGGGTGGGGTACACAGGAAAAACCAGGGGCTTGTGGTCGGTTGGGGTGTCAGGAGAACTGTATTAAGGTTTAATGATTGTGCTTAAAGGGCTTTGAAGAGAATGGTGCAAATGTGCCACAGGTTAAGTGTGCTTCTTTGCCCTTACCGTAGGTTCAACACAGCAGTCTGCAGTATTCTAGTTCAGCTGTTGCTGATGAAGCTGTTTGTTTACATAGGTAGACACAGAGATAGTGAGCGAAACACAAAAAAGGAAGAGAAATGCCTGGTCTCATCAGTTTGTGGTGAGAGCTCCTGGGGGGTCTGGTAGTAAAAGGTTTATTGTTAGGATTAGATGGGTTTGTTTGAGACTATTGAAAGGAGAGGTGTGATTGGCACTCCTGAGGAGTCTGCCAAGCCACCACCTGCGGAGCAGACTCCTTTATGGAATGGAAGACAGGGAGGGGAGACCTCCCGGGAAAAACTAAGGTTGCTGCTGGAAGAGGTTTTAGTGGGGCCGGTAGGGGGCGCTCACCCTGCAGTCTGTGTTGGTCCTAATTCCCCAGTATAGTGACTGTGTCAGAATTATTTGACCACGCTTTTATTTTCTAACGCATCATTTTGTGTTAATCTACTCTGAGAGATATCCGTTCTTGTTATCTGGACCAAGCTTGATTTCTTCAGGTGATAATGGCCCAGAAGATACAGTACAACTTAGTGGTCTCCTGGCTGGGGAACTCCAAGTAAAATTCAAGCTTTTTGTAAGTGCCCCTGGAATTTTTTTCTTTTGCACAGGTCAGAAAGAGCAGTCTCAATAGTTGAATGACACTGACAGAGAAAAAACAGCAGCCACTTTTCCTCCTATCCTTTTTACTGAAGATGTAAGAAAATCACAGAGAGCAGGCACGTTATCACTGCAAAGACAAACAGGAAATCTTTTGATGAGGATTGAAGTTCCAGAGACACTTGCTTCAAGTCATTGTGGATTTGTAGGGTCTGCTTATTGTTAGGCAGATGGGCGCATATCTGCAGTGACTGTACTTGATCCTATGAGCATGTGCAAAATCGACAGAGTGCAATAATAAGATAAGGAAGGTTTGTGCCAAATCAGGAAGAGCATGAAAAGCGCATCTCCCCAATACCGTCACCGTAGCTGCTGTGAGAGACCACCCAAGCTTTTATTGATACCCTTTGTCTGGCTTTGCCAGTTGAGATAAGCACTGATGGCCTCATAGCTGTAACGGTCTGATAGTCGGTATCATGACCTTTTTAATGCAATTCTCTCTTTTTCCTCCATTTAAATGCTTATTCCTTCTTTGCAAATGATTTTATATAAATAATTATAGGAGAGCAAGTGTTGTGAGAATATTTTCAATCATACATATCAATTATATAATTTTAATGATAATGATGAGCTGTAATTTTAACTTTAAGCATGATGTCATTATTATATGCAGTCATTTTGGTTGTGAACTTGGTTTTGCACCAGGTAGTATTCAGAGAAGCTGAAATTGGGTGTTATTGCAAGACGGCAAAGGACACAGTTTTATTAAAAGTAAAAGTAGACATAAGTAGACAACTTATGATAGCACAACTGTTTTCATAATGCACAGGCAATCTATTGCAATTTATCCTCCAGCCTCACCCAACTGCACCTCTAAACAGGAACAGTCCCGTAGCGCCATCCAGAGTTATACTTCTGTACTACAATGGGGACCTAACAGGAGTCCAGAGAATGTGTCTGCGACTCCTGCTCCACCAGCACCCAGCTGTTGGCTTCCTGGAGACATCTTCCCCTAGATTCCTTTACTCAAAAGAAAAGGCGATATGTTCCTGGAGTGGCAAAACCTCGGATTTTATTGTTGAACTTCCTGTGTAAGAGAAATGTATAGTAAATTAAGTGAAAGTCTTTTTTCTCCAACCTGAGGTGTTGTTCTTACAGGAGTGGAATTAACACGGATCGTAGAAATATTTATGACATGAAATTTTAACAGCAGTGGTAGAGTATGTTGTTTTGCCCTACAGCAATAGAAAGTGAGGAAACATGGCTCAGTGTAAGAGCCTGGTCCAGATGTTGACATTAGGCCCCCTTGACAGTGTGGAATTGTCCTGCGGCAGGAGATGTGGACATTGATGTTGTGGAGTTCACATTGCCTAAGGAGCAAGTGAGTGACTGAGATCGAACCCTGACGGGGGTAGGGTAGTTATATTTCACAGTTATATACATATACAGTATATAATTACTGTTTCGATAAGACAAAGCATTTAAAGTGATCTCACTTGTGTCGGCTCCTACTACAAAATGCTACACCATTCTTTGTTGGGTATTTTCACCAGTCTTCCCTTAACTTTGTGTTCCTTCTGTAAAACTCTTATGGATAGTCCATCTTACTGGCCAGTTAGAGCAATTAATTATCATGACTCATTCTGCATGTAACCATTTTCTTTCCCTTAGAAGCTGCAGATAATAGTAAAATCTTATTTGAATTACTCTCATACTTTCAATAGCTTTGCTTTGGCTGTCTAGTTTTTAAGTGCACAGAGTGATTTTTTGGGTGGGTGCTGGGCTCGCTGACAGTAAGTGTTAGCAGCTGTGAAACTGTGCTCACAGCCTTGCAGCAGCAGGAGAGGCACTGAAGACATCAGGAGAATACGTTTGTTCCACCCCTGGCTTCTTGTGTTTGTAGGCTGAGATCTTTTTTTAGAGCCCATTCACTTTTCTAGTGTTTAGTCTTGGATGTGAAAGATTAACTGGCGTGCAGATCACTTTGGTCTTCTACTTGTTTAAAATTAATCCAGGGATTACACTCATCCCCCACTTCATATATGAATTAAATTCTCATTGTGTGATTTCATTTGTTCATGTAAAAGCTTATGATGCGTTCCCAAGGTGTAGAAAATCGCTTAGTATAGCTATTTTCACCCTAAAATATTGCTATACTGTACATTAATGTAATAACACTCCTGTTTATTTATTGTAGTTGTTCTGTATTGACTCACTCAACCTGTTACTGTATCTGTATTACTGCACAGTAGTTAATAACAGAGATGTGTTATTACAAAACAAAAACATTGCTTGGTATTCTTACATATTGTAATTTTACTCCATTGACACATTTCTTATG
Organism: Lepisosteus platostomus; assembly: GCF_059453375.1. NCBI lineage: Eukaryota > Metazoa > Chordata > Actinopteri > Semionotiformes > Lepisosteidae > Lepisosteus > Lepisosteus platostomus. The sequence continues at coordinate 14,916,938 of NC_142634.1, forward strand.
GTTATTCTTTTGCGAATAAATGATTTGCACAGGTGAGGAAATGTCTTTCCATCATGTCTTGTTTTTGGCAATGGTAAATGGCCTTCTAGCCTTTGTGGTATCACAGTCACTAGAATCACCTGCAACATGTTTTGGGCACAAAATAAGGAAGATGTTAACAGATTTAAGTTACACTGAGATCATTAGATGAAAATGATGAAGATGTCATGAACAAATGACCCAGCCTAGCATTGTGGGACACTTGACGTCACACGCATATGAATCCTGCTGACGAGATCCGAGAAGATACCAGAACACACAAGCACCAGAAGAATGCTTACCATCACCAACTTCACACGACTGAATATGGAGCTTGTTTTTTGAAAAAGGGTATGTAAATACACACCTTGTATGAACAAATACGCACAAAGCCATTGAGTATTGGATGAATATACAACCATTTTTTTAAACAGTCTTACCCTGTGTTGCAGAATCTCTTTCCAGCCGGGAGGGATGTCTTCCAGAATGACAGTGCCCTTGCCCTCAGAGCACGTGGTGTCGCCCAGTAGTTCGATGAGCCTGATACCGATATGATCAATTTGTCACGGCCTTCTCAGACACCAGGCCTGAACCCAGTCAAGCATTTATGGGATATTAAATCAGTTTGCCTAAATGTCCAGTTGACTTACTGTTGAGTAAACATCCAGTAGTTGCCAGGCTCTCTCATTCTCTCTTCAGCGTGCAGGTAGATAAAGCTAGACAGGAACAGAATATTGTAAACATCCGTCACTTCATTTCTGTCTGGTCAAAATTAATTGAGTCCGGTTACAATTTGGTTTTCAGGACCAAAAACATTGCATTTCTCTCTGTTTTAACTGCAAAAGTCCCATCATACAAACAACAGAGCATGCTTGTCAAGCACTTTCATGTGCAGAGTGTCTGACCTGTTGAGCTGTCTGGGTTGTGTTGTGACTGCTGTGGCAGAGGCAGTAATGGAAATAGCTTAGTCTTACAGACAGCCACGTGCAACTGCTTTTGTTGTTTTTGTTTTCTAACCTTTGGCAGCAGTTCTGTTTAATGTGTTGTGCTATTTGCAGAACCTGCAGTCTACTCAAATGATCCCCAAACCTAGTAATTGTAATAGTATGTGTTTTTAATGCAGCATCAATTGCATTCGTTTTTTTCTGACTTAACAGCAAAGGACCAGAGGATTTCTTGCAAGGACAGATATAATAACGACTCTGGGTAATTCATTTTATTTTAAATTTGTATTAAAAGTGTTTCGTTTCAGTTTTTTTGTCAAATCATTTTAATTTTTCTTTATCACAGAAAAACATAAATCTTACTTATCAGAACCCATCTGAGTGAAGTGAAAGATTTCAAATTCCAGAGACTGACAGAAATAGCACACAGGTACAGTACCTTACTGTACCAGCCACCTAACTCACAGTCAACAGTTTGGTGAATCCAGAAAATGCTTGTTTTTCCGAAACAAATCTAAAATAGACTTTACCTTTGAAGTGAACTTGCTGTACATGTTTTCTTTTTGTTCTGTAAATACATATAAAGAGTTACAGATTGTTTAAACCGTATTCTTTCCAGATTTGGGGATACTTTGAGCTGAAAGACAGTGTGTATCATGTTTGTTGGAATTAACAGCAAATGTTTTTTCATCAAAAAGAAACAAATGCAGAAGCCACGAGGAGGATGCATTATTTTTTTCTTTGTTGTTTAGCTATTTATTTAATAAATGGCTTTTTGGATAAAATTATGATTAATGATAACCAAATTAACAATGGATTTAAATGTTAATCTTAAATTAAGATAGAATTACAGTCATAGTTATGATCACACTGTGAAGATCAGCCACCTTTGAACTGGAGCTCAAGTTGGAAAGTACTTGAAAAGTAATAATGTTTGCATGGAATTTTTTTATTTCAAGAGATCCAAGTGCTTCACAGCTCAGGGAGAATGTGACATACTGTCATTGATGGTAGTAAGGTATTTCTTGATTTTAAAGGACCTGTATTTGTGCTAAAAACAGTTTTTCCATCACTGCAGTGCAGCAAGTCTCTACCGTCCTCCTATTATAGAAATTACAGAAAGCTGTGACTTTACACAGTGGAAGTTCAGAACCTTGTAGGACTATTTTTACTTCATTATCAGAATACAAACATCCACAATTCACAGGTCATGAACTCAAGGTTTCCCCCAGGAGTCTAGAGTTGTATTTACCTTTTGATATTGTTGTTGATCCGAAGCCAAAGAATTGGGTTGTTTTCATTTTCAGAAGAATTTGATTGAGACTCCCCTGACCTGAGTCAAGTGCTAGGGGCGATGCTCTGGTACGAAGCTGCCTTTCCTTGTAGCTTCTTCATCCACTTTTGCACATTCAGAGCTTTCATGTCTGTGGAGAACCACCCCTGGCTTCTGACTTTGGGACCTCTGCTAACATATTGAAATGCTAGCTCTTGCCCTTCCTTTGAATCCCAGGGCAGTCTGCATCAGAAAGGTAACAGATTGTTTGAATTACCACTGCTGCCAGCTGTTTGATGTGAGTCTGCCTAACCCTCTGGAATACAAGTGTATTACAGAGGGACTTTGATGTGTGATTAGGGACAGGCTGAAGTTACTCTGAACAAAAGGCAGCTGTAAATTACTGTCACAAACAGCATTACAGTAATAGCTACCATATAAAGGCTACTGTGCGGTGCCTCATAGATTTTTGTATAAAGGTGTTTGTTGAAACATATTGTAGTACATAGCTGAGTATTATACAAGAAGCACAAGCTTTTTGTGTGAGCTTTTTTCTTTATTTCATACACTTTATTGTCTATTCCAAATAATATAATCTGTGCCTAAGATATATACTGCATACTGTATATAGCCCAGGACTTAATATAATTTTGAGAATTAAAAATATAGCTGTGGGTGTTTTTTCGTAGAAAAATATGTCTTTGGTTACATTAGTTAGAATAGCTAATGGGTCTTTTTTATGAGTGTATACAAAGATGCATTCTGGAACTGCAAATAGGCAGAAATTGAGTTGACCCCTGAGTCACAAAACGTTGTGGGAGGAAGCAGCTATAAATCAGCTAGTGGACTTATTGTTTTGCAGCAGTGACACCTAAGAATATAATTTCCATTCAACAATTTTGGTTAATAACCCAAGCACTAATCACAGAAATGGCTAACTTTTAATAATATGTTGGTTGTTCGAAAGCATAAAATACCAGAAAAATGTTGGCTTCAGACATCATATGCTCTGCTGCATATAATAACAAAAGGGCCCATTGGAATCGCCATGTGTTTGTGTAGTGGTTTCAGATATTTCACAAGCATTGGAAAACACATGACTATTTTTTGAAAAATGGCAAATGGAGCAGAATTCCAGGTTAAATGTAACTTGAATGAATTTATATTGGTGCGCGTTTGTGTGGAGAGTAATTGTGAATACACACATTACCGCAGTATATTAGAACAATGTCAGACCATTTTTGTCCATGTAAATGCTGTAGTGACATCAGATGTTTAAAATAATAAAACAGAGTTTTGGTTTGCAAGATCCATTCAATTATTTCAGTAGATTAGGCAGGTTAGGTAGACTAGGATACAGTTGAAGCCTAGTTAAATTAATACAGTTGAATTAGGCTATGAAGAATGTATTTACCTGGAATAAAGGTCTATCCTGGTCGAAGTTATCACATGCACGGTGTCAGCTGGCCTGACAGAAAATAAGTCTAGTAATGAGAACAGATTGCTAAGAGTGACATCTGCTGGTGGGTAGCAGAGTCTGCAAAATCTAAAGAGAAAGACCACATCTTGCAATGGGGTCTGACCCTTTGAGACTTTTGTTCACTATTGCTTCAGCCTCTGTTTTCCTGGTTCCCATACTCCTCTTGTCCCAGCTCACAACAGAATGTGTTCATTTTAACATCGTTCAACAGTGTATTCTAAAATAGTACATGTTTCTGGATATTAGGTCAGTGTTACTTGTTTTATAAAAGAAGCTGCAGTAAATGCAGTAAATTGACTACACAACATGAGACTGTCTCTTCCTCCAAATGGCCCGTTTCAGTGTGGTCCACTGGCCTGTACCATTCAGCATCAGGGAGGATGATATTCATTTTACTGTATATTTTGAACTCGAAATCTGAACCAGATGAATGAAATGGAGATGGAAAGTGCATTTTAAGGTATTTCAGGATTGCAACCTACATTTTAGCTTTTGATTTATTTTATCTGCTCTTTCTAATTCCATGTCTTCTCAGATCTGCAATCTCCAGTCAAAAAAGTAATTTAAAAAAGGCCCATATAACTGTTTTATTTTTAAGATCCTGTCTATGATCAAATCAACCCAAAGTGTACCACTTTACAGTTGTGTAAAAAGTGTATGTTATGTTATTCTAAGTTAGTCTGCACAACTAGAAGTGGGGCTACAGTACTTGAGAAATCTAGCCCATTCTGCTTCATTAGTACAATTTCCACAAGAAATTACATCTTGTAAATCCAGAAGAGAATCAGAATATTACACAATGCACATCTTATTTTTTTGCACTGTGAGCCAAATAATAATTGTGGTTGTTATAATTTATGCAATAAAACTGTCCTTTTTTGGAGGTCACAAACAATGATTTTGATCAGTAACAGCACTTTATGACATGACATATCATCAACCAAGAAACTGGGATCACAGATTTTACTTGTAGACAAAGCCAGAATATTTGTGACCAGCCAATTAGAAAGTACAAGTATTTCTCTAACTGGAGACAGCACTGTGTGCATTCTGGGGTTTTATTCAAGTCCTCTCAGCAGTTCAGCTACTTCCACGATCCAGTTACTCCTAAATCTGTCTACTCGCAATTACACAGATGAGAGTTTCATTATCAATGATTCTTTTCTGTTTATGCATTTCATGTTATTCAGTGACCAGTAACTGGCAAACTGCCATTTCTGTAATGGAGATCTTAAGACATCAATGTTTTTCACCCACTGTTCACAGCACCAGATACTCAGTTCTTTAAAATGAGAAAATTGCGTTCTTATATGGAATGTTTAGATTTTCCAATGTCCCTATAAAGGAAACAGAAGATCCCATTCACGTTCCAGTATTTAAGTGAAGGAGATGAATGGCGGATAAATATCTTTTGAGCTTAGGAACTTGTCATATCCTCTGATAATCCTGTTGGTTATGATCAGTGTATGGTCTGTGTGTAGTCTATAATGCTTTGGTCAAATCATTAAAGCTTTTGAGATTGTGTGCAATTCCTTTTTGAATCCCTTCTTTGATTATGAGAATTGTAAACTCTTTCCAGCCACATTTACAATGTTCCAGAGCTGATGAGTTAACGGAAGAACAGTTGGCTCCAGTGGCACTCTGCAGCTGAGGCTGTTCATCCACAAGCAAGGCGGGGCAAGAATGCCACTTGGCACAGCTTCTGTGCCCCCCAGTCCCCACCGGGACTGAGTGTGACCGTGTGGTCCTGATGTGAGCGACTCTGCTGCTGTTACACTCTGTGCTTTATAATAATGTATGTTATTAGATACAGAAGGAAGTGGCAACCTCTAATAAATGAGCAAGTGTGATGCATCCTGGAGCAGTGTGTCATAAACAGAAATATATCCAGGCGGCTTTTATCAACATAGCGAGGAGAAATAAATGAACACCGCAAAACAAAAGCCTAAGCTTGTCTTCTGATACAGTATATAAAGCTATATCACCCTGAAAATCACAACTGGCAGCCCACTGAAGCTCAGCAGTGTGAGCCTGGCCAGACTTCCTGGGAAAGCTGAAGGTGCTGCAGGAAAAGGTATTGGTGGGACCAATAGAGAACGCTCACCCTGCAGTCTGTGTGGGTTCTAAAGTCCCAGTATAGTGTAAAAAAGGTGCCGTCTTTTGGATGAGACATAAAACCGAGGTCCTGACTCTTTGTGGTCATTAAAAATACAAGGGCATTTCTCAGAATTTCCCCTTGTCCTTCACCAATCATGGCTTCTTTATCCCATCTCTGAACTAGCTTCATGAGTCTGCTCTCCTACCCACTGAAAGCTGGTGTGTTGGGAACGTACTGGCGCGTCATCCAGGTGGGACTATACTGTACATTGGTGGTGGTGGAAGGGAGTCCCCATTACCTGTAAAGTGCTTTGAGTGGAGTGTCCAGAAAAGTGCTATATAAGTATACTAGTTTGGAGCCAGTAATCAAGTTTTGATGATTTTGTAGGAATTAGTCTTTTAACATTTGAAATGTCATAATGTCATGTTCCTTATCTAGAGGATCCACCATATTGGACGCTTAGGATGTTAGAGTGGGGAGTGGTGTCAACTTGCAAGGGTGTAAAGGAGCAAGTAGAGCATAGTTCTGCATTTAATAGTAAAAAGAAAAATGTTTTCGGTGTGGGAACATCTTCAGATATCTACATTTAGAATTAGGGAATTGTCCCCCAATTGTTGTATTATATCATTAGAACTTTTGCAAACCTTCATGATCTCATATATAAATAATCTAAGAGTTGAGAGTGTGTTACATGCGCAAATAATTGCGGTTTAACATTGTTGGCAGGCTGCAGCAATTGGGTTCACAAGACTGTCATCAAGTCATGCCAAACCGCTGTGCTCAGAGATAATACAGCATGTTGTATCATCTGTTGTATTAGTGCAGCTCAGGTATAGACAGCTGAACCCAGAGTTTGAAATGCAGTGTTTGTCAGTGGAGGTTACGGATTTTATTCCCCAAATAGGTTTGTTAGGTAAGAGGTTGTCGATGTGACAAGAAATAAGAATTTAGCAGAGCTTTTGCAGTTAGCCAGTTGATCATCTCAGACTTTGGCCACTTCCAGAAAGCTGTCCGTTTGTTCTTTGTCCAGAGTAAAATATTTTAATAACTGAAGAAATCTCCGTGTTGCAGGAACTCTGAATGTTGCCTGGGCACATTTGTGGAGAGACCACCACAGTGATTCTCTTTCTTGCTTGTCCAAGCCCTGCTGCTGGAGCAGGAGGGATTAAGACTCCTGGCTGTGCAGAGACCTCTAATTTGTTTTTGTGTGGTAACACAAAAACTTAAACTTAAGCAAAAATTGTATTTTAACCAATGGGGAATATGTTATAGGACATTCTGGAGCATTTCTGGTGATGTAGAGAATTGTAGGGCAAGTATTGTCTCTTGTTGTCTGCAGTTTCCAGATTTCTGCTTTAGTTGTTTTTATTAAATGGCATTATGTGGTATGTTTATTAGGATGAATAATCTTTCATTTCTTCACTCCAATCCAAAAAATAGATACATTGTTGCAATATTGTTAATATATAGTGGCTTATAGTTATAGTTACTATAATATATATATACTATGCTATATGCTATATACTATATACTATATATATACTATACTATATATAGTATTGTATATAGTTAATATATACTATATAAATATAAAGTGGCTTTTTGGAATGTTTGGATCATGAAGATACTGCTAGTTACACAAGACAACTGCTCCAAATTACCTACTCACATTTGTATTCTCTCTTACAATCGTGTTTTTATCATTTATGAAATTGTGCACTGTAAGTAAAAATTGGTCGTTTAGAATGTTGTACGCCGGTGATGTAACAGCCAGCGTTTAGACCACATGTACTGTAGCTCTGAGAATGTTATTGACTCCTGACAGACAGATTTATATCATGTGGTTATGGGCTATGGGCTGTCACTGTTGGGCTAGTGCTAACATTCTGAACTCGCATGTGAACACGAGCTGCCGAGGGGAAAAACCTTAAAGGCAAAAGTGCAAGTAAAATGACACTGTCTAGTTCCCAGTCCTTGTTCCATGAAGTGTCCCATCTCTGGATGAGGTTTTCCAGCAGTTTTATAGGCCAAAGGACCTACCAAAGAGCACAGATTGAAGAATTTAATATTACGGTGTTTTTTCTGATTGGAAGGCCTTCTGAGACCTGGCGTGCTTGTGCTCGTGAGAGTTTCTCCCACTGCGTGACTGCAGTCCTCTGCATGCTAAACCACTGGTAATAAGCACTTGTCTCAGAATTAAGATTGAACTCTGTGTTCTAGCTCAGGGGCTGCATTTAATTTACTGCCCGCACTTTCTCCAAACTCTTCTCCTTCTCTCTCTCCCTCTGTCTGCTTTCTTCTGGAAATAATTATGCAGGCTGGGTTTCCCAGAGTTCTGTGTGTGAGGGGGAGTGGTGAGGCTCTGGTGCAGAGCTGTGTGGTTTGGTAACTGGAGGAGGACCATATTGTAGCTAATCTCCAGAAAGTAATGGAAGGACAGATCAGTCCAGTGCACTGTGCAGAAGTTCCTTAACGTCTGAGCTCTTGCCTTTATTTCCCCTCAGTCAGATAATGCATTTTGCAGTTTTCAAGTGTAAATATTACATCATAATTTCTTGCATTTGAGTAGCCCATGTGTTTGTGTGCTAGGGGTGATTCAATTAAAAATCTGTTTTTAAGCAATTGTGGATGCTTCCTAATAGCAAACTTACTTGTTGAAATACTTTAAAACACTTTATTTAGGCTGATAAAGTTGTCTGTGCTTCTTTAAGACATCTTCCTGTATTCTTCAAGTCATCAATTTATTTTTCTGTATTTTCCTAGATACCTTGAAGTGTGCTTTGGGTTCAAATAGGTGTGTATTTGAAATATCTGTTTACTTTAATCCAATAAAAACATAATTCACATAGGAATAGCCCCCAAGAGCATCCCTGAACACTGTCCATACATTAGAATATAATATCAAGCATTGTTTTAGCCGCAGAATTACTCATTAACATATTAACAAAACTAAACATCATTTACTGTACAAAGCACTAAACAGGCAGTGAAATCAAGTTAACCAATCAGATCTTCGGCAGCCAGTAAACAACCAACTGCCGAATCACTTTGTTTACAATTGTATAAAAGAAAGAACAATTATCTTACCTTTTTAAGCTTCAATTTAATCTTGAAAATATGGAAATAATGAATAAATCTCTTGCCTTTGTTTAAGCTGTCAAATCCCTGAATTATTTCTATTTTCTGGGCCAGGGTTATTGCTTTTGTATTTTCTTTGCTTTCCCAGCATCACCACATTTTTTTCCACACCTTTTGGACCCATGATGGATAATGATTCGCAACAACGCACAATAAATGCAATGAAATAAAAAAGTGCACACACCACCACACAATGAACACAACAAATTTCATTTCATTTCATTTCAATTTCACAAAGTGTTCAGACCTTGTGGCTTTGACAATCCTAGCATCAGCGTGTACAGTATTCCTCCGCAATGATCAGCTGCATACGAAGAGGTTTTCGATGTAGAAAAAAATGTTGTGTGTAGGGTGAAAAATAGGTATACTGTATATTTACTCGCTTCATCGTAGCAAAAACTTGTAAACTGGTGGTTTGTAAACTGAGGGGTATCTGTTTGTCAAGATGTTCTGGATCCCATGAAATTATTTTCTGCTTTCCAATATTTCTGTCTTCTGTTCTCAAGTTTCTTTTTTACACTAGAGTTGTTCTGTTCTAAATATAGCGGTAAGAACCCAGTGTGTGTTACCGCCAGCTACTGCCTTTCTGGTTATAGATCATGGCTAGATGGCTAGATCAGTGTTTCTGCTGGCTTCAGTAGTCTTTGAAGATGAATTGAGCACTGCAACAGCTTTAACTAAAGCATGTATTCTCCAGCATGTCCTTCTGCTGGGATTCGTTCATAGCTCCCTGCTGGAATACGTACAGAACCTGGTAAAGGTGCCCTTTTGTTTTTTAAAGTGATTTAATATGCCTCAAACAAGTGAACACTAATAAAATAAATATCTTTAATTATTTATTAATTGAATCAGGCCTTAGGTTGTGCTTCTCCTTTGCCTTTATTAGAAATTCACATTGGGTGTAAATTGACATCCACTCAGTCTCAGAAAGCCTGTTATTACTGGTCAGGGTTTCTGGAGCCAACCTTGAAAGCACGGGGTGTTAGCACATTGCAGAGTGCACACATGCACCCACAGATGCAGAGATACCATGGTGACTATACACACACTGGGTGTCCCTAAATCCAACCCAGGACCCAAGAGCTGTGAGGCTACAGCACTAACTGCTGCACTGCCATCCTGCCATCTGGTGGATTCACTTCAACTCATTCACACGAAGAACATTAGTATTTACTGCAGGAGCTGGTAAACTTTTATTCCATGTCATTTTATTTGATCTAAAAGGCAAATAAATCTTAAATTGTTTTTCATATAACTTACCATGTGGAGTACTGTGGTGGTGGAATGTTTTCTTGTTCATAAATGCAATTTTAGTGGCCTCCTTGTTAACACTGTGGTAGTGTCAGAACACTGTGAACAACCCTGTTTCACTTCATTTCTGCTTCTGATCATTTGCAAAGCATTTTCATGGCAGCATACTAATGTTTTTACAACTAAAAATACCACATGCTCCAGTGATGAGGGACTTCACTGCAAAATGTAGTTGATTTAGACCTGAAAGTAAAAGATTTCTCAGTTGTTTTAGAATGATTTGAGATAGATTGTGCTTTAAAAAACTAGCTCCACTTTTCCATCTGTCTAATTCAAAATACAGTTTCATAGGTAGGACCTGCTGGTATTATCATTGCTTCTTTATGTTTCTCAGTCTGCTTTTCCACTGGCAAGAGATCTGGTTTGTTCTTCAAGAGATTTTGGTAGGACAACACCTCCTGTGTACAGTAACTATGGTCTTAACCTCTCTCCAATTGTAAGCTATCTTCTGGCAGTGGATTGGTAGAATCCCAAAGTCCTTGGAGAATTCCTTAGATGGTGGCTTGTTTCCACACACCTGTATGATCACAAAATTTCTGATCTTTATACAGTGTGGGGCCTTCCAAACCCAGTCCCCAAGACCTACTTACTATAATTAGTGTGATACCTGATTCTAACTATTCCCTTAATTCAGCTAATGAAAATCACATTACCTGGACAACAATTACTTAGCCTGACTCTGGTCAATCAATCATTTTTTGTTTAATTCGTACAATATTTTGTTTTAAGAGACATGGGATTGGTTACCCATGGTTACCCATGGCTATCATGGTAAAACTTAAATTTCTGTACATACCGTGGGGGTTCACAACCTTCTTAGCGCTGTGTAATTGTGATTTGACTGCAGTAATACCTTACTGTTGTATTTTAGAACATGCTATATAGACTTCAAGAATTCACAAGGCATGTGCATTACATAAAAGTACTGTGTTTATTGTGAAACTGCCATCCATTGTAAACTGAAAATTATTTGAGAGTAGAGGCTACAGATTTTTCTTTTAGACTGGGTGGAAGTGGGGAGATTTCTATTGATTTACTATTTTATATCCTTTTTGACTCAGATGTCTCATTCATAGTTTTCAAATGAAAAAAAAATGTACTTATGAAAGTATGGAGTGTTGAGGGGAGAAATTCTGTCAAATGGAAACTTAAAGTCGGGACACTTTGCAGGAAAGCTGCATCTTAACATTAAGCTGATTCAATAGAAAATATTTTTGAGCAGCTGCCAGTGAACAGAAGTCACCGCCAGTGTTTGAAAGACTTTTTAACAGCTGAACAAAAAGCGTTTCTGTTTGAGAGCTGGCAGAGTTGTAAACATGGGATTCAGCATAGAAATTAAATTAGCTTAAAGGATATTAAACCTTTTAATGTAATTGAATGCATAGTTGTAAGCAAGAACAATCTGTATATATAAACTATTTGGGCTTTATGCATATGGATATTTTGCATTGTGCTTTGATTTTAACACTTGTTTATAATAAAATTATTTATAATGTGTATTGTAGCGCAGTTTGATTTTAAAAACAGATAAAAATGATTGTAATTCAAATTATTGTGGAAATGATTGTGAAAGACAAAGTGTGCACTTTTTCCTGTCTTATGGATGTTTGGTAAAGGTACAACTTTTATTTTTCGAAAAATATCAATGATGGTCGGATAACATCTAAAACCTCTGTCCCTCCAGTAATGTGAAAGTACTTTTTCTGCTGTTACAAAAGATTACACAGTAGTGTGCTTGGTGTCGGTGCTGAATGGATTGATGGTAAATATACCGTAAATTACAAGAATATACTGTAAATTACAATGATATGTTGAAGCAAGACTTTAAGCAGTGACCCTATTAAGTCATTGAATGGACAATAAACAAACTACAGCTTATTTCCTCTGAGCTTGTCTTGACTTTCTAACACAGACCAGGACATCATAAATCTTGACTCCTCCATATCTATGCATTTTGAGATTTTTAGTGGAGGAATCTATGCTGTGTTTTGCAGCATTAGTTTGTCAGCTGTCAGAGTTAACGAGAGCAGTAGATACTGTAGTGACATGGATTTTGAGTGTCAACTAATGAAAGAAATTGCATTGTGCCTAACCCATTCTTAAATCAGAGATCAGCAACCGCTGGACAGGAGCGGTCGTTCATTTTTTGTTTTTACAATTAATAAAGTATTAAATGTTGACAACATTATAATACAAGTATAATATTCAATGACCTGGTCTCATGACATATGCATATTAGTTTAACATTACAGTATCCCACTATTATTACAAATCCCACTAATTAATCTGTAATAATTACCGGTTAATTATTATGTCATTATAATATGACATTAAACCTCTCTTTTGAGACATTCTGCAGATAGTGCAGTTAAATAGGGCTCTAACTGGCTCTAATGGAAAGAACTCTGTACAAGTTGAGCTCAAACCCAAAGATGGCTGGTTCTCAAGTGAGATGTATCACAGAGGATATTAGTCTGAGTGCAGCATTATTTGGGCTGGTCTGAAGGTTTGGACTGGGTGTTGGTTACCTGTTCTGCCGTCAGTCAGAAGTATTGCACTTCACCCACCGTTTTGACAGGGTGCATGTCAAAGGAAGTATGTGCGTTTGTTTTCATGGGCTGATCTAAGAACCGTAGCTGTGAGTTAGGTTGATTTCACATAAAAATGGAATAAATAATTACAGATTCTCTATAATTTAATCCCCCCTGTGTTTTAACAATAAAAAATAGAGCTTCATTTGGCAGATTGTTGACATTCTGTTGTAAACTGAATATGATTTCCTTCCTGTGTAAGGAAACTTAAGACACCATTAATGATATGTAGCAGTTTTATTAGTGCTATATTATCATGAAAACTTATCAAACTTTCTATTTTCATACCTTATTATACACTAAACCCTTGACATAATTGTCTGGCCGAGTGGTTATCTTCTGGAAATTGTCTGCTCAGTTTAATTGCCAGTTAGTTTTAATTGGCATATTGTGGAAATCTAATTGGAACACATAGAGATGCATCATTAGCTAGGAATGATGGGCTGAGGATTTTGTTAGATAGTTATAAAGAGAAGAGGGGATGAAATGGACTGGAAATACTATACAGCTGAAAGATCTGGTGGTTGTGTGTGGCATTACATTCATGCCTGTACCTTAATTAAAACCAGACCAGTTTTAGAGCACTGCTAGGATATTTGGGAAACATTATCACATTTAATTTAAAAAAAAATCTCAGATCTTCTTAATGGAATCTTTGTAGATGATAATATGTGCATAGTACGTGTCTGTCTATATATTCATTATTTATTTATATCTGTTGTTCTGATCTTGCACTTTGCACATCTTCAGCTTACTTGTTTGTATAGTATTTTCATATAATAAACTAAAGTTTACAGAAAGGAAAGCAACTTTATTAAGAAAGGAGATGAGCTTATCAGGAGCCAGTTGAGTGTGTTTGCATGCTGTAGACTTAGTATAAAAAGCAATTAAGTAGAATTCAGTCAGCGATTTTCTGTCTCTGGAACTGTGCCAGTATGTCTGAGAATATATACAAAAGTATATATTTATTATAAAAAGATCTTTGGATGAAGCTTTTGGATTTGATTTTGAGATGTTGTTTTCTTCATGCTAAAAGGAAAAGGCTGCATGAAAGGGTCTAAGAGATACATGCTGCTTTCAGTAAGATCAGGTAAGAGGATGTTGTCCTGTTGCACAAACCAGGGATGTAGTTGGGATTAACATCACTCACTCCCTTCTTCAGCCATTGGGGAAGGTCATTTTAGGATGAAGGTCTGAAGGGTTTTTCAAATTTATGGCTAAGACTACACACACTTCCAGTTTAAATCAAATAATTGTAATGTCTCTGTTCTCACCAGGTATCTGATCGCATTGCGATTGAGATGTTGAAGTGTTAGCTTGATGGAGAGAGTGCAAGAAAGCCTGTGTCTGTGGGAGATTATTGTGACTGGATGAACTATAGATGGACTGCAGAACATGGGTGACACAATGCCTTGTGTGTATGCAGCTAGGGGCTTGGTAGCAAGATGGAGTTTTAACATGGACGAGTTTTAGCACAATGACAGGAAAATAAACTTCCTGTCTTGTTTCATTGTGACAAGGTCAAGATGTTTTCATTTGAATTGATATTATGAATTGAAATACTGTATTTTCAGGATCCCAAAAATATTTTTGTCCAAGAGACACCAAATTTCTTACAGCCAGAGCAGAAAAGTAAAGGCTGCATGAAAATAAAGACATGATGCTGGGTCACTAGAGGGCCAGATAAGACAAAATCAGGAAATTATCTGATGCATCTAACTTTAACAAAGAATGTTTATTGGAATCATCACTGTGAACTAGTGCAAGGAAGATTGTGGTAGATTTTAGTGTAAGACTTCCTGTTAAATATTTTTGTATTTTTATTTTGTTTAAATTGCTCTAGCTGGGTGGTAATGTCACTAAAGCTAATCTAGACCCTAGAAGATGCAGACTTACATCAAAGTGCAGAAAGTGAACAGGAGCTTATGACCAGCTTTTGGCTTTGACAGGAGTCCAGAAGAAAAGTTTAACGCCTTATTATTCCTCTGAAGTAATTGGTTTCACCTGTTTGTAGCTGTTTACTATTTAAATTGAATGCTCTATGGATTGCAACATAAATTCCAACATACTGTAGCAGCCAGGCAAACAAACACACAGCAACAGATGGAACAGAAAATTAGGACTTTTTGTAACACCTTTCAATAAATGTCTGTGCTTTACCATGCCAGAAAACATTTCCAGTTTTTAAGTGCAGCGCAAAACAGATGGAACAACAGTGAATGTCTCGTTTTCCTTAATCAGAAGTTGTTTTCCAGATCATATACTGAGAAACTAAAATCCTTGGATTTTAATGAGAAATGTGGAGTCTCTGGTGAAATTGTAAGAGAACATGGAAATCATCTCTACTTCCAACTCTCTCCAGAATCCCCCAAAACCTTATTAAACAATTTCGTATAGTTTTGAGGTCTATGATGGTAGGTTTATCACCTCATAGTTTCTCAAACTGAACAGGTCTTTAATTTGACCCCTAAGCATTTAGTAATTAATTAATCTGTAAATAAGCTTAGAATTTCAGGCTTTGCTCAGTTGACATTACTTATGTTGATGACATTATTGCAAAACAATGAGCAACTGCTGCAAACATGTGCTCATATACAGTAACAATGTGCAAACAGCATGTCATAGCCACACTCATTTTCATGCTGTGAATAGAAGTCCTAATCAACTGGCAGTGCACAGTACTTAGAGGGGTAAGGGAAAAGTTCAGATTAAATCCAAAACATAATCCTTTTGACACGAGACTTGTATAGCATCATGTGACACATAGAAAAGTAAGTAAATCACCATTAAAACTCAAAGACAGGCCAAACGCTATTTTAATTACAGATGTTTTGGCACATTAATTCAGTGTTATGTTTCACTGCTGTTGGGTGGCTAAAGCTGTCCTCTGACGGAAGGCATGTGTAAAATCAGTGCTTCTATATAAAACAGAACACAAGGCATTCGGTTTATTCAATAATGTTAAACAGTTACTGTCATGCTTTCTTTAGTGTAGTCTGCATTCCCATTGCATTTTGGTTTTCTATATACTGTACTGTCCTGGTTTTAAATTCACCCAAGAAAGAAACTGCAGTGCTAACCATTGCATCCCCCTGCAGTCAATGTGCATTTTTGTATTTTTTTTTAATAAACATTTCTAGTTATTTTTGTTATATAACCACCCAATTTAGAATGACCTGTTGTTTTAAGAGTGACACCTCTGACATGCCCTACTGCAGCTGTTGGGTGAGAGGGTAAATGTAGACCTACTCTCCAATATACATCCTGCAGTCTAAGTCTTTTTCATGTTTTTCCAGCAACAAGAGTACCAACACATATTGATGTACCGTATTGCATTTGAGGAATCATATAACAAATACTTTCTCTTTACCAGGTCTAACAAAGTAAAGATTTTTGATACTCAAAGTTAGGTACTGTATATACAGTACATAGCCAGTTCAGAATGCAGCTGGCTAATTCATTTTTGTACACATAATCCTCCAGAAACACTAGCTCTCCTGACAGAATCATGTGGAACAATATATAAACACAGAGGGAGCTTCCTAATAAGCTTGAGGGAATTGACTGTCTAAAGCTGACAGAGATTGTATGTTTTTGGAGACACATTGTTAGTCCTTTTGGATGGATCTATGTAAATAATGATAATTAGTTTTCCTCCGGTGTCAGATAGATATCGGATACTGATTAGAAACACAAGGAATCATTCCCTAATTACACTAACTTCCATTAAGGGAAGACGGGTTCAACACAAAAGTACTGGTCTGCAGAAGTGAAAGTAGTCTTTTGGCAACTCATAGATCTGAATCTTTTGATTCCTTGAGTACTCAAGTCTTTAGAGGACATTATTTAGTTTTTCCACTCAATAGACTGATTGGCCTTCTCTGGCCTTGTATGCTTCATCTCCCAGTCTCCTGGAAGGCCGGTATGTCTGCAGATGTTTACAACAGCTCAGTTCTTCATCAGGTTGTTAGTGGCTTAACTGGCTCAGTTCTCCTCCATCTTCAGGCACTGCTGCTTTAAAAAATCATTATGGGCCTATTCTGAAAGGTTTTACTAAATAGTGGGATGAGTTCACTGTGAAATTAAATGTCTGGAAAACAAAAGAACTTGTTATTGATTTTAGGAAACATGAAAAAACCCTCCAACCTACTGTAATTCATGGTCAGACTGAAGAAATTGTCAATGACCGCAACTACTTAGGACTGATCATAGACAAATACCTGAGACGGGATAAATGTTGTGACACCACTTATAAAAATGGCCAACAGAAGCTCTTTTTTCTTAGGAAACACAGCTATTTCAAGACGGAAAGAACTATTTTAACGTTTCTGTAAGTAATTTGTTGAAAGTGTTTTAGCATGCTGTCTCACTTGTTAGTTTGGCAACATCAGTACTATTAATTGTAATACTGTAGGTTGATAGTGAAAATAAGCAGCACAATAATTGGGTCTGCTCAGATAAACTTAAATATCCTCTACAAACTAAAGGTTGTAAAGACCAGGGGCATTTTGGAGTGTGTGTTTCGTCCCTCCTCTGTGGATTTACACTCCTCCCATGTGGGAGATGCCTCTGTGTCTCCAGATGTATCAGGAGATCTTTTAACCCCACTGCAATAACTCTCTCAAACAATGAATAGCATCTCTCTTATCTCCTGTTACACTGTACCTATTGTACCATCTTCTAAATGTGTAATATTTGTCTTCCTTGTTTCGTATTGTTGTATTGGACTGTGATGTAAAACAAAGCTTGAATTGAATTAAAATGACCTCATAAACCTGCAGCCAAGAAGGATTAGGATCAGACACTCCTGGTATACACCATAAATTATTTGTTATTATAGTGATAAGATCAATTCTGTAACAAATACTGTAGTTTAACCTTTCAGGTACTTAAAATGTGGTCTTGAACAATTGTCTCGGGATGGTATAATTTTTAATTAAATGGGTTGCTGAACTGACCTATGTGTGGTACTTTCCACTGGAGCATTTAACCCAACCCATGCAAAGAATTTTGTAATTTAAGGGAGAGTGATATATTTTGCTTAACTCAGCATCATAATTATAATTTCATTAAGATGGAAACCAGATCCCCTGCTTGCTGAGCAATTTGAAGTTGACGATAAGTCATTGAGATAATTAGGAGAGCATGCAGAACATTTTAGGGTCTTTGCCTAGTTTTTCACATTGTTATAACCTTCCATGTTTTTTTCTTCTTGTGGTGTTTGCAGGCCCTTTGACATAGAGAGGCAGTCCGATTTGTAATTTTGGAAATTTACATCCCTCAAATTACATACAGGATCATGTTTTTTTCAGCCGTCAAAAGGTTTTGGAAAGGAGGGAGTAAAAAATACAAAAACTGGTTAAACAAGCTTACAGTAACAATCCAGAACTCCTAGCCTTCATAAAATCACACATGTAGAGGCCCCAAAAAATCTTCATAGCCTACCACTAATGACTATTACATATGCTTGTTTCCTTTTCTCTTCAATAAGAGTTACCGAAGCATGTAATTCCACAAAGCAGTTTCATTGTTAAGCAGTTTTGTCACAGCATCTAGAAATGTGCCAACAAAACAAAACCTTATTGTTGCCGCCAAAACATTTTCTTATATTTTGTGATGCCCGCAATGGGCTTGTATCCCAGAAAGTCACTTTGAATGTGATGTTAGAACTTGGTTGGCCTCTCTTTGCTTTCTCAACGGCATCTACATACATATTCTGGTTTAGTATGCGATGTGCCAATTGGTAATGACCAATGGAACAGTGTTTCTGCGCTTCTGTTCCTGAAGCCTTGGGACTATTTGACATTTTGGAAATGAAAGAAAGCGACAGTGAAGAGGCTTTTTTGATCAAACGTATGCAAAGGAAGCCACGCAGTTCCCACTGTAAATGTGGCCTTCATCAGGATCCTCTTCTGTACCGTTTCCTCCTCAGATCCCCAACAATTATTTTTTCCAAAGGAAAACATGATCATGTATTTTATGGTCAGGCTAGGGTGGATGTGTGTAAAACACATGCCATGTATACATCATTGCGATCAGGTTTTTTCTTTTTTTCTCCATGCAAATACGTCACAACTGATCAAATGTAAAAACACCAGGGCGAGTTCTGCCATGTTGATAGCACCTCAGGAATCAAACCCGAGTGTCTCAGCACAGAGGGTCCACTTAGATTCTCGGTTACGTAGTTAAATATTGACTCATCAGGCCAGAACGTATCTTGGTTCCTATGACATTAGGACATAACATGTACTGTACACATAAGAGACATACCGGTACTAATAAGCCTAGACTGTAAAGGATACTCAGCTAGCTTCTAGAATGTGCAACAGCCACAGTACAGTGTAAGCTGCTTTATAAATGTTGAATTATTTTGCTGGGTGTAATATTTGTGCTTTTATTTTAAATTAAAATGCTCCCAAATTCTAAGATGTTTCTTTGGTTGTAGTGAAATGCCATTATATTTGGTATGTATGCAATTTAGAAGTCATTCAAAGTGATTATCACCTGCATAGAATGTTTGGGATAGTTGCTAAGGGAATAAGAGATGTCTGTTTTTTCAAGAGGTCAAGAAGTTGACATTCTAAGCCTACATTCATGTTTAATCCCTTTTTAATGTGTCTGTAGAAAAGCTTAAGGAATTAATTTTAGTGTTGTCAAGAGTGAGAATTGATTGGGATGCAGTTATGGATTTGTACATCAAAATCTGTGTGTCTCAAGAGAAAAAATAGAGGGACATTAAAGTTTTGTTAGTTTTGTAATACAACTTTTCTAATAGAGGTTATAACCTCCAGCTAAACCTGAGAGACATACAGTAAAAGTATTAATAAAACAATACAAAAGAAAGTTCTAAAATAAATTGTCTGGAACTCCAAATTCCTTCACCCACCCACAGTGATTGTGGTATATATTTGTGGAGACCTGCTTGTTCAGATAAAGCTGAGGAGTATTCTGAGCACTCTGATCACGGGCAGAAAGGTCTGGATAGGGCAGAAAGCAGTCTTCAACTGATCTTTTATTAATGCTCTGGTCCAGGGTGCTACTATAGTGCGGTACATGTTTGGTGGTACATTGTCTTAAGAGGGTAAGCCAGTGTGCTCTGTGTACAATAATTTCATATAGTAGGTGGGGACTGTTTTTTCAGCACAGTCTCCGTATACTTCCATACACTTCTGCCATCACTTCTCTAGGTTACAGGTGCCTCAAAGCAACCTGATCTCTGCCATTCCCTGTCCATTCTTGCACTGCCTTATGGGCATCGCTAATGGCTCTGAAATTCTGACATTGAGAGCATCCTACATCATGTTTTAACTGCCTTTTTCTAACGTAAAAATTATCATTATGAATAAGGACAAATACTTATCATTGTGAATGGGAAAAAATTGGAAAATAAGGAACAGAGTGATATATGACTTGAATATATATGAAGCTCTGGAGTGGAATGAGACTGCTGCAGGTTGTACAGTACCTTCATAGTGCCGCGTGAGTCTAGGTACAGTATGTACTTCACAGTATACTGTATATAGGTAGTTAACATCATAGTACTTCACAGTATTTTAGGAAGTGACAGGGCCTTGGTACTGAATCCTGATCAGGTCAGTAGTTTGCTTAATGCTGGTGAAGTCTTGCCAAATGTCTAATCAAGATACAGCCACACACCTGAATTTCATCACCGCCCTTTTATACAGTACTTAGAATAGTCATTTCAAAACGTTTGACATCACGTAGTTGGACTAAGATTTAATAAGAAGTATTAGAACACTTAAAACACTTTATAAAGTAATTCATGCTTATCATCCACTAAGCTTATCCACTAAATACTGCTAAGTAAAGGACTGTTGTACTGTACCTTTGCTCTTTGTCTTGTGTTCTCCCAGTTCCCGTGCTGGAAAAGCTGCACACATACTGCACTGACCATGATCACTTTTCAACACTCATCTTTTCACATGTACCTGTGATACCTACACCCTCACCCTGCCTCCCCACAGACCCGTCGTGCACCTCTGCCACTGCTGATTGATGCCTGCTTGGGACGCGTCTTCTTGCTTTTACTCTGAAATCATCTGACCTTATTGCCTCCCTCTGCCTGATGATTTCATCCTGCTGCTCGTCTGTTACATTACCTTGTGTTGTGCCGTATATCTCTTACCGTGAGGTGATGTTCTAACATTAATTTAATCGCACCACCCTGCTTGCGTGCCGCACTGTCAGAGCTGCAGTCGACTGTGAAATTGTTGAACGCTGTTGTAAAATTTGTGATTATTCAGTTTGTCACCTTTTATATTTGCATAGACTTAGTAATGCCTGGACTGATACTGTACATGAGTTTATTACAAAAGAGCTCTTCCTGAAATTCAAAACATGCAAGAAAATCAGTGACTCAAGTGTTATTGTTTCTGCCAGTTTTACTGATGTTTCTTGTTCCTTAATTCCCGTCTCAGTTTTCGGTCTTCGGAGCCCGCGGGCTGGGCGTGAGGAGCAGCGCGGGCCCCAGCCTCAGCAAAGCCGAGTTCATCGAGAAAGTGCGCCAGAGCAACCAGGCCTGCCAGCGGGGCGACTTCCAGCTGGCCATCCGCCTCTACACTGAGGCCCTGGAGGCCGACCCCCAGAACTGCATCCTCTACAGCAACCGCTCCGCTGCCTACATGAAGGTGCAGGAGTACCACACCGCCCTGGACGACGCCATCAAAGCCAGGCTGCTCAACCCCAAATGGCCCAAGGTAGGACAGTTTGCACAAACAGGAGGCGCATCGCACATGCTCCTGCAGAACACCAACCAGGAAAGTGTCCACTTGAGCTGTTTATTACTCCAGTGGCTACTGCTTCTTGTTCACAGTGTCTCACTTACACAAGCGATTAACGTGTAGCTTGTCAGCAGTTGGATAAAGCTGTTGATTTCTGCTAGTTTTTGCAAACTTTTCATCTAAATGGCGATAGAACCCTATCTTATACACTTAAAGCGCTTTGGAAAGGGGTATAGAAATGTACTGGTGCTTTGTGATTGCTGAGAGATGTACAGTAGTATTCTAAGAATGGCATTGAGAGTCCTGTGGTTTAACCCATGAAAACTGCCTTTTTATTATTTACTTCATAGCGCATTTTGAGGTTCTGTGTTTTTAACACAATGTTCTTTAAAGCTCCAATCATCAAGCTACTCTGAACTGTTAAAATATTTGTAAATACCCACAGCATAAATAATTTCCGACTCGTAGATGGATGATTGTGACCTTTTCATCCCATAATGACGAATTTTACCAGGGAAATGTGTCTCACTTCAGGTGGTACCTATGATGTTCTATAAGAACTTCTGTGAAAATAATCTTCATGGAGCAATAGCCGTAACTAATGGCTAAAGCTTATCGGTGCTCCTTTAAATACTCTCATCTACGTTGGTTTTATATAAATGTGAAAGTAAGTGCAAGCGCACAGGGCGACCTGCAGTGCCACTATTGAAATGACTTCAATATAAACCTGTCCCACACCGCAGAACTGGAGCATGAAGTGATTTCTGCTTATCTGACCTTATTTTTAACATTATTTGAAAAAATCGGAGTAGTCCGGGATGTCCATCATACCAGCAATATAGATTTACATTTGATCAGTTGTGACGTATTTAAGTTTTTATCTTTTTACACAAAAAGAGCACAGGTCATGAGCCTGGTAGATGTTTTTTCTCACAGTCGGATGAAAAAAGAATTGAAGGTGGTTGTGAATATAAGATTTGGCCACCATTCAACCCATCAGATATCTAATAAAAAAAAACCCACAGATAAGAAGCTAATAGCACCATCTTTTGCAAACTAAAAAAACGGGTTTCAGGTGTCTCCTCAAGCTGGCGTCGTCAATCTGGAGGTGTTAGAAGGCAGGTGGACTGCTGCTGACCCCTGTCGATTATCTCCTGAGTGCGCTCGTCTTTAATGAAGAAGCACAGTAATGAGGAGAGAGTGGCGTGCAGTGAGCAGTCCCAGTGTCAGCAGCACTCATGCACCCTTCTCCCCTAATTACAACTCTTGGAAGAAAAGAGCCTTTGGTCTTTTCTGACCATAGTATCCGCTTATCTGTGTTTGCCATAACAAAATAAAATTATCACTGACTTTTCAAAGATTATTTATAAAAGTGCTGTTTTCTGGTCCCTGTGTTTTTCATATTAGTAAGTGAACCTTGGCACCACTCCCAGAGAAGCCTAGTCAAGTTCATGTTTTGAGGTGTCAGCTGTAGGCCTTGTGAAATTGTACTTATTAAGCCAAAAACTTCATTGGATTAAATTAATTTTAATCCATTTAATGTCATTTAAAATTGATTTAATAAAGTAATTGAGATCCCAGTTGGAGAGGAAGACAGTAGGCCATGTGGTCATCCTGAGTTGGACCAGTTATTTCTACACCTCATATGTATTTTTAACTGAGAATTTATCAGAAAGTACAATGTACTTTATGTTTCAGGCTGAACACACACTATTATTTAAAAAAGTTCTAGATAACATAGATGTGACTTGTTTATTTTATCTTAATTAATGGTGTTTGGAGTAGTGGACACAACAGGTATCGTATATAGCGTTGCCTGATCTGCGTGTTGCATGTGACCCAAACCACAGGTGATGTTCAGACATTTATATGTGAGATGTGTTTACAGAATGATGTCACAGCCAGGATCTGCAAAATAAACCTCATTTTATCGTATCTCTAATATGGGATTACATTCACTTTTTCTAAATATTGTGAATGACTATTTTCTTGAATGTAGGGTTGAGGTGTTCCAGTTCATATTTTTAATATTGGTGTGTCTATGTTTGTATCAATGCAGACACTAAAACATATATATTTGTGACATTACATTATAACAATATTTACTGCAGGCATAACGTACCTTGATTAAAAACAGTTTAAAGACATTAAAAATAACCTTAGTGCTTGATATGTGTATTTTGAAAGGGTACTTTTTAATGCTCATGATATTGTAAAGGCTGGCTGGGCTCCCTGTTTAACTGCTTGGATATCAAAGGAAACTGTGCTGCATATGAGCAAAGGAAATATTTCATCTAGAGCAAGGGAACGGAGTGCTCCAGCTGGATATCCTTGTGCTGTGCAACAGGAGAGAGCTGGCTAGGGGTTAGACTGTGACTGAGACGTTCATTCGATTTCACTAGATTCCGCTGAGAACAGATGACTTGTGTCTCTTGTGTTATCAGTTTGTAGTTTCTGAAAAAGCCTCTTTGAAGTGCCCTTTCTTGTACAGCTGTGCCTTTAATGGGAAGTTTTTCTCTTTATGCCTACAGTACATTATTCAGCCTTCTTTCATGTCTTTTAATGGATTCAGTTTTCTTAAATAGAAAGTGGACACAGCATGCTTCCAGGGAGAGCAAGGCCACTATCAAATACTCCTTCTTCAATTCATTTGAAGATTTTCTCGCTTCTTGAAAAAATAATTAATTGTTCAGATTATATGATTATTGCATGCAAGCTGATCACTAATAATGTATTTTAAAAAAAGTTTAAATTCTAATGTGCGATATATTGGGGATTTCTTAGCTCTGGTCTTTGGGGTCTGGAATTCACTTTTCTGTAGATGAAGTAGCATTTTGAGGACCATGGAGGGGGGTTAAACAGGTTGAGTCAAGTTTTAACTGGATCAATTTAATCTCTCTCCAAGAAGCACAGCTGCGTATAACCTCAAGATACGGTATCTACAGTAGCAAGCCTGCTACATTCCGGACCCCCAGGACCAGAGCTGAGTGCCCTGGAGACGGTACCAATCCGTCAGAGTAGAAACGTGGAGCAAGATTTCTGCACTCTGGTTTCTAACTTGTACGTGGCACATACAGTACAGTACCACCACATCTTTAGGTTGGGCTTGTAGGAACAGGCTTCCATAAAGTTAGAGCAAATTTATGGAGGTAACTAACCCACTTCAGTCATTTAGAAAACTGCAAGTGGTCTCAAGTATACAGTAGATACACAGTGGACTGTGGTCCAACCATCAGTTTCCGGTATTTTTTATATTTGGTAGAGTCTGTACAGAGTTATGGGAATTCTATCTGTGGTTTTGAAGTTTTTCTTTGAGATACTTGCATCTTATGAGTTCCACTGAGAAAAAAGATTATGCTAAGTTATTCACAAATAATTTAACATGCACTGCACTCTATATCCAATTGAGAGTAAGTTACATCAGTCAATAATAATAGCTTGGTAACATGCCTATTATTTCTTTTTGTCTAGAAAATAAAATAGAAACCATTTTCATCACCACATTTAAACTATTTAATTTGTTGTTATTCTTTTATAACGCTAAAATATTTTTACTGGCCTATAGTGGCTCATTTCCCAAACCTTTGTTTGAACTGAACTGCTAAAGAGAAAATATGATTGAGTTGTAAATGCTGTTAAAATGAGCATTAATCCTTTTTCTTTCGTTTTTGTGTTCATTGACACAGTGGGTTTTTTGTAACCTAAACAATGGCTTTGTAAAGTCAGCAGGGAATGTCACTGTATGCAAGTATCAAACCAAGTGGTAGCAAAGGTTCTTCTTGTTATAGCAGAGCAGATTTCAAATCACAACCATATGCTTGCAGTGGTAGCTGACTGAAATATGGCCTGCCAGGTTTTACATTAAGGCCAGTCACATTAAAGCACAGCCTCCAATAGTCAAAGCCATTCCTCCCAGGTCATATGACATTGTAACAATATACACAGTATTATAGCCACCTCATACAGCATTTCTCATCCTTACTTTTTCCTAGCTGTAGTCTTTTACAGTCTGCATTTGATACAGCAGAATACTCCCAAGCAACAGACTTACCTTCAAACCTGTTTGTCCAGTAAACCAATCAAACTTTTACTTGTTGAATATCAAGAAAGTGTTTTAATATCTATTACCAAAAGCAAGAGAAGGCCGCTCTTAACCACTTTGAATGCAAGGTGTTTGGAGCTGATATGAATGCACATTCTCCATTGACTCTTTAAAATAGACATTGAATCATTCTTTTATATTGACTTCACTTGTAAGAAAAAAGAGAATGAGAACAACACAAAAATGTTCTGCAAAGCGCCATGGTGTTCGGGGCCTTTCTCGATAAGCACCATTCCTTTCTTGATCAAGACCCTGTGGTATTAAATTTGCCAGGCTGTGTTCTTCACACGCTTTCTATAGGCAGGAGTTAGCGGTTTTTGTTTTCCCTGGGGGCAAACTGTCCACTCCAAAGCAAAGGAATGAAATGGGCAATTTGCCAGCTGGGAAAATTAGGACCATAAAGTGCTGCATTCGTTGGTGATGCATGAAAAGAAGTGCTAATTAGTTCAACATGAAATCAAAACTCTTGCAGCTCAGTCACTTTCTTGAGCTGTGATTTCAAGGACGTGGAGTTTACCGCAGCAGCCAGGCAGAACATAACAGTGCTTTCTCTCTTCGGGCACAAACAGGGATGGATGTGTAAGTGGCTTTTCACCCAGGAACCCAGAGCAGCAGCAGGAAATGGGAGTTTAGATTCACTCAGTGCTTGAATATCAACATATAAA
Source organism: Lepisosteus platostomus (assembly GCF_059453375.1). NCBI lineage: Eukaryota > Metazoa > Chordata > Actinopteri > Semionotiformes > Lepisosteidae > Lepisosteus > Lepisosteus platostomus. Next base: position 14,943,299 of record NC_142634.1, read on the forward strand.
ATCAAAACCTGGCTTGCAAAAAACTCACTATCTGTCTGATATCATGGATAAACTAGCACATGCAATTTCCAGATAATTTGATTTGATGTGAGTCTTGGTTTGGTCAATCTAATTAAAATTAATTTTGTGAAATAATGTCATCATAGGACTTTCATCTACACGTTTCAGGGTTATTACAGGAACATCATGGAAGCGAAGATAAAAAGAATGTATAATTTAAACCCTAAATTTCAGAGGACTATATATATATAATTAATTGGAAAGGAAGGAAGTCTGCAGTAACAACCTGTGAATGTGATCCCAGTCTTTTAAGTAATGGTTGAAGGAATTATTTCTCCATTTGGTAGAACAGAATCAGCTGCTGCATCAAGGTGAATGGTAAATACAGTATGGTCTACTGATATTCTGCTCTGAAACCTAAGGACACGGGCAGTCAAAGCACACAGTTGCTTAGGCCCTGGATGTTCATTGGTACGATGGCAGGGTCATCTGGAAACATGTCAGGGCCTCAGTAGGCAGTGTCTGTTGGGTGGGCTGGAGAACTCATTACAAGAATCATAAATTAGCATCCGACCGAAGTTAGCATCTGAAGAAATCAGAGATGCATTTAATTTACAAAGGGTGGATTTAATCTGTAAGAGAAACACAAAACGTAAACTAGGCAGAAAAAAGTGTGAGGTTCACTGACCCCCTCTACCCCAGCAATACCCTAATATTCATGGTGCCTGAAGTAGATGCACACCGTCTCCATCTTACAGGTAGTGTCAGGGCTTGAGTTTGAGGGTATGGTGGTGTGAATGTTGAGCTTCAGCTGGCTTTGGGAGTCTGCAGACGTTAACCATTACTTCACAAAGAGGTTTTAACAGTACTTCTCATGCGTATGCATTCATTTTACCTTCTTCTCTGGTTTGTACAAAACAGCAGAGTGGAGTACTCTTCTAGGGATTTGACATAAGACTGTACCAACCTGAAGGTTATTCCAAATCCCTTGCTTAAGGCATAAATATGGTGGCTCCATTTGAAATATGGTTTAGCTCCGCAGGAAGGCAGCACACTTTCTCATGTTGAAAGTGTATGACGGGGAAGCCCTGTGTTGCAATGTGACACCTCCTCCAGCTGAGACTCCATTCTTCTGGAGACACCATAGGGCTGTGACAAGCCTCATCCTTTTTATTTGGAAGAAAAATGGAAGGACTGATCCGGGGAAGAAAAACAAAGTGATGATGTCTGATATGTCTGTCAGGCATGTTTCATTCCCCGTAGCTTTAAAGACTTAATGTTTATGCATTTGTTCAATTTGTGAGAGCTAGGCAGATACACACAGCTTATTTCTAAAAATGCAGTCTATCTTGCCTGTGTGGGACAAATTTCTGAAGATGAAATGCTCATTATATTGAAATGTTCAGCAGAATGAGAAGTATTATTTTTTCAGAAATTGAATTTGAGGTTTTCTGTTTTGTGAGGACTAAAGATCTGGAAGACTAGATGCGAGTCCTTCCAGCTGTGGTAACAGAAACCAGCATGAGCAAATACCCTCCACCTAGTGGTGAGGAAAAGTGTTTCAGCATGGATGATGGCATTAAGTCTGTGAAAATCTTTCCAGGATCAGTATGCACTTAAAGTCAGCCAAGTATTACTTCCCTTAGAATAAAATAGAAGGAAACTGTGGGTGTGGGGCTAGCAGAACAGAGATTTCTTCTGGAAGGCCTGGCACTATCCCAGACGCGGCACATTTCTGCAGACAATAAAAGCGCACATTTTTATGACTTCATTGGCTCTGGGGCAGTTTTATATATTGTTCTTTTCTTTTTTTAGATCTCCCAGGTGAAAGAATCCATCATGAAAGCAGTGATAGAAATAAAACTGTCATAACGAAGTGGTTTCCCAGTATCTTACTTTTGTTCAGACTTACTAAGTGTAATCTTTATGCCACATTGAATACAACACTGGTGCTGACTGAAAACGTACAGGCAGTTTCATAACACTAAGGCAACACTGTAAATTCTTGTCCTCAAACATTCTGAATTAAAGTGTGATTGTGGAGCTATTCAAATAAATTTACAATCGGCAGTGCTGTATTCACACACCCTGTACAGCCACTCTGCCACAGCCTTGCACAGTATTGAGAAAGTTTTATCAAGGGATTACGTACAATCTGTAGAGGGGGATATTTAGAGATTTATTTCCCTTGTTAGTTCAGCAATTAAATATTTTTTTCTTAATTTCAGACTGGGAAATAAAGACAGCTATGCAGTTGTTCAGAAATGCTTTTTCACAGCTTTTTAAGGTATGAATACTTGTAGAAGGGACTTTAATTATTCATTTATTTGCCTAATGCTGTAATCCAAAGTGACTTAAAGGGGAGGGGTTACAGTCATCTGTTTTTTGTGTGTATATTTTGGTAGCCATTTTAAAATTTTAGTCGAGCATTCTGGAAAAGTGCCTCCCTGGAGTGTTCAGCAGTGTTGGATAGAAAGGGACAGGTGTCGCAGTTTCAAATCCCAGGAAGGGACACAGAAAGTAAGGATCTACATGCTTAACAGAGCAGGAAATCGTAAGCAAGAGCATTTAGGACTGAGATCCGGATGCATGCTTTTACACAAGATGTCCAGTGTCTAGAACATGCAATCAAGCCTTGTTGTGGATTCAGTAACAACCAAAGAAGTCCTCCTCTCATTTGTAACTTGCTTAGGTACGGTGTCTCTTCCTTTAATTGTACTCATGACCCCATCGTTAGGATTCCAGGGCCCTGACCTCTGCTCAGAGACAGAAACTGTAACTAGGAAACCGAGCTTATATCCTTACCATTATCTGTGGTGGCAGAGTATGGCTTGTGTCATTCTTCACCCTCTGCATATGGCAGTACAGGAGGTCACTGTATTACCACACAGCTGACACCAACAGGAAGGATTAAAAAATAGGATTTATTTGGTTGCATTACTCCAAAACCACCGTGAGTTCCTAGAAATCAGTTCCTAATATACATTAAACCCCAAATATTATGTTTTATTTGAATATTAATTTTCATGTGATGTATTGCTTCACTTTCTTTACTGAGTGAAAATTCTGTAGAAAGTTCTCTCTCACTTTGTGCAGTGCGATCTATGTCACCCTGTGTATGAGGAGCTACAAATTACTCTTAGAAAAGCAAAAACATTTCATACTTTCCTAACTTTGTGTGTCTGCGATCATTGAAGCCAGAGTAATAAAAAAAGTTTCAACATATATCAATTTCTTTTTCATAAGCTTACATTTAGTCACAAGTAAAGAATGAAAATGAAGGGAGCTCAGTTTTCGTGATATTTCCTAAATGAGCAAGCTGTATGTATAGTCATCTGAAATAAAATAAATAATGCTAGACTTATGTCAGCCATAATGACAGGTTTTCCAGCAGTTACTGTATTTATGAGCCCTGTTGACAAGGGCTGTGAGGCAAATTGGAATCTTTCTTTTTTCCCCAAAATTACTATGATATTGTGAAGTATTGTTTGCTTTCAAATAATATGAAGGACAAGGGTTTGCTACGGATGAAGCATATCATTTTTATGCTTGTAGCTATAATATATATTACTGTAGTAGCAATTGTGAATCACTGGATTTAGTATATAAACTTATATCAGCAATTTAATTTGAAAGTCATCAGGTATACTGAGAGAGTGAAGCCACTACATTTGTGTCAAAACTTGCCGCCTTGTAGTTATGACCTGTTTCCACTGGACATCAACCATTTGCCAATCCTGGCCCATCTTGCAAACTGCTTTTGGTAACAAATATCGGGATTCCAACCAAGATGGCTGTCTGACTGCCGTGTCTTTTTTTCTCTGTTGATATTCCACCCATAATCATAACTATTCCAGTTTAAAAAACATGCAGCAATAACCTAAAGCATCATTGTTTTCTGGTTTAAAGCCAATAAACTCCAGCAATACAGCCAACATATAAAAAATGGGGTTCCCACATGTCCCCCGCTGGCCACCTGACTGCCCTTCAGTTCTGTTGAGATAAGGCCTGTACTGTAGCACTACTGTTCCAGTTCTGTTTCTGCCATTAGTAGGATTAATTGTAAAGTAGAATTAATGCAATTCCTATAGTCTGTATACTCTGCCAGTATGATTACTGTCAGCTGTCTAATGAGGTACCGACTTTTAATGCAATGAATACTTACTGTAGTTTAGAAAAATACATAATTCCCTTTTTTTCTGCCTGTTGAAAAGCATACTTGTTTGAAATTACCGGAGGAATTACTATAAACGTAGCAAAATATCCCAAGCCATATTGGCAAGAGTGTCCGCTAATTTGCATTTGAATGGGGATGCAGTGGTTAAGAAGGAATTACAGGAAGAAAATGAAACAAAAAGGCGGATCGCAGTCGGCGAGATGAATGGGGGGGTCGTCTTGACCAACAATACAGCTTTTAGAGAGCGGTCAGCCCCAGGGTCAGTCTCTGTGAAAGCTGCTTGTCCATGGTGCACTGAACCCTGGGGGGCTGCCTTCCCACTCCCTGGCTCAGCAGGAGCTCTGCTGGTTCACTCTCTCAGGCTCCTGTCACATCAGCTGTAGCTGAGAGTGTGAAAGCCCCGCACAGAGTTACTGCAGGCCACAGTCTTCTTCTGCCCTGCCAGTCTGCCTGTGGAGCTGTGTCCTTTAAACTGCCTTCTGTCTGGGTTCTGGAGTCTTACACAATTAATGTAACCTTAACTGACAAGTGTTTAATATGGGGAATCAAATAGCTTTTGTCATTCAGTGGTTCATACAAGCTGCCTACAGTACAAAAAGACTACTTTTCTTTTTATTGTTTTTGGAATTTGTCTTGAATTTGTATGCATCCTTTTCCTGGTTATCTGCCAGGAGCATTGTTTTTGGTGGTTTTAGGTTTAAATTAAACTTCATGTTTAGAAACTTTTTTTGTGAGAAAGAGAATCCATTAAGCGGCCCCTTTGCCTTCTGTTTCTTTAGTGTTATTTTTGTGATCCATAATTCGTTATGTATTTTCCATATTTTTCCTGGAAATTGAGGAATTAGAAGTGATGGGAAACAATACTTGCTCATTGGCTAAGGAAACTTGGAATTCACCTCCGTGCACTGATGTATCGGTGGAAATGGTGAATGCATGCTGTTAGCAAATACTGTAGGATAACAGGTTTTATGGTTATAATAAACAGAAAGAGAATCCTGCCATATATTGTATCTTCTGCTATAAACTCATCCATTTGCTAACAAGCGCCTTTGATTGTTTTTTTATGATTGGTTTTGGACTTGAGAGAGAAGATAGGCCAGTGACGGATTTTGGAGAGGATGTTAATAATGAGGATTACTGTATATCTGATCTAAAGAAATACAAGCATTATTTCAAAAACAATTAAATAAAAACCTACTGACAGCCCTGTTTTTATAAACCACACGAACAGTGACACTTGACTCTTTATGTTTCATCAAATAGCTAACAAATTCTGGCTTTCCTGCATACATTCAGCAATTTCTGAGTTTTGTCATGGCATTTTTACTGTCTTGCTCTATTACAAAAATTCAACATCTGTCAAATATCTAACCAGAGTTGACTGAAATGTATTGGCTCAGTCACTGTTGTTGTATAGCAATATTTGCTAAACAAAGTATAAATTACAGATCTAGTAGCCTACATCAGTAGAAGAACGATTGGTGACTTGAGAAATATTTTGTTTTCATTTTGTGATTTGTGATAGTTTTTTAATTCACAGCAACGCAGTTCTGACGTGAGGAGAATGCTAGGTTTGCGTTTGCTGTGTGAATTCTGTGCTCACCGACATCGTTTCATATGTCTTCTATAATCAGTAAATTAGGACAGAGTAAAGTGTACTGTAGGTTTAGCTCTGACACATCAGGATCTGTGTCTTGTTTCTCAGATAATGGATTATTGCATTGCTTAAGTTACAGTTTTAAAGTTGAACTCATTGTTCATCTATTAATGGAGGTCAGGAGCATTGCGAATGTGTCTGAGATCAGCAACCAGAATTTCAGGAAGACTTCCCTGACAGCTGAGGCCAGCATGCTCCACAGACTCTCAGCAGCCACTGCTCATTCATTCCTTGAGGTCACTGCATGAGGTGCTCTTTAATTATCTACAATTACAGCACCACCCGAGAGAAGCCCGTTTACTTCTGCCTGGCTTCATTCGGCACTTACTGTTCAATCTTTCCTCCTGCTATTGTGAGCGCGAAACCTTACTTCTTTGTTAATAAACAGCGTGCTTAAGAAGGCTCTCTGGAAGAGGCCACTGGGAACATTATTTGGTGGTAAAGCAAACAAACACAGCTCAATAGCATGGCTGATGGAGAAAAAGATTTTGGGATATTTGCTGTTGAGTTCAGGGGGAACTTTGTTGTCTTTGTTTTGTTGTGTTTTGTTTTCCTTCCTTTAGAGATGCCTGCAAAAAAAGACCTTTTGTTTGGGTTTTTTTGCCATTCATACGAAGCAGACGAGCATGTACTGGTAAGCCTTTTTACACTGCCAGAGGGTGAGAGGATACCCCTCCAACTCCTTCCTGATTGAAGTGGCTCCCCTACAAAGCTTGTATTTAAATTATTTTCAGGCAAAGAATAAGGAGTGTTTTTTTTCTTTTCTACCAGCATTTCTTATGTTGATGATGGCTGAGATTCTATGGTAACAACCACAACCACAACCAGTCAGCTACTGTACCTGACTGAAGGTTTCACAATAGGTCTGTGAATTCAAAGGGTCATCAATGGCTAAGCAGGGTTAAATGGCCCTGTTACAGCAGGGAGGGTGAATACCCTGCTGTTCTGCACAAGGATTTGTACGTGATCTGCTTCTGTCTGTCACTGGGAACCACATCTAAGGAATTTTGAAGTCCCAAAGTGATCTACAAGTCCTTTGCAATTAAGCTATGTCTCTTTCTTCCTTTGATCTTATTGGTACCTTAAACTAAACTTAAACAATTTAGATAAATATTAGACAGGACAATGTTATGATCACTCTTTACATTTTGGCAGTTACCTTATAGTATTATCTTTTAGTATGTCTTCATTTCTAAACACGTTTCTGTCAATAAGCTTTGAAGGTCACCTGTGCTGTGGGCAAGTAAGGCATCCAACAGCAGAGATGTTGCACAAAGGCCTCAGGCATGTTCCTCCTTTTAATCAGTACCACCTGGCCAAGATTGTAATACTGCTTGGTTGATATTAAAATATGTCTACACAGCTACTCAGATACATCTGACAGTGTATCAACGATACAGTGGGTCAGCACAAGAGAAGTAGGATTGCACCCTGACACCATTATTTTACCGCCACTAAAGCAGTGTTTTATGCCTTTAGATTTTCAGCCTTACACAGACACAAAAAATCTACATCTGAATTTTATGCATGTGCTCTGCTTTACACAGATTCTATTCCACAATATTTTTTGTTATAAGGAAGAGAAAAATTTAACTTCCCTACTTATCATACGAGTCTGATCCGAAAGCTCGAGAAAACCATTAGGACCTTGAAGGAAGGGGAATAATAGGCGTGTGATGTCATTTGCCGGCTGCTTCCCGCTAATCCTCCTGCTGCTCAGAGGACCCAGCGAGGTGTGGAGACGCCGGAGTGCGGCCGGCTGGGGAGATGCCTCACACAGAGACGGCAATTCCGCAGGCGCTCGGAGCTGGGGCATCGCTCGGGAAAGTGAAATGAGTCAAGCTCCTGAAATGATAAATGAGCCTGCAGCTCCTCGCTGACGGCATGCCAGATCCCACTGAGCGACTGGGAACCCATCAATGCTGACGCTGTGGCGTCCGCTGGGTAATACTCTGGACCGTGGCGGATCTGCGTGCCAGAGCAATGGTTCGTTCAAAAGCTCTGGGCAGGAACCAGAAATTTTCATTTACCTCAGCCCAGGTCTCCAGTCAATTCGGTGGGACTCACTGAGCCTAGATGGTCCCACGCCCAGCATCAAGCAACACTTTGAAGACAAAAAGAGCAACGGAGTTCAAAGTCAGGATTAATTGTTTCTCATGCAGCACTGACAAGATGACATATTTTCTTTTCTCTTTATATGCCACTTGGCACGTTTTATACTGCTGTGTTTTAACCACCAAAAGTATTCGCAGATAAATAAATTGTAGCGCTTTTACAATTAGGTGTTTACAACGGTTGCAGATTTATCCACAAGCCTTTAACAGATTATAGTGTGGCCCTGGATCATGCCAGTGTAAATCCATACCTCTGGGGATCATCAGGTAAGACACATGTTTATCCAGTGGGAAACAGGATAGCTTGCTGTTTGGAGTCAGGGGAGTTTGTATTAATTTGTAGAAATTCTGTAATTGCACCAGCAGAGCTGGCATCCCTCATGATAGCTGTGCAGCTCTCTCTGACAGCCCTGCAGGCAGCTGCTGCCTGGAGACCCAGGGATACTGCGATTGACTGTAACCTGTCCAAAGCAGTGGTCAGTGAGATGCCTTTCTCGTACAGTATGTGTACTGTGAGCGTTTACTCGCCACATGGGAGGAAGAGATCATTCTTTGAGCGCATGGCCCTTAAATCTGGCCCGTCATTGAAAATACAGTACTGTATGTGCTATGAAATGCTATACACATGGTGCAAATTCTTTTCAGAAAGAGCTGCACTTGATTCCAGGTTCAATAGACAGACCCTGCCTGGTGTTGGGTCAGTCCACAAGAGGCGGGGGTGATCCTGGCAGCTGCCCAGGGAGCATCATGTATGAGATAATAAGCACCAGATAAGAGAATCACAACATTACAGAAAGAACAGTCACACCCATCAGTGCACCTTCCTGTTTTACTATTTTTATATTTTTCTCAGTTATTTGTCCCTATGCACATCCTTGGTGTCGCAGAAAAGTGCATCTGTGCTAATGGCACTCTCAGCCCCTGATGGTGGATCATTCCTAATCCCAGATATCCTGGCATCTTTCTTTAAGCATAGCTTTTCTGTGCTCTCCTGCAAACCATTCTGCTTGAAATGTACGTCCTGAAACCCATATTTTGTTCCCTGAGTATTGATTACATGGATCCGGTTTGTATCTTAATGAGGGTGATGCCAGCCTTTTGGATTACTGGACTTCCCAGTTACTTGACAACTCTCGTGGTGGACTTTTCCTACTTCTTAACCTACATCATCCAACAGAAGGAGAGACCCTACATGCCACCTTCACCTTATCCATCTGAAACGGAAATGGATATCATCCTGTGAAGGTGCCAGGCTCCAGCAGGAAAACATTCATTTATTCCCTCAACAAACAGCCCTCCTTCAAGATGCAATTGAAAGCAGAGTGTGCTTTGTGTCAGGCCTGGGTGCTTTCTTGTCATGGAGATTCTTCTGGCTCTTCGCTTTTTGAAAACCTTGTCCCCAGCACTCAAGAAATTCCCTTCCAGTTTTAGCTCTTTTTAAAATGCAAAATTATGCGATTGAAGCGAAATGCTTAAGTGGCTGTTTTAGTCAAGGACTGCTTGACATAATTTCTCCCTGCAAATTAGCCAAAGGAGAATAAGCACCTAAAACTGCAACTAAAATGTAGTCTGTACAACTGAGATTACAGTTCCTTTTTTAATAAACTTTAGAATAAAACACTAAAAATGACTGAATTGTCGCCGATGTGTGTTGTGGCTTGATGTCATTTGAGTAACATTTGCCCCTCACAGTATGAACCCAAGGCTGCTATACCAGTGTCCCCTAGAGCAGTAGTGCTCAGCTCTGATACTAGAGGACCCACGTTTTAATGAAGAATTAATAAAGAATAAACTAAGAAGGGTTACGAACAAGAGCAGGCCATTTGACCCATATAGATCAATTCAGTTGGCCTTCCTGAAAAATTCTGTGTAACTAAAACTACAAACAAAAACTTGGACTTCCATTGTGGTTTAATTTGTGTGTTAAATGAAGAGAATTTGGAATGGAAGTCTGGGCTGAGACCCACTGTACTATAGCACATGCAGTGTGTTCCTTCCAGGGTACAAACCGTCACAACATCTGGTGTTGTAGCGCCCTCTGGTGAGATCAGTGATTGTTCATGACATGTTCCCTGTCGTTCCATTTCTGTGGTTGTCAAACTGAATCCCTCTGCAGTGCCTGTTTCAAGGGTGCATCACTTGATGGAATCATTCTTTGGGGATGTCATTGATAGGGCAAGGCTGATGTCCAAAAAGCTATTCATTCTAAGTCTCCCACAGGGAAAAGTGTGTTGGGAGTCTAAGACAAATTCAGAAGTTGCTCAGGCAAACATTTCCCTGCAAGTACATACATTCTCCTTTACATTCATAACCCGAAGGTGCATTAATACAACTGTGAGTTTATTGTAGGAATCTGAGTGAAGCATCCTGATCCGGGGTACAACAGCAATGTCTCTGCATTTAAACTGGTCTGGTCCTGGGTCAAGAGCCCTAACAGCTAGCAGCTGCTGCAGCCCTGATTCAGGGTAATGATGATTGGGAGTCTCCAGTAACCCCTGAACATCGAAGACATCTTGTTGACTTATCTTAATACTGCAAGAATATGAGGAGAGTTTGGGTGGTGGCTAGTGGCTCTCTGATCCAAGAGGAACAGGGCTGCTAGTGCACATGGCTCCCCTAGGGTTTTCAGAGTGACTCCTCATGTCTTGCCCCGGTACTTCCTCTGGACTGGGGAGTTGCTGGATCATTTGAAGTGACATCTCCTCTTGTGAAACCGACCAGACCTCTGCGGCCAAACACATGCAGTCCGGAAGCAGTGAGTGACAGAGGGATCTTCTCCACATGCTGACACTGTGGTACATGTGGGCTCGTTGAGGAATCTGCGCTGGCGCACAGCAGTGCATTTTGCTACCAAGTATGGCTTGTATGTTTGTGATCACGCTTGTCTTGTTTTCACTACAGCAAAGATATTGAATGAGCAAAGAGGTTTATTTTGGGTAATTGAAATAATATTTCAAGAAAATTAACACAATGTTTGACCGGTGGCTAACTGAAGCTCTGACTCCCATTTGGAATGCAGTTACTGAATGGTGCAGTGTACAGTAATGGCAGCCAAAACTGTCTGGAAAAAAAAGTTGAAGATAGGAGCATATTATCAGTTGTCCTAAAATTCACTTGGGCCCCAAAATCCAGTACTGAGCATAAAAAATGTCTTACGTAGTGTGGGAATGCTAACCCTAACCCTAGGTCTCAACTCAGCAATTCTGTAAGCTGTCTCTGAAGCCCTCCGGTCATCAGATTCGACAATGTTATTGAAACCAAAAAATATGAGTCTAAAATAAACAAAACCATTGAGAAAAGCTCTTTCTTATTCAATAATATATCTTCTTTAGGCAAATTTTCAATCAGCTGAGAAATGATGTAAAAATGGTAATGAAATGAGTGACAGGAACCATTAAATGTTCACTCCACTTATCTATTTGCACTTTAAGTGCCTATATCAAGGGAGCTTATGCAAAAGAATAGGTTTTCTTACAAGTTGTGACCTGACTCGGTTTTGGAATTCAATTAGTGAACACTGCATTGTACAATAAAGGCAGCCAAGGCAGTTGTTTTGTAATGTACTGTGTCTAAATTCAGATGTCCCTTCACAGAGCTATGATGTTCCCATATTTGAGAGTTGGGACACATGCAGTTCACTACAGGCTCTAACAGAGCATTGTGACTCCTGTCACATGGCACCAGGCACTGAACAGTTTGATGATCAAAATGACAAGCTCCTAGCTGAGCTGTCGATAGTGGTCTCAGAAGATCCGACCCCTCATCTTCTTCTGCAAGTTAAAATCATAAAATTCCTTTGAATTTAGCCAAACCTATGATATAATTCACAACTTTTGACATTCATATCCCTTTAGTCTTAGTCTTAGTAACTGCACTCTTAGCATGTAGCCTGAAACATTAGTGAGCACTTGGATTTGTCATGAATTCTAAAAAATAATAGTAAAAAATAATATAGAAAGGAATTTTCTTTATAACAAAAGAGAACTGCAGAATTAATTGTCTTCTCGCTTCCAACACAAACCTCAGTTCAACATCTCCCTCTTGTGGAATGCTTTAGTAATGCTCTTTACAGTTAACTCTAGGCTTCATTTCATTCTATATTTAATTATCGTAGTAGTAGTATGTTAGTACATACTAGTTAGTACATACATACTACTAGTATATTAGTAGTATGTGCTTAATACAAGACATCTGTCTCAAGAATTACTGTTAATAATAAATTAGTGTTAGCATTAACATTAGCATTAGCATTAGTGTTAGTTTTTTCAAAAATGCACGTAAAATAGAAACAAATGACCTATTTGTAGGTCTATGTAGGTACTGTACTGCCAGTAACTTTGATAAGTATATTCTCTCGTTTGTACCTTATATCCATTGGCAAGGACATTTTTAGTAAAAAAAAAGCCATAAAATAATGTATACCTTTACTTAATACAGATGTATCCGATGTCAGTATAATTGGTGGTGATATATGAGAGGGATACTGTATTTCAGATACTGTGGTCCTTATGGACCACTGGGCCAGAGCATCGCTGTGCCTCGGTGTTCCTGTGGCGTGACACAGCTGTGGGAAGTGAACAAGCTCTGTCTGTGGGCAGCCTGATGGGCCTTTGGATCTATGGCTGACAGTAATCGAAACACTGTGGACTTTTTGACTTGCTTTGTGTGTAGTTAGGATGGAAGCAAAATTGACACTGTGTCCCATTCTGTGATATTTCCATTTTTTTAGCAGCTGCAATGAGTGCTGGGGCCCTGGGTTCAGTTCCTGGGGTGCTATCTGCATGGAGTTTGTATGTTTCCTCCAGGCACTCTGTTTTCCTCCCACAGTCCAAAGACATACAGTACTGGTACGCTAATTGGTTTCTGGGAAGTTGGTCCTGGTGTGAGTGAGTGTGTCTGTGTGTCTGTCTTGCGATGGACTGGCGTCCCGTCCAAGGTGTACCCTGCCTTGTGCCCAGTGCTTGCCAGGATAGACACTGGCTTCCCCGTGTCCCTGTGTTGGATAAAGCGGTTAGGAAAAGGACGAATGAATGATAAAAAATTGCCAGATGAAAGACGAAACAAACTGCCGGGTAAGAAAATGACAGAATGGCTTTCATGATACCAGAAAGTAGGGCTGTCATTGATAGATTGAAAAAATCACGCCGTGTTGAGCTGTAAAAGATTAATAGTGCGTGACACATAATGTAAAGTGATAGAAACAAAATAGCTTTAATATGTGAATTTCACATAAGAGATCTAACATAAGAAAAATAAAGTATAAGACTCAAATAAAATTATATTCTTCAGTATTTACAGTACAGAATTACCATACCCAAAAACTGTAGAAAGCAATTCATTTTCAGTTATATATAATATATATAACTGTGAGGTGTTTTTTCAGAAGTTAATGATCAATGAATAAGCTCTCAGTTCACTAACCGAAGCAGTCGACTGTAGGGAAGGAAAAAAACAATACCCATTGTGATCAGTGGGGGGCAGCGTGGCTCTGAGATACTAATAACTTTTTGCTGAGGCTGTTGAAAGCACTCAGATCAGAAACTGTAAGATGAAAGTGGAGAGTGTATCATTACACATGGTAGGAGAGAAAGGCTTTGTTCAAGTATTTTTTAGCATATCAGAATATTACATCACTTTATTCTGAAGCTGGTTCAGCTTAGATGTTATCACTGTGTGAGTAATTACATTACGTCATTCTGATTAAACTTAACATTACCCTCACCGACTGCGTGTACAAAGGCATCTTAAGGGTGGAGAGTTTTTTTCTTGGAAGACTGTGTACGGACTGGATTTCAGGATTATTATGGCACAATCAATGATTCTCCAGGAACTCCAGGAACATTGTTATACATTTGCAGATAATTGTGCAGTGATGTGTAATATGAATTTTGAGTCAGATCTCATGCTAGTACATTTACATTAAATTCATTCTAAGGAGGTGTCGTCTTTATTAAAAGGACCTCTTGGGCTGTATCACTGAGCCACAGTTGTGATTCTTCACAAGTGAATTGAAATGATTTTACCAAGACAGGTACATAACACGAGAAAGGTTGGAGATAAGACAAGACAAGACCAGTTTTAGTAGCTTACTGATTGAAGAAGCTGTTTCTTGAACAACATAGCTGGGAGGATTGTTCTGCTGGTGTAGACTTACTTTGTTTTTTAAGTCACATTTGAACATGATCTTAACTTCCCCTTGTGTCCCTGGGTCCTACTGTATGTTTGACTGCTGCACAGGGTTTAGAACACATGAATTAAATACCAGTACAGTTTTCCATTTGAAGACAGAAGAGATTCAGATTCTCTGTCCTATCTTAAACTCAAATTTTGGCAAAGCTGTGTTGCAGCTGCTAAAAAGATATCTTGCTAACATAATTAGAAAACCACAATGACAACAGTAAATTCAATTTGTATGGGTTTTCTGCAATGAGTAATAGATCTAGAGTTGTACGGTTTGTGTAAACCAGAAAATGTATAATATGCGTGGGAGCCGAGCTTGTGTTAGATAAAATACTTTGGCATATCTTTGAACTTGAGCTAGTCCATTGCAATGAGGTACATTATACTTTTCACAAAGTTAGTGTCTGTGCTACCTGTCTTATTTCTGATCTCTCTGTCCCCAGGATATTCTCACCACTTTGAAACCTTCTGGAGACACTTAGGATATTATCTATCTATATCATGTTCCCTAATGTGCAGGGTGCAGGAGGGTAATATAGTTGAAGCTGTTTACTGTCTGTACAGCATTTGTTACAGTAATTCTTTTGGTCATCAACACAGCACATCTCAGTGTAGTACAGTTTTGCTGTATGCGTGAAGCGAGTGAAAAACAGGAGTGAAACTGTGTGACTGTTGTGTTTTTAATGGCAACTGCTGGTGTGATGACAAAATGCCAACTAAGTACAACACCTTCTCAGTGGAGGAAGAAGCTGTGTAACATTAACTGTCACTCCTGGAAACGGATGAAAAAACCCTGCTGACACTTCACTCAGCAATCATTGTTTTGTCACGTTTTTCATACAAAATAACATTCTGTGGAGCTAAAGGAATTTTTAATTTAGAAGGAAAGCTTTTTTGGGTTGAGAGACTCTATTTTCCTAATTATTATTATTTATCAATTGCTAATTATTTTATATAATTTTGTTTACCCTGATTTCAGAGGGTAAAAGCTCTATAAAATATCTCAGTGCCAGATTTGCTTTGGACTTCAAGAATGATGAAAAGGTTGTTCAGAACCTGAGAAAAAGAAGCAACAAAAATAACATGAAGTGGAATTTTTTGTCTGAAAGGCATAATGTTTTCAACACTTTGCAAACTCGGTATCACACTTGCTATTCAGTTTAACAAGCATTCAGCATCTCTGTGTGCTTTAAGAAAGTTATGATCAACACCGCAGTTTGGAAGGATTCAGAAATGTGCACATGTCTGTACATTCGCACAAGCACATCACGCCAGAAGAAACTTCAGGAAAAATGATTTCACCTTTGATGAAAACGTAGTGTTTGTACTGTACCACTGTGACCTTGAACACAAGAAGTAGCATATGGAAATGCAAAGGAACACTAATTATTTTGCAGTTACTAACTGTTTGACCTTCAGATTGATTAGTAGATCAGTATGGGTACCATTTATATGAAACAGGATGTGATACTGATGTCCATCCAACCGTTGTCTAACCACTTCACCCATTCCAGGGCTGCTGGAGAGCTGGATTCAGGCGATACACCCTGGGAGTGACACCAGTCCATCACAGGGCACACACAGACCCAAACACACACCAGGCACAGAACAGAACCCAGGGCTCTGGCGCTGGGAGGCAGCAATATTGTCCACAGCGCATCTGTGCCGCCCGGATACTAATGTAATAAGCATTATTCCTACCCTGTATTTGTTTTCCAGAATCTAATAATTATTTCATTGATACATCGTATGTTTTGGGCAAGTGGTAGTTCTGATTAATTACTTATTCATGATGAGCTGATCCCACACTTTAATCTATGTTATAAATAAGTTAAAAAAACGGGTAAGAGTCAGCCCTGATTGCTGCCGGCCTGCAGTCTTGCTGTTACTCTGGAGGGCTAAAAGAGCTCTGTCCAGCCAGCCAGTCACATGATCCGGGTTCGACCTTGTGATGTCTGAGCACCACGCAAGCACCTTCACAGCCCCACAGCCATGTGTATCATTGTTATTTGAATCAGTAGTCTGTCACTTGCGTGGTTATGGTGATATCACTGCTTGTATCCTGCTCTGTGTGTTCTGGGAAAATCTCTGCTCCCCGTTGTGTTGATGTCAAGTCGGTGCACTTTTCGGTCAGCGGCAGTGGGTTTGCCCACAGTGGGCAGGCAGCAGGGAGACACTGGCTGCAGGCTGACGTTGTGTATCAGGCTGTCTGTCAGTTTTCACGTGTCTTCTCATGGAGCTGCAAGACATCCTCTGACTCAAATGCGGCATGAATTTAATCAGGATTTGTCTCGCTTGTTGCTTAAATTAAGTAGATATCGTCTATCGCTATTCAGAGTACATCCTTCTGCCAAATGTACAGCTGCCTAAGCTTGGGAAACTAATATTCAAAGCAATTCTATGATAATATGAATGAGTGCAGTAAGTACAGTCCCAGGTGGGATAATTCAGAAATGCATGATGCACCATTAAAGGATAAGTTTAATGCTGTGCTGTTAAAATAGCATTAAATCCTGAAGGTTGCAAGTACATTGGATGTAAATAAAAGAGCATAATATTATCAGCATGTCAAGATTGTGTTACACATTCCGTGTTTAATTATTTGACTTTTTTCCACACGAAATGTTATACCCTGGATGAGCATTCAGCTGCTGTAATTGTTTCACATTGAGTTAAAGTACAGAATGAGACTTGCTTCTGCCAAACCAACTGTATTTTTCCATTGAAGGAAAATACTTGTAAGCAATATGCTCATAAATGTGAGTCAGGCTGCTGTTGTAAGTGTTTTGCCAAATACTGCTTCATCAGTATTAATCTTGGACACTCTTATCTCCTGCACTGCAAGAAAATGTAAAACAAAAATGTAAAACATGAAATTAAATTACCAAATGTTATATACATTTCAAAAACCGTCTCTATAAATTACAGTAATAAGAGCTGCTCCTGTAATTTGCAGTAGTGTTGAATTTGGGAGAGTGCTGGTTACTGTACAGTATATGCTGAAAGGGGAGGAAGAGATCAGAACAGTCTGATCTGGAGGAAAAACTATCCTCTATTAAATACATGCCTGTAGTTGGTGACCCCCATCCCCATAGTCACAAAGGTTTATGTTTTAATTTGCTTTCACAGGCATTCACTCAACTACCCTACTGGTTCATCCAAAAACAAGGAAGAAAGAGATATTAAGAAGCAGGGCCAGATGTACTCTTCAACCCAGTGACTGATGTTGAAGAAGAGGCATCTGTGCAGGGTGATATTGAAGGGAATACTGAATTGCAGATAGAGTTTGGCTTTAAGTCCCTCTCCAGCTGCATATTTATCATCCATCATCACATCCCATCAATAAATCTGGTTCTGCCACATTCAATATTGTAGTGTCAGTTTTGCCAGCACCTGTAATGCGTTATTCACTGTTGAGTAGTTGTTCTTTGAAGTGACGGCAACATTTGAAAAGTACACTCACTGTCTGATCCACAAATATCAGTATTCCAAGAAATCATCCACAAGCCTGAGCGCTGAAGCTTTAAGAATCCTGAAAGGCACTGAACTACTTCAGATTCGGTCTCTTTCAACTGGGAGATGAGAACATTAAATCAAATAGCAGAAAAGGGGCATTCTTTGTTTTACTGCAGTAATATTCATATTCATATACAGTAAATAACACTGAAAACATGAATCGGAGGACCAGTGGAAACTACTGTATGTGGAAGTGCATTTAATATGGCAAGCAGCCGGTTGTGGGAGTATGGAAGTTGTTAACCAAAGGCTGTGGGAGTATGGAACAACCTGCCAGCAAATGTAAAAGTGAATCTTTATTACTTCTGGGTTTACAAACATACTAAAGAGCATAGTAGTTCAAGTAGGTAGCTGCATCAGTATGCGTAGGCTACAAAGGAAAAAGTAAAGGTTTATTCCATGCTGAAAAAGTGAAGAAAAAAAACACAGTGTTTCGGCTGTGGAGCCTTCTTCAGGTGTTAAAAGAGCAAAGTATTCAAGAGGTGTACTAAAGACTATAGTTTGTTGTAAAGGAATGTGTGAGCTTGAGGTGCTGCATGTATAACTCGAGCTTGTGTGGACTAAGCTTTGATAAGAATACAGGTAGTGATCGGGGAAGATTAGCTGGTAAAGGATAAGGCAGTCGGCAGTTAAGCTTGCTACTTTCTGATGGGTTTTAATTTTAGGACAGATGGCTAGCAGGTATTGTGGCACAGACTCCAGCAGTCTCCCGCAGAACCAGAGATAGTTTAATACTGTGGGAAGGTGAAGATGCAGTTCCACTGGTGTGCTAATTTATATTGTTTTGTCCACTACAAATGTAATTAGCAAATGAACTTGTGTGTGATGAAACAAAGATGTGTAGTTTCACGTACAATTATGTCATGGCAGCTGCAATAAATGCAGTATTGGACTGTAAATACTACCAAATATATATATTTACAGACAGGTTTATACATAATTTCACATAATATCTTTAGTTTATAAAGCTGGAGCTGATATAATCATGACATATACATGTCGATCAGATGTTTCTTATGCACAGTTCAATAGGTGCATCAGTTGTTTCACATTTTTACAGTGCAGTTTCTACAAACTTGCTACTACAGGAGCTTTCCCTGCCTAAAAATGCAAAGGTTGCAGACATGTGCATGATTGTACTGGGAGGCAGGGAGACCCTGATGATTTGTACAAGCCAACGACAATTTTCTTTTCAGATCCCAGTGACATTGATTCTTGAGAGGATGAATGGACAGCGTTCAGATGAGCTCAAGGCTCACTTATGCGTCTCGTTGCAGGTCAGCCCAGGTTAGCCCAGGTCAGCTGGGTACTGAACCTGTTGAGAGGATTGTGTGTTTAATGAGCTTTGGAGCTCTCAGCTCTCAGCCCCCACCTGCTGCAGGGATTTAGAGAAGACAGCAGGTGTGTCTCCATGGCAGGAGCCCCAGAGAAAACACCTCCTTTATCACTATATGCACCTTATTTCTTCTGTCGCACTTCTTGTCTTTTTTCAGACAGTTTACTCCTCGAATGTTTAACTGATTTGAAGGTTAATATTAAATGTCCCCTTTAATTATTTTTTTTTACTTTTTTTAAACCCTTGAGCCTGGTTCCCTCTAGCATAGAGAAATGTGGTAACTGTTATCATTGTCTGGCTAGATATGATTGATGATACTGTACAGTAAATGTTATTATTATATGTGTAGAGATGGACAGAGCTTAAAAAGAAGGTACAGTACAATTCCTATACCAGTGGATCAATTTCGCAAACAGGCAATTTTACACCTCAAGTCCGCCTTTTCACAGTGAGAGAAACAGATAGCCCACTTCTCAGACAAAATGAACAGCTTTAAATTACGATGCTCAGATGTCTTGAAGAATGTGCTAACAGGATATGAAAATGGCACACCATTAGCACCTGATTTTTCACATATTCCCCTTTTTTAATTAGGCCTGAAACAGGTTGCCGTAGATGTGGTTAATTAGTATGAAATGTATCAGTAGTGTTAATGCAAGAACTGAATCCGCATGCAGTGTCCGCTTGCTGAAGTATACTCTCTTTCTCAGTGGAACAGAGGCTGTCCATCTGTGATTTCTGCCATGTTTGATCAAAAACATACTGTATTTATTGCACAGCACCATTTTTTATCTTGGATAAACTATCTGCTACATTTTTTAAAAACTACTAAACATGGCTTATGAATTGCTTATTTTATGTAAACAGTTGCCTGACTTTAATTCACACATCCTGTAACAATGCATTTGTCCATTGTATGCCTTTAATTCATAGAAATGTTTTTTTGTATCACTGTGTGATACGAGGGCCTCAGAAGGTGTTGTGATTGTGGCTGACACTGAAAAGCTTTGTTCCGAGCATATTGACATCCATAAGATATACATTTTAGTCATTTAAAAATATATATGCAAGCCTCAGTATAAGGTTTTAACACCACTAAGAGCATGAATGAATTTATAAATGGAAAAAATCAAATTAATTACTGAATCAATTAATTTGCCTAATGCTTTTAACCCAAGTAACATGCTGAACATGTATATCCATGTATATCCATTTTCACAGCTCTGTGTTTTCCTGGAACAGTCTGAGGGTTGTACAGTACTTTGCTCTAGAGTACAGCAGCAGTACTCTGCACTTTACAAGTCCAAAGCCTCTATGTACTGCTCCATAACACACTAATTTGCATGTAGCACAAATTGTGTTCATATATTTTCAGGCTCAGTGAAATAGGCTGTTCTATCTAATAAATAGAGATCAATACATTCTTAAGGGGTGTGAATAATGACAGACATTTGGCATTGATTTCTCTTTGTTCATATTTGTGAAGTAAGTAGTTAGGGCTAGATCATAATGCTGTTTTGGAACCCCATTGATAGTACTGTGTTTTGCTGCACTGTAGCTTGTCATGAGACCTTTGTAATTGATCCTAAATGTGATTTAAAGTAGCCACATGAGGAATGTGCAAGTAATCTTGTAAGGTACACATGAATAAGGAAAAAAAAGTGAATATAAAAATACCTGCTTAGAGACTCTGTAGAAAATGGGTGTCTCTTTTGCTAAAAGCAGGCAAGAGGTTAGCATATAAATTAATAAAAATGCAACAATTCACCAAGGCAGTGAAGCAGGACTGAAAACACCACATACACTGAAGTGAAGTGAAGCAGAAGCAGATGAATCTCCTTTAGCAATCAACACAGTATTGTGAAGTATCACTGCCTTTAAGTGATCTTTGTCAGGTGACAACAGTGTCCAGGGGTTGAGAAGTCAGTCCCCTCAGCACATGCTCTGTTTGTGCTCACAGTATGTCACTGGTGGTCAATCAGTAAAGTGGAGCATGTCAGTACAGAATAGCAGGGCTCTGTTTTTAATGTCCTGGAGATGCAGTTTAAGTTCAGAAAAGGTGTTAACAGGTAGTCAGGAGTGATCCTCCTAAAACATTGCATATTCCATTTGATGCTTGCATTGGAGATGTGATAGTTATACTGTTTTAAAGTTTAACAGTGCAGAAGACATTCCTCTTGCACAACATCCCAATCCCATAACACATTCTAGTTGTAAATAATGTAATTCCTTGCATTAATTCCACACTTTTTTGTCCCAGCTGATCTGACAGTAGTGGAGGGGAGACAGTCCCCCACTGCAGTGCAGCGCCACCTGGTGGCGCACAGCAGCCATGATGCACCAGAAGCCCCACGATTCAGCAGATCCAGAGGAGAAGTGAGCAATTGAATTAAGCCATTAAATTAACAGCTGAATGTAGCCAAGGCAGGACCTACTCTTTCATTAAGTGCCGTTTGCTCTTAAATGCTCAGGTCACCAGCACTTTGGCTTAATACCTCCTCTGAGGGACTGCACTTCCTGCTGCAGTGTCCCGGGAAATTCAGCTCCAGGAGGAGGGGGGCAGAGTGACACCAGTCGCACCAGCAGCAGTCTGGTTTGCCTTGGAGATCTCACCTTAGAGGCAGTGAAAAAATCCAGCCTTGCTTAGCTTCTGATATCCAGACACAGGGCGGTAGTGCTGCTGTTTTAGGCCTCCAGATATACTTTTCACTAGTTTACATATTTTTAATCCTCCAAAAGATTTTTTGCATTTGTGAGAACCTGTCTTAACCTTGTCACTCACCAAAAATATTCGCAGCTCTGGTTCATTTTAAGTATCTTAAGTATTGTAGTTTATTATATGTGGTATGGCATACACAATGCTTACAGTACATCTTGACTCATGTCACCCTCAGTATTTTCATAGATTTTTTTGTAGCTTGTTTAAGAGACAGCTCCTTTGTTTTTTGTCATCTATCATTGCATTTATGACTGACCATAACATTATTAGTGATGTTAAAATCTACACACACCCGGGTCTGATAGCACAGTAACAGTGATGGGTGTCAGGAACATGCAGTTCTGCTAAAGAAGACTTCCTGCAATCCTCCAAGAAAAATTTGGATGGATCTTTGGATCCATAACAAATAATGGTGAAACTAGTATGGGCTGAATGGCCTCTTCTGATCTATAACATCCTGATATTAAATGATAAAAATATAATTGTGTCTGGCATTATTGCGTTTTATACAATATGTTTATATGGAAGTAAAGTGACTGTAAGGATTTTTCTGTGTTAAATAAATCACACAATGCTGTTATAAGCTTTTAAAAGGACAGAGCATTTTGTACCACATGTCCTGTCTTTGCTGTGCAAATGTTTGTCCACAAGTGCAACTCATTAAGTATCAAGGGCTTCACAGTCAGGTCATATCCTGGAAAACACGATAAGACATCAGCATGCGTTGCTAAGTCTGGATTGACTTCCTCTGAAAACATGATGTTGCTCTTTGAAAACCCATTAAACACTGGCTACTGCATTTTCCTAAGTACCCTTCCTGTACTTATCTGATTGACTGTCCTTCGGTTTCAGCTGTTGCTCGAGGTTGCTGTTAAATCTCAAAGAGTGCAACCTGTTCTGTCACTGATTTTACAAGCCTGTGTTTCTCATTTGAACTCTTGGCCAGCTGCACAGTAATCCAACACCCATTGAGATTTCGAGGCAGTGCGAGGTGAAGGCCAGTCTAGACAATAGGTGTTTGAGGAAAGATTAGGGATGTGTGAATTTAACTGCGGGTTTAGACAACTTAATATTGTCATTAATAAAATTACCATCATTCTGTTAAATCCTTTGTGTCCAACATGTTACGTTGATGCTATAGGCATACTGATCAGGACAATAGTAATTGTTTTGGCTAGCTAAAACCAAAATGCTTGAATAATGCCCTTATGTTATGACCACAGAGGAAGTCTGTTTAATCAGTAATTCTTTGATGGTGTAGGAAACTTGCAGTTTTTAAATTGTCAAAAGGCATGTGGCTGTAACGATGAATCCTAGAGTGACCTTGGAATTGCTTGGAATGTAAAAGCAATAATCTTTCATTTAATAACAGCAGTTGATTAACCCACTGGGCAGCAGTTTGGAGTAGTCATTGGGACTTTGTATGAGATACCAGAAGGTTATGTGTTCAAATGCGAGGTGAGACACTACTTTTGTACCCTTGAACAAAATGCATCACTCAAATTGCGCTGGACCAATGCCCTGTGATAAAAATGGTACCATTGAGGTCATCTGAGCGGATGAGAATTTGCTCTCATTTGACTTATTAGGTTTAATAAAGGACTGAACAAATAAAATCGTCATGATGCTTTCAAGTGTGAAACTGAGTGTGCTGTGTACTCAGTCTCTCTGCTCAGTGCACCATGCAGTCAGGGTGGCTGCCCTGTTCTTCACAGTGTCTGGAGATGGCCTGGTCTACAATACAATAGCATGCCTTCACTGGCCCCGTGCTGTGGGGAGAGGTGTCATGTTACTGTCACCATCACTGTCACGATGAGATCACAGGAGTTTCAAAGTGCACTAGCTGGCCAACAAGCTGTCAGTCAGGGCCCATGCTAGAATGTCCTGACTGACAGTGCAATGTAAAATCACTTGAATGAATCAGGAGTCCACTCCTTTCAGCTTATTAAGTTATTGTTCTTTCTTAATATTAGCCTGTTTCAGTTATTATTCAAGATTTATTCAATTTTGTAGTTAATAATGAGCAACAAAATACTATTTAGTATGTAGTATGGAAAAATGCTTTGCCTTAAACATTTACAGGTAGGTCTGTATTTCTGTGCTCTTAATATACAAATGTGCAGAAATATAGTGCCTCAATATATACTGCTTTGTAATTTAGGACAAATTGCTTCTCCCTTTGATGTGCTCTGGCCAGAAACAGGCAACTTGGTGGATGGTGCATGTAGCCCGTTGTGTCACTTGGGTGAGGCTGATATAGCCAATATTCATCTCCCATCAACTCACACTAAATACTGTAACATCTATAAAATGTGTTCATTATCTTAGTCTGTACCTTATGGTTACACTGAAAAAAATCTGAAATAAAATCAGTAAAACCATAAATCAAAGTAAGATACAATGCTTAATTGTATGCTACAGTATGCTACATGGTTACAAAGCTACACAGTGAAAAAAAAATTAAAATGAAATTTATTGCATATAAATAATAATCATAATCAATTCCTGCAGAAATCTTTCCTGCAAGTTTTACATGAAATTGCTATATATTAGCACACATTTTATTTAAAATGAACTGTTTGAAATGACAAATGGGAAATGTAACTATGTTGTAAACATCTTACATGAATAAATGTGTCATTGTTTTTATTTGGAAGTTCAAGACTCTAGTTGGGAGTAGACCTGGACTGTTTATTTACAGACCCCTATTTACATGCATTCATATGGGAAATTAGTTTTTAATTTATGTGTTTTTGAGGTACTGTACATGGCATCTTTCAGGAAGCATCTGCCATGTCTCATCTTATCTTCAATGTGAGTGTTATTTATTATAGAGTAGAATGAATCTGGAGTTCAATAAAAAGGGACAGAAGGAGCCACAGGCACACATTCAGCAGATGGATTTTTATTTACATAAAAATAAAGATGAGAGCAAAAACTAATGGCCAGAGAAGCATCATCAACATTGAGATTCAGTGAAATACTACAGTTCAAGTCTGAATGCTGAGTTATTGCATTTAAAATCCCCAGACTGAAAAAATGAATGGTCTTTTTAGAATTTTTGTTTTTTTGTCTTTTGTACCTACTCAGTTTGTTATCACTAATTGTTTCTTTATGTACAAAATTGCAGCAACAATCCCTGAGCTTCAAACCCTTAACCTTTTAACATGCTGCCTCATGACAGGGACATCTCTTGTTGAAGTCACTGCAGGATTCAAGTGTTCAGGAAGCTGCAGGTGTCACACTTGCAGCAAGAGCCCAGTGAAATTAGTTTGACCTGGGGAACTAATCTTGTCCTTCCCCCAGCAACGCTCAGCTAGTGGTCTTCATCGTCTTTTATATGGTGTGCTGGCTGATCCCAAGTGATCTGATCGATTGGCTAATGAGGCTGCAGGATTCCTCACTTTTATAAAACTCTCAATTAACTGAATAGACGAGCATTAGAATGTCACTTCATTGTCCATTCATGAGGAACATGCACAGAGGCTCTTAACATGTGTGTCCCTTTGAAATGAATGTAAAAATGTAATTATATGTGTCACTGATGTCTTGTGTACTGTAGGTTTAAGGGTGTGTGGGTCTATGTGTTTTAAAGGATGGGAGGCCTGGTAAAGGAGATCCTTGAAGTCCATGAAATGATTGTAGCGACGTGCCTGAGGGCAGGGTGTGTGATATGGTGTAGGAGTCATGTGAAAAACCCCTCAGCTGTGTCTGGATTCCATTAGCCCTCCCTCTCTCACCGGAGCTCAGTATAGACTTCAAGTGGGAAAAACTGGGAAAGATCTGAACGGCCTGGACTTTCTCACTGCAGGAGGATACCCAGCTTTCTTGCCAATATTTCGTGTGATGTTATGTGAAATTGTTGACCACCGGTCCGTTTTATTATTATAGACTCACGGCAACAACTTCTGGGCTGCGCAGCATGAGGAAAGGCAGACAGGATCTTCTGACCTTCCAATTCAAAATGTGAACTGCAACTTACACAAGGAGGGGGCTTCTAGCAGCAACCTACAGGAGGGTTAGCACTAACGGGAGGAGTGACTCATCTCTCTCTGCTGACACAGACAGTCTGCAGGCATGCAGGGAGCTGGGGTATTCACCACTCTCTGTGAGCCAGGAGAGTCCTGGCCAGCTCATTCCATTCCTACCCACAGTCAGCAGTGACATGACGCAGGCTTAAACTTGGACCACAGAGCTCAACCTGTACTCTGAGTGATTGCCTTTCCTGTTTGACTCACTCATAAACCCTCCACATGTTCTTTGCCACATATACCTGATTCTTTTTTGGTAATAACTTAGAAGGAGTAATAAATGTTGAAACAGCTGGTTCCTGAGGACCACAGTCATAACGTGCACTGTGCGCAGAATTAGCACTCTCGGAAGACATCGTGCTCAATCGGGTTTGCATTGTCTCAGAAGGTGCCACACATGGACCCTTGGAGCTGGCAGGCCACTCACTCACTCAGCAGACGGAGTTCAACTTGTATGAGTCAGCTTGTCTTTAGAGGTGTTCTCCAGTCTTAGCAGTCAAACCTAGATAAAATGATCTTTTGTCCCTAAGGGTCCTACCAGTCAGGTTCACCACTTTTACAACTTACAACTACAGAAGTGAAAAAAAGCAGCAGCAGCCTTGAAAGATGCTTGTCAACAGACCATCATTCCACAGAATATAGTACAATACCAGACTCTAGACTCTCTGGAAAAGGCACAAACACGCCTGCAAAATGGTCATTCACGCAGAGTTATTTATAAGTTAACTTTGATGTGGAATATGTTATTATTAACATATAATTTTTGAAGTATTTTGATAACAAAATTTGCTACGTACAGCATGTAATTTAATGCAAAAACTACGCCCTCTCCTATTTTTTAATTACTGTCAATTATTGTCAATTCTGTCCAGTCCTGCAAGTATTAATGAACACTGTTTTGTTGTCCATCACGACAATCATTCCTTTCATTATCCAAAGTGCTAGTGAAGACAGCTTCTTGTCACCTGGTGGAAGAATCGATTATTATGCCACTACCACACCCTTGTTAAATCACTAATGACTTTCTGCTGTGCTTGGTGTGGGAAAGTTCCTCACATGTTCGCGCAGCTAAGGCAGGTCTAGATCATTGCATAAAAAGTCAAGGTTCAAGGTGTGTCTACTTCCGCTTTCCAAGATTCATGTTGCCAATTCATTTGCTTATTTTTTGTGGAAGCTGCCCAATACTATCCTCTATTCTGAAGTGTTCCCATGAGTTTAAAATAACTGCATGCATTAAATAAAGTTGAATAAGCCTTGCCAGTTGTGATATCATTTCCTTTTAATGTAACAGTTTGTATCTGGTTTCCTTTTCTGGAGCCAGGGCAGCCCTGAACGGGGCTCACTTTCATCAGTTTCCCTTTCTTCGTGTACGACTAATTGGGTCGCATCTGCAAAATAGAAAAAAAAAATCTCACAAACCACTAATAACCAGGTTTCACCGGCTATTTCCAGTCTAGGGTTAAAGTTAATGAACAATCAAATAAATGATTTGTAATTACAGGCCTCTCTGGAAGAAATGAGAATGCCGCTGCTCTGGTGCACCATGAAATTATCTGTCTGGCTACTGCGCTGCCCTGTAATATGAGGTTAGGGCTTCTGCGTGGCGTAAAATGTATTTGCTGGAGGACGGCAGTGTGTGGAGATTGCAGCAGGGGCTAGTACCCACCACTGTTACTGTATGTTCCTCTTGGTCTCACTCCCTTGCGCACTAATGTTTGAAGTTTAAATTATGGATGTCAAGGCATTATGAAACCTAGTATAAAAACAGACTGAATGAATCATTGCTGTCATTCTGCTGGAATATTATAGAGAGGCAGAAAAAAAAAAACAAGCACAGGACGGCACTTTAAAAAAAAACACAGATAAACTGACATGGCCAAAACCACACAGCAGTGCTATGGGTGAACTTCTGGTTGATGTGACCCACAGACCTAAATAATTTAAATTTAATATAAATAATGTATCCCTATATCAGCAGGAGGGAAAGATGGTGGGCTTGAGTCTTTCAGCAGGGGCTGGTTGAACTACTAAAAACCTACCTTTTAAGGACATGAATTTCACAGCTGTGAGGATGTTTTTTTCTGTGGAAGTTTCTGCTTGAAGCCCTAGTGCTCTTATTTACTGTGGGTTGCTGTGGTTAAGTGCCTGAACATCATCTTTCAGTTAAGACGCAAAACTGAAGGCGTATTATACACAATTTCACAGCAGTAGATTGTGGTCTCTCCAGTGTGACTTTCACCCTGAGTTTTGTGCAATTGAGGTGAACGTCCAATTTTGTCCCACATTTTAAAGTCTGAAACAGGTTTTCCTCAGTAATTTGCCATTTGTTTGCTCCATCTATGTTCCCATCAATGATTAAGGACTTCCCAGTTCCTGCTGATGAGAAGCAGAATTGTAATGATGTATTATGTGAGCTTTGCATCAGATGTAATGCTATGAATTTATGCCCCAAAAGTTCCAACTTTGTCTTTTCTGACCACAAAACATTTGACCACATGTTTGCAATATCACCTACCTGTAGGTGATTTGTTGAAAAACGTATGTAGTATTTTACTTGTTTGTTTTTTTATTCCATACAAGTCCTGGTGGAGTGACTGGGATATTGTTGTCCCACCGATATTTTATTTCATCCCGTCCACTGAGCTCTGTAACATTTTCAGTGTCACCAGAGGCCTCACAGTGGCGTCTCTTACCGGTTTCTTGCCTGGCTGCTCAGTTCCCTTCTTAATGAAGTCACTTAATGCTCAAAAAGATATATGTGTGTCACGGATGTCGGAAGGGACAAACTGAGGAATGGCAGGAGAGCGGAAAAAGACCCATATGCGTAGCGGTTAGCCCGGGCTCCGCAGTTCAGAAGTCGTATAGAAACCAATGCCCTCAGGCAGCGGACAAGGGGTGACCTGAATGCTTGGCGGGTCTCAGGACATCTGAACGTCAATGCTGAGCGCAGGTGAATGGGTGACCTGGAAATATACAGCCCCAGAGAGAGAGGCACTGGAAGGACAGCATAGCACAGGAAACTAGGGACAGGACAGAGTAGGAGCGCCCTCTGGCTGCATGTTTTTATAGCCATTTATAACTTCCTTGTCTGTGCCTTTATACAGCTTTATTCCAGAGGTGTTGGATTTTGTGGTTGAATGAAAGTCACCACCTGACTGTGGGACTTTCCGGGGTATGTGTATTTAAGCTGAAATCATGTCAACCAATATGTATTTGCACACGCACAGGAAATCCTAACTATTTGAGTGGTTTGTAGAGGTAATTTTATGCACCCAAATAGATTTAGGTTTCCCACAGCAAAGGGTTTGACTACTTATGCGAATATGACTCTTACATTTTTCTTTCATATTAATTATCTGTTTATTTCTGTTTTTATTTTTGCTTTGAATGTGTGGAGTGTATTGTGTACATCACGAATATTAATTGCTCCTTCAGTGTCATGACTGCAAGCTTTAAAGGCTCAACATGTGAGAAATGTGCAAGGGTCTGCATACAAGGCACTTTATTTATGGGCTCTGTTTCAACAGAATGGCTTTACTGGGATATGGGAGTCTCACAGCGACAGCCTGTCACCAATTGCACTGTGTGCAAGTCATTCCCAGTCAGATAATGAGAACAATTAAAACACAGCTCTGCAGCTCAGAGCCTAAAGGGCACATCTCTCTTCCCTTTTCTCTCCTGTTCCAGTCACCAGACTTCACTATCAATCTGCTAATAGCTGTTAGCTTATTAAATGTCCTTTTCAGGCTGTATTTATGTACAGCCAGTTTCCCAATGAAGCCAGGGGATCTTTCAGTTTAATCAACTGCCAAGAAACACTTTACTTTTGCTGAAGTTTAAAAAGGAAATGTGATTTAATAATGGAGATTCTGCAGGAAATTGGATGTAACAAAAACAAAACCCTATAGCATTTCAAACATTGTATTGTTACTATTTAATCCAGGAGAAACTGGATGATGTTAGTGGTATTATATCCTGGATCAGGAGTTGAATTCTTCTGCCTGTACAAATACAGTATACTGTATAAGAACAGTGCCTGTTTGGTCAACATATCTGAATTGTATTGTATGTCTGTTTGTCCAATTGTATTGTATGTGTGTTGTCCTCAAACAATCCAAAGCTGTTACTAATGTTTGTAAACCTGTGCTTCATTACACTAAGTCAAAACTAACACTACAGTTGGACTTTTCTTCAAAGTGAATTTGGGGTCATTGTCTTCTTGAAAAAATTCCATCATGTAGGTTAAATCACTATGATAAAAAAATACTGGACAAATAAAAGTGCTTTCCTCATAAATGTATTGATTATTCCTGTTATTTGCAAGTGATTAATGTCATACTTCTAAAAATTATTTTTAGTATAATGCGCTGTCTCTGTATCATTTCTCTATTTTAAATCAACTGAATATGTAATGTATTAAGCTCATTAGACAGCAATTTTCCTGTTTTGACATTCCTGTTTCAGTTACAGTGGTTTGATTTAAATTGCGTAACAATTCAGAACTACAGAGGCAATTGAGTGCTCTGTTGAATATGTAGAATGCAGCATGCTGTTTAAAAACAAATTTATTCATTATTTCTTATTATGCACAGGGAAATATGCATATGTAATGTACATGATCTTCTTCTATTTACTTCCAATTTGTATTTGAGATGCTGTAATAATTCTGTTCTAGTTTATCGGTCATAGTGAAGTGCTGGTATTGACATCTTATAGGTAATACATCTGTTGAACTTAGTGCAGGGCAAGTTCAGGTGTAAAAAGAGGCAACTGGAATATGTTTTAAAAAGCCTAAATCTGGGTTCTAAAAAGTTCCCAATTTCCCTTTTTTGTGGAAAAGTAAGAATGTGAGAAAAGCTCATGACAAAACCAGATTGTTTAGACTATTAATGCTTGTCATGTAAATGATCTTATTGCATGTTAATGATTCATATTCCCCAGTCTTTCTGCCACCTCAGCCTGTCCTGGCAATCCAATCACTGCACTGATAACTCTGTGTGAAAATGTTTTTTTTTTTTTCCCCATTCAGACAGTATAGTTTTTTAACAGGGTTCTGGTCATGTCATCATGTTTTTACCCACCCCAATTAACGTGAAATAATTATTTCCATCAGGCTTTTTGATTCCAATCAAATATATGAGTCAAAATTATGTTATGTAGTGTTTTCCGTGTTTTAAGAAAAGAAGAAGAGTTTGCTAGATTGCTAGTACACTACTACACAATTAATAACACAAGAACTTTATCCGCCATATCCTTAAGGATAGCATCTAATCAGCTTCAAAGAGCTTGACTAGGGAGTTTGTTCCAGTTCCCAATGCATGTTTCCTGTTTTATTTTCTGGATGCTCCTAAACATAACATATACCATATGTGTCTTCGGGTCCTGGTATTATTAATCATTTTGAAGATGTCTCCTGGATTGAATTGGTCAGTGTATTTTAAGATTTTGAATACCGGGATCAAGAAATGAAACAGCTTTTTCGCTTCCAGAGTATAAATGTGATTTGCGTGGCATTCCTTTCAGAATGTAAAATGGCTTTATTTGTTTGTTATAATTTGTTTTGAAGATGGATCCAATATAACATTCAAAATAGTAACTGAACAGTTATAGTCATATTTGTATTTAGTATATATGTACCTTATTATCAGAATTAAAATCTATAATGCACTGGCTGCTATGGGCAACAAATTCTAATTTTAAAGCTTAATTGTTTCACCAGACCTGACACTAAGTTGGATCAGAGAAGGGCCTGTCTGACTGATCATAGTGTCTTCATGACCTCAAAAAGTGTTGCGCAGTTAGAGGCCTCTTACAGTATATCCCTATACTCTACCATGTCTGGATACAGTACTTAGATTAGGCCTAACAAAATCCCTGCTGTCTCACCTGGTGTCCTCTGTGTGTGTCGTGGTAGTAATCCTCCCACAGTAGTGGTGTTTGCTGGTTCAACATCCCCTCTCTGTGCTTTTGTACCTTTGCTTTAATTTGACCTGGTTTTCCATCAGATCACTATAATACCTTGAGCAGCTGGAGAGAAGGTGCACTTTTAACACTAACACAGTCAAGACATCTTCTTCCTTCTTTACAGAGATGAATGGGTGCAGTCTATAGTTACTTTTGACAGATAATTTTGTCTAATTTCTAATCTCAGGAAACAGTTACATGTTCCTATTGAGCTCACTGTCAATTTTTACAGTCCCTTAAACTCTTTCATAGCCAGCTGAAAAGCTGGCTCATCAGTTCCTGACAGCTAACAATAGTACATAATATATTTGGCACAGGTTTGAGTGCATGTCTTAAGAAGTGCACATAATTCTGGCAGGTGTAATATCTAAATGATGATTTGATTTACAGTTGATGTCTTAAGCAGTTGTAGACACACGTGGTGATGCACCGCGCTGTGATTTTTGGAACCATATCGATTGTTCTTTTAAAGCTTCACCTTGTTCATATTGAAAATGTCCATTTTCTTTGGCAGTATCTTTTTTGTTTTGACTACTGTCTTGCCAACGGTCTCAAACAGCTCTGTTGCTGATGCTGACCTCATGCGTTTGCTGCTTTATTTCCCAGAATGAAGAAAATGACCTTATGCTAATCTTCACTTGACCCCCAAATTCATGTTCTGATCTTTTTTTCTGGGGTGTTGGGGTAACAGCAAAACCCTGTTCAAATCATTGCTCTTTGCATTTGCTTCTATTTAAACTAAAATAAAAGTCACAGTCCATTTAGGTCAAACATTATTGTTTCATTTACTTCATGACCAAGCTGTGTTAATAAGAATGTTTTCCCTGCCTGTTAAAATGACTGAGAGTGTGCTCACTGAGACAGAAAGAGTGCGGTATGTAATGGCATCATTGTTCATGCTGATGTACTGTACATTATTGTGATGGGCTGAAATACAGGATGTAAAACTTTTGTGAAGAGTGCACATTAAAGATGATTTCATTGTATTTTTTTCAACATGCTATCTTTATATCTTTATAAAAAAATATTTAATTCAGCTAAGACATTAAATTCTCAGAATTATTTTTTGTATGTTTAGTCAATTGGTATTTGCCATTTTTTTAGATTTACAGTAAATGGGTCTGAATTTTTATTTTCAGGCCATTTTAATGTGAAGGTATTGTTATTATTTGTTACTATCAAAGTTCTCCATTGTACGTTCAAATAATATGTAAATATCTCCTCAACATGGCAGTGGACAAATCAATGCTGATGTTCTACAGACATTTTTACACAAGCCCTTGTGTTGATAAAAATGTTGTTGAAAAATAAATATGCCCAGAGTAAGTGATGGCTCTCAAGGAGTGTTTTTCATTGAGCAAACACCTAATGCAAAGCAAGCTTGGTCATTATTTTGCTATCTACAGTACAGTATATAATGGAGCTTGTGTTTGGCCTAGTGAACAGCAGGGGTCTCTAGTCTTGGTCCTAAAGGGCCAGTGTGTCTGCAGGTTTTCTAGATCTCTGTAAAACACCATCACCTGATTGCATCTTACATCTTGAGATCCTTAAAAGATGAACCGATTGCTTAGCCTTGGAAGGGCTTGATGTACTGTATGTAGTGCCCCTCACCACAGTGAACTGCAGCTATGCTCTGTACTTCCACTCTGCACTCATTTCATTATGAATAACCCATAGTGATACCTCTCCTGTTTCAGATAACATTTCTTCAAGAACTGAGTACTGTCACTCTCTATAGCTAAGGCATCTAAAGTTTAATGATGGCTTTCCGTTCAACAATACTGACAATTTAGTCATTAATACTGGCTTTCCAAGGACTGCTGTTGGTGTGCCAAATTTATTTAAAAAAACAAATTAGTGACTAAAAACTGTTTTCTCTTCCCAGTGTGTGGACTAATGAATCAGTTACTTTGTCTAGGGAATGCTGTGTTTTGCCTACAAGCTGGAACTGAATGAGGTATTTTCTGTAGATGGTTCTTTTTAAAATGTAGTATGTCTTGCAGGTGCATTCATGTAACAGATAACAAACTGCACAATGAAGGAAAACATATTGGTGTTTCACAACTAAATATTGTTCATTGCACTCCTACTTGTAAGCTTGGTGACCAGATGGGTTAGTTTCCATATACTGGAGCAGCTGTTTCTGTTTGTGACCCTTCCTTGGCAGTGTTCTTAAGCCCAACAGATGCTGCTGTTAATACTGATTCCTGAAGCTTTCCATACTGTAGGTCACACTTAAAAGTATCAAGTGAATAGACACATTCTTGTTTCCTGTAATGTTGTCTTCAGAAGTCTGATTTGGCCCCTCTGTATGGTATCCTTTACCTCAGTCTTTTCTTTCTTTCCAGTTATCTGACTTCCTCTCCCTGGCCTGGTCTGTGTTTTGTCTCTGAAGCTCTTTGCAGACTAGAGACTGGCAAAGAATCCTCCTTCTCACCCACTTTGTTTGTACAAGTCACCTTAGCCCAGTCTGAGGCCTTTACTATCTGTTAATCAAGATTTCTTTTTCAATACATCTCTGTTAAAATGCTTTACTGTGTCTGGTTTTCCCGTCTTCTCAGATGTAACTGTCTCGGTAAGGAGCTGAGAATTACCCTGGCTCCTGAATTCGCTTCACATCGATCGATTGCCAAAGGAGGTCACCAGTGAGGCTGCTCTAAAAAGATGGACAGACCTGCATGTTTTTTAAATGTCATTTTACTGGCAAGAAGAGAAGATTATTAAAAAAAAACATCCTTTCAGAGCTCTTGAGTGGCGTAGCTGTTAAAGACTGAACTCAGTTAAAGAACTCATTCTGTTGTATCTGTCTGCTATGTCCACTGACAAAAACAACTTGTGATGAATTACTTTTGTGGCATCTGCATTTGCTTTGCCTTTTCTTTCTTTTAAATGTATTTCTGAATACTGATTACAATATGTATGAAACACACTTGGTTTCATGCTGGCATATGATTCAGAGAGGATCCCGATAAATTATTTTATTTTGTAGCAGTTTTTTTTTTGATCGTGGATATAAAGAAAATATATTGTGAGTAAATCTTTCAAGGGTATAATGCATCTTTTATGAGAACTTGATTAATCTTCATAAACTTTTATTATATTGTCAGGAGCACCTCGCTCTGGACAGCACAAGTGTACAAGCAAATATATTTAATATTCTCCAGTGTTGGTAGAGTTTATAGTTTTACACTGTGTTTTCAAGCTGAATGCATTTTTATAACAGTGATATTGATTTCTTTTATTAAACCACAGTCTAATTTTGTTCTGAACAATGGAGTTTTTTTCATCCAAATTCATTATCTGTCTTCAAAAAGCACTGGAGTTGAACAGGGGCGAGTAACTATTAATGTGGAAACCGTCATGCCTGCCTTCAGTAAACTGAAATCCAGTGACCACTTCTGAAGGGAAGCTTTGTGGATTTGCGTACTTTCTATGATGCTTTAGTGTTGTCAGAGAGAGGCTTGACCAAATTATTCCCCTGGTTTTATCAAATAAGATGCTTTCCAGTGAGAGTTCCAAAAATACTCAACTGAAGCTAAGTATTTCTAAACTTTTTTCCTTTTAAAAGCTAACTTGAAATTAATTCTTAGAAGAACTATGGTAATTATTCAAAATGAGTGATTATTCTTTAATGGTTTTGCCACTGATGACTTGTGCAGATGCCTGCTTGCAGGTTTGTAATGTAAGTTGTGTGCAGTTCAACCTCATCCATTGGTGTCCTGCTTGATGGGACACTGCTGTAGTTTCCTCTTCTGAATAGACGTGTAGACTCGGGTTTGCCTGGATACTGTATGTGTGCATAGCTTTGATTGGATACCAGTCTGCTTTTTAAGGCTTTGCTAAGTGAACTACAGTGTTGCTGATATACATTAAATAGCAACTGCCTGTAGCCAGCTAAAAGACATTTAGTCTTCTGAGCCTTCCAAGGAGGCTTCCAAGCCCAGAAATGAACCCCGACAGATGCATTTAGCAGTGATCAGCAATTGCAATTAACCTGCTTTCACCTCTCAGAATATGTGACCTCCCACTAGCGCTCAAGAGGAAAGTCTCAAACTGTTACGGGGAATCTGGACCAGGCACATTCTCTGCCTGAAGGCAGAGGCATAACACGACTATTTCTTTTGCAAAAGCTTCAAAAAATCATATTTGTTTTTTTCTCTTGAAGTTCTGTTTCTTTAACAATATCACAATAGTGTATTTATAAAGTACTGGATCCAAAACAACTTACTTGACATCTTCCATAAGTTCAGCAAAGTCACTGTGCACCACGGATTCACATTTCAGCCAAAGTGGAAGCAGTAGCTGTGGAAGCAGTTAAACCAATTAATCAATAAAAATAGCATAAGAGGACATAACATTCCAGGATGTTTCAGTGTTGGAAAATGCAAGTGTCAGTAAGGGTTTCACTTTACTGTGCAGATTGCTCCAGTCATCAGCAGTGGCAAAATGAAATGACTTGCACCTAAGGTCCGTAGGTATTGTTGCAGCTATATTGTATATAGGATGGTGCAACTGCATTCAGTTATTAAGATGGGAAAGTTTTTTTTTCTTAATTGAAGATCTGCAAATAAATTTAAATCAGTGAACTATGCATTTATTCATGCAGAATGGGTTCAATCGAAGAGTAAAGATTGCAGTGAGTTTGCAAAAGTTACCAGTGATAAATCTTACGGCAGAATGATAGAAGAAATCAAGTTGCCTAGTGAAGATTTAGAGGCTGTTCAAGTCCAAGATGTGGAGAACAGACGACTAGTTTACAACTAGTGTACCATGAGGGGTGTGCAAAAGCAGATTGTTGAAATACAGGAATACAGTCACCTGTCAAAGGTAATGATTCAGTGGAACTTGTGTAAGTTGAAATAATTCAAAATGAACACTAACCTACATTTCTAATATGTTCTGGAATGCATCAATACGATTAATCCTTTTTCTTTCTGAACTCAAGTATTTTGAGTTTAGGGTTGAAAGCACTGTCACCCTCCATTAAGTAGTTTTTGGATTCTGTGGATCATCAGTAGCACAAAATTGGGACATCTGTATATCCTCATCTATGTTCTCTGCAGCACTCTGCCACTCTCTCCACAACAGGAAAGTCGATTGTCTAGGTGGGCAGAAACATCACACAGAAGGCACACGGTGCATCACACACTAAATCTGATGCTTTTTAGCACATCAGATGCCTTGTGGCTATCACAGACAAGGTGGCTCAGAGAGAAACAATGTAGAAGATTGAAGCCTTACTTACATGATGTGGGGTTTTAAAGGATTGGAGTATTTTGTCTACAACTATATTGTCTAATTATTTTAGTACTCTTCCGTGTGTTCTTTGTAAATCTTTAATTATTTCCTTTTGGATTTTTATAATTATCAACAAAACCAGAAACATTTGTCTTGACAGATTAGAGGCAAACAAGTGCGTTTCACCAATCTTATTAAAAATAGTGTTTTTTAGGCTTTTGAAGTGAAAGCAAGCCTCGTCCGTATTATTTATTGATTCATGCCACCTCTATGTATTGGGACTGGTGTAGCGGCACTGGCTGGGTCAGCTAAAGTCTTGCTGGTCTCTATTTTCATGGCGGTCAGCTATCATGATAACACTGGTGTGTACAGAATTGACCAGAGCACTGACTTCACTCATATATCCCCAGTCTGACCTTTTTCCATTAGGAATTCATTGTTGTTCTTACATGTGCCATAATAGAATACTTTCTTTCTACTAAAACACAGAACAAATTTGAACATCATACAATTACACCCCGTTGTCCATACTACTGGCAAAGGGGACATCAATGTAGAATTAGACAGCTGTAATAGAAGCACCATGCAACAAGACTGTGACTACATCAGCAACAGCAACAGCAACAAGGCTATGACTGCATCAGCAGCAGCAACAAGGCTGTGACTGTATCAACAGCAGCAACAAGGCTGAGACTGCATCAGCAACAGCAACAAGGCTGAGACTGCATCAGCAACAGCAACAGCAACAAGGCTGTGACTGCATCAACAGCAGCAACAAGGCTGTGACTGCATCAACAGCAGCAACAAGGCTGTGACTGCATCAGCAACAGCAACAGGGGTGTGACTGCATCAGCAACAGCAACAGGGCTTTGATTATATCAGCAGCAGCAGCAGGGCTGTGACTGCATCAGCAGCAGCAACAAGGCTGTGACTTCATCAGCACCATGCAACAAAGCTATATCAACAGCAGCAACGGGGCTCCATGATACATACAGCAAAATGTACGCTTTATCTCGACTCTCTGATTTGTGTTAATCAATTCTCAATCCAAACCCATTTCCATGAATATCTAATGTTCTGTTTCATGCAAAATCTGTTTAAACAGCCACCATCTATTCTCCACCATTCTGTATCTATCTTATCCCATTTTCCTTCATTTCTTTCATGTCTGCTCTTCAGAAATTGCAAACTTTTACCTCCTTTTCAGAATTTACATCTTCCCAGTTGGTCATAGATTAAAATCACATGGTGTGAATGATCATTTCTAGGCTGATGATACCTATAATCTATGTATGTACCAAACATGACCATAAAGTAGCTGTTTCTGCACTCTCTAATGGCATCTCTGATATAAAAACCTGGATGACTCAAAATTTTCTTCACTTAAACTGAGGTCATGTTACTTGGCACCTACCCATCACCTACGTAAAGCCAATTCAGTAACCTTTCTATGGATGGTACTGTGCTTGAATTTCACTCAACATTGAAGAATTCAGGGGTGTTATTTGATCCTGGCTTGACTTTTGACCCTCATGTGCAAATTATTTGTAAAATCATCATTCTTCAATCTCAGAAAAATTGCCAGACTTTGTCCTATGTTGTCTTTGACTGTAGCAGAAAAGCTGGTCAGCACATTTGTCATTTGTAGAAGTGATTACTACAATGATCTGCTCGCTGGGATATCCGAGTCCACACTAAACCGACCCCAGTATGTAGCTCGTAAGGAGTGACCATGGTTTTGCTGCTGATATTTTCCCATGTTGGGTCAAACACTTTGATAGTTTGATCCTAAGTATGGGGTCTTTATATTTATGAAAACCGTGATGTAATGGCAGTGATAACACTTCTCTGAAAACTGCAATCCTCAGTGGCCATATACAGTATATCATGTTCAGCAAAAGAGGACCTAATTGGTGCTAAAAACTCAGATACAACTCTGTATAATTTAGAGTAAAGTAGGCAAAATGTAGAGTTCGTCTGTACAGGATCTGACAGTAATATCCCCTGTGTCAGTCTAACAGCAGGGATATGTGCAAAACGTTCATTACTGCAGAGCATCTCACCTAGTAAACGACTGGGTCAAATGCCATTGAAATAATAATCCTGCTTGAATCTACATATAATAATTTTGGCACAGCATTTAAACAGTGATACTGTGATATTTGTTATATAAGATATTTGATTCCAATGCTGTAGCCTCAGAATGAGTTGTTAAGAAGTTTACTTTACCGAACTTGTTAGCCAGTTATACTTATTTTAAGTTTAATCTTGCTCTTTAATGCAACTGTAAAGGCCCCCATCCCAAACAACAGAACAAGAATACCCCCGACCAAAACAACACATCCACTCCCCTTTCTGAGTCTCTGACACCAACACTGTCCAAATGAACACCCGAATTCTCCGCCACTCACCATCAGTCAACAAACACACATACTGGGAGGATAATTGGTTTTTGAGACTGGAGTCCTGTCCAGGGTGTATTCTGCCTTGTGCCCGTTGCCTGGGATTAGATCAACCAGTTTGAAGATGGATGGATGGATTACTGTTAAGCAGCACATTCCGTAACTTAATCATTTTGATTTAATTGTTTTCATTGTACTTTAAATCTGCAGTAGTAGTTTGCTTGTAAACATACATGAAACTGAAAAATATATGTAATGTTCCAGGTGTGGCTTATTTTCTCATCTGATTTCTTCTTTGATGACAGTGTATTTTTTCTTTTTTTAATCAGAGCTGTGTAAATGAGTAAATATGCTGATAAATCAGCTAGACTGCAGGTCAATATGAACTCTGCTGGAAAGAGAAAAGTCATTGCTGAGAAATGAGGCATCTGGAGAGACAAACCCATTCTTCTCTGTTTAATAATAAATCCTGGGCTCCAATGAAACAGGCTATAGAAGAGTTAAGATCATTCTCAGTTCACAAGGTTACAGCTTCTGTCCAGCAGTGGTCACAAGGTCAACTGAATATTGATTATTGGGTGCAAAATTAAAAAGTGTGATTGTGGCATTATCTTTCCGTCCATGCTTGAGATGTGATCGCTGTAAAAGATGAATTGACACTATCAGGTCTTTTTTTTGGTCTCTGTATGTTTAAAAGCTCACAAACGTGCATGTATGAAGCTACCTGAAGTTAAAGGAAAACGCAGAAAATCCTTGCAAATTGCCATACTGCACCATTTAGAGGTTTGTACAGAATGTTGAAAAATAGAATAGTAAAACACTGTTCCACCAAGCTTCAAATGTTTTGTAGCTCTTATTTAAATACAAATGTCTTAATTGCACTGAATTTGCATAGTTGTTTCTGTCAAGATTTATAAAACCAATTACAACTTAGAATGAAAAGAAATGTGTAGTGAAGTAGCTTACCATTAAGTGGAAAAACATCATTTTTTTACTCATTAGTAACTTACTTATCATCTATCCATTATCAGAAATAGATGAGGGATAAAAGGAAATAAAAAATCTTATTCTTGGCGAGGACTGTGGCAAATCCCAGAAGCACAGAGCTAAAACCAGGATGCTAGCCCATCGCAAGGAACTCGGGGACATTTTGCAAACACAAGTTAACCCAGACAGCATGTTTCTGGGGAGTTGGGAGAAAGCTAGAGCGATAATCAAGCCCAGCACCCTCTGAAGTACCCATGCTAATGTTGTGCCAGTATCTCGTGAACCCAGACCAGACCTAAACGTATTATTAACTTTTGGAATTGTTGCAAGGACAGTGACACACATTTTGGCAAAGAAAGGTTATTCAGCTGCTAAAGGAAAGAGTCCCAAGCTGAGATAGTGAAGAAGCACACTTTTCAGGATAGCTGAATAATGTTTATTCAACAAGAATGCTAAACTTGGGTTAAGGTTGAAAACATCCATTTCATAGTATTTTTCTGTCATAACTGTTTTATTTTACTGAACATTCCTGTTAATTAAAATTTATAAGAAAATAAAGTAGAAGTATACGTGGAATCTATTAATATTCATTCTAATTGATTTTGGTCTCTGCTTTGATTACGAAATGTGGCCTGTCCATACATTCATTTTCTAATCTGCTTATCCAGTACAGTCGTAGGGGGAGCTGGAGCCTAACACAGTAAGGAATGGGACAAGGTGGGACACACCTTGGACAGAACACCATTCCAACACAGGGAAATGTGGCTTGTAAATTAGCAAAATACGTCAATTCGTCTTAACTTAATGATCTCACAAACAACATCTTACGAAGATCAATGGATAGGTGCATGTATTCATATTTTAAAATGTATAACAAAGCATAAAATAATAAAGCTTGTCTGAAATAGATACATAATATTTACTGGTTTCTATTGTAATGTTTTTTTCTGCATCTAGTATATCAAAGAGTTAATCTGCGATTAGTTATAAATGGACTTTTGTCTCATTATTAGAACTGCTAGTAAACACAGCCAAATAATCTGTGTCTGTCACAGGAATATAATGAATTCAGCAATCGTGTAAATTGACTTTGCTTTAGTTCAGCGGTGCTTTTGTTTGGAGTGCATCGTGCATCAAATCAAACACGGGTGAAACTGCAAAGAGCTGCAGGGAAATTGTGACTTGTAATCTCTAGCCTGACTTTTTAAGTCATACAACCCATACACTTGGGAGAAGGGTTAAATTGATCCAATTTAGGTTTAGTCAGGCTGGTTTATCCCTTCATCATGGCTGTAAAGCTATTAATGATTTAAAGAGGTTTAGAAAGCCTGCTGGATTCTTGACCTTGAGAACCAGACTTGAGATCACCTACAGTAACTAAAGCAACTGAGGATCGGAAATAAATAATAAAAAGTGTGAAGGGGTCTGGTAGAAATGGACACTGGGATGGCTGTGACCATGCTTTCCTTTGTTTGTAATGAATAGATGCAATAGCAGAAGAACAGTTATTTTGGCAGGAGTCTTCAATTAGAGTCGGTGAAACAGATCTGTGCTTATGTTATTGAGTCCTGTTTCCCATTAGTGTTGCTCATCAGTGTGTTTCTCCCGCTGGGAAGTGATTGGCTATGAGATTTACAGTAACTGCACCAGCACTTATCTCTTTCACTTTCATTTTTATTTTCATTTAGGAAGGACAGTTGTGGTGCTTTGTCTTGTCTTTGATAACCCTGATTAGACTTTTAACAGATGATAATGTTAATACCAGCAGCCCCACAGACATGGACCTCACAAAGATCTGTCAGGTCTGGCTCGGTGTTATCTGTTTCATCGCTTTGCTTTATTCATTTTTCTCCCCCTGCAACACTCTGCGTCTTTACTCAGGAGACAGGCTTGACGAAGGTTACCAATGAGTCCTTATTTATCTTCCAAAGTATGTTTGCCTTTCAAATGAGGTTTCACTTAACTGGATCCATCTTCCATCGGAATTAATTGAGAGGTATTCCCAATAGTGTTTTAAATGATTAGATCAATTTCAACTCTGATAATGTTCTTTTTTTCCCCACATTCAGTAATAACAGAAACTGTAAAGTCCAGAAGGCCAGTAATGTACTTCATCAGTGAGAGGAACAAATGTACCTTCTGTTCCGCAATGACGGCTGAGTGAGTTAATTAGGTTATTTGTAATGAAACCAGATCTACTGCTACAGGCAAAGGGAATTCAGATTGTTAGTGTGATGTTAATCCATTTTTACTTTTCTGACTAATTACTTGTAAGAATAGAACAGCAAATTTGAAATAACTAGGGATAATACCTGAGATGCCCTGAGGTTTACCGTGAGGCAGTAAAAGCAGAAAATGTGTGAAAGAAGGCAGAGATTTAAGTGCACATGTAGGGGAAATCAGAAAGGTAGACCAGGACACAGTCTTGCCACA
This sequence comes from Lepisosteus platostomus, assembly GCF_059453375.1. NCBI lineage: Eukaryota > Metazoa > Chordata > Actinopteri > Semionotiformes > Lepisosteidae > Lepisosteus > Lepisosteus platostomus. Next base: position 14,986,053 of record NC_142634.1, read on the forward strand.
CTGTGGCAAAGCTGTGTGCAGATGGAGAGAGTTAGCTGTAGGCAATTAACGGTTGAGAAGAGAGATTGGACAAATGGATGTAGTTAAAATAAAACAGAACTTCAGAGACCTGTCCATTGTCACACTGTACCAGCAAAGGAATAACAGTGTTATAGAACTAATGTACATTTAAAAGATAGACACACATATATAAGGATTTTAAAATTAAAATCTATGTCAGATTGCCCGTTGTGTAGTAGAGTAATGCTATTTTTAGTTGCTTGATAATATATCATATTATTGTGATATGATATGATATGATATCATCTCATATGATATGATTATATCATATAGTATGTACATTTATAAGGAATTTCAATCTGGAGTATAGATTACTCAATAAATAAACCTGGAAATGCTGTTCATTCTGTTATCAACTGACACCTGCATGGACGATTCTCTGCTAAGTGATCATTACAACATAAAAACATCACAGTGTTAGAGCAACAGTCAACCCTAACAGCAAGATACCAAAAAGAGGATGTGGTGGTGAATGTGGATGTGACAAGGGGCACTGGAAACTGATCCTCAGATTGTGAGACGCTGCATAAAACTCTTTTGGGGAGAATATAATGTGATCTCCAATTGCTTTTAGATAAAGGACAGCACGAGACTAGTGCTGTGCTACACAGCTATGGAATGGGGCATGAGACAGCAGCAGGCTTGTGTTTGTAAAAGGGATGTCTATCAGGCTGGTTTAGCCTGGCAGGCATGCCAGGGCTTTCTCAGGGGGTGGCTGATTACACTGGAGCAAGGCAGTTTGTTTACCTGGGTTCTCAGCTGTAGATTTTTGTGATTGAGTTCTGGAAAATGAATTATGGATCCTCTGTTTCTCACTGCACTTGTTTTGGCTTCTGTCCAGCACAGCCATTATACAAAGTCCCTGCACTGTAACTTGTGCTGTTGGCTGATCTCAAGTATATATTACTATTCCCTTTTCGCCTGCTCCTTCTGTACCACTGCTGCAATTACTATTATTATTGTTGTTGTTTGTAAAAGTGGTAAACATTCCAGTAGTGATAACGTTGATCATCTTCTAAAAAGAATGTAACCGTAAAGGGGTACAAAAATCAAAATGCTCTGTGATGCATTTGCGTAGAAAAAAATAGTTTTTAAGATTAGGATTAGGGTAAACCTAAGATTAGAGTTTGGGTTTACAGTAGGTAAGCTCATATTTATCCAGGTCCTTATCAGTGATGCCAATAATGACCTCTTGAGCGTTAAAGCATCTGTCTCTGTCTCAAGTAGGATTCTCATGTGCTAAAAGACTTAACCACATAAGGAGGCTTTCTTTAGGTAACTTGTCAGATTCAATTTGGTCAGGATATCAGAGAAATTGTTATTTAACAGTGCATCCTCTCCTATCAAATGTGGAGGACAGAAAGAAGACAGTGTAAGACAGCAGGGAGAATGTAGTGTAATCCAATGATTGCCCCTCTAGGCTCATCCAGTAAACGTGAGTGACACAAGCAAGGTAGATGTTAGGAATAGATGACCTCAGTGCCATACAACCCATACTGACCCGCGCCTTCGATTGGGAAAGCCTCCCCGTGGCTCTGAGACATCACTAATGATTTTGTATATCCAGTACAGTACCATAATCCACAAGCGGATCATTCTGTTGCACCGAACATTTTCACCAGAGATGCCATCAGAAAAGGGCTGATGGAGTGGAAGTGTGGTGGAAAGGAAATGACTTTGGCGCACTGCATGACACTGCAATAACAAGGAACCAAAGGACAGTAATAATATAACTGGGCAGCTGATAGCACAGTGTAACTGTAAGAGCAAACATTTTGTGCATTTTTATACAGTACTTCTCAAAAATCACGTTTAGGAAATGTTTTCTTGGTCAACAGTTCAAATAGCCCGAGAAACCTACAATGTGAATGGTTTGAGGCTTTCCCAAGTTACTTCTTAGAACACTAGGCACTCTCAAATAAGAGAAATGCCAAATAAGCAAATAAACCATGGAGAAAATTAAATTGGCATTGAAAGGGAAAATTATATGTTTCATTCAATTGGGAAGACGGAACAGCAATGAATCTGCGGGAGAAATGAACTTGTCACACTTGATCAGCTAAGGGAGCCATAAGTCTGCATTTCTGAGACCCCAGTGTTCTCTTAAATCTGTCGCAATTAAGCAATGACTTTTTTCTCTTTCTCTATTCTTACTGTGTAATATTACAGATCTAGCAGCATCCTGTAAAACTAGCCTGCCTCTGGCAAAGTCAAGAAATTGACATGCAGAAGGGCAACAGAAGTATATTGTGCACTGGTGTCTGAGTGACATGCAAACACAAGTCTGTCACATCTTCCTTCTGAAACCCGAGGAACGTTTTCAGAAGCTGTTTTTGTTTAAAGAGTGTTGAAAAGTGTCAAGACTCAAGAGTAACGGGCTAAAACGACTGTAAAGAAAACACCAAGTTTTACTTTCTATTTTTTAATAGTTTAGAAAGTAAATAAATGTATAAAATAGGCAGATCTTTTGAAAACATTGTGACAACACTTTTTCCCTGGAGACTTACGAGAACTGTGACAGGACTCTGTTTCCTTGCTAGTCTCGGCTTATGAAAAGTGAGCCATTAGTGTTGTATCTCCATAATCACTTCACTGCTGTGCTGCCAGACGCTCTCCGGTACGGACATGAATAATGTTAATAGAATGCTGCTGGTGCCTGATCATTAAAGAGGCGAGCTATTGCCAGTCTATAGACATTTTATGTGAATTTGAACATGTGTCTCTTTGACAATCAATCCCCTGACGTTTGAATTTTCAGCATACTACGTAATTTGTTTGTCTTATGTGCTTTGATTCATTTTTCTGAAGGCCAGACACATTTGTGGGGAACAAAATACAATATACTTAAGATAAATAGCTGGCAAATTCTCTTATTGGCTGGCTGTGATTTGTTTCCCGTTTATGTGATTTCTGAAGTAGTTGTTAGCTGCTTGACAAGGACAAGTTGTGTTTATTTGGCCCAGAAGAACAAAAGTAGGGTTCAATCAAGGGGAAGCTACTCACCCCATCCTTTTCATTTCATTTTTTCATTTAGTGTCTACAAGCATGCTGGCTCAGTCCATACTATCGGACTGATGGTTACTTGTTTTTTTCAAACCATTTGTTTGTATCTTTCATTTTCTACCTGCCCAGTTTGTAGCTTTTTTATATTTCAGGTCATGGCAACGGGCTCTGTACTATGCAGGACTGATGGGGCAGAGCAGACAGGCTCACCCGACCTGCGCAGGTGTCAGAGGTTCATCCATCTTTCGATGCGTTGCGAGCTTCACCGTTCTTTCAGTGGAGGCGTTGGGAATTTCCAGGGGTCGTCATTTCACTGCGCAGACAGAGCCCTGGCCAGTTAATCCCAACACTGCCTCGGTCAGTTGTTACTGCTCGTGTATGTAGTCCGTCAAATCTCCCACTGTCAAGATGTGCCTCTTAGCTTTTCTTTTAAATGTAGTTGCATTTCAGTTCCCTAGACACTTTTTCCTGTTTTTTGTTGTTGAATTTGTTGGCTTTTGTTAAATGTAAGTTTTGATTTCAGGATTTTGAATACCTATGTCAAATCTTCGCATTTTGTTCATTTCTGTCAAAGAGATTGTTCCTTTAACGTTGTGGTTTTTATGGAATACATTTAATCCTGAAACTATTTTGCTCCTTTTGATTGAATTCTTGTCAAGTTAGTACCATCTCTTCCCTAACACATTCAGTTTCCATTCTGGAGAGCAGGGTTACTCCATATTCAGTTATAATTAAGCTCATAATAAATTTGAGAGACCAACCAAATATCATGATGTATACCTACAGTATATCTATATCTAATGGCATGTTCTTCAAATACAGTTCTTCATTGATTCATGAACTCAGACTCCATTTGCACAAAGTGTGTGTGAGTCATAATGAGGATTAAGAGCTGGAAAATAACTACGAATAATTTCCCATAATTAGGAAAATTTCCTTCAAGTTCAGATCCATTGCATGCAGTCCATTTTTTAAGCAATAATCATTCTTTGCAAGCATTCTGTGTGCATAAAAAAGCGAGGCAGTACAACCAGACTTTGAGTGAGAGCTCACTGTATTCAGTACTTTTGCAGAGCATCTGTAGGATGAATTAATTACTGTAACACTGGGAATTAAAATAAAATTACATATGGCTTTGTAATACAAAACCCTTCTAATTATTGAAATGATTTTAGTGCTAAAAAAGAACCTATTTGTGCCTAGTCCTGGGAGATACGGGACTGTCTGGATATGTGGCAGTATGGGTCTTTTATAATGTCCCTTTCACATTATATTTTGAAATGTTCAACTTCGTTCAGTTCCTTTAAGATACAGTATATTCTTTGTTAGTTAAGTGGAATTTTTTACATGCTGACCACAAAGAGTTGTTGATTGACACTAACGTTTTGCTGTGACTGGATGGGAAAATCATGTTTAAAGCATCATTTTCTTATTGTAAAAACAGGTGGTGTGTTTTTAATACCTTGGCTTGCAGCTACTGTATGATCCCCACGACCACACCCAGGGGAAAATTAGAAAGTGTGAGCAAACTTCTGCAATCTGCCCGCCTTCGAGCCACTCGTTTAAAACATCATGGGTATGCGCAACACATCCCTGTTCCGGGGGTTCAGCACAGACTAGAGGTGAATCGTATCTCACCCTGACGGCACTGCAAGTGCCCAGGGGGCCCCAGGGGTCGCTGAGATGGCCAGCTAATCCCACCGACAAGTCCTGGTCACAATCACCCGGGGCCACGACTAGCTTTGAACCTGTAGAGCTCCACTTACACTCAGACAAGAGACTTCGTTGGTGGTAAAGCCTGGTTTTATTTCTTTGGAATGTTTTCTCTAGCTGACGTGATCATCAAGTAAACTCGGACTGATTATGTTGATGATGCAGAGCAAGGTGCTTCTTGATTGTCTTTCTGATGGCTTAATCATTCATTTACAGGCGCTCCAGTGTAGGGATCTTATATCCAGGGTAGAGTCACAGTAAGACGTTGATTTCAACTGTGATATTTTTTTCAAGCCTCAGGAAGAGGTTTCCTATTGTCATTCTCTTAAATATTAGCTAAATTAAAGTCATTATCTCTGTGGTTGTGGATTTTAAGTGTCTGATTGTTTCATCAAGGATAGATAGCTCTAACATCAATTTCCTGGTACTGTACTCATGCTGAGCTGAACACACCTGACTGCACTTACAGTATACAGTATGTTATTCAGAGCATAGGTAAAAGAGTGCTGATGAAAGCACATGACAAAGCACAGACAAGAGCATTTCTGATGCCTTCTTCACATTACTTCTGTATACTGTACCTCAAACAAAGCAATTTCTGAATATTTCTCTATACACACTGTACAGGATTTGCCAAGTTATTTAAATGGTTTGTAAAGTTAGTTTCAAAGTTTAAATTCAGATGCCTCAGTATTCTAGATATCTGTATAACACCATGGTAAAAATGCAGTACTGCGAAAGGCTGTTTCAGAAATCCAAAAATATTTAGTAGCTTTCCTTTTGTTGTATAAAATGTGCCTGAAAATGTCGTAATTCCTCATAAGAGCTGTTATAACAGTCGCTACAATTTGCATCTTATTCTGTTTTCTGTTGTAGTATTGACTGACTCCCCATTTGTGCATAGTAAATTACTTTGAGATATGTGGTACAAAGCTACAATGCAATTGTTATGACATTTCATAGTGCTTCTTCTGCTTGTCCAGAGCACAACACCATTTAAGATTCATTTATTTTAATTGAGTTTTAACATTATATCACCACATAATTGCAATTACATGTTATATAAGTGTTTATTGGAATGGAAAATCCCAAGCTTTCAACTGCTTAGTTTCACTAGCAAGTAAGATGTTATGATGGATTACAAGTCTTTCATAATTCAGTTACCGTTATTTATGGACCTTCATATTGATACTAGTATTTCATAAGAAATGGCTTTACTTCTGAATTCTATCTTGAAGACATTAAAGTGAATAATTATTTATTCTTACTTTTACCCCAGGAAATAAAAAAAATGTCAGATTTTTCAGACATCTTGAATATGTTAACTAAAGGATAATATTTTCTGAAACAATTCGATTTAACATGAAAGAGAATTGCGCAACCTTCTCGGATAGTGTGTACACATTAAATGTTAGGAATGGTGTTTTTTTTTCATATTTGGTACGCTGCTATTTTAATTTGTGGCAGGAAACAAGCTCATATTTGGAAATGCAAATTTCATAGCACAGCCTGCTGCAAGAAACCAGGCATCTTTTGCCAGTGACTCCAGGTTAAAATTCCACAGAGATGCATCATTCTGAGAAGGTAATCGCCAAATCTGTGTGACCTCTCCTTTACATGTACAGTTTTGAATAAGAGCCAGGTTGAAATGAGAAAAAGTACCTGCAGGTGTAAGTCACCCGGTGCTGTGGTCCGGGTCTGGTAGAAGTCAGAGTGAGGAACGTGATGATGTGAGCACACCGGCACACCTGGCCTGTAGAACTCTCTCCCTTGTGGGCTCACAGTCATCCACAGATAGTGCTTTACGCCACCGAGACCAGAGACTCCTGGGATCATTGCATTGCCAGGTGTGGCACTTTTATTATTTCAGTCTTTCATTTTGCACCCGGAGGGCTTTATTCAAAGAAGCTGAGCTGGCAGAGATCAGGGGTTCAAGATCTCCCTCCAGGCTTCAGCTCTTGTGGACAAAAACATGCAGGTTCCTTTTCTTGTTAGTGTCTGTACACACTCAGGACAGCACTCCCTCTCTTCGGGGGTGCCCGATTCTGGGCTCTGGAGCAGATTTCCTTTCTACTGAGGCTGGAATAGCTCAAAATACCATTGGCCCTGATGTCTCCTGGAGCTTGTTAATGGAAAAAGAGACAGAATGTTCAGTTTGAGAATAGCGTTTCTGACTTAAATGGCCCCTTGTCTTGGAGAGCTCTAAATAACTTAATTGGTTTCTGTTATTGATTAGACTGATACCAAGTCTTTAGTTACTGATGTTTAATTAACTGTGAAAGTGACAGGTGTAAGCAGTGATGCTTAAGTCCATTCATAGGCATTGCCAGGCTATTTCAATAAGTACAAGAAATATAATTGTAAGTTTGTGTTGTTTAAAGAATAATGTAATAATATCTTGAAGGGTATCCTCCATTATTGAGCAAAACCTAAAGAATGAAACAGAACAGTCGTTTTTTTGTAAGTGGAGCAGCAGAGTGCATAGTGGTGACCTTTGTGAATATAAAAGCTGACTTGCAGTTTCTGTTTTTAAACAATACCCATTCTCCCAGTGGGGAAGTCTGCTACTCCTGACTTTGGCGCCTTGAAGCATAATACACTGAAAAATATTTTTAGATAAAAAGACCTGTTTCGAAAGCTCTACATAGGGTTTTTTCAGTGGAGGCAAAAAAATACAAACAGAATCTTAGAATATGTAGTTACAAGTGCACAATTTAGACTAAGGGATGTTACATAAATGTCATATTATGTGTTATTTAAGTTTGGTATGTAATTTTGGTCACTGCTTTGTAAAAAAGTTTTTTTTTTTGCCAAGGAATTGGTCCAAAGAAGAAGAACCAGAAGATCTGAGTATTTTTAGTCTTGAAGAGAGAAGCTGATGAGGGGCTCTAATTCAAATATTCAAAATCTTGGTTCCACAGCCAACCCAAAGGACTCCTTTATCATCAAGTGTGAAACACAAACTAGAAAAGACACAAGTGGAAAACTAAGGAGGGTACACTTAGGCTGTAAACGGGAGTCACTTTATTCAAAGGGTTGTGAAAGTCTGATCAAGTTACCAGATGAGCTAGACGGGGTGTGTGACATCCATCCTGTTTGTTTATTAGGTTCTTCTGGGCTTGAACGGTGTGTTCAGATTCTCTATACAGATGTACGGCTGGCTCCAAATTTATACATGCACTTGATATAATGTGACTGAAAATTAGCAAAATATTCACATCTGAGTTTAGTATTTGTTCCATAAATAAGAAAAAAACTATGAAAAGGTGTCAGTATCAGAATCAGATATCACAAAAACAAATCTGACAAAAATAACTAGATATTTCTGGACAGCCTAACAATCAATATTTTTCACCATTGACTTATGCTTATGAACTGACTATTTCTGACTATTTCAAGCTCATGATTCTTTAGTTCTTACTACAACTGTTCTGTTGGATTGAGGCCTGGAGATTTTGATACCCAATCAAGATTGATTTTATGCTGCTTTAACCACTTGGCAGTAGAGGAATCCTGCTACCAAGCCAGAGTTTTGCATAAAACATCCTGATATTCATTCCTCAGTTTAAAAGGAAGGATTGAAGGGTGACCATACAACGCAAAAGAACACTAAAGCAAAAATTCACTCACCTCCATAATTCACAGGAGAAAATACTTTTTTTCAACAGGAACATTGCTGTGAATTTACAGTGGCACATCATACCTCTGATAAGACTGCCCAGAAACACTATCTGTGTTTCAACCAACCAAATCATGTGCTCCCATTTGACTAGTAATTAATTGCTATTCGGCAAATTAATTTTTCTTTTTGTGTTGCCATGGCATCCTGCTGCAGACATCATGAGGTCGACTAAGAAGGTGGTCTTGGAGACAGAATGTCTTGATGATGCCAGAGCACGTTGAAGAAATGCAATTGCTGCCCTTGAATGTGAGGTTTCTTCACAAACCCCAGTTCAGACCACACAATTTGGATAAATCTTTCTCATGTTCCTGATGTTCTAGAAACTGTTCTATTATGTTTGAATTTATAGCTGATGGACTTCACAGTCAAAACTAGAATGTCATTTTTTATAGCTGTTACTACAGTAGCTGAGGTTGATAATTAATACAGTTGTAAAAAGGATGTTGGGTGATAATTTAAAATATAATAAAAGCAATATTTCTTGTGCTAATACATAATATTCTTCTTTACACCCAGTATGAGACATGACACATGACTATAAAACATTTTTGTATATTTTATTGCTTCGAACACACACACCCTGGCGCCATTGATTCATATCCATGATGAGTGTCTGGAGACACTGGAGAAAAGCAATACACATGATTTCTCAGTTATATTCACAGAAGCTGTTATTGACAAAGAGATCCAGTCTCACCTGAAGGCTGCAAATGACGTTTTGGCTGCTTGTGGAAGTTGGTATTTGAGGATCACATCTGTAGCCAAACTGCTGGTGTACCACTCTGCAAATACACTTTGCAGACTTTTCTGTTCAGTGTTTTCTTCAAGTAGTAACACAGGACAGACAGATACTTGAGAGTCACTTTGTTACTGGGTCTCAGAGCTGCTCTTCTCCTGTTATTCACAGAACTAAAACAAACACAACTGAAAGTAACAATAAAACTTTGCGGGACATTTCCCATGAGTAGTATCCTGAATACTATCCCAATTTGGTACCGTTCTGTGTTTTTTTAGCTTGTTAGACATTCAGTACACAGCTTCTAATAACAGTGGATTGATGATGGTTAACTGGTCTCTAGTTTGCACGTTCTGGAGCTCTTGTCTTTTCCCCACCTTCCAAAGACACGCTTTGGAATGGCGAAGGTTTCTGCGGTGTTTCTGCTGTGTTTCCGAATTGTCCCTGTGCGTGTGCACATGCCCTGCAAAGGGTTTCGTTCCTGGGATGTGCCAGATTGCCGTGACCCTTATCAGTGGCAAACATCTTTCTAATAATGAATGGATGATCGTTTTCACCTGTTTGAGAAAAAGAATGTGTCTCGGTGCCAGATTGCCACTGAGAGTCTGTGTTAGGTTTACACTTCTGAAATATGTTTTGAACGTGTTCGATATAAACCACTGCAGGGACAGATGTGGTGAAAATAGCAAACAGTAATAAAATGCACACTTGTGAATAGTGACTATCCAAAATATATACTGTATGCTGTAACGCATAGATTTATACAAATAAGGAGGGGAATTGCCTTTAAAACTGCACTGGGGAAGGGCTGCAGTCAGTGGAAATTGAATGGCCTTGTCTGGCTTGTTTCCATGTTTCCTTTGTTCCTCTGTAGTGCTGCATAGGTGAGTAGGGGTGAAATATGTTGTACTTCACATGTAAATGTTTTGATAAAGCTTGTTACTTAGATAAACAGTTTAAAAAAAGGTGACAGAGCTCCACTGCTGTTTGATATACAGTATATTTAACCCTGCCACCCACCTCCAGTCCTCTCTCTCTCTGTGCACTTTTCTAACAACGTGCAAATTTGATGCCTGTGTTAACTACATCAGACCCCAGGGTGTAACAATGAGCAGAAGCCCTATCATTGATTTCTCTGGTACTCCACTAATTTCCTGTCTGCTGAATCAGCGGAGGCTTCTTCTCTTACAAGTACTGTTTTTTGGACTTGAACTAATTCTTGGATCCCCACTACTATCGATGTTTAGGCAGGTGCCTAGTGAGCTGGGTTAGCTTGAATGGAGACAGAAAATATACAGTATGTACTCAGTGCAGATTATTGTAGTGTAGTCATTATAAGGTCATTTTTAGTAAATGTGTAGTAAATTAGTAGCCTTTTCTCTTTAATTTCGATGGGTATCTGTATGAACTGTGTGCTGGTAGCGGTCTGGACTGTGAGAATAGCAAACACATTATTGTGAAAAGGAGCCGTGAAGAGCGGACGTGGTCATAAATTGATATTATTGCACTGTTGTTTTTACTTTTTCATAGCCTGCCTATATCATGCAGCAGGAATGTGCTCAGTGAAGCGTGGCTGAGGGGTCTGTTGACCCCCGGTTGCTCAGACATGCTGTGGAGCGTCTGGCACAGCCACTGCGTTCTGTCATTTATACTCCTTTTGCAGCGGCTTTCAAAATAAGCCCAGCACCCCCGTGTGTGTGCCTCAAATTCTTTCTCTCAACAGCAGGATCTCTTTTACACACACAAACAGAAATACGTGCAGCACCGGCAGGCACTCGCAAATGACTTGCGTTACGAAGAGAACAAAAGGAAATAATTTTGCTCCGCGTGCTTTCGGGACGAATATACGAGGTGTTCCGAGGGCATGTGCAAACGCGGAGAGTGAAGGCTGAGCCGCCGAAACACTTTCCTCCTTCTTTGTTCCTAACTTTGCAGGTATCGGTTTCAGATGTCAGCAAGGTCAAAAAGCAGCTGTAGCCTGAAGGAATGTGTTAGGATACCGAGAGCTGAGGGGAGGGAGACCGGCAGGAGCGGCGCAGCGCTGTGCTGGTGTCAGGGTCGTTGGCCAGGCTGAGGGCCCCGGGCACGGTTTCCATGCCTGAGGGGGAGGGGAGATCGCCTGGCACTGCTCACGAATCCCTGTGCGCAGCACTAATTTCTGATAACGTCTACATTGTATGGGAGAACAGAAGCAAGATTTATTTTATTGAATACACAGAAGTTGCTTTGAAAAACAACATAGGAGGCGCAGGGTGGAGGTGCCAGGCCTGGGAGCTTGGCAGTCCTTGCGTGCTCCAGTGTGTGAAGGGACTTTTAAAATAGACAGATTGAAGCTCATTTCTGCCTGTCTTTAGCTCAGATCTTTTACCTACTGTATGATTGAAAACAACCACCTTTCCAATGGCGTTCAGGCACCCCTAAAGCAAAGTAATCCCTTCCCATATGGATCACAGCACACTGCTATGCAGCTCTGGGGCTTATGGAAATGAAATGGGAGGAAATAAAATGGCCTTCATCTGTCTCTGAGTAGCAATTGGAAGTGAGGCATTAGTCAATTAAGAGATATTTCTTGCAGCTGTATTCCAAAAAGCCTTTCTTTGCAACAGCCTTCTAGTTATCCCTTTTCTTTTCCATCTGTTTTCTTTTTCTTAGCTTTAAATCATGCGTCTTGGATGCTTGCTAGTAATAATATAAGTAGCTGTGGAATATATCAGTGGTAAGAGCGTTGCAAATATAGAGTGTCATTAAAAATTCAACACATGCTATTGGTTCCTTTACTGATTTGTTGCCTTTTTAATGCTTTGTCTCTGGTGCTAGCCAGTTACTGCCTAATAGGTTGAAATAAGTCTTTTGTCAGAATTGTGCTTTTGACTGCTCTTATTCTTCTATTGGTACCTTAATAATAATAATAATATCCTTACACTTATATATAATTTTATGTATTTATATAATAAATATATTTATATAATTGTATATATAATGCTGCTGGAAGAGATGTTAGTAGGGCAGCAGGGGGTGCTCACAAGGTCCTGACTCTCTGTGGTCATTAAAAATCTGGCAGCCTGGCCAAATTTCCCATTGGCCTTTATCAATCGTGGCCTACTAATAATCGCCATCTATGAATTGGCTTTACCCTCTGTTCTCCTCCCCACTGATAGCTGGTGTGTGGTGAGCATACTGGCGCACAATGGCTGCCATTGCTTCATCCAGGTGGGTGCTGCACATTGGAGGTGGTGGAAGGGAGTTTCTATTACATATAAAGCACTTTGAGTGGAGTGTCCAGAAAAGCGCTGTATACGTACGTGTAAGCAATTATTATTATTTGAAACCTATTTAAATCCACAGATTAAAAGTAGCCATCATGATCATACAACCACCACAGTGAGGTGCTAAGGAGCTGTAAGCTATTATACTTCACAGTTTACCGACGGTTCAGTTAGGCAGCACCACCTGTATAGCTGACAGGATCCATCTCGCTGCAGGTCAAAGATGTGCTGAGTTCCTTTCTCTTAATCTGAAGACATTCGGATTCTGCTCAGTGAGCTGGCGAGGATGCCACACTACTCTGTGAAGCTGGCAGCCCTCAGTCCCACTTCCTGTCTTGCCCCAAAACACAGCTTTATCACGGCTGACAGAGGGATCATTTTATATGGGTCCGCTGACAGTACTACAGCCATCGTGGAGTTGTTTCTAAGGAAACAGCAAACACCTCCTAAGTGTATGGCAGGCTGAAGGTTTTAAATATTTTAATCCTTCTTGTTTTACAGAGATAAATGGAGTTGGACTTAAAGGGGTACTTCAATACTCTGGTGAGTGCGGTGGACCATCTGTTCTTGTAGAAACAGAGAATCTCAGTGACAGAGCTGTAGTGGGGATTGTGCATTGACAGTGGTCACAGACCACAGGCTTTCTTATTGTTGCATGTGCTGTTTAGAAAAGACGCCCCAGTGACATTCTGACACGTCTGAAATTTATTTATATCTTATTGCAATTTCCTTGTGGACTTCAGGACTAACCTGTCACGCACCTGTCACCTGTCACGCACCAGCCTGAGTGCAGTGCAAACAGGCAAATCAAAGTGTCACCCATTCAGACTGAAGCTCTACAAAGAGGGCGTGAATGAGATCAGCCTGGGAGAAAGGTGGTTTCAAAACCGAGGGAATGAGCTGCTCTGGTTTAGAGTAAAGTTCGACTTAGTGTCTCTGTTTTACTTAAGACCATGTGTGGTTACACACTTTCAGGTTTCATCAGTCCTTTACTGAGTTCCATGCTATTTAGAAACAATATACACAGTATTAGAAATCCTACAATGGAACAAGAAAAGGTTTATTCCAAGCTGGAAAATAGAAAGGAGAAACACAACGCTTAGGCTGTGGATCATTTACAGGTGTCACAATTCAGACTGGAATTAACCTTTAACTGCTCCTTTGCTGCCTTTGCATGCCGACTCAGCTCCCCACTTGAACATCACACATCCTAGTTCTTGTATGTTATGTCTTCCAAGACACCTCATTTTAAAATTTTAATTCTTTTAATAATCTTTCAAATGAAAATTGTATGCAAAGCATTGCATCTTGGAGGACTGCAGTGAGGCACAAAAGTCACACATACTTGTTTTCTCTCTAAGGCTGAAATCTAAAAAAATAAACCATTATTGGAACCAAATACCTTTGTCTATTCTGCAACAGATGCATAATGTCGGGAGCCTATAATACAAAAAGCTAAAGCAGCATAAACTATTTAGAATATTCTAGTGTGGCTCATATTTATTGCATTTCTAATTGAGAGGACAGGAGAGCAGTGATGAACTAACATGCCTGGCTTGGACAGTTGTTCCTGCAGCTGGAACAGAACAACACGTCTGCAAGATCCTTGTCACTAACGTGCACACACCATGAGAGGAGTTTGTTTTTTCCTTCTTGTTTGAGAGAGAACATGTTGACTGCAAGTGTCACTGCTGGGGAGGGCGGCTGGAGGTGGAGGGGGTGTTGTCAGCTGTTACTGTTGTTGCTGCCATTTTGCATCTGTTCATCTCGCTGGGACAGCTGTGTCATTGCAAACAGCATATTCTCAATGTGATTAAAAAACAACACTCCCCTCCCCGCCACAAAAATAGTTCATTAAATGCCTTAAGTGTACCACTTCTAATATGAGCTCTGTTCAGGCACATCCGTGTTAACTGTGCCGAGAATTTGCAGATTCGCGCACAGCCTGGATTTGAAAGACTATTTCTGTAGTCAAACAGTTTGTTTGGAATGAAGTGGATGTTATGCTGTTTATGATGCGTGACTTTTTCATGAATAGTTTAATGGTTCTGGAACAAGTCGGCAGAAGTACAGAAGTTGAAAGCATATGCTGGATTAATGAATTCTAACTGTTCAGAGATGCTGCAGCAGGAATGCTCAGTGCCATGTGGTTCAGACGGGGTGTAAAAGTAATGCTCTGCTGGAATTGACTCTGCAGCAGCAGTTGTTGCTGAATAGTATCCCTGTTCTCTAAAACAACTTCAGATAAAGGCATCTGTTAAATGACTAATTACACAGGGTGCTTATAAAGTTAGCTGGCTTATTCAAACAACCATTATCATGAATATTGTGCTCAACAGAGCATTGTAATTTGGCACACATACCTATGGAACATGGCTAATACAGTGCAAAACTATGGCACACATGGCAGTGGACACTGGTGATGTTAGAACCGTCTGATGTTTACAGTCATTGTACAAAAGAATGTGTTTTCTTGAACTTCCTTCCTGAAAAGCCCTAAAATCTCCCTGGCTTTGCACTGTGTTGCTTCACCGATCTAATTAAATGATTAATTGAACAATTGTCAAATCTGAAGTCTCTTATGCACGTGATTTGAAATAAGAAAATCACTGATTCATGACCTGAAATTAAAAATGCCATTTGTTAATTATACGAAAGTGAGAGCTCTGTTAGAAAGAGCCACAGAAATCCCAAGGAGACAATTGGTCTTTTCCTATTCAAGGTACTGTACCTGTGCCCCTTACAGAGATACTCACACAGTGCTACCAGTAAAGAAGCACAGTGCATCACATGGTAAGAATTTCTCATGGTGAATATTCACCACAGTGGATTTTCATTAGTCAAACAGGTTATACAGTATCCCCTCGCCTGTCTGGAGATACTGTAAAGCAGTCATCCTTAATCACCTACTTCTCAGAACTTCACTGGTGGTGCAGACTAATTCTGTGTCTAGTTTGACTGTTAAATATGTTATCCATTGTTTGTCTTGCCAAGTATTTTACCTTATATTTTAGTTTATCAGCATGCGATCCTTCTCCTCTGCTCCAAGACTATGTTAGAATTGGCCCCTTCACAATAAATAAAGCAAAATGAACTGAATAACCTCCGCTCATTGTATATTCTTTCTCATGCATGTCTCTAAGAGAAAACTGATTGTTCAAAATCAAGAACCTTTGAACAGGTTTTTAATTGATTATGGTCTTAGAAACAAAAACGTTGTAATTCTTAGGGTATTCAATGCTGATCAACAGGATGTTGTAAACAGAGAGGGTTTCATTGAAACATGAAGCAGAAATTCTAGATGTACAAAGAGAATTGCAAATTGTCAGCCATGAAACATGATCTGAGACATCCATGAGTACAAATCCTATCTATTAGCATTTGTGAATGTTTGCTCACTGAAGCTAGGCCGTTGGGGGCCCAAGTCTATATAATAGTTTGCTCGGCATCTTCTGAGCATTATTCATTCTGTTCAGAATATCTGAAATCTTAACTGATGACTCTAATCCATCGCTGCAGGCTGAGCTCCTAGACAGAAAAATAAGGGTCTTCGTCTCCTGGTCAGAACGTAGGCCTCATAACTCGTGTGGCTGACAAACTGTCGAATTATCAATCACAGAGTCACATTACCCATGTGCCATAACTTCAACACTGCAGCAACAGACCTAATATTCTGAAAATGAAAAAAATACTCACAGAAAGAAAAGCCTATTCTTCCACATGAGCACCAGATAACAAAATAAAGAATTGTTTTCTGCCTCAGCAAAGCAGCTGAATGCACAGAAGAGGATTTTTTTCTGAATTAATATATACTGTTCAAATACAAACTCAGACTGACATCATGGACCCAGGCTGCTGCTTTTGCACAATGGAACTGCAGATCAGTTGCAATCCATTATTTGGACAGCTGTTAGAACGTTTCCTCGACACAGGTTTATTTCAATCTTGGCACATGTTGCAGGACGCCCCTTTTAAAATATGCTCCTCAGAGATGAATTGAAAATGTGCTTCTGTGACTGGGAGGAAGAAGAATCTATCTCTGTGACTGACAATGTAGAGTGAAGTGTGCAATGCACAGAAAGTGTGCCTGCCTGGTATGGAGATTTATTCGACAGGGCAAGTGCTCATTGTGAACTGATGATTTTTTGTAGTGTACACTCCACTTGTATGATTTTACAAGGTTGTTCATGAACATAGTGATTAAAGTGCAGGGTGAGCCGAATTGGTATCCAGGGTTTTACGTGTAGAGCATTGATACATTGGTGCACTTCTGACCACGAGAGCAAAGAAGAAAACAAAATTGCTGCTCTGGAATGAGTCCAGACTGAAGACAACAAGGGGCCAGTTGGTTCAAATATTCAATATCTTTGAAGTCAAACCAAGTGGAATTCTTTAAGATCAACAGTGAAAAATGAACAAGGTGAAACAGATAGAAACTAAGGGGAATTAGATTTAAAATGGAGAACACAATGTAGTACAGTATTTAGATCGTGGCTTTTGTCTACAAATCATTTCTTTAGGGTTCTTCCTGTATTGTCAGCAAGATTTGGCCATTGAATATTCAGTTGTATTTTATCGGTCAGTGATTTAGGATGTCCCATGGAATTCTTATTCTTATCCTTATGGGGTGGCATGCTGACAAAGTGGTTTTCATTGCTGTCTTGCAGCACTGGGTCCCTGGGTTCAATTCCAGACCTGCGGTGCTATTGGTGAAGTGTGGAGGTTTTATGTTCTCCCTGGTTTTTTTTGTTCATGGGTTTCTTTCTGGCACTGTGGTTTCTTCCACAGTCCAAACACTTGCTGGAAGGTTCATTCGCTTCTGGGAAAACTGGCCTTGGTGCGACTGTGTGCATGTCTGTGTGTCTGCCTTTTGATGATCCCATCCAGGGTCAGCCTTGCCTTGCGCCTGACACTCGCTGAGATAGTCCCTGTGACGCTGTACTGGATGAACCTGGTAGAAAGTAATGTTATTATTAGTAGTAATACACTTTTATTATGACCAATGTGCTGTATAGGTCATTGAAGTAATCTGTAGTGCAAAAACCACATTACAGTATGTTACTTCATACAGTATGACTAAGGCTTCTGACGAGGATTTATAGTTGGTTCAGACCAGAAAGGCATTCATCTCACAGCTGTCATTCCCGATGAATTAACTTCCTTTCCGACATTCAGAGCTGCAAAACTAAGATCTGTGGAAAAAACAGCACTTGTGGCCGGTACCAGGTTCCTCTGTGGTGCCGAGAGTCAGAGCCAACAGTTCTGCTGCATAAAGAAAAAAGACAGATGTCCATGCCATCACAAACTTCTGCTAATCAATCAGTTAGCCATGCTGTACAGCAGCTTTACCTTTGTGACTTTACAGTTTATTGCACCTCAGCTGACCTCCAGCTGGGGTCACCTCAGATAACATGGCAACACTGCTTGGTGTTGGAATGAGGTAAACAGGAAGAGATTTGGGAGGTTTACAAAACCTGGAAATCGGCTGCTTCTATGTTAAGTGTCACTTCGTTAGATATGAATCCCATAATGGGCCCTTTTTAGCAAGGAGCACAGTGGCGCTGGAACATGGACTGAAAACAATCAACAAGCTGAAGTCAGAGGCACGCCACATGGCACAGATGTGTGCAGGCTCCTCCTACCTTCGTGGGAACACTGAAATAACTGGAGCCCCCACAGCCCTGCTGGTCCTTTCTCCCAGCATGTGGAATTGCCTTCCAAATGATTAGGATTTACATAAATGTGTAAGGCAGAATATATAAAAAATATCAGGATAAAGGCTAATGAGGCCTAAGAAGAGGCAGAACTGAGAAAAAAAAGTACTAAACTTGACTGGAAAGTAACTTATTTGTCACTACTTGACATGTCTGATCTCTAATGCTTCCTTATGTATGGGCATAGCATTCTCATACCGCTGTATTGCCAGTGACTCATGATTTTTACAAATGCAAATGTCAACTCTTGTCCGATTGTGACTTTTTATGAAATGACATTTCAGGACCACTCACCTGTTTATGCTGTTTATGTGATTTAAAATTCTGTTGAATTAATATTATGACATAGTTTTAAAAAAATAGGAAATAGGAATACAATTTCCCATACAGTTTCACATACAGTAACATTATTATTCTATGGCATTATTCTTGCTGCAGCATGGACTGTGAAAGAAATATACAGTATTTGTTTTCACACTTCTTTCCTTATCTGTTAGAAGTCAAGATCAACCCACGACCGCTGTATGAGTTGAGATTAAAGACAGTTTCACTGTGTCTCTTTATGTGACTGCCTGTGAGGTAGCTGCACTTGGTATTCAGTAGATCAGAGGATGGTCAATTTATCAAAGCCTCTGCCCGATAATGGCAGCAGGGTACTGAAGAAGCCTGCAGCGGGGGGCCTCTAATGTGAGGAGTGCACGCTGGGAAATTAATGGTTTGTTAATATAGGCTGTGTGTGAAGTGACGGCTTGGACAGCTCTGGGACTCAATTACTGCTGGTTAGATCACTGGCCTCAATCTGAAAGATGCAGAAGGCACTTCTTTCTCGTGTATCATGATACCCACATGAGAGACTCATACAGACACATCCAATACAGTAACACCATTTCCTCTTGAAACACGTTACATCATGAAAACAGAACCCAGAGGACATCAGGGAATGGACATGAGGCCAAACTGATGTACAGTTTACTCCACTAATCTCTACTGCTATAGATAGGCCTGTGCCCCTGGTAAATAAGTGCCCTTAAAATAAATATAATTACTAAAATGTTTCATTTAAATAGTCTCAACAACATATTCAACTGCTACTCAGTGCTATGGACAGTGGACACTATATAAAGCATGCTTTTTTCTTGCTGCCATAAATATTCTAAAGAAGTACTACAGAACTATGTGTCTTGGTGCTTTCAACTATTCATGCAAAATTATTAATGACCTTTTTTTCCAGCATTGAAGACCAGCATGACCTATCTGCAGACTGCTCGGTAGGAGACTAAATGCAGGCACTTACTGTACTTGCGCATCTTCTTGCAGATCTGCTTCATCCAAGCAGCTTTGTTCTCTGTAGTAAAGGCATAGCTTAGTTAACAAACAGTTGACATGTTTAAGTACGTAGAAGTGCACCCTGGGTTGTGCTTAAGTTATTCAGCTTCCATCGGGAAAGTTAGATTTGTGTTTTGTGTAGACCTGTTATTAGAGTAAAGCTTGCGTGTGACTCAGTGTTGTGCTCAGAAATAAAAGGAACACTAAATAAATAACAGAAAAACCTCTGTGGTCTCCTAAGTTATCTCAGTGTCTGTTCTTGTGTGTCTTGTGGAAAGGGAAAACAAAATAAATTAGAAGGAGAGAGAGAATCAGACAATCCGCAGGAACACGGGAGTGAGTTGGTAGGGTCGAAAGGGAGTGAGCTCACTTAATTTACTTTCTTGTCTGTTATTACTGTGCTGTAGTAAACTTTATTACAGAACAGTAATGCTGCATTTATAACAGTAATAAAACCAAGATGTAAAAAGTAAAAAAAAATGCAGGCTACTAAGAATAAAAAAAATAAAACAGTGTAAGGTGTTATATCACAATAGCGATCTATTTTATTTCCACATGCAAAACCTTTGAATTGTGGGGGGAATCTATATTGTGTTTTATATTCACAGTATTTAGTTTCCTAAAAATACTTATTACCAATAAATATTAACAACATTTCTGTAGTAGTTAACAGTTCTAACAAAAATAAAACTATCAAAATGCTTATTAACATGTTTCAGAACCATTACCATTTGTTAAATCACCATTTGCAGAGAGTTCAAAGCAATGCTTATGAATACAGAGGTTTTACTATACTTTACTTTTACTATATGTCAAATGATTTGTTGTATGCGATTACTAATGGTAATAATAACTACTGTTACAAGTAACTGCACAGTAAAATTCATCACCCTCAATTTGAAATTGATGGACTAATCAGTGCTTATCCTGTCTCTTTTACTTTATACTTTGATGAGCATTTGTGGGACCCATCTGGTTGTTTCTGCTCTGTGGCACACTCTGCTGGAGGTGTTACCGTGTTTGAACAGCGCCCCCTGTATTGGAGTTCTGTTTTGTTTTTCTGTGATTTAAAGTCCCAGGTAACAATCTCATTTAACGCAGAATAAACTGCAATGGAGAAACATAGAAATGAGCTTTCAAACATCAAATTGAAACACCCTTAGCAAATAGGAAAAAAATCACAGGAAGAGTTGGACAAAGTGGAATCAGTTATATCTTTGTCTCTCTTTGTTTTGACAAATTCATTTAAAACAATTAAGCACTGAGATATAATTAAAAACAAGAGAAGGAGTGTCAGGGCCAGCTGTCCAGGAATCTGTCTCATCTGCGGGATGAGTGCCAAACAGTCACCACCTGCCATCTGAGAACTTCAAACATGCTAGACTTTTTCTTACTCTTCTGGAGAACGTGAGGCATTCATCATCTGAAAGTAACTTTAAGGACAGCACACAAAAATATAGCATTTCATGGTAAAATTGAGGGTTGATTTTTGCCTCAGCAAAAGTGTGTTAAACACCTGCGGGGGATGATTAGAGACAATTTCCTGTGTCTGCTGACGATGCCTGTAGAACAGTGCCTTTCCTTTGCAGGCAGCTGTGAGCAGCTGTTTCGTTCTGCCTTTCCAAGAGAAAGGACTGCCAACCAAAACCTCCTTTGATCACATGCAAATATTGAATTTAAATTCCATTTCTGTTTTGTCCCTTCCCTCCAACTGAGTAGCATCATAATCCTGAAAGATGCATTGTTATCCAGAGTTGTTTATTATAATATTGTTTTTTAAATCTTTGGATTTCCTTTTGGTGTTATAATCTTGAAGAAATCTATTGATTTTAACATTGGTGGTTACAGTTTTTCTGCTTCTTAGATCTTGCATCTATGTGCAGAAAATGAAGACAACATGGTATATACAGTAGTACACATTTTCAGACGAGAAATAGTAGAAATGGTTGTAATTTAAATAATGTAATATTGTAACTGCTATTAAGATAAGCATGTCTTGGACTGTTATTTTAAGACCAGCTTCTGGCGAAGAGGTTTTTAAATCTTCCTGTGTATTCGTTTATCCAATCTTCTGCTGTGCCTTTGTTGTAGCAGCACCTTTTACTTCATTTATCACTCTTGCTGCAATGTGTGCTTGTTGAATAGGGCTCCTAATGGCAATGCAGCCTGCTGGGACTGTAATAGATTTGGAAAGGAGGTGGACTGAGAGTTACAATAACATAGGGAGATCAGTTCACACCAAACCGAACCTGCAGAATGACTCAGAGACGTGTGGAGATTATCAGGAGAATGTTTGTAAGTTCGAGAAAGGAGGTAGTCATTTGGGCAGTGCCAGTTTAGGGAAGACTACTCCAGTGGAATATGTCATTCTGAGCTATACAGCGCAGTGAAATTCCACTTGCTGCTAAGGCCAGAAAATTCAGAGAGATCAACATGTACACAATTGTAAATGGTGAACTGAAAAAAGGGGAGGAGAGATGGCCATGCAACACCATTTATGTGTGCAGAAGAACGGAAAACGTATGACTAAATGATGCTCAATATTTGCAGTTGTCTTGTACATTTGCTCTAGGAAGTAGTTTTGTGTTTTATTCACTGTGTGTCCCTCTTATTGAAGTCCCTTCCTATGCTGTAAACATATTTAATTTATAGAAAATGTCAGTATTGGGAGGCTTTCAAAAAGTAACCAGTAACTTAAGGGACCAGTAGAAAAGAAATAGCACTCTTTCTGACTACCACAGTTGGTGCCACAATCTGTAACAAGCCAGAGTGTGGCCCAAAATTATAGGCATTCTGTCCTTAAAACTGATACACAGTAAAGCAGTTCAAAGGATTTAGGACATGTGTTAAAAAGCACCATAAATTCTGTGGTCCAGTGTTTTCAAAACTGAAGTTACTGTATTTGACACAGAATAATAGTCACAGATTTGGGTTTTAAAATGTAAATGACATGAAAGTCACTATCCATCTCTCTTCACAACTGCCAGGGCCCTCTGCCAACAAATCCCTTTGACCTTGGATAAATATGTTTTTTATGCATAGCACAAAAGAGCTTGAAAATACCATAATTAAAATCTTTCACATTTTTTAAATGTCACCCACCATAAAAAGCAACGTGCTGCGGCAAGGCCATCTCAGGCCAGTCAAACATGTTTTTTGTAATCCCCAAAATACAAAAGTATATAAACTGAGAAGTTCATGATAAATCACTTTTCAGCTTGTGTTAGCATAATCTGCCACCATAACAGTTATAGGGGACGTTTAGTAATAAAGCCTTCACATAAAGCTTTGAAGGCTCTTCATGACCAAAGCTTGAGACATGCAAGATTTCCTTATGTTGAATATAGAAGGTTAATGACCCACCTTTGCAGTGGATTCAGTCAAAGGAGTAAGGTCTTGCCTTGTAGCAGCCCATGAAAACATCTAACTGTTAAACTGTTGAGCCTCTGGCTCAGGTTTTCTGAAGGTTTACTGAGGAGTAATAATGAGTAAAACCATCTTAGGAGATAATTAAGATGATTTGTGTTTAATCTCTTTCTCCTTTAACACAACCTGTGTTTAAGTTATCTCTCCCTTTCCTTTTTTCAGACTTTCTATTTACTGTCTAGCGTAGATAGGAGGACAGGAAGTATCTCTAAGATTTCACTGGATCAGAAACATCATTTTTATTTTATTTTTCACATTTAATTAGTTTTACTCAATATACATATTTTTGCAGAAAATAATTAGGTGAATTAAATTCTACCACGGAGAATCTTGAAATTTTCACTTATTTGGTAAAGTCGCACAGTTTTTTTTAACCCATTTGATCAGAGGGTTTCAAACTCAGCATCTTTATCCTACGATAAAGGCTTGATCAAAGTCTGTGAAAATTTTGAAGCTGACTGGCAAAGATGATTCCAACCTCTATTTCAGGCACAGAACACAAATCTGAAACTTAATGTCAGTCTTATCAATTAAAGTTGGAAAAAATTCTCTCTGTTCTCCCCAGAAAGGACATGGTGAGGATCAGCAATTGTCATAAAAAATCCTTGATGATGTCATCTTTCTTTAACTGTTTTAGATACATGAAAATGAAGCATATTGTGACATTTAAAAAAATATATATCAGAAAAGTTTGCACATGAGAGGTCACCATCAGCTGGGTAACTCATTTTACACACCCCATCATGTTGTTCTATCTAAAAGGTTTTACAACCTATCATAATGTTAATCACAAGTAATTGACATTTGATCTAAAAAGTCTTCTGTCAGTGCATAAACTTAAAAGGACATATATGTTTTAGAAATTGATATATTTTTTTTAATTTGGAAAACCAAACCTACACTAGAAACACTATAATCTGCACTTACTGTAATTTGACTTCTGGTTTTCAAAGCATTAACAAGCTGTCGCTGCGATTCATCTAGAACATAATAAGCATGCAAAATGTGTGTGTAATGATATGTTCTGCCAAGAAAAACTAAACAAATTTTAGTGCCCCAAGTACATGGAGATTCTGTTTCGCTAACACCGTAAATAACTACATTAGCACAATTACAAAGTGGAGGAACATGCTGTCCATAACAACAGCGTGAAGCCTCATGAATGGGGAGAAATGCTTTGTAACAGTAATGGGGGATGGATGCCGTGTAACATGTTGTTAATATACTGTAAATACATTGGTTGAGTAATTCTGACCAGTTGATGCTTATGCTAAGGAGACCACAGCAAGGAATTTACTTTTGATTGATCTAAAGGAACGAGACATTGTAGGCCATTTTTAATATCACTGCATTTTGTATGGAAATTTGTTGTTCTGCAGTTTTGAAATATCCCCACTATTTCTGTACTGCAGCTATGGTGCCTTGTCAAAGTATTCACCCCCTTGCAATGATGTCCCAATGTGCTGAATTACAGATCAATTTTTGGGATGTTTTATATTAATTATGTACATTTTAATACTTTTAATATTTCTAATCAAACCTTGAATACTCAACTGAACAGCTTTATGGGAGAGATTGTTGCGAAAGCTACAGTACAAAGACAAATTAAAATCCCAGCTACAGTGTGCTGATTGCATCAGTATTCATTCCCTTTGCTATGGCAAACCTAAATTGGCTCAGGTGCTCAACGTTATTTGTCAAGTCACACAATTAGCTGAATGGCCTCCGTCTGTGTGCAGTAATATTGATTTACATATGTAAAAGAAATACACCTGTCCCCTGTAAGGAAAATTTAAAAGCTATTTAAGCTATGTAAAGATGAAGTACTGGTTAGCACAGTTGACATTCGGGGAAAAATTGTCATATTTTGATAGATTCTAGATGATGCAGATTTCAATGAAAAAAAAAACACATATAGTACATACTGTATTCAGACTTGATCCGCAAGGATGTTACTGGGAGGCTCCTATAATACCCAAGGAGACTGGACGGCCTAGAATTCCCTTGTCAGTAAAGTGACATGGACCTGGGGGGATCTTACTGTGATCGAATCCCAGGAGGGGCAGCATTATACACGCCATACTGTCCAGCAGAGGAAGACCTGATCCCTCTCCTCACCTCACCCGCCGCCCAGTAACCCAGCGGGAATTTAAAAAACCAAGCAAATCAAAGCCAAGTCAAGTAGAACAGGAGGAGCCCGAGGAAACATCTTTCCTGTCTCCCCATCACCACCCACAGACAGTAATTTATTTCAGGCCTCTATCTGCATGGGCCACAGCTTGTAGAGCCAGGAGCCTCCACTCCATTACCCTGCTATCTTCACCTCACTTCTTCTGGGCCCCTCAGACCCAAGAGTTCCCAGGAAGAGGGGACATACATCATCCCAGAGTCAACATTCTGCTTATGATAAATATCAAAGATAATAGCATTCATTTCAGCGGAAAAAAAGTGCAGTATATTTCTCTGTCATTCCTTGAAGTGAAGAAAAACTGCACAGGATTGTAGCCCTTTCTCCCAGAAACAGTATCAAGACCTCCACATCTCCAGAATTTATGTGCCCTTACACTATTGTTGTCCTTGGAATGCTTATACCAGTGGAAGACCACATGTTTAAAATTCATATCTAAGACAAACAAACTGTCCAAAATAATTGAAAGGACTGATCATCTTTCTTAGTTCACCTCGCAAAATTATTTTATTCAAATTGGATCACAAAAAAACAGCACCCTTCGTTTTCAACCTAACCAACACCAATGGAGCCAGCAGATTGCTTTGATGCTTTGCTGCTTTGATGTTATGATGAAACCGTACTGGAGGCTAGTTAGACCACATCTGCAGTGCTGCATACTTGTCTGGTCTCCACATTCCATGAAGGAGAAAGAAAAAGCCCAGAAAAGAGCATCATGCTTACAGAATGAGCACTAGACAGGGGGATTCCATTGGCAGAAGGAAGATACTGTATCTTTGGCAACAAAAATCCCTCAGTATCAGCCGCAGAAATGTAATTTGTAGATGACGTGTGGGGTTGCAGTTGTAATGTAAACTCTAAACTTGCATCAATAATGGGACACATTTTCCTTCAGGCAAAAAGAGACTCCTGGTGCTACTGATGTAAACTCTGACCCTCTACATTTTTCCCAGAGGACAGTCGTCACAGGGGAAAGATCTAGAGAGCCCGAGAGGGAGAGCTGTTTCACAGTATGCGCCTTTCTTTTTCCTGGTTTAAAATTCCCCTTAAATGGAATAATAATTGTATATGTGCATGTGGTCTCTGCTGTGCCACGTGTGGATGATATCTATAAACCTACATAAATAGCATTTTAAAAAACATTTTTTTGACAAGAGGTACAGTATGTTGTAATATCCGTTATCAAAAATCAAAGCTGTTATTCCTGTAAGAGTCAAGGTAAGAGACAGTATATGTAGGTGTCTTGTAGGATTCCTTATTGTATAGGGGCTGTGATATCCTATGTGGACTGTAGAAGATTAGCAGTGCTTGAATGTCTCGGTGGGAAATCTGAACAATGAGTGACTCTTGAGAAACCCACAGGGGAAAACTGGAGTCAATCAACACTTATCAAATCTAAAATCGTATTGATTACCCTTTCCAATTGCTACAGCCTAGACTTTGCAATATCAGACCCTATTATCCATGCGAATGATCAATGAACTCAAGACTGCTGCAGTGTATTGATAGGCATTTGTGAACATTTCTGAGCGAGGGAATGGGCTGGTTCATTACCATTTCACTTCTGATAGCGTTGGTTCAGTTTATAGGTAAATAGAGCTTCTAGGTTTCAGGGACAGTCCACATTAGTTCTTTCTTTAAGCCACAAAGTTGTGGTGTCTCTGCTTTCTCTGTGCTTGAGTGGAGCAGAGTGGGCTCTCTGGTTAATGTTTCTGGCCCCAGCCAAGCTGCCTTCAGGTGGCTCTGAGGTCTATAAAGTAAATGTCCTCAGGGCAAGGAACATTAACCAGCTCCTGTGGTTAGTGCTGCATCCATAATGTTCTTCTGCAGTCATGACACTTCCTCTCCAAAAAACATTTTTCTTGTGTTGTTTGATTACATTGTTTTATATATTCTGAATTTGTAATAAATAGATATTTAGCATGCTGGATATTTTGTACTCTGCAAACAGATGTACAATCACTGGATATTTTGTACTCTGCAAACAGATGATGGGTATTTACTCACATTATATAAAAATATAAACAATTGTAAAGTGTCAACAATTGCACAACAAGGTTGCAAGCAAAATACAGCTTTCAAGCCCAAGGCCTATTGCTTTAGTGTTAAGGACGAAATAAACATCGCACCATTAATCTCTTAGAAGGAAACCTGCATTCATTACAAAGGTGATTAGAAATGAAATCATGCACAACTGTTCTGAAATGTTTCTTATTCACTTCATAACTTTTAAATACCTTCCCCTTCAAATGCGCATAAACTCTGCATTGCTTTTCCTGCCTACAGTTTAGTGCTTTGTAAAATAGACAAATGGAGGATGGGATAATTAGTCCTAGGATTAGAAAACAGTTATATAGTCGCTCCCATACAGGTTTAAAAGGCATTGCTCTGCTTGAACGAACACTAAAACTTGATTTCTTTAATTGAAATGCCTCCCAGCCTCCTACACTCCACCTGAGCATTGAACTGGAACGTAGGAACTGGAACTGGAATGTAGTGACAGTCTGCTCCTGCTTGTTGGAAGAGGAGACCTGCAGTAGTAGCCATGGCCACAAGATTGAAAGATTGGACAGAAAACTCTCTTAGCAACATTGTGATGATCATCGCTCAAGACCCTGATCTGCCGTGGGAACACCTACAGTAGGTAAAGGAACTCTGAGTCTGCAGCTAAAGCAGCAGAGTGGCTTTATTTTTCATTTTGACTCTGGAGGAAATGTTCCGTCTATTTCACAGTGTCAGTTACCAGGTTAATGCTGCTATTCAGGTAGAATTTCTACTGAGAACGGTTACCTTTTCAGTGTTTTACTTCTCCTTTTCAGAAGCTCAGAATCACCACATACAGTGGAAAAATTTCCTTCAGCTTCACTTAAGCAATAATAAAAATAGTGTATTTAACAGATGTATACTGTACATGCAGATGTCAACATATATATAAATAGAAATACTATACAATGAAATACAGTAAAAAAACATAAGATTCAAGTGTGAAGTGTAAGATTCAAGTGTGAGCTGCATGCTGTGTATTTGCTGTCAATTCAATGCTGTGAAGGCTCTCACACATCAGAGTAAAGGCACTCTGAATGAATGACTTCTTAAAAATGTTTTTAAAACCTCTGGTACTCTGCAACATCAGCCTGATGGTAACTTTTCAAATTGGAAGTGTAGTCCTGTAAACACTCAAAGTATACATGTGGTTCTAGTATAGAAGCTCATGTTAATATACTGTACTGTAGACCCCTGGTTAAGCATATTTGCACAAACATGTATATTTGCTTTCAATACTACACTTTTCATGACCAAAACAACATTTTTTAAAGGTTTCTCAAAATATCACAAATGCAAGTGATATCCAATATCCTCTAAAATTACCACTAAGTCACTGTAGTGAAACTGTTTTGCAATAAACACATTAATGGTGTAATGTTGACAACTGCACTTCAGACAGAAACAGCACAATGTATGAATAATATATAATTTTACCAGCAAAACTCAAAATGCAACTATATATCACAAAACACAAGACGACCTGAGCATTTCAGAAGTGTGTCCTGTAACTAGATACCTCAGCATAAAGCAAATGAATCTTTTTTTACAGGAAAAAGTATCTTGTGTTTCAGTTTAGAAAAGTGCCAAAAGCCATTGATAATTTTTCGGTTCTCAAGCAAAATTCAATCGCAAAAGGAATAATTTGCCAAAATACATAAAAACCATTGTCTTCTACCTTGAAAATATTTCCAGAGTAAATTGAAACCACATCTTTATGCAAACAAACAGTCCAAAATGGCTGTTCAGGGTCCCCTACTAAATGTTTAAATAGGCCGCTATAGAAAAAGCTCATCTAATAGGTTGAAATATCTGTCATTCAGCAAACTCTGACCAATCAAAGACTTAAACCCTCCTCTCTATAACATGCACATGTAGTTTTTTTATTTGACTAAACCTGTTTCTTATGAGTACTGTATGAGCACATAAATACCTGTCAAAAGTGTAAAAACATTGTTTTTTTCTACATTGTGAACATTATAAGAAGCCTCCCTAGACTGGCACTCGTGATATACACTTGTGTCGCATGCCTTCTAACGTGTATACTGAGAAAGACTTAAAAAATCTGAAGGTTCAGACAGGATGTCCAAGGAGTTCTCTTTAATTCAAGACCCTAGCCAGGCCTGTATTGTGCATACTTTCCAAAATATTTCACGATATTAAGGGGAAGTCCAGGAGGACATTGAACTTGACATCCATCTGGGGGAGGGGATGGATAAGGGAAAGGCAGGGATCTTGGCTCATGCCTTTGTGACAATACAGACAGACTTATTTAAATCATTGTCTACTTTCCCGGAGTGTTTTTAAATTTTGAGGTACAAGTCATACGTGGTGCTGCTGCCCAGATTCTCCTGCATGCATGAATTCTGTAGCACTCTTGTCTGACAGTCATAGTCCTGGCATCGTGTCACAAGCCAGCACGTTAGGTGGAAAGAATCCCACTCAACAGGCTGAATGTAACAAATATTTTGATCTCTTTACATTAAGGCTATTGATGATTATTGTGTCTGACAGCTGCACAAAACATTTTGCAGCATATGAAATATTTTTTTCTGAACAATTCAAGAATAAGGTCTTGAGAGCTAAATTCTTCTTCCAGTATTGTGGGTTTAACGCTCTTTTATAAAATCAAGTTTCTGTAGGGACCCTGCTGCATTGATTCAGTGTTCTATTGCAGCAGTGCGGAATTCAACATTTGGGTAGAATTGTCCACATTTATAAAACGGTTCTGTCCATATTTGAGTCTCTATACTGTGTAAATATATATTTAATCAACCCGGCATGGATCCTTTCAGCAATGAAGGCCAAGCGCTCTATCTGATAAACCTTTAAAGAGATTTTGACCCAGCTTATCTGTGCTGGCCGAGCAATCAGGAATTCATTACTTTGCTTTAACCTACCTTCATTAAATTTAGATGCTGGGGGGACAGAGAGCAGGCAGGCTTTGTGTCTACAGGTTTAAGTTGATGCTCATGAGGGAGTAATAGGTCCCCTTAGGAGTTAGAACAGACGCTTTCTTCTCCCCAGAGATGAAACTTAAGTCTGAAATAATGCAATGGTAAAGATGTGCATTTTGTCTGAAACATGGCTTCAAACATAAGGGCCTCAACCATGTGTGGTTTCTAGCCCCAGTGCTGCCAATCATCTGGAGAGCAAATGGAAAGAGGAGGGGTAGAGGGGAGATCCCTTTTCTTTCTAAAGGAATAAATCGGGAGATTATCACAAATCCTCTGTCCTTAACAGTGTCAGATGATAACAGGGACAGGGGTCAGGCTACAGTAGAACACGGCCTCTTCAAAGGGGATGCAGTTTCCATCCTTGTGTGCTGTTAAATGAAAATATAATGGAAAAGTTGGACAGCACCTTTCATGGAGCTCACTGAGAGCCATTTAAGCTCTTAAATTGTTCGTATGTCTCAGAACATGATGTGTCCCAGTTGCCACAGCTGTATTCCCATTACTCAGTGACAGTAACCTTGAAATTAGATAGTAACGCCATGCCTCTGGTGCTTACTCTTTACTCTGGACATGAGAAATTCTGCTTGTTTTTTCTTATAATAATGTAAATAATGTAATAAAAATGCTGAGGACAAGGTTTCTGTTGATTTGGTCTTGCTTTTTTCCAAATGTATTTATGTGTTGAGCATGAAGAAATTAGTTTTCCTTCTCTGAATTTAAAAAAAAATAAAGCTCAAACCCGATGCAGGTTTATTTATTTGGGGCTTTGTTTTTTAGATTATTGTGACCAATTTTAAACTTCATAGCAGCGGTTTAAAGCGGATAGGAGAACAATTTTAGCATGTAGCCTCATCTCATCTGATCTCAGAAGACCTCTGTGGAAAACTGAGTTTCTGCCGTTTGGTGGCACTTTCTTCCTACACCACAATTTCAGAACTGTGGCCCCAGCGTGGTGACAGGGGAGCTGTTACTATAGGAAATACTGCCCTTTGAATGAGGTGGTAAAACGACATCCTGCCTACTTGTTAATTAAATGTTCTATGGCACTGTTTGTAGAAGTACAGCTGTTAAGGCCAGGTGTCCTGGCTAAATCCCACTCTGGGTTTGCACAGTCTGGTTTACCTAATGTTTTCCCTTGATTCAACTGGTGGAGCAGTTTCTCACTTCTCTGCCTGATCCGCTGTGTAGTGAGGTTTTTGAGGATCCATTGGGATGAAAAGCTCTTTAAAAGCAGGCTAATTATTATTATCTGATTGCCGAGTCAGGGGAAGAAGAGAATTAATTGGTGACAATCACCACATGAAGCCAACAGTACTCATACAGGTTCCCTCATA